>NC_066362.1:206224915-206824915 GCF_013377495.2 Cygnus atratus
CAGGAATCAACTGTAGAGCATTAGCCACAGCAGAATGCAGTGGACCAGAGATGGCTGAACATCAGGGCCCAGAACAGTCACTGCTCATGGGGAATGGGAAAACCTGTAGGGAACTGCACCATTACAAGGTTTTCATAAAAGACTACTGTACCTAGTGTGTGAAGGCTCTGATTATACCGAGTAGAGCAGCTAGTCCTAGGAGACCTTGATTAGACTTCATGGCACATCATACGGCATTTTTGGAGGTCCCATTCTCAAAACCAGACTTAGAACGTTTACAATATGCAGCTCCTAGCTCTGAACAATTCCTGAATAACTTAAAAAGTGGTGAACTACCAGCCTGGAAGTTGAAATGCCCTGTTCATCCACAGAAAGTGAAAGGAAAACCCATGGTGATCTTTCAAAGCATCTGAGCCCTTCCCTAAAAGGTCAAATCTTGAATCTGTGACAATTTTCCCCGACACGGTATTCCTGTAATATCACAAAAGATAGGTCTGGAGGAAATAGCAAGTTTTGCCCAGTCCTTCTCCGTGGACCAAGGCAAGATCAGCTCTCCCTCCCACCAGGTTGCTGGTTAGCCAACACCAGTAATCTGGGAATTGTAGCCTTCCTCTGAGGGTGCTGAAGAACAATCATCCACATGTGGCAGGGGAAATGGAGGCACAGGGAAATTTAGAGCATTTTGCTAGAGTTTTTTCACCTGCCCAAGGAAAGGGATGCCACTGGTCCTGGCATTCAATGTCTCCTTACATCCATTCCTCTCTCAAGTCAGGTATCAATGTGTTTTTCCTCATTTGCTGCCAAGGACTTCACTTGTGAAAAACAGCAAAATGAGGTCTCCTACAGCAAGGCCTGGTCCTTCATCCTCTTCCTCAGAGCCATGGGAAGCAAAAGCAATTATCTCTAATCTCCCAAGCCCAATCAATCCCCATTGCTTCTCCTCCATCACACAGATGTCAAAGCAGCTGTGGCAGGAGCAGAAAATGGGCTTTGCATTATGTCCAGCTGTTAGGCAAATCATGGAGTAGAAAGACCACATTTGGGATCTTTTTCCTTTTCAGTGCTGTCAGTCAGATGGAACAGCAGGTCCCTAAAACAGTTATGAATAACCATTAGTAGGAGAAGACTTTGAAAATGTTCCTTGTTTATACATTTGCTGGAGGGTCTAAATCCTGGTAGAGCTTAGAAAAATCCACCGTTTTCACTAAGCTTTCAACTCTCCTTGGGCAAAAGCTCTGCAGCCCAGGATAATAAATAAATGTCATGCCACATGTATACACATTTTCTTCCAAGGCTGTTTTCAATTTCTCCTTTCAGGCATGTTTTGCCCTGATGGTTCCCTTTGCTGGCTGTATAAGAACCAGCTTCAGCACGTCTCTGAAAGCTTTCCAAACAGAAAGCTCATTCATGTCCTCAGCTCAGAGATGAGTAACAATCTGTAGCCATGTACCTTAGGAGCCATAAAGCAGAGTGGACTGGATTGGAAAAGCTCCTGTCCCCCTTCCCACAATGTTTTTTTTTTTGATGGTGATAATATTCTGGAGGAACATGGGGTTTGAAAGCAATGCCCATTGAAGGGCCCTGGAGAGGCAAGTCCTCACATCTCTGAATTTGGCAGCCTCAGCCTCGTCTTATTCTTACTTTTGCTACAGATGCATTTCACGACCCACATCATGAGCTGAATCCATGGGGTATTTGGGGCTCTACAAACCACCGAAAGGGATTTCACCTGGAAAGCTGAGATCTCTCAGAAAAAGGGTAGTATAAAAAGTAAAACCTAGCAAGTTCTGGAACTGCTCACCTCACCCATCCTGTCCTCGTTGGCAGGACAACTCAGAAGTACTGCATGTCCTTCCAGTCTTCCCATGCAGGCTGCTGCTGATAGATGTGTCCTTTGGTTGATGCTCCTTTCCAGTCTGGTCCATGGCAGCAAGCAGCTCAACAAAGACCCCAGGTTTGTGTGGTAAGACTGCAGAACAGCTCACAGCAAAGGCCCAAATCCACCAATTCAAAGCCCTTGGACACACTTTCATGCCATGGTCCAAGTCAGAGAGAAGTGGCCTTCCGAGGAGACATAAGGTAAAACCCTCATGGACACCAAGAGTAGCCGTGACGCTGTTGACTTCAGCAGACTTTCAGGAAATATTTCTTTAATGTGTGGGTGAATGAGCATTGGAACAAGCTGCCCAGAGAGAGGCTGGGGGCTCCTCCTTGGGGATCTCCAGCAGCTGCCTGGACGTGGGGCTGGGCCCCCTGCTTGGGGTGGCCCTGCTGGAGCAGGGCTGACACCACAGGGACCACAGGGACCCGCAGCTGCCCGACACCACCAGCCACATGGGGATTTGGAGATTTTGTGACTTTTGGACGTTTTACCTGCAGTGCAAGCAGAGAGAGCAGAGATACCTCACACTGCCAAGCACTGTGGCCACCCTGAAGTGGCAGAGGTATTTCCTATGCGTGTTAGGGAAGTGATCAGAGGGAAGCTTATTTGTTGTAATTTGTTTTTGTCTTCAAATCTTGGCTGGGTTTTCCCTTACAACAATAAACTGTTGTCCCCTTCCCCTTTTTTTAAAATGATATCATAGCAATAAAGCACTCCAGAGTGAATTTTACCAGACCGTTCATACACAGCATGGGTGGGTGAAGGCAGAGGCCACACTGCAGTACCACCCCCAGGCACGTATTAATGGGGCCCATAAAACACACCCTGTTGCGTCTTCTGGCTTAATTATCAAATGGTTTCCAGATTTAAAGCCCCTAAATAGAATCTTTTAGAAGATCTACGTTCATTAGGTAACATCAAAAGCAACATAAAACATAGGAAATGGGAGCTGCCATTTCAAACTCACTGAGACATACATCAGTCAGGGGTTTGCTAACATTTTCTTTCATATTGGCCCAACCCGATTAAAAAAGGAAAAAGCAAATATATATATATATATATATAACCTAGCAGACAGAAACTGAATACACCAAAAATTATGTTTGTTTCCCTGACTGGTGGTCTGCTTATGCTCTCATGGTCCTGGCTGGTTCTCTGCTTGCTTGTTAAATTATAAGCATGTATAAGAAAGCAGAAAGAAAATTAAATTTTGAGGATTAAAGAGCACTGGCCACAATTTGTAAAAATGGAAAGCAACTTTGAGTACCTCAGAGTTTTGGGGTCCCCATCCTGAGGTAACTTGAAGTTGTTTTTAACTCCACATTATTAACTCCATCCCTTTGCCATGTCTCAGACAGGGATCTCAAGGATCTTTCAAAAGTTGGCTCTGTTTCACCTTGTTTCAGTCTCCTTTTTCTTGAATTCAAACCATAACAGGGTGGTGCAGTAACTTTCTTCAGATGTCTCTCTTTTTCATCATTGCCTACTTCAGGGCTTCTTGTAGCTCTTTTCATGGCATCTGGTACTGATCACGGGCAGAGACACAACAACAAACTCACTGGAGCACAGCGCTGGTCTGGGGTGGTCTGGAATCAGAGACCTCCTGCTCACAGTTGTCCTTTGGTCCCAAACAGTCCTGCACCCCTGACGGTGACCATCTGACATCATTCCTGACAATACGCTGGCTTTCTTCTAAGTCTTAGTTTGGCAAGTTTCACCAGCAAGGGAAGGAAGGAAAAAAGAAAAGGCAGCTGTCGGCTTTGTCAGTGGGATAGCTGGGAACCACAGCTGCTATGTTGTGTAGGTGACCTTCATGGGAACCACAAATCCCCTACGTGGGGGACTCACCACCTGTAAAATGACTGCCATGTGTCCATTTTTCTTCTTCACTCTTCTTTTCCCCTCAGATTTTAGAGCCAGGGACCCCTATATAAGCAATAAAGCCATTTTCAGGGATTCCTCAGGCTATGGAATAGAAATCAGGGGAAGAAATAATCTATACTTCAACAGTATATACAGTATCTTTACTTTCATAGATCACCTGTAGAGGCCCATGGCACAAGTAGGTACTTTAAGACTATCTGTGTCATTCTCAAGTAGATGACTAAAATAGTCTTCTATCAGTTTTCTAATATAAGTGTTTGAAAACAGCCAGATGACTTGCACTCTGGAATTGTCTATTTCTCTCCAGGAACAGTAAAGGGAGTTTTTCAAACTGCAAACTACCCTCAACATGTTGAAAATTATACGTCATTAAATTTACCCTAGGTCCCTGCCTAAGCTCTTCCTGAGATCCACAATTCCAAGAGAAGGCAGCAAGAAAACCCATTGTGCATAATAACATGGTTTGTAAAATAAGGCTGGTAACACTTTCTTTCTCTCCTCCCCATCCCATTTTGTCTATCAGTGCTGGAGATTCTCCTTTTTTTATATTATTTTTTAATTTTCAGAGTGTAGTGCCTTGCACATTACAGCCTCAACCTTGGTTCGGGTTACCTCTTTCTCTTCTAAGACAGTTCCTTTGCAAAACTAATGATGGTGGAAAACGTGCCTTACAATGCACATCAGCACCTTGGCTTGCCTTCGTCCAAGTTCAAACCACAAAGGTGATTTGAGCTAGCAGAGTCTGAAAATAGAGCACAGTGTCCTTAAGTTCCAACCTGAGAGCAGTTAGGAGCGTTTGGGAAGATCCTCAACTGTTCTGCTAGATTTCAGGCAGGATGAGGTCTCATAAAGCTGGAAAGAAATGGAACAGTTTGGGCCATAATTGTCTTCATAAAGGATTATATCACAGCATTGCACAACCGGCGTTACCAAAACATCATGCCAAAGCATCAAGATGGCTCTTTTGGGCAATGATGCATGTTAGTGGTGCAGGAACTTCTGCAGAAGGTTTTGCCTGAATCCCTTTGCCATCCACCTGAGCTGCGAGAGACTCATCTCTTCAGTCCTGAGAGAGTGGTATATTTCTTGAGTGCGAAATATGGTGAAGATTAGCCGGAAAGCCAAGCCATAGAATCGTTAAAAAGAGGGCTGGAAGGATGACGAGAGGTCATCAAGGCCTTTTCTTTCCCTCAAGGCAGGATCAGCTGTTCCTAAGCCATTCCTGACAGATGTTTGTCTAATATGTTTTTAAAGATCTCAATTGGTTTAAGAATCACAGCCTCCCCGGGCAATCTACCTCAGTGCTTAACTGGCTTTATTGTTAGCAACTTGCCTCTCAAGTTTAGCAGGGCTCTCCCAGGGCTCTCCCAGGCATGGTTTAAGACCATGACTTCATGCCTGGCTCCCTGAGGATATGGAGAAGGGCTTATTCCCTTCCTCTTTACAGCCTTTTTTATATAGTCAAAGACTGCTGTGAGGAATGCTGGATAATCCTTTCTTACTGCGTTTTTGATGTCCAGGCTGTTGGCTAACTTCAGCTGCAGGATGAGCTCCCATCTATTCCTGTAGGGTTTACAGAGGGCTTTGAAGCTTTATTCTCGCTTCTTCTGAACCAATATCCTATGAAGACTGTCGTTACCAGCTGTGTCCACTACGTGAAGTGAAGATCAAGCTTTAACACAGTCTATGTAATTCCTGTGCACATTCCTGCCCATCAGCCTATATGGTTCCCATCTAGGTGAATCCCACGGGGAAACTCAATGGCCCAAAGCGTTTTGCTTCATGTGTGCCAGATATGTCCTATTTGTGAATATACAAGCCTCCCTCCAAGCCTACTTAAAGTCTCCGCTACTAGAGAGCTGGTGTGTTAGTCAGAGGTGGTATAAGGACGAGACGGCTTTCAGCATGGTGGGTAGACACATCTCACAAGAGGTCCCACAGTGCCCTCTTCTCTTCCTATCCCCAACACTCAGCCTGAAATGGCCATAATTTGACCCTCTGCACCCCGTGCCTATCATTTCAGCCCCCCTTGTACTGTCTCTCTGAGCACATACAAACACCCTAGAAAAAATTCCAGCCTGTTTGCCCACAGCCATGTCTCCTTCTGTGGTGAAAGACCAATCTAGTAAAACCTCGAGGAATCCCATTACACTTTATGCTGGAAAAACAACCAAGCCTTGCTAGCAGGTCCCGAAGACAGATAATAATATATGAGATGGGTTGAGGCCAACAGCTGCTCCCGTTCCTCCTCTCTGCAAGGGTAGTCAGAAAGAGACATTTCCGACAAATTATAAATGACTTTCTGTAGCTGTCATCTTTTAGAACAGCCACAGAGTATTGTCTCACTGTGAATATAACCACTCATTCTTTTTTTTACCTTTTTTTTTTTCTCTGTACGCCCTCCCCACCACCTCTCTATCAAGGTCTGTATCAGTTTGGTAGCCTTCCATTATCAGCCCACATTGCCAGGCAGGAGACTTCCCTCCAGCCCCCAGACTGTTTTTTCACTTCAAAGGCCAGCAGGGAGTGGGAAGCACAGCAGAGGCCACATTCCTGCAATTTATTTGCCTTGCAGCCTGGTTGCCTCACTCTGTTTTCCCTGTCAGAGGTACTGGCAGCCCCCTCCAAGACCTCATCTTGCACTTGGGCATATAAAGTGGCTCCAGAAGAGAAAACAAGAGTGTGTCATACCCAGGAAAGGTCACTATCTCCTCCTGCGTGATGTAGACCTGCATCTCTCTTTAGCAGGAGTTAAAAGCCTGTTCCATCTACCCTTGGTTACATCTGTACTGCAATTCAGCTTTGTGCCTGGGTTGATCAGAGGATGAAGGCTAATGTCTCTGCAAAAATGTTGGGAATGGGAAATTCTGAGGTCCTGGTATGAGAAAAGAGACACAAATGTAAACCTGTGATAAAATGGCACCACTGGGATAATCCACACTTTTCTGAGACTCCTCTAATCCAGTTCAGCTTGATTGTGACTCAGTGCGTGGAGATGAAACCACCTTGTTTTGTTCACAGTAATTCAGGAGGGCTCACTACAAAAAATATGCAATGAAGGTGCCAAAGATTTCTGCCCTTCATGGAAGGACAAAAGCTGTTATGGGCACTTGTATGTAAGGTGTCTGTTCTCATTGAACTTATAGCTGAAAGAAGTAGTGCTTTCTAATTTACTGCTTTTAGGGTCCAGGTGGTGCCTCTGTGATTAGTCTCACAGGACCAGCATTAAGCAGTCAGGAAGAATGGAAGAGTCATGGGTGATTTTCTCAAACCAGACTGAAATGAGAAAGGAAGTGAAGTTATTGCATTACTCCAGCACAACTACTTTCCCAGTGCCATTGTTTTTCCCATGCCTCTTTCTGTTTTATAGTGGGTGAAGGTTTTGTTCCTGTTCCTGCCGAAACCCAGGACATTCCCATGCTGCCCACCCCATGGAGTTAGGCTAATAAATGTTAACCAGTGACAATCTGTGATGAATTGACACCCTGTGCACCAAGAGATGGCTCACAAGTGCCTTGTGCTGTAAGCAACAGAAGCTCTACTCAATGCTCATTAAAGCATTGTAGAATATTTCTGGGCACAAGAACATGTTTAGCTGTGGTTTGGGATCCAACAGAAGCCAAGAACTGTTCCCAACAAGCAGTCTGGGTGACTAGTTATCTAGTTACCTAGATTTGGAATCTACCCAAGTTTAAAAGGATGGATGCAGGCTCTTCCACCCAGATGGGTTCAAAGTTACTGGACAGTCCCAGGCACATTTAATTTATTTTCATGGACATAAGCATTGAGTCAAGTCTTTGCTATTTCTGTCACCATGTCATACAAACTTTCTCATAAATATATTTGAGCTCAAGAGCCCAAGGTTGCCATGAAAAGAGTGGACAACTGGTAAGGTCCCTGTAAACTTATTAGTCCTTTGAGTCCCTTGGTAGAAAGAATTTAGTGTAAGTTAGTTCAAGAAGTAAAACCATAAGGAAATATTATAGAAGGAACAGATCACAGGCAAGAAAACATTAGATGTAGAGAGTTCTTACTTTTCTACATTAAGTATAATGTCAACAGTTTATGCTACTTAGCTTTGCCTTGACCACATTATGGCAAAACTAGTGTCTGGTTTCTCATTTCTATTAATGCAGCTTTCTCGTGGAGTTTAGATGATTAAATATATCAAAATAAGTAAGTAGGTAAGTAAAAACACCACCAACCCTGAAACATTTCACCTTTGACACCGGGATTATCTCCATTTTGAACTGAGGCTGGTAGTTTCCCTCTGGGACAGCACGAACCTTATCAATGGCTGGGATTTCCAGACTTATCCCTACCTTTTCAAAGGACTTCTGTTCATAGCTCCCGAGACAGTGATCACTGTGTAAATTTCCCAGTCGTGACTCAAGGTCTCACAGTGCTTGATGAGGCACAGGCACAAAATAAAGTGACAGCACATTACCCTGAAGAGCTTTTACGAAACGGCACTGAAGCTAGCGGAGGTTACACGGAGGAAAAAAAATAAGTACCTAACAGCATTATTAGTTGCATTATCTATCATTTCAGGGCAACTCCACTGAAAACTGCTGCCACGGGAGGTGGTGTTTGTGTCTCTGTGTGTACGTGCCGACTGTGTTACGGCTGTGGGATCCGCATGTCCAAAGTGCACAAGGACACTTGAGCCTCCCCAGGCCCTTGGCTGCATCTTCTGCTCTCACTCAGCTTCTTTCCCTCTACTCATCCCCTGCCAAAACCTGGGCGCTCAGTGGTTGCCAAACATGCGATAGAAACATCTGCCTGCCAGAAAGGCATCTGCAGGGAGTCTGCTGCTGCTTCTTCTCCATGGGAGCTGACAGCCTTTGGGGTTTGGAAGGGTTGCCCAGCTCCTCCTTGTCTTTCTGCTGTGCACCCTGAGCTTGCACTGCCCTCCACGACCATAGCACTTTTCTCACTGTTTTCAGATTCCTGAATAAATTCAGACAAAGCCCATTTCTCCATATCCTCCGTATTTCTTTAGCACCTCCGTGTTTCCTACCTTCCTTGCTCATCTTCATGGCTCAACAGCCAAAGCCTCCATGTGTCGCAGTGGGAGAACGTGTTAAGCTGTAATAACATAAGGGATTATGGAAATTTACTAATTAAAGAAATCGCTTCAGTTACTGGGATGGCACTGGAGATCTAGATTACTCAAATCTTGAAGCTTTAGTTCAAGAGCTTCAGTTTCTCTGTGTCTTGCTTTCCCATGGTAATATTTCCTCTCCCCGCTCTTGTCTTTTTTGTCTGTCTGTGTAACAAGCTCAGTAGGTCTCAGCCTACATGTGTAGTGCTTGACATAGTGACATCCTGACCTTGTTTACCCTTTACAGGCTTTATTGCAGTAAAAATAACATGTCTTTAGAGCATGTTTGGTCAGTCAGAGGCACCTTTACACATCCTTGGTACGGATTTCTCCTTGCACCTCTACCTCTGGCCATGAGATGAACCGCTTGGAGTCAAAGCACTACAGTGCTGTAACACAGAGGTAAATGAACAAACTTGAAAATATTTCTTCTTCCCTGCAAAAATGGAGGCATTTAGCAGAACCAGGAAAAAAAATACACAAAAAAAAAAAACTCCACCGAAATAAACTGCCAAAAAAAAACCCCACACCTTTCCTTGCAGCAACCAAGAGCTGGTCCTGGACAGGAGGAGCAGAGCTGCAGATCCCAAGCACCAGCTCATGCCCATCTGGCGACCAAGTTTGCTGAGCATCACTCCAGAGCACACCGGCACAATTCCATCCTCCCCTGAAGTGTTTTTTTTTGTTCACTGGATCTGAGCCAAAATAAGAAGAAACCCGTTTCTTGCGATGGTTTTCAAGGAGCAGGAGGGAGGGAAGCTGCGTACCACATGTGTTTTGTGGTAGGACATCGTACCTCAGACCTATTCATCATTGTCCATCCACCCTGCTGGGCCCTGGCGGCAGGTCATCGGTGGAGTCCCAAACCTACCGCCCTTCCAGAAGTGATCAAAGGGTGAGATTGGGAACGGCGTCAGCTTTCCCGGATGGGATTACAGCCCAGCCGGAGCAGACGACACTCTCTGAGAGCTCCTGCTTTTCATCCCCCTCGATCAGGCTCATTTTACCGCCCTCCCAGCACCAAGAGCAGGAGTGCTCATAGGAGGGGCAGGGGGGATGATTTGGGCACAAAAGGAGGACACCGGTGCAATTTCCAGCCAAAAAGCCTGCTGCAAACTGGTGGTGAGTAAGGCTCCCCCTCTGCAGCAGCTGTCATTCCACGGGACATCAAATGAAACAGCCAGCTGCCAAACTCTAAACAAGGTCACTGAGCGGATTGGAGCTGAGGTGAGACCAAACAGCATCCAGAAAAATTTACGGCAGAGGAATTCCACTGGGATCCATTAGCATGAGCACATGCTGCTTCTGTCTCATGACATCCCATCTGCCAGCGTGGCTGTGGGTGCCAGGGCAGAAGGTGCCAGGCTCTGGTCTTCTGCGGCTGCCCTTGGGCAGTAACGGGGTGGAAAGGGGTGGCCTCCTGGCTGTAGGATGCCTGAGTCTGCAAGTGGCAGAAAGAAACATCTTTTGTGGGTCCATTGTCTCCTGAAAGGTGAAGACTGCGTGCCTGGGGCCTTACAAGATTCAGGGTGCAAGCAGGGTCCAGATTCAAGGTGTGCAGTAGGGTCCAGACTGATGACTAGGACCAGAAACATAGAAAACCCACACGTCAACCAGACAAAACTTCCAAAAACTAAAAGGGAATGGGGAAGAAAACCCCACCAGCACCTGGCAAGGTTAGCTTTGGTCCATGGAAGGGTGTAGAGGGAACAGGGGCAGCCTGTGAGCACCTGTGGGGAGCAGCAGCCTGTGTGCTTACCAGATTTTGGCACAAGCCATGGGTACGCTGTGCTCCAGGATCTCTTGCTGTGCCCCTGCAGAGACACAACTGTCCTGTGGTCACTGCTGACTGTGCCTCTTTCCCCTGTGCCAGCAGTGGGGATGGTCTCAGGAACATGGGACTCAGAAAGATCTCCTAAACCCAGTCTACTATCTCAGTAAGCACGTGCTACAGAGCCTTTCACAAATGAAATGCAGGCTATCTGAAGAATTTTGGCCTCCCCAGCTGGAAACTACTCTGCTACCCCCCTGCCCTCCTCTCCTCCGGAAAAAAACCTACGACTTCTCCTAGTGACTGCCTGAGACTTCTCAGCTCTTTTCCCTGCCTTACTGGCTTAGGTGAAAGGCTCAGTGTGTCAGCCGTGTGCTGGAGTTGTCACGGCTCCTTGTAAGCACTCCATATATTATGAGGAGTGACTCCCACAAAGGCTTTGCACTTAAGATCCATGACAGTGTTTTCCAGTGCTGCCTTGTTGCTTCCAATTACCCTGACATGGAGCTGACGCAGAAACAAAGATCCATGTCTCCCATCCGGAGACTCGCTGGAAGCTTCCCCCCTGACACCCTTGTTCCCCATCCTCCTCGTGGATGAGTTACAGTACAAAGGAAAGAAAAAAGCCTGCATCCTCCCTGGCCGCCTGCTTTGCTGAGCAGCCGGAAACTCACGCGTAAGGACGAAATATGTATGTACTGAGGCAGAACATGTCATATTGTTTAGATGTTAAGGGCAGGCAACAACGTAGGACGTGGCATGAATCACAGCTGCGGCTTGCCTGGAGGATGGGGTACCCCACAAGAGGCAGCTGGTGCTGATTATCCGGAGGAGTTCTCCTTTTTCTTCAATTCCTCCCGTTATAATAGGATCCAGTAATTCATCCTCAGCATGGGCTGCACGTCTGTTCTCTCTGGAATATCCCAGGGATGGGTTAGCAATCCATCACAAGGAGATAGTGAGCTTTTCCCGTTCTTTGTTTTTCCTCAGGTGACTTCAGTGCAGCCAATGTATTTCTACCACCTGAGGCACACAGAGACTGTGGCCTGGTGTGTTCAATCTCCGAGAAGAGGCATCATTAAAACCAGTGTTTCTAATTAAATAAAATGGAAAGATGAGCAGATTGACAAGCAGGCAGAAAATGCAAGGAGTGGAGGTCTCAGAAATGCCTTGCAGTGGAAAAAAACCTTCTCATATCACGGCAGCTCACACAACGATATAATCCCAAATCAGATCAACTGTCTGCCTTAAACTGCAACTCAAATAATTGTCTCTTTTTCTTTCCACTGGCAATTTGCATCCTGAAAAGCATTAAAAAGCTTTGCAAAACCATGAGCAGATGACCACGAAGGTACCTCCATCTCCTGAATGAAACATGGGGCTGCCTAGCACCGAACAACACAGCTGCCCAGGTGTCCAGAGCAAGAAGTGAGATGTTTCACACACCATTTGAAATTATGCTCTGGAAATGTGATGAGCAGCATCCAGCCAGGGGATTGTTCATTTCACTGGGTGGCAAAGTGAGCAGTGCAGTGATTCTGAATGCTGGTGGAATACACTTTGTACCAAATTTAAGTGTATCAAATTTAAATTTTTCGGTATATTTATTTGTAATATTTCTATCAAATTTAAAAAATCTACGATTCTGTGAAATTTAAAGTGCCTGGTAAATATATTCATAAGCAACAAAGCATCTTCACATGTTGTAGTTTTTGGAAAGTACTGCAGGTACTGCTAGATAGCAAGTTAGATGGATCCTTAACCCAACCCAACATAACTAAACACACTTAAAGGAATGACTTTTGTAAGGCCTTCCAGACAAATGCTCCAAAAGATCTGAAAACTCTAGATTTTAGTCTTCATAGTGAGAAAAGATGTTAAAATGAGAGGTGTAGAAACAGTCCCATCTTAACCTGCTCAGTCATAAAAACACATGCATAGTTGTGCTGGGCTGGGTCAAGGATCCGCCTGACTTGGTATCTAGCGGTGGCAAAAGCAGAGATTAAGGCAAGTACATGACTACGCTCCCAACTCCTAGCATTCCCGTTTAATTCAAGATATTTTCCTATACCCCAGGTTATAGTTTGGGGGCTCTAGCTTGAGTAATGTTCCGGATACAAACCTTTGGGGCGAAAGTGGGCAAGTCTCACCTGGGGCTGCTGAGAGCATCCCGTTTTTCTCCATCCACCTCCTCAGCTCATTCATCTCTGCAGCCCTGCTCCCAGGTGTTGACAAAGTTGGCGTGTCCAGCCACAGTAGCTTTTCACCAATGGCTGCTAATACCTCAGCAACCCGTGCCATGTGGTTAGGAATGATTGCAGAGCTCTGTAGTTCATAAAAATTCCAAGATTATTAGTTTAATAATAAGTCTAGTCTTTCCATGTCAGTACATTATAGACCCCCGGCTAGGCATTTTAAATCCAGGACTATGAGAGAATGTTGTAAAGTCTCCAGCCCACAAGTCTGTTTTTTTCTTTGAGAAATAGGAAAATTAATAAGACAAGCTAGAGAATGGGAATAAATCCAGGAGACAAAGCTAAAGAATGAGAGGGAAGGGAAGAAAAAAAGGAAAAAAAAGAAAAAAAAAAAAGAAAGAGAGAAAGCAAAGGGTGGAAAAAAGCCAGAGGGAAAAAGATGGAGGCTGATAAATGGTTCTGTAGAAAGGCATATTGAAACTTTGTTTACAATCTCATGGTACCAAAGCGTGCAGTATTAATAGCCTTCGACACCCTGTAAACTCAGCAAAACTAATTTTGCAGAAAAGAAGTGCTTTCCCAGAAGTCTCCTCTTTCTTACCTAACACACATTTTCAAGGGCTGACATGTCCCCTTTCACCAAGACAGCGGCAAGGAAGTTGGAAATTTTGCCAGGACGCCTGGGGTAATGCCCCGCTTGCTCCTGCAAAGACAAAACACAAAAACAACCCCATCAGATCTTTAACGACCCCGACCGCCCCATAACACTCTGCTGGGACAGCGGGTCCGCAGGCGAGCTCGTACACTCCACTTGTGAGGTAAGCAGTCATTATTGTACCAGTCCAACAGCGGATGAATTGTCAGCTCTGCCAAATGTATAGAGTCAGACCACGTCCAAGGTCTATGTTAACACAATTCCCTCACCCCATGCCAAGGCACAGAAGCACCCACATGTTTTAGCATCCCCATGGGAAGAAACCATCTTTGGGCCAACCCTACCCACATGTGGTATTCCCCTAAAGAACAGAAGCCTCATTTCCCTCTTACCAGTGACCGTGATGGTCAGCAAAGTGCAGAGGAAGGTGACTTCTAAGGTGCCATACTTGCAGATCCTGAGGATGGAGGTGCACACGGTTGAAACAAAAGGGATTTGGGATGAGCTGAGATGAGCAGATGCAGATGGACTTATTCAGGAGCACCAGCGACAGGGGCAAAGAAAGTAATGGGAATAGTTTTAACTCAAAGCTTTCAGTTAGCCTTTTCCCCCCAAATGAAACATTTTACATGAAATTTCCCCTTGTTAACATTTTCTGCGATTTTTTTTTTTTTTTTGGGGGGGGGTGAAATTTATCTGATCGCCCTTGAAATTTTCCGTTCCAATGAATATTTCCCTATACATTATGAAACACCATTAGAAAGAGAACAAGAAAAGCTACCCCGGATTAGCAGGAATGGCAACCATCTGCACCGAGGGAAACTGAAAACAAGGGTCCCATTAGAAGCTGGTAAAGAAGGATTACTCCCTCCTGTCCTCCCCAGGCTTGTGGTGATCACTTACTTCAAGGCTGATATGTGTCTGTCTTTGGTTTTGAGCTTCTATTTTTCTGTGGAGATGAGAAATCCTGGAGCTCAGAAATCCTTCTCTCTGAAGCTTCACCGAAAGAGGTAAATTTCATTAAAAAAAAAAAAAAAAAAAGTTGAGTTTGAGGGGATGCTTTGGGCACAATAGAATTTTCTGATGAAAAACACTGGTGGATGAAACACAGAGCAGGTCCTAACACTGCAGACGCAGCATCTTTGTGTGCCTCCTTCTTCCACACCAGGGTACAAAGTCACAGGGCACTTGCTTAAAGAAGGAGCTCCCTTCGAGATGCCTCCTTTCAAAAGACAATGGGCTGACTCCAGGAAGCTGTCAGGAGAGCCAGTTTATGGGCCCTTGTCAGCCTCCAGTTACAGGTCATTCTCACCTCCTACCGCTGGTAACCTGAGCTGGAGCTCCCCAAAGAGCGAGATTAGCTGACAGCTGTAAAAGTCAGCCTGGGAGCTTGACCTGGTCATGCTGCCTCTGCCACATTTGCCCTCCCCTCTGGCTCTGTCACCGGGCTGCTGGCAGCTGATGTCACATTGCTGATCTATGTCTCAGAAGATGCAATTTTTTTTCTTCCCTGGTGAAGTTTGGTGTAGCTGGTGACTTTCTGACCCTTTTGGTAGTGCTGTGATTGTCAAGACCAAAATCAATGAAAACAAAACAAGGCAAAACCCATCGTTCCCCGCTCCCCAGCTCTCTGAAGGTCAAGGGCAGTCCTGCAGAGTTAAAGCTCCCCTTTCCTCCAGCCCTGCAACATCACAACAGGCTCTGCTCTAAAACAAGCTTGTCTTGGCAGGCAGGAGATGCACCAGTTCTTGGGTTGAAAGGTTCTTGCACAAACTGGATCAGATGAGTCCTTTTCCAACTGGAAAGATCATCGCTGGGGCTTAGTGGTTTGCTGGTGCAAACCAAAACAAACAAGCAAGAAACTCTGCAGAGCCCTCCACTCCAAGTGGAACCTTAATCCAGATACTCGTCTGGCTTCAGTGATGCTGAAGAGTTGGCCCAGACTTGGCAGCAGAAAGCATGCATTTGATGGAAAGTCATAACCATGGCCCACATGCTGACTCAGCAAGAGCATTCAGTTCTTCTGCCAGCTCTTGGGACTCTGGCTTGATTAGTAAGTACATTGGGATGGCTGTGTATTCATTAAACAATGTATTCATGTGCTTGCTGTCACCACATGGACAGCGAATTCTCTAATGACAGAGAGAAGCAACATAAAACACATAGGAAAGAGTTCATTCAGTGCATCTGTAACAGCACAGTGCAATCAGCCTCAGTGCTCAGCTCTGTTGTGCCAACATAGGACAGGATTGTACACCTAACAGAGGTTAGCTGGAGAGAAGGGCATGAAAAGAGAGCTCTGGTCATGGAAGACACATTGAGGTAGAAGCTAGATAACTTTTGGCTTGCAAAATCCCAACAGAGTAGGAGAGGTTTGAGGTCCTTCTAAGCTGTTTGTCCTTTTCAAAAGGAGTCCCAGTATTGACTGTTGCAAAACCATGAGGTTTGCAAGAAAACTGTAAAAAGACATAAGAAGATTAAACCACTTAATCTGCTCCCAGTAATAATGTAAACATGAATCTATAACAGGACATACACGCTTCCACTGTTCAGCTCCAACACAGATGATATTTGTTTATTTTTGGGGGTGGGGGGAGACTATATGGGAAACAGAGATTTCCAGCCTTCTGAGAACTGACCTGATGAAACTGGGAAGGCATCCAAAGGCATCTGCCGTGTCAGTGGAGGGTGAAGGAGGAGGCCTGGGGAGCTTTTGGCTTGCAGACCTGGTTGAGTAAGACTTCCACGGGGCTTCTGGGATGTATAGTTCAAGGGCAGCACAATAGGCTTGTGGCTTCTCCCACCTGCCTAAGACCTGGCATCCAGATTGACAATGGTGAAGCTGATTCTCTCACAAAGGATTTGGGACAAAAACACACAGGGTTTAGCTTTTAATTGGATGTTTGCTAAATGTTACTGGAATACGAACTGATGAGAAACACATTGGTGTCTAACTGGCAATAGAGATTTATCTGTGGCTGTTCTTACAGTCAAGAGCTAGCATTTCTGAGAAACAATCTGTGCATGGTCCTGAATTTCAGCACAGGGTCAGACTCGTATTGGTGATATTCTGCTGTCCAGACTGGGAACAGGGCTTCCACCTCATCCCAAACGAACTAGCTCAGCCTCTGTTATCTCATCAGTTAAGAAGGAGGAGAAAAGTGCATATACTTGTTAGGTGCTCTAAACCTGCAGCCTTCGGAGCTGAAACGGGGAAAGGAGGGGATTCAAGCATTGAAAAGTTTCATCAGTCTCCCTTTAGATATCCAGGAGCCTCTAACTGCCTTTAGATTGACACCCTTTGGCCTTGTAGTAGTCAAATATCACTGACTCTAAACAACCATCCTCTCTCTTTCTTTGCTGCAAGGCCCCAGAACTTCACATTTGGAGCTGAGATCCTGTATTCAAGGTCCAGAAGGAGGACCCAGGGAACTACAGGACAGTTAGCCTCAGTGTGATTTCTGGGAAGGTGATGGAACAGCTAATCCTGGAAACTATTTCCAGGTACATGAAGGAGAAGAAAAACATCAAGACTTGTCAGCATGGATTCACCAAGGGGAAGTCACGCTTGATCAACCTGATAAGCTTCTATAACAAAAAGTCTCATGGAGGGTGAAAAAGCAGTGGATATTGTCTTCCTGGACTTCTGGAAGGCCTTTGACACATTACCCCATAAAATACTCATAGAGAAGCTGTTGGAGTAGGGGCTGAATGAGCAGACAGTGAGGTGGATTGAGAACTGGCCAAACGGCTGGTCATGGTGTGAGAGCTGGGGCTGCTGGGCCTGGAGCAGAGGAGGCTCCGGGGGCTGCCAGCCATGGCCACGAGCACTGCCGGGAGGTGCCGAGAGGCCGGAGCCAGGCTCTGCTCAGGGGTGCCCAGGGCCAGGCCCAGAGGCCCCGGGCCCAGCCTGGAGCCCGGGAGGTGCCCTCTGCCCCTCAGGAAGCACTGCTGGGCTGGGCGGGTGCCAGAGCCCTGGCACAGGCTGCCCAGAGAGGGGCTGGGGGCTCCTCCTTGGGGATCTCCAGCAGCCGCCTGGACGTGGGGCTGGGCCCCCTGCTCGGGGTGGCCCTGCTGGAGCTGGGCTGGCACCAGATGACCTCCAGAGTTCCCTGCCAGCCTCATATGTTATGGGATTCTGTGAGTCTGAAACATAACTGAATTAGAAATATGAACCAACTGTGGCACCTGTACGCTTCACACTGACTTCCTCTGAAGCCCATGGTATTGATGATTCTGAGCAAAGGGACTGTATAACTTCAGGTTATGTAGCACCATTTAAGATGGCATGAAGTCAGATCTTCAGTCCTGCCCAAAGACTATTGCACTCAACAACCCTACAGTCATTAGTCTGTGTGGGGCCTTTAACCTAAAGCCTATCTTTTATTATCCTTTGCCTTGCTTTCCACTTACGTGGAAGATATTAAAATGAGTTTCTGATCTTCTCTCAACAAACATCTGCAGTGGTGGCCCCATTTTCTGATAGCATCCATGGCTCAAAATCAGGATGGGTCAGATGGATTGGGTATCACCATCTCCTCACACCTAGATAGGCATGTAATAACTAATAAACTTTCACCTCAAGATCTATCCTTTACATCTATTCATGTTGAAAATATCCTCACAAAGCTTATCTCAATTTTTGGTGCTTCCCTGCACACTTTGAAATGTGCTGGGTTTCATGCTTTGATCAGGAGCAGAGCAAAGGAGCCCCTAGACCCCTTTAATACCAAGAAGCTGTTGCAGAGCTCCAAAAACATGCAACCCCAAGGAACCTGGAAACTGTAGCTTCAAGCCATTGCTATCTCTTTCCCACAGCTCCTACCTCAAAAGGCTAAGGGCAGCCTGGAAAATGTTCCGCAGAGGACCTGGCAATGTCCCTGAAGACACCCATGGACTGCAAGGACTTCTGTGGACAAGAGGAGCTTAGGAACTGGAGCTCCTCTGGTCTCAGCTCCACAGCAGTAGATTTGCCCAAAAAGGGGAGTCCTAGAAGATGAGGGCTCCTCTCTCTACCCGTCAGGTGAAAAAGCAAGCAAGATGAGCTAGAAACGTGCCAACTTTCCATCAGGTCCTTGATAAAATCCAACTGTCTCAATGAATCATTCAGATTTCAGCTGTGGGTTTGTTACATTGTCATGGCGGGAGGTATGTATAAAACTGAGGCAAAAAGAAACAAACCAACAAACCCTTGTAAACAGGAAAAAAAATAGGAAAGAAAGAAAATCTGAGGATTTAAAGGGAAATAATTATTGCTGGACACAACCCAGGTTATTTATCTAAAATCCCACATACCTTGGGGGCCTTCATCTGAAAAATGTCTAGCTTTTTTTCCTGTTGTTTTAACCAGACTGAAGCCTACAAGACAAAGATTTGAGACACTAATAACTGTGGCTGATTTCTGCCTGGATTTGTTTCAGCCCTCTGTCTCTTAATGCTAACCAGCAAAACGAAAAATAATTAATAACACTCAAAATTCTCCACACTGAGTGCGAAGTGCCATTGTTTCCTTCACATTCCTTGTGCTGATTCTGCAGGGCCCCAACCCAGCAAAGCAATCAAATACATGTGTAACACTGACAGCCTGACTAGCAGCTTTGGCTCCAAGGAGCTCGAGGCTAGTATTTCATCCAAAAAGGTGCTGGGCTATTAGTTGTCTGGATGTTGTATGGATGTCTTGAACAGGTTCTCGCCTTGACCTTGAGTATGACCATTAGTGATGATGTTTGATGTGGGCTTACGTACTTCCAAAGCTGGACATGATAATCTAGCCCTGAAGCCTTAGATGAGCTTCCAGAATAGTTTCAAGGAGGGTATTGGTTGATACAGAAAGGGTTGTGGGTTCTTCTGTGAAGTTACTCTTAGGCTGTGTCTAAACTGGTAAATCACACAGTGCCTGGGATTATTCCCAGGCATGAGAGCTCCCTGCTCCAAATGGTTTAATTTTTGAGATGCTTTTGGCACCGATTGGGTCTGGACCACTGGACCATTTCATGGACACCTCCCAGGCATGGCTCAGGGGGTAGCCCATTCTCAACAGGCAGTTTGGATGCAGCCACCTGGTTTTGGACAGCCAGAAGGATCAGCAGGATGGACACGAGACCTTCCTTGATGTTTGGTTTTGGGGCTAGAGAGCAGTTCTGGGCACGTCTAGTGTAGTAGTATAGACCCACTGACTGAATCTCTCTCTTACCCCATCCGTTACCCAGTGGGAACATAACTTATGGCAGAGATGTTTATAAACCTTTATCCATCTGGAAGTCATTATCTCAAAATGAAGTTTATTTGAAGAAATTGTATTAAATGATTACATGTTATTTTTACCTCAGCTAGAAAGCAAACTGTTGTACCATTGCTGAGAGCCTCTCTTTGGTCCAGATTTGTTTTAATATTTTATCTAGACTATCAGCATCAGGGTATGGCAGCTAATTTGGCTGCTTTGCTATAGTTGTCTGGTGGTTGGACATAATTTATTAAGAGTTTGACCCTTTATTTAGGTTTATTTGTTACTGTTTCTCTTCTCCATCTTCTGTTAGGTCTGCCTATTGACCATCTAAATTGTCTCTATTTACTTTCTGAATTTTGCAGCAAAGATTTGAAACACATATTAAAGTCCAGAAAGAAGAGAGAACAAGGCAGCTAAAAAATATCCCAGATAGGTTGCCAAAATATTGTCACTTGTGTTGTGTACTGAGAAAAAGCTGGACTAGACAGTTGTGGGGCTGATTCTGCTCTCAGCAAAAGAAAACAGGAAAAAACAAGAAGGACTCAAGCAGAGCAATAAACATCAGCAAATGCATAGTTTTGCAGTCCAGAGGTGGACTTTAAGGATCATGCAATCTTACTGCACAACTCCAAGCCACTGATGGATAATTCATGGTCAAGCAAAGCCATGCCTTTTGAAGGGAAAAGTAACTGCTTGATTTAAGTAAGTTAGCTAGTGGGGAGTCTGTCCAGCCTCTGGATTTATGTCAAATTTTGGCTCATCGCCTCACACGTACCACTTCTGCAGCCTTCCCCAACCCATCTGCACAACTGAACCCTTGTGAAGTAACCTCGTTCTCTCTGCTCTTGATAAATGCCATCTCATCTTGCTGATATCCATCCTCCATGAGGACTGCTTTGATCACGTCTCTTCCTCCCCAAACAGCTCTTCTCGGATTCCCCCATCTGTGCAGCATCCGACCTAAGGCTCCTCCTTTTGGTTTCAAAGCCTGTCATCCCTCAGTCAGCTTCGGATTTCCCCAATGCCAGGTTTTGCATCTGCTGCCCTTTCCAGCTTTCTCAAAAAATATTCCTCTCTCTTAGCCAGAGCCTGGATTCATCAAGGCTCGTGAGCAACTAAAGTTCAAGAGACGGCATGACTCAAGTGCTCTGACATCTGGGGCCAGTAGGAGCCCTCCGCCCCTCCCGGGTTGAATCTCAAGAAGATAAAAGTGAGAGCTTTTGGGGCCCCTGCAGCAAAGGGGCACCATAAGTGAGTGTGAACATGAGGCCCAAGACATGAAAAAGTTGTGAAGCGGCTGACCTCCTGATATTTAGAAGTAGTTTTAAATTGTAAGACGTTTAGTGTGCTTCCTTTCTATGTATCATTGTTCCCCACTATACATCTGCCCTCTATGTTTTTGTTATTTTAAAGGTTGGAAGACCATGATTTTTTTTTTTCCTTGCACGTTATAAATTTCACCCTCGTATTATGTCAAAGACCAGAAATGGTGATATGTGGACAATATCCTGTGTTGTGTTTGCACCACTACCAGCACAGCAGGCAACTTCTTCTGTATATAAAAAACAAAATACAACTTTCTGCTTTCATACCCCGTGGCCATATTTCCACCACTCCTCAGTGATTCCTTAACTCCTTAGTTCAATTCCTTTAACAAGCAGGATAAATGTCAGCCAGATCCTGTGATTTGTATACGTTCAAAGTTTCCAAGCCCATCCTTATCAGCTTAATTTTTTCCTCTTTATTTTTCTTGCTAATGACATATTTGGAAAGGAATTCCATATTCTGGCGGGTTTAGAGGCATTTATTAATTACATCCTGCTCTTTGTTTATTAATGAGCCTGCGATCTCATTTTCCCCCGTTATAATTGTAGAGGGCTTTTATTTCCCTTAGCCCTCGCACGCTTTACATTAGCTCATAAATGTTTCCTTTCTTATGCCCAGAGATTTTCACTATTAGTTTAATTGACTGATGGCTCATCTTAAGTAGGGAACTGACTCATGGTGCACTGGAGCTGTCAGCAAGTGGACTAATTGTTAATATACTCATTGTGGGCAAGCCCAGCTAAGCCTGAGAGAGAGAAAAGAAAGTCAAAGCTGGGTTCCTCCTGTGTGCTTGCACAGCACCTAGTACAATACAGGCCACAGCTGCCCCAAAGTTTGCTAGGCGTTACCAAAATAAAAGTAAAAATAAGTGGTGGGGATGTATGAAAAATATGGGGAAGTGTTTCCACAAAAGCACAGTCTAGCTGCTTCCATTCTCCAAGTTTGCAGATGACCCATTTTCCATGTGATATTGCAAATTCTTCTGATGGAAATCCCAGTGGCTGTTGAGGAACCAAGTTTCTCTGAGTTGAAAAAAGTAAATAAAATCATCGATGAAAATATCAGAACACTGTCACTGCTATTGGTGCGGTCGGCAATGAGAAAGCTCTTGTGAAATGAAGACTACAGATGAGAAAGGCCAGCACTGCCATGGACCAGGAGTCCCTCAGGTGATGGGTAATTGCGAATGGGATAACCATGCTGCCAGAAGCTGGCACCAGAGGAGACTGACCACCAGCTGTCAACCAAGAACCACATCAGCTACGCATTCAAACATTTGTCCATGTGAGATGAAGCCACGAGTGCCCTGACCTGGGTCCATCGGTGAGGCAGGGTGGAGCTGTGCTTCCCTGCACAAGGGTGGAAAGCCCCAGCTTAATGCAGCTCCTCGTCCTCCTCACCAGGAGGACAACAGTTTGGAAGTCAGAGCCAGCTCTCACTTCAGGGTTGTCTCTGCTAAGGTTGGCTTTGTCTCTTTTCAAGACGAGCTGAGTAAATGCATCTGGGAGGATGCATGGAGCTGTTGTACAGCAGTTGGGGGCCCAGGGTGAAAATGGGGAGAGAACTGGTCGATCTGTCACTCTGCTTTGTTGATTTTTCCTCTCCATCCTTCCCATGACCTCTCTGGCCTTCTCCAGATGTGTCATGTCTTATTCAATGAGCTCCTACATCAGGATCCTCCACCATCGAGATGGAGCAACCCAAGAAAACCCCTTGTGTAGCCCCAAAAGTGCCCTCAGTGCACCACAGAAGCTGGGACAACAACTTCCTTCACTGAGCATCCAGCATGTCAAAGGAGACACAGCCTCGGGAGTCTGCTCTTCTGCCTGTTTTTCTCTCCCTCAGCCGCGAGCTTCCTCCTTCAGTCTACCCCTTTGATTTATCATACTTTTGCACTTCTGAGCACCTGGAAAGTGTTTTTGTCCCATTAATTTCAACTTGGAAGTTTCAGTGCTTCCCAGAAGAAAAATAAATCATTCAAGCTGGGAAGATGTGCCCCAAACAGCCTCCTCCCTTGTCTGGGTTCCCCCCCCTTCTGCCTTCCACTTTCTTTTCCCTCCTACCGTTCCCTTCCCGCTCCTCCGAGAGGGAAGAGAGGGTGATAAATGTGCCACGCAAGGTATGAACTTCACATACCAAGAGCAACGAGGTAATCCTATCTGCCCAAACATCATTTTGCTGAGCATGTAAATAAAGCTCTCTGCACCCAGCACATTTTCCACTGCTGCAGATGAAGCCTGTGGTCCCAGGAGATAGGACACTTGGCTGGAGGGGTCTAAACCCTGAAGGCATCTGCCTCCACTTCTCAAACCTTTGGTCCTCAGAAGTTTGAAACACCTCTGGATGGCCAGTATTGCACTGAAATTGCATTTTCATTAACCCAAAGGTCTCAAGTGTCTCTTCTTTGCAGTATTATTTCTCCTATGAGCCCCTCAGGTTGCCTCCTAGCTTGACATCTTTCTCCTTGCAAGGAACTAACCTATAATATCACACACTTGATTTACTGGACAGAGGACAAACCTCAAATCAGGCCTTTTCCCAATTTATCAGGCAGAGGTATATAGCACTAAAATGTCTGTACTGTTGGTTTCTGTGGCTACTGTAATGCCCCAGCCCCAGTCCTCCTAGAACTTGCTAAAATTGTGCTGTGTAAGGTTAAATACTGCTGATATCTTCTGCCAGGATAAATCCTTTGTTTTAGGATGTTTACTAAAGACTTGATGTTAGGATTTTGTAATATCCTTCCTTCCCTCACCACTTGGAGAACTCATTCAAATTTCTTCCAGTGTTGAGCACAAGATGGACAGATTAGATACACTTGGCACTAAAGGAATTGCATTGAAAGCTATGAAATTCTTGTCAAACCATGGTTCCTTTCTTTGCCTTGCCTTGCCTTGCCTTTCTTTGCCTTGGCTTGCCTTGCTTTTCCCTTGCCTTTCCTTTTCTTTCCCTTTCCTTTTCCTTTCCTTTCACTTTCCTTCTTTCCTTTCCATTATATTCATTTTAAAGATAGCTTCAAACCCCCAGAGTCAAGCCTGGTTTAAAGTTTTCCACTATTAACTTCTCCTGCATTCAGTACAGGAAATACAAGGGGGGAACCACTCAGACGTTTACTTCACAATTTTATTATATAACTTTTTTCTTTCTTTCTTTTTCCTGGAAATTAGATTTATGTGGCCATTCAGACTGTCATCTATCTGTCCCCCATGGATTTCTCCACGTGTTGACTTTTCAACCCTCTTTGACAGAAAGCTGAAGCCTCTAAAGAAATTATGTTCCTATTTCTATGTTAAAATAAAGATCTGGAACTAGGAATGATTTCAGTTTAAGTAGTTAATTTCTTAAAAATTTTTATCCTATTAGCTGATTTTTATATGGCAAGTGTCCTACATGGGAAATCACAGTAGAGATGTACAAGAGAAACAAGGGAATTCTAGAGGTGTAGCATAAGACAACAGAAAATATTAAAATAAATCAGTTTTCAAGCAATCAACCTTGAGACATAAATCTATAAATACCACACTGTTCCTACTGCCATTCTTTGTTCTCCTACTTTCTGTGTGGATCTGAAATTGCTGAAACCCTGCTAGAAAGGAGATTCCCTCTGGTATTTCTAGTCTCGAAATGTCTGAGTAAGAAAGCATTGGCAATTCTTCCAGAAAGCACATTTTGACATGTTCTCCTGTTGTTTTGCATGCTGCAAACCCTAGGTGTGGCGTATACTTGGCCCAGCACAGAGGTCAGAGCAACCAGTGCCAGCTTGTGGAGCCTTCAAAACCACTGTCCCTCCTAACAGTGATATCTGTCCAGAAAATGTAGGATGCAGCCCTCCAGACTGCGGGCTTGGACTGCTTGGTGATGTCACCAAGAGCATATTTAGGACAACTCATCTCAACCTAGACTTTGTCTCAGTAATTTAAATGAATTGCTTCACCAAGTGCCTGTTTCTCTCCCTTATACTAAATATAAAATAATAAAGGTAAATGAGACTGAAAAAATAATAATAATAAATAATAATAATAATAAAAGAACAATCATTCCAACAGGAAAACTGAAAAACTTAACAAAACAAAACAAAAAATTCTTTATTCCTGCTGCCCTTGAGAAGTTAGAGCACAGCATTCAAGGACATCACACAGAAGAGTCTTGTCCAATTCCAGAAGCGCAGCTCAACGGAACTTCATTTTAAAGGATTTACCGGGTAAAACCAACCTGGGAGAGTGAAAAAGCAGTTGAGTGTATTTTATGAAACAAGACGAGCATGAGTGCTCTACTTGCAGTGCCGTGAAGTATCTGAAGATGGAGGATATTCGGATCCAGAGGGACGTGGGGAGTGCGGTAGGTTGCATGTCAACGGGGGTGCTATAACAACACTACTTACACACTACATTGCTAAGGAGATCCACTTGGGAAAGCACAATAAATAACACGACTACTTAATAGCTCTGTAGTGCCTTTCATCCAAATATCTCCAAACACTGTACAAACATTTGTTAGAACTGCCGCTAACTCCGGGCAAAGTCACACTATCTTTGCCATGCAGCAGATAAGGAAATCGAGGTTACGTTATTTCCAGGAGTTTGTGACAGGGGCCAGAGAAAAAGCCAAGGGTCTTGCCACCTCTTCTCCTTTGCCCCATGGGAATGATGGAAAAATGGAAATGGAGATCTGAGTCCTTGGTAAGGCAATGTTAGGTCAAGGGACCATCCAACCGTGGCTTACTTTGCTCCTCCAGAGGGGCTCAGTCGAACTACAATGTAGAGAAAAAAAGGAAGATACTAGGAGGAAAAGTGAAGAAACTGTATATTGGAAGCATGGTCTGTTCAATGTGTGGTATGTTTATAAATGCTTGGATAACTGAAATCTTGACAGCAACCTAAAGAGGTGTTCCCTTTGGCTCCACTGCCTTATCATGGTCAGGCTGTGGAAGAACGACCTTCCCTTATAGAAGGGAAAAATACATCTGTGCAGCAAGCTTGGGATGTTTTCCTCTCACCTTGCTTTTGGAGCTTACTTCAGTAACTTAAAAATGCCTTCATATGTTGGAGAGCATCTCAGACATCCCCACAGGGATGGTGGATATGAACCCATACTTACAGGAAAAAAATATCATCCTGTATCAGGAGCTGGAGACTGTGGGGGGATACTTCAGGGCATCAGCTTGCACTAGAAGTCCATAAGCAGATAGAAGAGTCCTTGAGGTCTGAACGAGGTATCTGGAGTTTGCTGTAGCGCAAGGAAAGAAGGGGCAGGCCTGCATCATGGGTCACCCGACCCAGTCATGGGATCAGATGAAGAAGCCAAGGTGAGGCTGATCCTTCCCACTGACTTTAGCACGCGTCTAGATGATGATCTCAGATGTCAACCACTACACCGAAGACACCTAAACTTGGGCAGATGACTCGTACCTTACAAAGCAGGTACAGGACTACAATTAGAGTGTCTAAACAGCAGAGACTGTGATCTCTGTGAGCTGTGGAGCACCTTTGGCTTCAGAGGTCACCAAGAGTTGAGCAAAACTCTTTGCAGCCCCCAGGATAGGGTGCATCCATGAGACACAGCCCTTGCCTTTATCTAACAGCGATGCCAAGATCTGGGTGAGCAACGAGCTGTGAACACCAGTCTTTGCTGGTGTCTTTGAGTCTTTGCTCAAAGCGATGATAGTCCTCCCCTTCCAAGCCCCCACTGTAATGAAAGAGTCTGTTAACAGTAATTTTTTTTTTAATGGAAAAAAAAAGGAGGAATTCAGATTGTTATGTTTTCCGACCTACAGCTAGCAACAGACAACCCCCCTTCTCCCTTTGCAACTCTAAAGCGTTGATGTTAGTGTAACATAAGATGCTGAGGAAGCGATTCCTCACAAATATTATGATGGGGTTGTCATGTTGCGGTCCACGTGGAGTGATATACAGACTGAACAACAAACTGCCCTGCTGGGTCCCAGCCCCAAAAAACGAGTCTGCCTCTCCCGGCACGCTTGGAGCCGGTCTACTCTGCACATGCTGCGGGCTGTTTCTTCAAAGTGGCTCCTTCAGGGACCACGAGGGAGGAGGGATGGAGGTGTGAGAAGAACAGACAGTCCTCTCCCAGGGATGGGATGACCCATTACAGCTCACTTTAAATCAAGCAGCAAAAAAACACTGATGGGATCTTTGGTAGAGGTGGCTCAGCCCAAAGGAGGCAGAGGAGAGGGAGGCTCGTGACTGTTTGTGTACAGGTGGAGATTTATTTGGGAGGCAAAGGGAGTTTCCCCCATCCTTTTTTACTAAATAGTATGTGATTTTAACCCTGCATTGCATCCATCCCCCAGGAAGGCACTGCCCTGTCTGTGTAAGGAGGAGCTGAATAGCCCAGAGAAGAAGAGCTGACAATTTTATGCTCAGTTCAGACTCAAAAGAAACATCAGAGCTCCGGCATCTCTTAAAAACGGAGACACCTGCTTTAATGATATTCATGTCCAAGTCCAGGGGAGCTTTATGGGAATGTATCCCACTGAGAAACAACTGCAATACCAAAACTCCCCCCAAACAATGGATATCAGCTCTTCCAAGACTGGCTATAAACCTGTAGCCTTGTCCAACTTCTTTTTACGTTTATAGAAAAAAAGGAATGAAGAAAAATTCAAAAGCCCATCTGCTTGTCTCCTGCCTCCTCCTGGGTAAGATTCCCACCCCTGGAGTTTATTTCTCTTCTCTGGGACCAGGCTTTTGATTTGGCAGCTCACAGATCACGTCCAGCCTGCCAGACAGCACGGTGGACTCCTCCGTGCATCTCCAGAGCCGACAGTTTGGGGAGCTACCATGAAGGTCTCATAATGTTGAAATCCAGTCTGTTCAGAGTGTGACTTGGGATTAGGGACAGCCCCCAGATACCACAGGATGGGGCAACTCCATCAGTGCTCCTGGAGCCCTCTGCTGCCTTCCCAGGGTACAATGACATCCCTGGGTAGCAGCCCAAGCCCACCTGGGAAAGCCATGGCATTATGGAGGATCTTCCCATTTCCAGCTGGATCGAGACACCAAACCCCTTGCTTTTATCCCAGGACCACTGTGACTGTGTTTCAGCGGGCGCCCCAAGCAGGACCAGGCTGTTGGTGCTGTAAAGAAGCATAAAAAAGCTGTGGTCCCTCTCCCCGTGGCTCAGGCATTCCTCCAGCTGCTGGTGCCTTTGAGTTGTAAAATTACCTCCCATGGGAACCCTCCGAAAGCAGAGCATTTGTGCAGCAGGCTTCTCCAAGAGCATGTTTTCTCCAGAGGCATGCATGCCTAGGGACTTTGCTGCTTTGGGAACTTTCAGAAGCTAGCAACGCCCCGGTCTCGCTTGTCCTTGTCCTATGGCACAGTACGGCTGATGTTTGGTATTAACGCGTGCTATAGGATGATTAGAGAGAGTGAAGAGTAAATGTTCTTTGCACTGGGACCCTGTTGAAAAGTTGCCAGTGAAAGCAAGGGACTGAATTCGGCGATACACCTTGCAAATTTCAATCTCCAGTCCCAAGTTTCCCTGCCTCCCTCTCCATAGTGAGGGTCATACCCACTGCACATCCCTTCTGAAAGCACCCAGAGCCATCAAAGGGCCTTCACTGGGAGCCTTCCCTGGCTACAGCTACCCCAAAGGAAAGGGGAAGACCACCCTAGGACAACCCTTGCTGGGAATCCAGTTCTCCAGTCACTTCCAGTGCAGCAGAACACCCCCGGCTCAGTGGTTTGCCTTGCAATTGATGTTTTCCGTGCCATATGGACAAGTTCTCTGCCAAGAAAATAATTAGGCACTGGCATGGAGGCAGCCCTGTGGGGAGCATGCAAATTCTTCCCATTTACAGAGTCTATGTGCAAAGACTCCAGATCTGAAACGGAGATGGGCCTAATTCCCACTCCACAGAGATTTGCCATTTACAATCCTTTCTCAGGTCGTAATCAGAAGCTCACAGATCCCTGCTATGCCAAGACACAGCCCCGCAGTGCTCCCTGTGGCTTCTCCAGTTTGTGGGGCCGTTCACGGGCCAAGCACACTGACACTCCCTGGTGTCTAAGCTGGTCAAATCATATGCACATAAACCTAGCTCTCCATCAAGGTACAGCCAACACTACTTGCAGACACGCTGCAGAGATATTAAACTTCCTCGCGAGGCTCTCTGTTTTCCCCTAGCTGCCATAGTGGAGATTACAGCTTTCCACAGCATCTCCTACCCACACCGTTCACAACTGGCAATCATTTACACAGATTTTCACAGAAATCGCCGCCACCCTGAAGCAAGCATCAAAGGAACTACAGGAAATCAAACGGCATTGCAAGCTGTAACGCCTTCTTCTGCAGAAATAAGATATCACAAAGGAAAATAGAAGTGCAGCAACTCCACTGCAGAGAAATATACTGTGGATTTGATGGCTGCATCTTCTTTTTGCTGCCAGGGTTTGATGGAGGTGGGAGCAATTTGTCACATCCCAGGAAGGTGAGGTTTGTACAATGGCTCTCCAAGCATGTGGGAGGGTGTATGGATCCATCTGATGGACAGTCTGCTTACCCCCTAAAAGTTTTTGAGTGCCTTCACCAATTTCCAGTTAATTGGACAGAAAAGCAGCAGTATCCAATTTACTTGAGCTCCAGCATGTTTTGTTAATAGAAGGTTAAGGAGGGAGAGAGGCAATATGTGTGCCCTCGGAGGAAAAGCAAGTGTATGGTTTCTGTCCTTGTTAGACCCTACGAAATCTACATGGGAGAAGCTGTGGACATTTCAGCCACTGTAAGAGCTTCAGCAAGGTTTGTATCTAGTAAGCACTAGTAAGCACTCCAAAAAGAAAACAGAAATCATTTGAAATCAGTGTGTGTTGCTACCCACAGCTCACAGGACTACAATCCTTGCAGAGATCACAAGACCCCATTGCTAATTGTGATGGGTTGAACAGCTCCTAAGTTCTCCTCACCTAATGGGATAGCATTATATATTTATCATATTTCCTCTTTCTGCTTCCCTTTTAGAAGACTCAGACACTTCAATATCATCCTGACTGTACCTCTGCCTCCTCCTACCCACCAGCCCTCTGCCGACCTCAGCTTTACTGCTGGAGTCTGGCAGGACAATGCCAGAGTGAATTTGCACTTGTATCTCCTGCTGCTTGTTATGATGGCCTGGCGTATTTCTCCTGCTGGAGAGTTCATTTAAATTCTTACATTTCCAGCCAAGCCTTTGTAGATGAGCGAATCCATCTGTCTTGTTCTGTTTTTCCTCTTGGAGTGCTCCAAGATTTTCTTGTCCTGTCCCAGCCATGGTGTCCAAGTCATGCCTTCCTTGTTGAGGTACAGGAAAGATTTGTGTCGTGTGTGTCTACAAAGTTGAATTCTCAAACCCGTAGGTTTCCACATATCTTTATCCCAAGGTTTTGGGCTTTCTTTTCCCATTTTTCAATATTTTTAACTCTTTCTTTCATTCTGCAAATACACTAACGGCTGATCCACCTGAAAAATATCCCTATGCCATGCCACTGGAAGCTGGGACATAAAAAGGATTCATGCAGGAGGAAAATCAGGGAACACAAATTGATTCTTATTTTTTTGTTCAGATGTTGTCTGTCTGTAGCAAATATTCTGCTTCCCAAAATGGTGTGGAAAAAAAAAAAAAAAAAAAAAAAGAGCCGTTGTTCTCATCTATCCCCAGGTCTGCTTTCTTGTGTGGTTTGTGCCTTGTGCCCCCAAAGCCCTGTTTCTCTGCCTTCCCTTAACCTGTATCTCCAACATATCTCCATTAGATGGAGAAAACAAGGGAGGAGATGAGATAGGATGAAAATATGAGATAGGAGATGAGATAGGATGAAAAAGCAAGCAGAAATCCTGAAAAAATAACATGTGTAGACAGAATTGAATCATCTTGCTGGTACAGGTTTTGTCTTGGAAAGATATCAGGGTCTTCTGAAAGCCACATGAAGAATGTATTACCAGCACAGCTGGCATCTTCCACTTGGGAAGAAAGAAAGAAAGAAAGAAAGAAACAAACAAACAAAAAAAACCAGCAGAAACCTTGTTCACTTCTTGGGTGTTTCGTTCAGGTTACCACAATGTGTTTTTTTGTCCCTAAAACATGAGAGATGTTAATTATTCCTTTCACCGAGCTAAAAATGGCCATGTACACAACCAAAGACTTTACCTACAACTGTTATTGACATTGAGCTGCTGTTGATGGTCTTAACCTTATGCTTTCTCACTGGTTGCAATCCACAAATCTCCATCCTTCCAAAAGAAGTGCATTGCTTTTTCTCTTTTTGCAAGAGTTTTGCATGAACCCCAGCCCTGGTTAATGCACTCTAATCAGCACAAGCAATTGAAAGAGTCACAGAATCCTGGCCTGGCATGGGGCTGAATTTCAGCCAGAGTTTGACTTCTGGAGGTGACTAAACCCACCAGCTTCAGTAGGGATGGCAGCGCACACAAACAAGGGTCTTGGTGTGTAGGCATTGCTCAGCCCCTGACCTGGATGACACAGAAAAGCCCCCACGGGACACAAAGCACAATGTGAGTGGAAGCATTTTCTGTGACTCCCTGTTAAATTCATGCCAGGCTGGATCAGCAGAGGTAGCTCAGGGGGTTCAAGGAGGAAAGCACATGGGGTGCTTTCATCAGAGTGAGCGAGAGGAGCACATCCTTTCCTGAGACCACAAGGACACACCATGCCCAATTTCTGCTTCCAGGCAAGGGCAGAGAGAACCACAGACTCCTTTGACCATCCCTTCCAACACCTACCCAAGCAGATACATGTATTTGTGCAAAAAAAACCCACCTATGCAGCCTCCTGGAAAGCCACCAAGTTCCCCGGGCAAACCTTCATCCTGGGACAGGCAGTTGCTGTGCCTCCCACTGGTGGTGGAAAGCATCCTTCTGCTAACACCAGGCTATCGCTAAGCCGAAACATGTAGCAGGAGTCTCTGTGGGAAAGCACCAATTTATCAATCTAGCTGGACTGGAAATTCCTTTTCGGCGGGATCTGTTCCCTCTCGAACATGTGCATCGCAGCCCGAGGAATGAGCAATGCACATGATATCTCTTTTATGTCTGCCATGGCAGCCAGCCTTTTAATAATAATAATAATTTAAAAAACCTGCCTAGTGACTTCACACCAGTCTTCCTAGATATGAGACGTAGAGAGGCAGCACTATGAGATGTTTGTGCCTGTACCTGTAAAACATCCATATCCTGCCTCAGTTTACTTCAGGGTTAATTGGTCATTATCTCTAAGATGCTGTAATGTTTGAACAACAAGTTTTATAAATGCTGCAAATCATTCCCACGAGGGTGTAACTGGAGGTTCCCCATAACTGCATTTCTCAAGATTGGGTTTTCTGATGCCTAGCAAAGGTTGTGCTCACCCCTCAGCCTGTCCTTCCGTTGAGCATTGGTAGGGTTTCTGTCTCCCACTTGCTTGCTTGCTTGCCTGGTTTCACAAAATGTACTGGAAATTCCTTCTCTGTGGCTTAAACTGGCCAACAGCCTTAATGGTTTTTGAAGAGATAAACAGACAGACATGTACTGAACATGACCATATAAGCTGTGCTTTCTTAGGGAGCCAAGTAAAAAGCAAGCCAAATGACTTCAACCCAGAACACCCTTAGAAAAGAAACCCTCATGGAGGTGATCACGGTGATGAGGATTAAGCGAGTGCAAGGAGAAACGAGCTGTGAGGCTAGTTGTGACTCTTGGGTAAATTAAAATAAACAGTGATGCAAACATGGGTGATATCAGCCATAAGGACTGCAGGGTCCCATCCAAGGCATTTGCATGCTGAGAACGGGGTTTGGCTTCAGATTAATGATTGCTACTGGTAGTTCAGGGTAAATCACCACAAGTACATCCACCCTGCAGCACCAGGACCCCCAAATCACAGCAGGGCTGTGCTGACAACAGAATAGGGAGGGTGGGTAGGATGGTAAAGAAGAGCAGAAACCAAAGCAGCTTGTCTCTGTCAAGGCCCCCATGTGGTCTCTGAGAGCAATATGGTTGAGTCCCACCTCTCTTGCTTGGATGGGGAGTTAGAGTGTAGTCAAAGCACAAGAGTTGGCCTAACAAAGGTCAGGACATGGAGAGATGGTGCTGGGTGCTGTATCATGTCTTATCTGAGGTCTTTTTTTATCTGAGGTCCTCGTGGTGCTCTGCTTTCCATGCTTGGCACAAACCCGAGAGGTTGTGTCCACCTGGGATTGCCGTGGGGTGTCCATTTCACCCAAGGGAGGGATGGAGAGGGCACAGGGAGAGGGCTGCAAGCCCTGCTGGAACCCATCAGGAGGCCTACAGAGATGCTGAGCTCCCCTGAATGGTGGCCTGCAGGGGGTCGGGGAGCATTGGCAGCACAGGCCGGGTTGAAGAGGGGTCAGTTACAGGCACTTACCATATTGAAAAAGGATTTGCAGCCAAAGGCAGGGCTGACTGGAGAGCTCCCCTCCGGGACCACTTGCGGAATGAGTATAATTGCCTGAGCATTTAAGAAAATAGAGATCCATCTTTATGCAAGTGGGCCTGCTGCTGGGAGGGGAAAGCTGGGGGAAGCAGCAGAATAAATACTGGGGCTTTGCGAAGCAGAGATAAATCCACCAGCAATGATGAAGCAAAGTAAGTTAGAGAGCTTTTGGAAGCCTTTCCACATCAAATGAGTAGTGTGTCCCCTGATGAGAGAGGGTGGCAGGGAAGTAGATTGATGGGCAAATGCTCCAAACAGTAGCATCCATCTCTCATAATAAGGCAGCAAAACTGCTCTCATTTCCTGTAATCTGATAACCCACCAGAGGAAGGGGAAAAATGCCTTTAAATGGTGATTATAATTCCCGTCATGGTGTTTCCTGATAAAGTGGCCCCCCAACATAGTGTTATTATCAATCATGACTACTGCAGTAGCATCCTGAGGCTCCCTTGGAGATCATTACCTTCACAAGGAGACTGTCCTGTAGGACTCACAGGACCCTTATGGGAGGGAAGGCTCCACCGAGGTGAAATGAGTTGCCCAAAGCCTCCCAGCTGGGACTAAACCAAATCCAGATACCCTTTGAGTAGTGGGATTATTTTGGCATCATGCAGCCACAGCAGTGCTGGCTGGTGGGGACCTGCAGAGGCCTACAGGCCTACCTCCTGCTCAAGGCCAGGCCACCACAAGCTTCCAGACAAAAAGAACTAACAAGCTGGCATGGTCATAACCACAGGTTTGAAAACCATAACCATGAAAGCCAGCATCTGAAAAAGCATCGCCATCAAAGCTGTACGGTGCTGCATAATCTCATGAACTTCAGGCCAAGTGCTGGGGGCTGACAAGTTTCTGGCCAGTCAAGGCTCTGATGGTATTTCTTCCCATTCCTTCCTGGCCTGGGCACTTTGTTAATTTTTGGTTCTTCCCTTTTACTTCTTACAGTGTGTAAGCAATAACAGTACTCAGGATTTTTTATTTTTACCCGTATTGACATGTTACACAGCTGTAATGCTGCTTCTCTTCACCCAGGAATATGCATGCAAAGTGCTACGGCCATTACTAGCACAGTTGCCATTTGTATTTCAGAAGTATCTCAGCACAGAGCTGGGTCAAGTATGCCTTGTGCTCCGTGCTTTATATCCACAGACTAAAGTCAATCGTTCCTCAAAAAAGCACTCACACCAGCAGGTGACCAGGACCTCATTCCTGTCCTGAAGGACTCATCTCAGACATTCCCCATGCCTCCACAGCGCCTCTGAGCTGCAGTCCCCAAGTAGCACGATGGCTTTACCCTCACTCATTTCTCCTCCACCACCACCAAAACGTCTTCAGTTCCATTACCTTTGATCGTATAAGCACAAAAGAAGATAACACCCCAGCTGTACCCACCAACACTCACTGGAAATGGAGGTGAGGTGAGGAGGCTGTGGTGCTGCATGGCAAAGCCAGGTAATTGAGGCAGCGAGGGCAGCTGTTATCCCAAGGAACCTGCAGCATTCATCTACCTGCCTCACTCCTGCGGCTGAGCTGGGCTACAAGCCCTGAATCCCACTCCTGCTCTGCTTTTTGTCTCCTTTACATGATGAATTCCTCAGAAGCAGAACCATCTAGCCCAGCCATAAATCTGTCTTCCATGGAGCAAGGGAAGTGGCAGAGAAAGCTGGAAGAAGTCACTGGTGTTCCAGAATATTCATTAGTGCTAAGAAAACCTCTCTCATGTCCCCCTCAAAATAAAAAGGGGATGAAGGAAAAATGTCCATAAAACTCCTCATATCATAGGGACATAGCTCTATGCAGGCTGCTGATTAATTAGGTACCTAACGGGTGGCTGCTCCAGACAATGTGCAGGAGCAGCTAATGCAGCAGGCAGCACTGAATCACAGCCCTCAGAACAGGCAGAACAAAAGCCCCAGATTGCTTCACTACATTTTGGTTATTAAATCATCTCTTCTAGAGAGAGTGTCCTGTTAAGCTGGCTCATGGTTTCAGGCACGAGGGTTGCCCAAGTCTGGTTTCTGCTCTGCAGCTGCAAACACCTCGTTCCCAGCAGGTCTACCTGAAGCAAAGAAATATCCAAAGCACTGCCAGCCACGTATTCCCAAGGGCCAGGCTCTCACCCACCGCCCTGCTCCAAGCCCAAAACCTTTTCCTGGTTCACTCTAGGCCCCCAAAGACATTTTCCCTCCCAGGCGTGGGTGGCTGAGGGATGCCCACCCTGCGGTCTGGGTGCCTTGAGGGAGACCAGATCAGCATGAGTACCTCACGGTGACAATGTCCCTCCTCTGAAGGTGTGCCCAGGCTACAGACCATGCGTAAATCACCACCCCTGTGACGTGATGGAGTTCTCCAAAAGGATGACTAATGATATCTGCTCCGTTTGCCACGAGAGGGCACTTTTACATTAATTCTCACATCCCTGGCTCCAGCTTTGTAGTCTGCCTGAATACAGTAGGTGACAGTGGGGTCCAATGTCCAACTCACCAGGGGAATTCCTTTTCTAAGGATGGGGCGGTGTGATACTCACTGCATTACAGGGGAGATTGCACTAAGGGACTTGGGACTTGTCTTGGTGTATTAGCTCTATACGGAGAGAAATAATAGCAAAGAAAACCCGCATGGTAAAGGATGCCACGTGCAAAGAAATTTTCTTCAGATGAAAAACTTCTGTAGGGAAGATTATGCAAAAATGCGATGTCTTTCAGTCCAGATGAAGGAGACACCTGCTTTCCAACTTCTCTAGGAAAGACTCTATAAATTAGCATTTTGGACAGAGTACTGCATCAACATTTGAGAAAATGGACAATGGCTTATACGTGCTGCAGACATGAGTGGTTCCTTTGCAAACACCTCACCAGCTGGATGCTGCAGGATAGAGTCCAGGCTGCTGACTTGGAGCTGATTAGAAACCTTTTTTTTTTTTTTTCCCCTCCACTCTCCATCATGCAGTAGATGTGGAAAACTGCAAGCCCTGAGAAATGCATAGCTCTGAAATTACCGCTATTCATCATGTCCAATTGGCTCTTGGAGAAATCCCAACCGGTCAAGGAGTTCTGCAGCATAACAATAGGTGATTATCTTTTGCTCCAATTCATTTTGTCACGACAGCCTCCCAGCCTCTGCTGGACTCAGATTTTCATTGGGTTTCAAGGAAAAGTGTAGAAGATCCCAGCAACGAGACAGATCTTTGCTTCTCGGGGGAAGGAACCTCATGTTTGGGCAAGAAATCAACTGTGCCTTTTAAGGCACTTAGCAGACGCAATTACTATTTTGTGTCTCAGGTTAAAAAAAAAAAAGAAATCAAAATGCGTCTTTAACTAAATTCTGCAGCTTTAGTCCAGAATAACCAGGTGAAAGAAGGCAGAGAATGACAGACATGAATTAGATCAGCCCTGGGAAGGAGAGTCCTTTTCAATCATCTTTACCCTTTCTCATTTCATCTTAGTTTCATCTTAAGAATCCAACCACAGATATGAAACATAACATTTTTAAACACCATCAACGCTGTGCAAAGGGGCAGTAAAAATGCTGAGCAAACACAGAAAAAATCTCACAGAAGAACAAGGATGATAAGAGACTGGAGAAAATATGACCTGTGAGGAAAGACTGGTGGAGTGGTGACTCCTCAGCCTAGGGAAAAGAAGACCATGAAGGGAATGTGATAACTGTCTTGGCATAATTTACAGCACAGCAAATTCAGGTTGGCTCCAAAGGAAATCTACTGACTCGATGGAAGAGAAATGCTGTAAAATCTGTACTCATTTCTGCTGTGGGATTTTGTGAACTGGCAGCACGGTCCTTGGTGTAGGTGGTTAGACTAGGAGCCCTCTTGGGCTTTCTTCTATCTCAAAGCTTTCTCTCCATGGCTGGGCATGGGGAAGGTCAATCCTGTTCTCGCAACACAATTTTAAAGCCTTTCCATGAGCATCTTGCATGAGAGTTTGTCCTTGCTGAGGGAATTCCAGCAGAGAAGAAGACAGAAAGAAGCAAAGATTGCTTTGTTTCATTTGTGGCAAATGTTCAGCATTTTACAGGAATACACTGAAACCTTCCCATCCGGATGGAGGCATCCCTGCTCGGGGTGTCCCTGCTGGAGCAGGGTGGCACCAGAGGGACACAGAGCTGCCTTCCTGCATCAGCCACTCGGCGATCCTGTAGCGAGCATTGCCTGAGCTGGGGCAGGATGCTCCGAGGTCCCTGGTCACAGCAAACACCCTGGAAAGCCATGGGCAGGTTTATAAAAAGCATCTCGGGCTCCCAACAACTTGACCACGGCTGCAGCCTCTCTCGATCACAGCAAACCACACACTGCAGCGGTCAAAGACACGCTCCAAAGAAGACCCAGCCATACATTTTTCAGCTTGGGAAGGCCGGAGGAAACTTAGGAATCCAAATCCAGCCCGACCCAGGGAGATTTCCCCAACCCGCTGCTTGCTAGCGCAGGGAACAAAGCCCACTTTCCAGCTGCAGCAGGCTGGGCTAAGATGGAAAGGCAGACCAAGGGCAGGGCGGATTCCCAGGGGACACCGCAGGCAGAGGCTCCAAATGCCACGCGTTGTCCTCCTGCATTAACCTCTTGCCTCTGAGCACCCTTTTTTCCAAACACGGCCCTTCAGGAGAGTGCTGGCACTCCCCGGCAGGTCGGGGCTCTGAGTGGCAGCGCTATTTGCAGCAATCAGCTCTTGCTCAAGAGCCAGGAAGTGCACGGCTGAGGGGGCTAATTAACAAGAAGACATTTCGATAGCCTTTCCGTTTCGTGGGACTCAACGTTTCACATTTGTTCCCCCTTCCCTTGTGTGAAAAAAAAATGTGTTACAGTGACTCTCGGAGACAGGGAGTGACACGGGGATCTCCGGCACCTTCCTGCTGGATGCTTTCGGTGAAGGAGTTTGACCCTTCCCAAGGAGGAGGTTCGTGCCTCGGCTGGGTGTGCATGCTAGGAGGGGAACATCTGCACCAGGGCAGCCTCCTCGCATGCAAGCACCACCCACAGCGTGTCTTCTCCCATCACGTTTACCCTGCCACAGGCTCCCGAAGTCCATTTTGAGCCGCGGCTGCTGCAGGCATGTATCTGTTGCACAAGATTTGTCCCCATCACTCATTTTCCAGACACAAACTACTCCCTCCGGTCATAAAAATCAGGTCTCGGCACGCTTGCAACATGATGATCTGAGAACAGAAGGGTTGCAAATGCTCGGGGAAGCCTGGGCTTAAAACCTAGGTAAAACTCGGGAGAGGTAAAGGTGCAGATGATGTGCATGGGGGCGGCTGCGGGATGATCGGTGCTGAGGGCACAGCTTCATCAGCCCGAAGCCTCTGCAGCTGGACGAGGCTGTAAGCAAGGGCAGGGGCTGGGGTGCAGGTCTGTTTGCAGCTCGCGTGCTGATGGCTGAAAGCAGAAGCCGAGGCACCTCTGCTTCCCAGATGCACTGGGCATCTTCCTGAACCTCAAAAAAATCCCCACAAATAACCCAGCAACTTCGAGCTCTGGGAGAAACTCGTTGGCAATCCAATGCCAAGAGGGTTTTCCCCGACATCTAGCGGCCGGCATAGACACTGAGCGAGATAACGTGGCAGGAGAAAACAAGCCGTGCTATTACCAGGAAGATTAATTACAAGCGCAATACTACCCAGGCCTTCTGATGAAATATTTTACAGTATATTGCCCTCAGGAGAGCGACTCTTTTTACTGATTTATTTTAACCTTCACATTACGCAGATATGTTATAGACGTCTTCAGAGATGCCCTGGTGTTATTTGCCCCCTGACAGCAAATAATAAACTCTTTCTCAGCTATATAACATTTCCAAGGAAGCCCTTGACGTGACCAGAAAAATATCGAGGACAATTAAGTCACATGGCACTCACAGCCCTGTGGGAACGGGCTTGAGCTCTGCTCCAGGACTCAGATAGCATGAGAAACCCTGGTTCAAACGGAGTAGCAAGAGTCTAGGAGGTAGTCATTATTAAAGATCTCCTGGTTAAAGATCCTCTGGGGTCCCTCTATTATTTTAATAACGGTTCAAGCCAGCTTTACTGCTTCCAGAGGAAAGGAACGAGAGGAGCCTGCTAGCACAGAGGAGGAAGGGCTCATCGCAAGGGGACCTGTGCAGGAGATCGACTGCCTCTTGCAGGGTCTGGTGGGGAGCAAGGGGGTGTTGCTCACACAGCCTTGGGGGTCCAGGTAAATTCGGTCTCTCGCTTGCATCTCAGCTTTCTGTCTCACTGGATGGAGCAATGTCACGAGCAGAGGTTGCAGGACATCATCACGGGGGTCACACAGTTATGATGTGAATAAGGGGATTTAGGTTCCTTGGGGGGCTTTTCTGGCTTTGCCACAATCTTCCAAGTCTCCATGCCCAGGCAGCTTGTTGTCTTTGGTTCCCCATCTGCATTTTGTAGGACAGATCCACCCAAGCAGCGCAGTGATGGACTCACAGCGTGCCATCAGCAGCAGGGAGAGACCCTGACCTCCCTCGGGGTCCAAGATTGCTGTGGCACACACCAGAGCATGTTTGTACAGTGCTTGGCACATGCAGGCACAGCTCCCTGACTGATGCTCTCAGTCGCTGCCTCATTACAGACAGCAAGTCCATCAGTCACCAGCCCACCGGTATTTGTAGGGTGGTTCGTGCCTATCGGGGTCCCACCATGCCTCTGGAGGTTTCTCCACACCAGCTCCCCAGGAACCTGCTCTTCATCTCCCCTGCAGCCTCCTCTTCCCACCCACACAGCAAAACCCCTCTCAAATCCTTCGATAACCATCAAAGTGCCTTAATGCAGTGTTAGGGCCCCACTCTGGCAAACCAAGTGGCGTGTCCGATTTCTCTCAACACTGCAAGTGTTGGCATGACAGAATCATTGAATGGTTTGGGTTGGAAGGGACCTTAAAGCTCACTTAATTCCACCCCCTGCCATGGTCAGGGCCCTCTGCCCTCAGCCCAGGCTGTCCCCAGCCCCACCCAGCCTGGCCTTGGGCACTGCCAGGGCTGGGGCACCCCCAGCTCCTCTGGGCAGCCTGGGCCAGGGCCTCACCACCCTCATAGTAAAGATTTTCCTCCTTATACCTGATTTCTTTTATATTAAAGCCATTCCCCCTTGTCCTATCACTGCACTCCCTGACAAAGAGTCCCTCCCCAGCTTTTCTGCAGGCGAACAGACTGGAGTGAAGTCCCAGAGGTAGATCTGGCTGGTGGCCTGTAGGAACAGCGTGCCCATGAAGGAGGCATCAACATCTACGTTTCTGTGACCATTTTCTTGTCTGTCGAGTCCTTGCAAGGTCTGAGCACAAGTCTGCCCACTCCAGCTTCAACCCCTGCTCTGCATGCACCTAATTAGATGGCCATGGGTTAACACAAACACTCGAGACAACCCTAAAGGTGACCTTGTATCTCCAGATTTGGCACTTCCAACAGCATTGAGCCTCTCTTGCCCCAAAGGGAATGGTTTCTCTTGCTGAGGGTTGCAGCATCAGCTCTGCAGCCCCTTTACCAACACTAAAAACTCGAAGGAAAAGCAAAGCTCGCGCAGGCCCCCGGTGCCTTTTTGCCTCCCTCCTTCCCGTGGTGCTGGAACAGATCCCTGCAAAACCACTTTGGCTGGAGAGCTGTTGTCAGGTCATTTTGAAAAGTTTGCAACACTTTGCAAATTGTTCTTGCTGGAGGTTGTACAATAACAGTGCCATTAGTCAAAAAAAAAAAAAAAAAAAAATCCAAGAATATTATGTTAGACACAGGTCAGGTCTCTCCACCCACAACAATATTCCAGGAAAAAAAAAAAATGGAGGAGGAAAAGAAATTGTTAAACACAAGCTAGAGATGACAATGAAAAATTTACCCTTAACTGTGTATATTTTTATGGAGAAAGGTTATCTATCCATCCATCATCACGGACAAGTACAGGAAAGAGCCTGTGAGTATTGAGATATTTATATCTGGCAAGTGAAGTTAAAAAATACTTGTATAGATGCATGGCTGTATCTACTCCGTCTCTGCTCCCCCTTTAGGTGTCCATCACAAACACTGCATAAACAAATTGAAGCTGGTTGTCCCACCTATTGAATCATCTGTGCTAGGGTGAAGTGAATAACAGTGTCTGTTGGTCTCCGGTGATGATAAAGGGAACCTCAAGCAATTTGTTCAGGTGTAAAAACCTCTCCTCTGCCTGGACAAACCCATCTTTCCGTTTTGTTTTCCCCATCTTTAAAGCAGAGATAACAAACGTTGGTCTCAGCAGCACTTGGGGATCCAGAGGTAAAAGGAGTTCAAGATGTAGGGATGTTGTCTGAGAAATAGCACCAGCATCAACATCGAGGTTAGTAATGAGAGGCTGATTTGTGGGCAACATTTTTCTGTAAACATTTGTGGGCAATATTTTCCGTAAAAGCATTATTTTCCTGTCAGAAGTCAGTAATTTCCAAGTGAAACATTATTAAAGAAAAAAGGTGGTTATTCCTAAAAGCCATTCTTTAGATTCTGAAAAAAAAAAACACTTGTGTGGCTACAGTCAATGCATATTTAACAGCATTTTGGAGAGCTGAATGCAACAAATACCCAAAACAACATGCAAAATAAACCTTTTTTTTCCCATTCTGCATTTTTTTTTCACTTTTCCCTTTTCTCTTGCCTTTCTGCTCAGGTTACCCAGCAGCAAGGAGCAAAACATGGACTCGAGAGCCACCTAGCCTAGCATGGGTCTTTCTCCGGTGGCGCTTGCACAGAGGATGCTGTGTCCAGCCCATGGGAAGCAGCTGGTCTCTCAAGGCCAAGGCAAGCCTAGACTTACTGTTTCTGGGTCTGGAGAACAGGGACAGGGCTCTGGAATTGGGACTAGGTTTGGAAAAAAACAGGTCCTGATGCTGCCTACTGCTGGAAGAAGACTCAGCCCATGGCTATGGCACACCCTTTCTAGCACAGGGGCAGGGAACACCAATTTCCAGGTGCTCCAGTCCACCTACTTCATGTCTGTGCTTTGTCTGTCCATGCTCCTGCACATTTTTATCATCGTTGTGTCTTTGTGAGGGGCTCAGCAAACATGCAGTGCTGGGTTAGGTGAGGTTTTGCTGCCTCGTTGGGTCTTCAGGGGGATTTCTAACATTTCCACGAGGACTCAACAACATTAATTTCCTTTCAATCAATTTTTCCCTCTCCGCTGATCAGCCCTTTCTGCCTTTCATACTTTTCCAAGACCCGCAGCCTCATAAAACTTCATGGGAGAACGTTTCTGCCTGGTTGGCGCGGGCAGGAAATTGCTGTCGTTTTTCACTTCTTCAGCCTGAGGAGGTGTTCTCCAGCCCCGTCACCGTGGGCAGTGTGTACTGGCACCAGCACCATCCCCAGAGGGGTCTCAGAGCCGACAGCCGACGCAGAGAAGTGGCCAAGCTCTTTATTTGGGCTGGCACTGGAAAAGCAACCTGGGTGCTTCAGCAACACGACCGCTTCAGCCGACCCCTCCTCAGCACCTTGGCAGGGTGGAGGAAGCTGGAAACCCCCCACAGCCTGCTAAAAATTTTAGCAGTGACCCTGTTACATGTGCTCGTCCTGGTTTGGGGCATAACACACACCGCCTTGCTGCTGTTGATTGATTGTGAGCACCCGCACCCCTGGAAAACTTCCCTGCTTGGACATCTCTGATGGATTTTGACCACAAGGCCCCCGAGATGGACTCTTAGGGACATGGTTTAGTCGGTGACATTGGTGGAAGGGTGATGGTTGGACCAGATGATCTTGGAGGGCTTTTCCAACCTTAATGATTCTGTGATTCTATGACTCCCCCAGACACTGCTGTACGGTCAGAGTTAACAGAGAGGAGCTTTGTGGCAGAACACAAACATGAACATGGGACTTGCAAGTTTTGTCTTTTCCCTTCATAACTTAAGAGGAATAATCCCAGGCTCAGATAATCACGTTGGCTGGAGAGCCTCATCTCCTTGCTAAGTGTGTTATTCTGTTGGTTTTGAAGGAGGAAAGGCAGGAGGTGGAATATGTAGGATCCTGCCAGCCCATTTCTCCAGGACCCCCTGAGTCTCACCCGTGCCCTCCAGCACATCGATGACCCTCTGCCTAAGTCTGGTGACATCTACAAATGTAGCTGCACCCCAAATGTAGCTGCACCCCAAATGTAGCTGCACCCCAAAGCAGCAGATCAACCCCTACCCCCTAGCCTTGAGCTATGGAGGCAGAAAAAGGTCCACCTCTCTGCCACATGCTTTGTCTCCAGATCTACTGTTCAACCCCATTGTACAGTAACGTTATCCTCTTTAACCCCTAAATTCTTTCCACTTGCACACCTATAATAATAACAGGCCAAGGCTGGAGGCGCACCACGTATGATTTCAATGTACCCATAACCTCTGCAGCCTTCGGCAAGGATAAGACCAACTTACAAGTGTTGGGGACTCGCAAGAGATGGCAAACACCTCTCTGACTTCACCCAAGCAAGCAACAGGAGAGGATGGTTATTTTGAAAATTACGTAAAATGTAGGAACTGGGGATATTTCATCTCATTGTCACAAGGTGGATTGAAAATTACAACGTAAAGCAATCCGTGGAGAAAGAAGCTTCCTTCAGGGAAGGAAAACTTTTAAAACAGAAATAAGAACGGCCCCAGGCCTATTCTAGTGCCTGAGCTCAAGGGTGAGCCCCAAGAGCAGACTCAGGGCTGCAATCTCTGCTTCAGGATCCCCAGCTCAACACAGCTGGGATTTGATGGGCTGGAGGGAGTTTTGGTAGAGCACCAATGCTATGACTGCCTTTGCAACGTCCTTGAAGATGGGACTGTGTATAAATATCTACTGTGAGAAAAGGACTGAATCTCGCTGTCCCACCATCCAGAGACCCTTGTTTGGCTCAACGAGCCACTCGGATTGTAGAGACGTATGGGATTAGCAAGCACAAAGCACTGAATCGTGCAATCCTGTGCTCAGCAGAGATGCTCACGCTCTGCCTCTGCATGGTACAATGAACAACAACAAGCCTGGAACAAGCCAACAGCCTAAATCTGTCAGCCTTGGACCTACTCAGGCTAACTGAGCTGGGGATGAAGTGCAACATGAAGGTTGTGTCCATTCCCAGCTCCAGACAGGGCAGGAGGATGGCCTCACCAACAGGAGCCTCCCTTGTCCTCTTAGCCCAACTTCTTCCCACAGCAGCAGTGCTCTGATGTGCTGCCCTGCGAGGGACAGCCTTGCCCTGCCCACACAACGTCTCAGCAGGCTTTGGGAAGCACCGTGTCAGGCCACTCTTTCTCCTACCGTGTCTGAAATTCAATACACCAAGCGAAAAGCAAAGGAACCAGAGGACAGCAGCTCCCAGGAGAGCTGAATGACTGCGGATCAGCTGAGACCTCTCTGAGCTGCTTGGGCTTCAGACATCTGATGGACCCAAGTGCCAGGAGATGCTGCTTCTATTAAGTTCTGGAGGTTCACAGCAAATCTTTGCAGATTCCCCATGCTTCATCATTGATACCCATGCTGTAGATTGCAGACCCCTGACCTAAACTCTTCAGATTTGCTAGGCTTGAAAAAAAACTGAGGCTGGTCCTGGTGTATCAGCTGGTTTGAGGAAAGTCAAGCGGTTTCTCTCCTTCCCCAAAAAACCTGAATAAATTTGAGGAATACTTGGTTGATGGTAAGAAGTCACACCCAGCCATCAAGAAATTAGCACATAAGAATAAGAATTGCCAAATCAACACGATTATATCATCTGCTGTGATTTGTGGAGAGGATACTCGAGCCTTTGGACTTCCAGAAATGTTTCAGCTTGTGCTCTCGCTTGGAGTTCAGCACTTACAAAAAGGTTGACTCCACACACAAGTGAGTGGTGTGAACCTCCCCAGAATTATGAAGTTTTTCCAAGTGCTTCTAGCTCTCATGCCGTTTGGATAGAGAAATGAGAAGCATCGCTGCTTTAGGTCAATGTATGCATTATCAAGCCCTGTCTGGTTCTGCCTGTCCATTGCCTGCATCAGGATTTGGAGGCTGGTATGGAGGAGCAATCTGAGTTGTGGGGTCACAGCGTAGTTCTGGAGGAAGAGGGAAAAGAAATCCTTCTAGGTCTGGCTAGGTACACAACTCTGGAGGAATGGCTCTGTGTGCTGCTCCTCCCAAAATCCCGTAAGGAGAAATAAAGCTTTCAGAGCAAGATTTATCTCTTCTAGGCTTTCTCCTCCTCATCGTCTCTAACTGGAGCCCAGAAGGATCAGTTAAACCCTAGCGACCTGCAGTGCAAACATCCCCACAAGCAAGCACAACCTTCACCTTTAACGTCCTCACCCATCCTCAGGAGATGGCTGCTGAGATGTGTGTTTCACCCGGATGATGGCACAAAGTGCATCGGCTGCTCAACACCCCAAACACCCTAAAAGAAGGCTCTTGGAGCTCTTCATCCCCTCCAGCCCAGCTTCTGTCAGCTGGGTGCTGCAGTGCCCATCAGCTCAGCAGAGAAATGCACGAGGATGGTAGGCAAAAATCCTTTTTTTTTCAGCAGAGGAAGATGGCTCTGCATGCTTTGGTGACTCTGCAGCTAATCTTTGACATATATTTAAGCATTTTTGCAATGCATCACATCTTGGTTCCCCATTGCTGAGGGTGGACAGGCAGGGGATGAGCCCTGCTCCCATCTTCTCCCTCGTTTGAGGACCAGCCCTCACCCAGGACCCTCGTAGCTTTGCTGGCTCCTTGATGCTGGTGGCAGCTCCTGGTTAATCCAGACAGGCACCTTCTTGACTCTGGTGCTGGACTTTCCTGGCAAGCAAGGAGCCGGGGGCAGCCAGGAAAGGAAACTTTCTAAGTATAAAACCCACCGTGCCTTCAGCCTTGCAAAAGCGTCAGAGCACGAGGCACACGGTTGACCCAAACTATTTATAAACCGAGACCCCATGGAAACACGATGGAGCCGAACCAAATTGCTCTTTCCATCCCGTCCCTCTCCCCACAGCCCATCACCCCAGCGCTGTGGCACCTGCCAGCAGCCTTGGCTCCATTTTCCCCCATTCAAAATAGAGCTGAGTGCTCAAACTGCACCTCCCAGGAGACGAGGAGGTCCTCGAGGTGTGTGGGTGGTGGCCCTCAGAAAGGTGAAGATGTTTGTGCATGGTGCCTACAAGGAGGACAAGTGGTGGGGAATAGCTCTACCCTGCACAGGGCTCCGAGGAACACTACGGGGTGGATGCTTACCCTTGGTTTTCCACCCCTCTGGCCACCAACAACCAGTAAGACCAACAACAACCGGTAAGACCAACATGTTGGTCATGTTGGATGGAGGCTCCAGCTCCCCAGGACCGAGACACCAAAGACAGAGCAGACTGGGGAGCTCCAAGCCTCCAGCCTGGGCAGGTCTCCGTTCCCTCCATGGCATTTCTAAAGAGCACACTTTGCAGGACTCTTTACCCACGGACCCATCTCCTGCTCCCCAGATCCTGTGGGCAAGGAACTTTTCAAGTCCGGTGCTTGATGGTTCTCTTTGCAGAGCTCACAGCTGATCCTCCCCAGAAGGTCCCGTGCTTTGTCAGGAAATTCACCGTGTTTGTTCTCGGGCTGTTGTGCTGCTCTTGCAAGTGATAATCCTGCTTTTAGCACACTCTTCTCACAGGAGCCACATAGGATGCTACACTTCCAGTGACTAGCAAATTAATTGGGTTTAAGATGTGTAAAACTTAAAAACCATCAGGGGAGGAAAGAATAGCAACCTTTTTCCTTTTTCCTAAGCTTTTTTATTGAATTCTCGGGGAATTACGGATACGTGTGATTTGGAGGAACAAAAACATCCATCGAGCTGGAAAGGAGTTTGGGAGCCTGTGAAGACCACCCTAGGTTGCTGAGGCAGGAACAGGGGCCCAGGTTGTGGCATCTCCTTCAAAACCCTCCTGACAAAGCCCTGAGCAACCTCAGGTCAAATTGCAAATGGTTTTTTGGATGATGGCTAGCACCATCCAAAAAATTTGGATGATGCTACCTCTTCTCAGACCCTCCAGGAGCAGGGATTACGGTCTCCATAGATCACTTCCTCTGATATTTTCTACTTCAACAGTTCTGTTTTGTTTTGTTTTGTTTTGTTTTGTTTCTAAAATATACAAGGTGGAAATTTGCTGTGTGCACGCATTTCTTACATCCTCACTGCCATATCTCTTCTCCCAGCTAAGGGAGCTTTCATCACGGCTCACTGTTTCCAAACCTCATTTTTCCTCATCTCCTCCCGGGATGCTCCTGTACATCTTTTTGCTGCATGGTACCTGAAACCAGGCATTACTGACTGCTAACACCTTCCCAAGGAAGGTAGGAATTATTTCTCATCCTTGTGCATCCTGCCTTGCTCACGCTTTGCAGCAGATGCATCTCTGTTTTGCAACAGCCTTGCCTCTGTCTCACGATCCAGCTGCGATGAGGAAGCTCCCCGCTCATCTCCTGCCACTCAGATCCCAAGAGGAGCCACTTCACGCTTCCCTTCGGGACTCTGCAAAGTTTTCCACTCGTCTTATGGGGAAAAAAACAGCCTCAAATTCCACCGGTTGTTTGAAAACCCCAGCTGAGACCAATCGGGGGGAGAGCTCGGTATCTTTGCAGGGCATCAGTTTCATCGCGGGGAGGAGGTGGAGGCAGAGGAGATGCTGTCCGTGTGCCAGATGGGCACGGATAAAACCCGGGCCAAGCTCTCACCTCATCATAACAGCTTATTAACCAGCAGGTCAAGGGCCTGGGCAGCAACCCTGCTGTGTTGCAACCCTCATATGGATGGGGAAATGTGGGGGATGCATCCCACTGGTGGTGCTAACAGGGGCATCTCAAGTCTTATAATTCTTATAAGTCTTATATATCTTATATATCTCGATAAGTGAGCTTATTGAGGCTGTTTTCCTAGCACGCAGTGTGGATTTTTCCCTTGCTCCTTAGAAAATGGGCTGAGAGGCATCAGTTTAGGCTCCAGAAACACACGCAGACACGTGCTTGGCCATAGGATCGTGGATTCCTCCTCTGTTTTTTAATAGGATCGTGGATGTTTTTTAATGAGCTTCTCTCGGGAGCAGCACTGAGACCCCATCTGGGAGCTGTGCAGGGCAGGGGCCTCCACCTCCAGGCCCAAGCAAGGAGGAAGGGGAAAGCATTGCCGCGCCGGGCAGAAAACACAGCTCCGCTTCGGCTCCCAAAACATTTTGGCATAACTCGCTAACTTGAATTTTATCTGCAAGCGTTTTCAGCCCGATACCACTGGGAATCCTGATTTTCCGAGACTTACCAACAGGAAATCCCTGAGCCGGAGGGTTTAGCTGTAATGAACTTATTGTGTATTCAAGCACCGAACGTCAATTTGGATTACGATGTCAAAAATAAGCACTGAGAGCATGCAACCGTACCCTGGGGTCACCTGTCAGGAACTCCAGGCTGAAATTGGCCAGATATAGACCAGCACAACCTTGATTTATTTTTTTTCCCTGTGCAAATACAACAGCCAGGACTGAACAAACTTACTGCATCCTGGAGATGAGCCACCTCCTCCTCTCCCCAGCGCTTTCTCCCACTTCACCTGGGGCTTCCTTGGCCAGGGATGCTTCATTAGAGGCTGTCCTAAGAGGCCAGGACCAGTCAGATATGCGTGGGGAGGTGAAATCCCTCTATTAGAGCACATCTAAATTACCACCACTTGTGTCATTTTGGGATCCCACAGCCCCAGACAGAAATCAGGAGACCCATCCAAGACAGCCCTTGCTCCCTGGCCCTGGGCTCAAGACGCACGGGAATTTATTTGGGGCAGAGGGTGCAAGAGGAGAGGTGCATGGATAAATTACATGCAGGGAGGCAGCACAGGCTTCTGCTGCAGGAGGGGTGGTAGTGCCATGGGGGTGAGCAAAGAGACCCCACCAGGGGATGCTCAGGGGATGGCAGATCAGAAAATTCATGTCCTGGTTGCACCCCACGGTCTGGATTTTCAAGTCATTCCGGAAATCATTTTCAAGTCATTCCTCAGATGCTGATATATGATTTCTCCAAAAACAAATGTTTCGCTAAAGTTCCCATGTAAGCTCCTTCTTTGGTGTTCTCCCCATTAACTGTGCTGCTCGTTATGTTCTCTCTCATTAATTGCACCGCTTTCCTTGAGATTTCCTCCTAAAGCCTTCCCGTGGAGGCTGCAAGGCCACGTTACAGTTAGCTGGAGGGAGGAGCAACCTGGAGACAAGAAGCTCAGGTTTGGTTTCTCCAACCAAAGGACGTGGGATTGGAGCCTCCAACCCAAATTTCCTTCACCTCTCCTCTCTCTCCCATAACCCCCAGCCTCGTTGGGAGGCTGGCGGTGGGATCAGCCTTTTATTAGCTTGAAGGAAGCAGGGAACATTGGGTTTGCCCATACACTCAGCTGGGAGGCTGCAGCATGTTCATCGAGGTGAGGGATGGGGTTTGCAGCCTCTTCTCTTCCCTGCAAATGTTTGGGACCATAAGGAGCCACGAAAGCTCGGGATATTGGCTCAGACAAGAGCCACTGACCTGTTTACTCTGGTTTTCTTGGGAGGAAGGCGGATGAAAAGCCTTGGGTTGTCTTTGCTTTGGCAGGAAGGGAGAGCTTGCTGGTGTCTGTTTTACTCGTCCACCTTTTGCTGAAAAACACAGCAGAGGCTGAGGCTGCTGCCTGCAGAGATGCTCGGCCAAAAAGCACAAAAAATGCTGCTCTGCTCTGCTGGCCCTCACCCTGACAAAGCCCAGCATGAGGCAGCAGCACTTCTCGCTGCTGCCGGAGGCTCATGCTGCATGCAGCAAGCCCAGCGTGATGGGCCCACGTCCTCCAGCACCTGATATCTGGTGAACATCAGGGCAAGGTGGATTAGAGCTTCCCCCTCAGGCCATTTGAAGTTCCCAACCAAGCTGACAGCATCTCGGACTTCTCACCCAGGACAAATCCAACCCCAAATTAGCAAACCTCCTCCACAGGCGAAGGGGTAGACAAAGAACTGCTTCGTGTCGTCACACCGTGCACTGCTGACAAAACTATCGCTTTCAAAACACCCCAGAGCCAAGCCAACCTGCCTGCATCTCCTGCGAGCCCAGGGCAAAGGTTTCTGAAGATGCACATGGAGGAGAAGATTGCTGCTGAGGGTTTGGAGCCGCACTTGCTGCATTTCAGCATCCAGGGTTTGGTGAAGGAATCTGCAAAAGGAGGTCTCCTTCTGGTAGGTGAAGGGCATGAAACCCAAAGGTTGGATGTTACAACGAGGAAAAAGGTGCAGCAGGAACAGGGCTGAATGCTCTCAAGCTCAACTGGGAGTTAAGCAACGAGCTGCTGTTGCTGCAGAGAAGAGTTTTTAGCTGCCTGAGTTAATGCTCTGAGCGGTTCTTATCTGCTCCTTGCAACCTGTTGTGCTATAAAGGGCTTCCACACCTCTCTTAGAATCCCAGAATCATTAGGGTTGAAAAAGCCCTCCAAGATCATCCCAACCACCCCCCTACCACCAATGTCACCCACCAAACCATGTCCCCAAGCACCACGTCCAACCTTGCCTTGAACACCCCCAGGGACAGGGACTCCACCACCTCCCTGGGCAACCCGTCCCAATGCCTGACCGCTCTTGCTGAGAAGAAATGTCTCCTCATTTCCAACCTGAACCTCCCCTGGCACGACTTGAGGCCATTCCCTCTGGTCCTATCAGTGGTTACCTGTGAGAAGAGGCCGACCCCCAGCTCCCCACCCCTTCCTTTCAGGCAGTTGCAGAGAGCAATAAGGTCTGCCCTGAGCCTCCTCTTCCCCAGCCCAAACCCCCCCAGTTCCCTCAGCCGCTCCTCACAGGACTTGTGTCCCAGGCCCTTCACCAGCTTTGGGGCCCTTCTCTGGACACGCTCCAGGGCCTCGATGTCCTTCTGGTAGTGAGGGGCCCAAAGCTGAACCCAGCACTCGAGGTGCGGCCTCACCACAGCAGAGCCCAGGGGGACGAGCACCTCCCTGGCCCTGATGGCTGCACTACTACTGACACAGGCCAGGATGCTGTCAGCCTGTTGACTAAACTGACAAATCTAGCTAAAATTCACAGCCCGCACAGCATAACAGGTTGGATAAGACAAGTCTAAAGACTCAGCCCAGCTCTGGACCCACCCTGTTGTGGTAAATGTGGATGGGAAGTGGAATCAGGAGGCGTTGCAAGGACCTTCCGTACCCCTCGAACAGAAGGCCCATGGAGCAGAGCGACTCAGGGCCTCTGGCCCTCTCCCCACACGTGGGGATCTCCCAGTCTTAGACATGCCCAGCTGCCCTTCAGCCTAACATTTCCCTTTTAAACAGGAGGTCCCAGACCACAGGATGCTTTTGTCCTCCTCCCGCAGAGGAACTGAAGGTTTCCTGCCCAAAGACACAACACAACACGGGGCAGGCGAGGACCAGCTACCACCACCCAGGAGCCACATTCCTGCCTTTCAGGCCAAATATTTTGGGGCCAGAAGCACGTCACAGCCCTGCATTTCTGCAGCTGTAGCTGCCAAAACAACTTTTAAAACCAGGTGAATTTGAGTTCTGCTGGGGGATAGGTATCAAGGTGTGCTGAGGTGGGCCATCAGTGGAAATCCTCATGTCTTTCAGACCAGGCACCATTCCCAAGTGAAAGCTTCAAGGACCAAGTCAGACAGACGCCAGCTTGGGTCCTTGCCCCTGCTTCTGGGGCTTAAACCTCTGGGAAAGAAAGGAGGAACTCGGTGAGATATTATCAGAACATCCATGCCCCCCTGTTCGCCCCATTTCCCTTTGAGGGTTTCCCTCCCTGTCCTGCATAGGGCACACACGACCGAGATCAGAGGACAGCTACGCACAAGGAGCCTCTGTCCTCCTGCCAGGACAGCTCCTGCCTCCCCCACAGCACTGAGGATGCATCAGGTTGCAATGAAATTTCACCACTGGTGCAAATTTGCAGGGAAAAAGAAGATGGATGGGAGAAAATGATTTCTGAACCCACTGGCCGTGTTCTGAGCCAGGTCAGGCAATACCCCAAAAGACATCCCTAAACTCCACCACGGCTTTTTGTGGTCTCAGATCAGAAGGCAGCCTCCTGAAAGCAAGACCAGAGGAGCAAACACTGGCCTGCAGACACTTTTTATAACCAGAGACACCAAAAAATGCACAGTATCACAGAGCTGACGAGGCCGGCTCCAGCACCATCACCTAACGGTGTGAGCTGCCCTCGGTGGTGCTCCTTGGCGAGCATTACCCCTGGCACAAAAGGGGGATGAAGGCCATGCTGATACCCAAATTAATGGCACAAACCCTTCTGACAGGTGTCCTGCGGGTGCCAAGGGCTGCTTGCTGCAGTCCCACGCCGCCCCTCAGACACACGCTGTGTACCACTGCTGGCAGGTGGAGGGCCAGGGCACTGCTGCTAAAAGGGCCCAAACTCAATAATTAGGGCACGTGTTAGATTTATTCCTCCTCTCACCTCTCCCCAGCCAAGCAAACTACACTCGGTTTTACCTAAAGAAACAGCCTGAGCTGGTCTCGGGCACCGAGGGTAATCAAGGGGGGTGCACAGCACCAAGCTGGGGGCTGCTGCGCTGCAGCTGGGTCACAAAATGTCCTCGCTGTCCCCACGAGAGCCACCAGGCTGTCCACGAGGAAGAGAAAACCCAGGCTACGTCCTCCTCTGATACGAGTCCTGGGAGAGCATCGTCCCGTGCAGGAGCAGAAGGCATCTATCTGCTTGCTGAAGGGGGAAAGCAGCGCCCATCCACGTGGGTTTCTCAAGCAGTTCTCGCCTTAACAGACCTGCATCAATGAATCCTTTATAATCCCCCGGAAAGCGATTTTTGTGATTATTCATTTTTATTTTATGGTGGGTAGTGGTTTAGGTTTATTTATCAGAGCCAGCGTGACCCAGAAATGGGCTTCTCCCTGCCAAAACAAAGGCCATCCAGGCTGGCACAGATGCTGCTGTCGTGCAAGTCAAGGAAAGGCACCTGGTTCAGGAATTCAAACGTGGTTTTATCAGGACAACTTCTAAAAAGTAACCTAATTGTTAGATTGAATAGGGCCCAGCAGATTAAAAGCCAGGTTAGTCAATGCAATGCGCAGGACAGATTTCATCTGCACCAAAGCTGACATCAGACAATTACTTTGTAGAAAAAAGCTTTCCAATTTCTTATTTTTTTATTTTTTAAATTGGAAAATGTAAAACAAAACGTAAAACAAAATGTAAAACGGTGTTGCTTTCTACTGTACAGAAAATAAGCTGATATTGAACTAACCAGCAATGAAATCTTGCAGGAGTTGACTTTCTTGCTGGCATGTTACAGCCTTTTTGCACACAGGTTAGGACACAACCGAAGAAGAAAAGTCTTCTTTGGCCGCTTTGGAGGTGACAAACCAAGGTACAGAAAGAGCCCAAGGTTTGCCTAGAAGCACCTCCAGCACCCTTCTAATGCAGCCCCTTTTATAGTTGGAGCTTACTATTCACTCGAAGGTAACTGCCTTTCAGTAACGTTGCTCAAGGTTGCAAAACAGCTCAAAGAAAAATTCCTCTCCTCAATCTTCCCCCAAAAAAAGGGAAGGGAAGGGAAGGGAAGGGAAGGGAAGGCCCCCAGCAGCCCCGTGGCATGGGCAGTCTCCTCCCGAGGCTTGTGAGGAGCCTCCAGTTCAGTGGGACACCAACTTTTCAGGCAGAGGGATGCTGCTGATACAGAAGGCACTGGCTGAGCAGCAATGCCTCCCCGAGGAGGGAACGCAGCTGGAGGGACCCAGCTGCCTCCCAGCCCCACCACCGGCCATAGCTGTTTTTCCAGCTGCGTGCCATCTTTTCGGATGAAGGAGACAAACAACCGCCGCACCTTCTCCTGTGAAACGGAGCCAGGGAGGCAGTCGGGTCTTCCAGCAGGGCTTCTTGCCCAAATATTCACGTTGGGATCAATAGGGGCTTGGTGAACGACAAGCCAAAGGGTTTGGGGGGCCGGGGAGGACAGAGCACTTCAAATCAGGCTCGTAGGGAAAACAAACACCAAGGAGCCACCAACAGAAGACGCACAACTTCTGAGAGATACTAATCAGTTTTATTTTATAAATACAGATGAGCTTTCCCGCAATTACCAACATAGTTTTAATGTGTCACTTACTATGGGATATTTTGTTTTCGCTTGTTTTAAATACCTGGCCAAGCAATGATAAGCCGACGCTGTTGTGCTTGCTATAAAAATAGAGTGGGATATGATCTTCCAAAACTAATATTCTCAAAAATCTCAGGAATTCCTAGTGAGGGGAAAAGATTGCAATGAAATGTTTGCTCCATTTGCAGACATTTAACAGCGTCACAGCTGTGCAGGAACTGAAAGGCTCTTGACAGTTTAAAGCACGCCATGATAAATCATCTCACCTTCAGTCGCGCTCGTTGTTTCCCTCCCACCATGCTATTTTCAAATAATTTACGGGGGGGGGGGGGGGGGAGGAAAAAAAGTCACAGAAAAAAAAGCCATGAAGTGACTGCAGTCTGTACAATCCCCCGTCCTTCACAGCAAAGATGCTCGACGATGCTTTACCCAGCCCAGCGATGCTGTTCCCCTTCGCACCTTCTGCCTAGGAAGTGACAAAAACAGCAAAAATTTGGGGACAACTTAAGGCCTACTGAAGATGCATCCATGGAAAGCTCTTAATGAAGCTCGGTGATATGGGTACAGAAGTCAACTGTTGCGTTTGACACATTAAGAGTTACAGGGCTCACACAGGAACGGCAACGCAAGGAAACTAGACTTCATTTGGTTGGGTGCCACCTGAGAAAACGTGCAGCTAATGACAAAAAGCCCAAGTCTCACTGATGCTCTATGAGCCTAATTACACGGGTTGCTTAATTACGCCGAGATGTTCCGTGCCTGCCTAGGAGGCATCGTGACTTCGCCGCTACTCTTTGGGTTGCTTTGGAAAGTCACCACTGCACACAGCTAGAGGAAAATTAGCGTGCCCCAAGCCCGTCCTGTGCTGTTTCGTGTGCCAGATTTTACCCCTCAGTGTGCACGACTGACTCAACAGTGCTGAATTTTGCCTAAAGTTATTCTGCTCTCAGAAGACATCCAGTTACAGGACAGAGTATCTTCTGCCCACCTCAACAAAACGTGCTGTGCTTGGTTCAGGTGTTTATTTCTGGCTTTCAATACGCCAAAGCACAGGGAAAGCTCCCTACCTAGCTCTTCGCAAAGACGATGGCAGTGCCCTACACTGCTGCAGCACTTCCTCTAGGGACTTGTCACAAGGTTGGAACAGAAAAGTCTTTTCTCATGAGACGATACTCACAAACGTGCCCAAAATTCATGCCCGAACTGGAATTGTGTTCAATCAGGAATCAACCGTAGAAAGGCTCAATCCAGTAACTCAACTGCAGACACGACCGTTAAAAGCTAACAGAAGAAGTGTGAATATAGCTTTAATACAATCATTAAGGTGTTACCTGGAGAATGCATATTCTAGAACAGTGCTATTATGGATACTGGTTCTCACGTACACATCTTGTTTCGACAACAGATAGCTGAGATTATACATAGCCACATTTTGAGAAGTTAATTTCGGCTAGCCTTACGGTGCAGTTAGGAAAAAGACTAGGTCACTGGTTCAAAAAGAAAGCAGAGACCAGGGAGGAAAAAAAAGCCAGGCGTGATGAAGTGTTTTTTATTCTGCTATACGTTTGTGGTTTTTTTTTTTTTTTTTTTTTTTTTTTTAATATTTCTGAGCTCACAACCGAGCCCAAATTCTTGGGTATACAATATAGTAAGCAAGAGCAATGAAATCCAAACTCAAACAAATACCAGGAATCACAAAGCAGGCTGCAAATTGCTTTCCCATGAATGCAGCTGAACACACGTGCCAGGGGGGACCGAGCTAACACCAACCTGCACCTCCAGCAGGAAGTTTCCTCCTTGAAAGCACAGATGGTAGAGTTAAGAGGATATTAATTTAGAGGAATAATGGTAAGCGCCTCCCTTTCTGCAGAGGGTGGAGCGACTCCACAAGTTCACCTAATTCCGAAGTGCTGACTGCGTTTTCAGTCTGGGTTTTTGGTTTTTATTTTAATTTTTTTTTATGAAGACGTTTGCACAGTACCTGGCAGCCCACGGTGGGCGCCGAGGATCACGGCACACCAACCCCACTCACACGGTGCCTTCGTTAGGCCTCCACGGATTAGCTTGGCCAGGCTGCACCTAAGCAAAACAGGGAACTGCTGAGGCTCTTGGAAGAAACCTTAAGGTGATTTAGTCCTCAAGGGCTCTGCTGGCAGGAGTGGTGAGCGTGGAGGAAAGGAGGAAAGAATGAAGCTGATCCTTGCACAAGGAAGCGCAGGGATCCCCCACGTGCTCAGCTCTTGGGCAAGGTTTTACCACCGCCAGCTGAAGACCCATCGGTGCAAACCAGAACTCGTGTGACTACGCAGCACGGCCAAGACAAAGCTGTCCCCTGACAGCTAAGTCTTGGCATTTCTGTAACACTGACCCCGTTGCTCAAGAAAACACAGGAGTACATGGGAAAACATAAAGAGGTCTTACCATAACTGTAATTTAAATTTTTTTCCTTCTGAAAAGACTAAAATAAATTTAGCTCTATATAATAATCAATGAAACATATTCATAGGAGGGCCTGATCAGCACTTGAAGTTTTTTTTTTTTCCAGGAAAGCATTTAGAAATGGACTCCATTGCCTTAAAAAAAAAAAAAAGATTATAAATACCAGACATAAAAGGACTGGAAGCAGAATCAAAATTTACCTGGGCTGTGAATATACCATGATCCTGTGTTATCGTGCTCAGTAACAAGTCATTTTTTCTAACACCATAGGAATAGCTTTAAGGTTTTTCTTTTTTAATATATATAATTAATATAAAGAATAAGTGCAATTTTATCTCTATTCCAGATCACTGATTTCACCCCAACGTCTGCTCTCAACCCCCCTGTCCAAGCTCACTTGTCCGAACTTTTACGCGGTCTGCGGAAGCTGGACATGTTTTCGTTCAGTGCATAGATCCTTCGAGAGAACTCCTCAAACTCCCCTAGGACTTGTTCGTCACACTCCACCGCCACGGCGTGCTCCACCGGGATGGAGTTAAAGTCTTCGAGCTGATCTCCCGAGCTGAACCCCGTCGCTTCCATCCCCATTATCTCCTCTGCTTGCTCCACGGTGCAGCAAAGGACGGGGCCGAGTGGGGGCCGAAACTCACAAGGCTGCTCGCTGCTGGCGGTGCCAGCGCACTCACCGGGCAGCAACGCCCCGTTTATTGCACTAGTATGTCCTACGAAAGATTCCTGCCGGTCTTGGCTACTGTTTAGGCTCCCGTTTTCTCCGTTCAAACTGCCGCACGAGTCCTCTCCTTTCTTGGTGATCCCTTTCGAGGAGTCCGCAGAGGTATCGAAGGAGGAAGGTATCGAGGCAGGTTTTTTATCCAACTCTCCCACGCGGGCTGCGATGGCTACAGGCTGCGTTAAAGCAGAGTTGTAACTAGGAGGAGGAGTCTTGTGCTGCAGTCTCTCGTTTCCCGTGCTGGCTCGTTTTCGGAGTCCTTTATCCGGAGAAGGAAGCCCACTGGAAAAGCCGACGTCCAATCTGCCGAAGCTGGAGCTCTGTCTCTTTGGAACTGGAATTGCACTGGATGTATGGTGTCGATCACTATAAAAGAAGGGAAGGATAAATCAGAGCTGTCAGGCGTGCTCGCGAGCAGTACAGATGTTTCACCAAAGGCTGAAGCAATTATTTTATCGCAACTCCGAGCTCCGTTTGGCCAAACCACTTGTATCCTAAAGTGCTAAAACCCCAAACGTGTTTAATGCCATATGAACTGCAGAAGACACCCCAGAGGACAGCTTTACTGAAAGCCGGCAAGATTGTGCGGGGAACATTTACAAAACTCCATGGTTGAAGAGTCAATCACCCAAGAAACCACCACATTATGCTAATTCGTACTGTTAACACCATTTTATAGGACCAAGCTGCACTTTATGAATTATTACTGTTGACCGTATATTTATGTATTTATGGCCTGTGCTGGGCCATCACAAACTCCTCAAAAGTGAGTAATAATGGTTGAATCCTCTACAAACTTCTTCCAACACTGGACTTTCCTGACAGCTGCACAAAGGAGAAAAGCGATGCTAACTTTGCTATTTGCAGGGGATGATTTTTGCCAGATCTTTTGCTTTTCTGTGCCAACTGTTCCAAAGCTTTTTTGGACAACTGTCAACCTCAGCTTCTTGAGGAACACGAAGTAATCAGGCTTAATTTACAAGTTCAGTTTTACTATTTCATACCGTTCCCCAGACCACTTACACTATCTCAGGGTCTGTAATTTGGAACATCCGCTTTACATCATCTGGGGCGTGTTATTTGAGTTTTCTTTCATAGGTTTAATCCTTATCCAAATATAATCACCAACCTGTATGCAAATAGTTGTACATTAAGTGCCCAGTTCATTTTCCTTCCTTTTTTTTTTTTTTTTTTTTTGAATACAGCTATTACTAACCTTCAGAATATACAACTACAATTCAACTGCTGTCAATGTAAATCTCCTTCATTAGCTTCATTTCAAAGGAACTCTTCCTCGACTCAACGCCCGATACATTTTGGGATTTGTCTTGCAGGGAAAAATCCTGTAACAGCGGTTATGAATAGCCCCTAGTGTGGATCCTTTTCCATCCCATTCTTTTTCCTCCACTTGTAAATAGGATAAGCTAGATTGCAAAAGGTCCCTCTGTGAAAAATAAGCGTCCCCACAGGAGGGCTGCTTGCGGTACTGCTGCTCTTTAATTTCCTTTCCCATCTTACTTCCTCCCAGGCTGCCCTTTAAAACACGTGTCGGGCTCGCTCCTCTCCTCTAACAACCCCAATTACCTCCAGGAAAGGCTGCTCGTCAGAATTTACAGTTGCAGACAGCGTAGGAGAGAGGTAAGTGCCCCACATGCAGCCAGCAGCAAACCCAACAGCCTTCTTCTTAGATTGCAACTGCAGTTTGACCTTTAAAATGCAAACTAACAACATTCACAGTTCTGTCTGCAAAGGTTCAGAGCATGGAGATGCTAAGACAAAAAGCAGCAAGTGCCACAGATGCTCATAAGCGGTCTCAGAGATCAGCCCTCAGTCCCCTTCTGACCAGAGACTTTTATACGTGGCTTTTAAATACTTTATCCAACCCCTGTGCAATCAACCATTACGTCGTTTTACAAATAAATATGACAAACAAAAATCTGAGGCAGGGCACCTGCACGCTTTGCTTAGGCAATGTGCACTGCAGATGTATAGCAGGGACTGTCTGCTTTCCCCTCCCTTCCTCCAGCTTAGTCCTTTCAGCCTTGGCTCAGAAAATAAATGAGCACTCAGTATTACAAATTTGATCAGATTCTGTTTATCTCAAGTCTTGGCTTTGTCCACATTTCCTCCAGGCTTGCTGAATCTTCCTTAAGAAAGAGCACATGGAAGAAAAGAGAGAAGTACGTTTCCAGTTTTAATAGCAAAATGCAGTAAAACAAATTCTTTTGCTCTGTATCAAGTGATTAGAATCTTTACTATCAAATGGTAACTTTTAGGAATTTACTCCCAGATTCCACGATTCACAAATTCCAAGATTCATAAAGCCAGATCATATTCAAGACGCATCTTTGGGTCAAAGGGTACATCATCCTTTGTTTACGTGAACGATTTCCTCAAGGACCAGTGGTATCTGATTACTACAGGCCACTGTTCATTACGTTTTTCAGTACAAGGTAACTAAGGCTCTCCTGACTCCAGAATTCACTCCAGATACAGAAGCTGTGAAGCTGAACTACCTCCCTCCTACCTGCAATGCTGTGATGTCTTACTACAGAGATGTGATGAGATGCACCTCGCACTTTGAGTAGAAACAAGGCTGCACCTTGCAGAACTAGGCAGGAAAGGCTTCCCTCTTCTGCTCTCCCTACAAAACCGAGCCCAAAGCACAGCCTGGGATCACGCTGGCTGCTAAGAGGGGCCTATACCTGCCACCAGGCTCGAGAGGCAGAAAGCAGGAGAGCTGCGAGCTTCGTGCCCCAAGGGGTTGGATACATGCACTGCGGTGCCCCAGCGCCTTGCGGCTCTAAGTGCAGGGGACTTGAAGGCGTCAGGCAAAGAGGAGAGGTGGGCTACGTGCTCAGTTGAGCGTTTTAGGTTTGGAAAAAGAAGCAGTGCTGAAGTTCACGTTTATGTTTTTTGTATTGTATTGTCAATTCCTGACAGCACGCCTTCCCGAGACTGCACCTACTTGACAGAGCTGTTGTCTTTATTCCTAGCACTGTTTAAAACGCTGAGCAGGAATGCATTTCAAAAAAAGGAGGTGGGGAAATTAAGTGGAAGCCTTTCTCATACAAGCTTGCTCTTCAAACTTAAAGGACATTTATTGCTAACCTCTTCCAAGAGAAATGGGCTGTTCTCAAATCTGATTCCAGCACAACACCCCCTGCAACAACAATACCATCATCCTTGGTTTCTATCAAGCTGTCAGGGATGAGTCAATCAGGACTTTATTCCTGTTCAGCTGGAACCCAGGAGGGCTACGTATCCCAAAGGAACAACCCACACATTTGAAATAAAAGACTAGGAACAGACAGACTAATTCATGTTGTACAAACAAAATGGGCTAACTTTTTTCATGCAGAACTGGTGGCAGACACATAGATGCATCTTGTTAATTTTTCTGTTGACAGTTTGGGTCCAGATTCACCAAGGGACTTCAGCAGCGATAGCAGAAACAGTCTATAAGGTAGGTGCAGAAGTTACAAGATCCTCTATCCTTTGCATAGTGCAGAAAGACTTTGATACCAAAGTATCAGAACTGCAACAGTGACAGGTTCCTATGTTCTGATTTAGGCACAACGATGAGAAAGGCTTACGGGAAAGTCTGCCATTTTTCTGAATTTCATTCAACCACCCACAGCCCTGGGACAGGCGTTTAAGAGATCAAAACCTAATCCTGGAAGAATTTCAACTGTACACTGTGAATTTAAGTACAGATGAATGTTTCTCATAATAGTCACAAGGATATTGACTCTTTGCATGGTATTTTAGTGATAAAAGCTCTTGCCTGAGACGTAAGCAGGCAGAAAAGGGTCCAGACAAGTCTCGTGACAACCACAGTGATCTGACCAGCAGCCTACAGACATGTTTGAGTGGGTCCTCCTGCTGAATATATCACCCTGCAGCAGAAAATGCAAGACCTAAAAAGCCTAAGAGCCATCTCAGACGAGGAGGTCATGTAGGGAGAGAAGAGCAGAAGGCAATCCTAAATTTAATCCTAGCTCCTGAAGTTGCAGAGTGAAACTGTCACACAAGATATAAGTAATTCTTGGAAACATCAAAACCAAAGCAAAGCTTTCACTATATGCATGAATAATACCTGCCACTGCTCTGTTTGTCGCACTGAACTGTACTTTAAACTTGCTCAAAGGCATTTCTCTTACAGTAGACTCTTTAAAGGTCAAAAATGACTCTTTAAAGGTCAAAAATACTCATGTCAAAAAGTATGGCACGGGACTGCCTGCTTGGCAAACCCCAAATTACCTTCAGCAAATGCTGATCAGTCCAGCTTAGGCACAACAGCAACTCTTCTATGAAGGTGCAGTAGCAGCAGAAATTTAAGTGTCTGTGTAGACCAGCACGAAAACCTGTGGTGTCTAATTAGCTTGAGAGAAGCAGCTTTATAAATTGTTCTGGTGGGCATGTAAATTTAAGTTCCTCCAAAAAAGCAACATGCCTAAATTCCTTCGTAAATCTAGGCCTTGCGGGTAAAAGGGTGAGACATTAATTAGCGTGCGGGACCAGGAGAGGTTTTAAAGAACTTGTTATGACAAGGCTATTCAAGCTAACACGTTATGTTTATCTGAACAATACCTCTTTAGTCCCGCAGCCAAAAAAAATCTTCCCTTCCTTCGTAAGTTGAACTGGCAGAATGATCTACACTAAGTGATCCAACAGACTAAATGTAGCAGCAATGCAGAGCTAATCTCCCTCGTTTACAAAATAACTTCCCAGTTCTTTAATAGAGTGCAGAAGGGCTGCCCCGTAGGGCAGTGCAGCAGGAATCATCTTCATTTATCATGTAAGCATTCAAACTAATGAATTAAAACAAAGAGCACTTGCAGTCAGGCTCCTTAAACTACGCGTGATTAAAAGGACCTTACTTCAGCCTGTGAGATCAGGTTTTAAGCTGCTGGAGACATATGCAGGCAGATTTCTGAAACCATTCATTGCTGCCAATATGACTGGGATGGGCTTTGCTTCAGTCAGGAATAAATACGGGGATAATAGCCCAAAGCTGGGAGAGTGGGAATGAAGTCAGCAGAATGGCTTAACTGCTTATCAAATACTAGCTCGAGCATGTAGATAAAAATAAATGTGCATGGAGGACTTTGGAGACCAGCCACCTAAGAGTTCATTGCCTAGACTTCTTCCACAGTCACTGGACAGAAAAAACAAAAGTGCAAGCACTGGAGAGAAGGGTGGGCAACACCATCCTGCGAGCTGTTTATGGCACTGTCACCCTCTCAAGGTGCCTCTTCTTGTCCATGGAGCAACCAGCTTGCGCTGAGTGATGAACATCTAGCAGGCAAGCCTGGTAAGACGCACAGCTTTCTCTATGCTTTAAAATAGAACAATGACAATATTTGCAGGCAAATAAAATAAAAACTAAACAGTTTTTAGCTAGAGTGGATTAAGTATTTAAGTCAAGGGATCTTAACCTGTTCCCTCGCCTTCTGCCACGTGAGAATGAGAAGTCAAACTGAGCTTTTGGATCAGAAGAAATGTTCGTAGAGAAGCACAGAGCTCAGAAATACTAGGTTGCTATTAAATTTTACAAAAACGAGCAGCTGATGGAGGGTCTCTAGCCTGTTTGCATTTTCCCCGAGGAAAAGGCTGTATCGTTACCAGAACTCACAGCACTGCATCAAGGCAAAGCCCAGAGAAAGAGATTCTTTATCAGCTTCACAGCTCACGGAACGAATAAGAAAAAGCACATCATGCTAAAAAACTAACATCCAATTGCCCAGAAACTTTAGAGACTAAGGTATCCTCACTAGTGAAAAAAGTTTGGCATGCAGGAGCGCAGGCCTTTACTCCAAGGCACTACCTTGACCTGAATTACTTGGGGTGAGCTGGTTCAGCTTCCAGCCACAATTACTTGGTTGAACTTCTGAGATGGCAAACAGATGTGGACACCTGTCCAAAAGGAACAGCCTGTGACTAGTGGAGTATAAAACCTGGTTTGATGAACTGTCATCAGGCCTTAATGGCTTTAAGTCATCAAGTTGGACCAGACTAGAGTGAGTTACGTACAGGAGTATGTTGAATTGCTCTTAGGATGCAGGATTGCTAAATTAAAAACAAAAATGGAAGGGAAACTCAGATTTATTGGACATTACAGATAAGAGAATTACATCATCACCAGTCTCCGTGTTTCAACTGAATCCAAATCTAGAACATCAATTCATACATAGTCTAACTTCAGCTACAAGGCAGCATAACTACAAAGTAGCTGCCTTCTCCCCAAAATATTCATTTTTACTTATAATACTTAGTCCATTCGGGGAGACTTGCAGACCTGAAGTGCAAGACACAAATCCCATGCTGTAACCATGTAAGTTAAAGTGATTGAAAGAGGACACAAACCTTCCTAAAGCTATTTTTCCCAGAGAACAGATTCCTGTTGTAATCTGTTTCCAGTTTTGATAAAAAGTTCCTTCGGTCAGATTCACTTGCAATTATTTAATCTGTCTGCAACGGGCACCGAGAAACTGTAAAGCACTCTGAGAGACAGAACACAATTCACAGGCTCAAATATGTATCTTTTCCTCCCCACAAAATGTTTCCTTGGAGGAACATTACTGGATCACAGCTGGTCAAAATACTAAATCTTGATTGTCTGGCCAAGAGCCAAAATCCACAGCTACAGCTCTTTGGTATGAGAATACTTTCAAAAAAATAACTTAAACACCATTTGATCTTTTTTGTTGCAAACTATGACCTCATGGCAGTAAGAACACTAAATGAAGGTGTTTAAGTTGGTTTATAGCCATCTGAAATGTTTGAAGCTCCAAGCACAACTCCGAGCCAATATCATGTCAACTGTGCTAAAAAGCAATAATAGTTTCTCACCTTCTCAGAGATTACTGCTTAAATAATGCACAATAGCGACAGGGCTGCAAGGGGAAGCTGCCAATACAAAGTTAAGGTGAAACTGCGTCGTTTGGCAGCTGAGAAATTCTGACATACGCTATTTTTCTATGAAAAAAATCATCATAAATTAAGCTACCAGAGTTTTCTTAACTCGAACATTAAGTTTTAGCCTCCTCTTGAATCTAGCAGTATATGAATCAAGAGATACCTCCAAAACTCAAATTTAATGATTAAGCCTTGGCATAACAAGTATTTTGGGGTAAAGCTTTTTGATGAGGGCTCCAAAGGACATCTCCTGACTACAGACGTGAATTTCTAAAGGAATACATGCAATTGTCTCCATTAGATAAGCCTATTAATTTATTCACTAGGAAAATATCTGCTCACTGGACAGCTCAAATTTGCAGCCTGCTCTGTACTTGCTACTAATAACCACAAATACTAACCCTCAAAGTTAGAGTAAACTGAATTGAGCTGAAGGACAGAAAAAGCTGAAAGTCTCTTGATTTAATGCAAGCATGATCCAAAGAGTTGTGAAAGATAAATCTGAACGTGCAGAAAGGAATAAAATGATGTTCGAGTTCAAAACGTGCAGTCTAAGTAAAGATTTAAGCTCTCAAAAGCTGGAATATGCTCGAGAGAGATTTTCAGAGAGACTGCACAGAGTCTTTTGCATTAGCAAAAGCTGGTCTTAAAAAATGAGCTGCTTTTCTGGAAGCTGGTGAGACCCCACAACTAAGAAACTGGAAGTGGGGAGAATTATTCCCCAAAAGAAAAAGATTCTGGGCACCACAACTGGGATAGACTAAATCGACAATTCTGGTTCGTTATCTTTCACCTTCAGAAAGTGAGTCTGGTCAACAGCCAGACCTGATACCTGAAAAATGAGTTTTTGCACTTCTGTAGCCTCCGTAACAGCATGTGTGGGAACCAACACGCTTGATTTTCTTCTTGATTTCATCTACATACAATACAAACAATATTTTGCAGTAGGGGTAAAGGGAAAGAAAAGTAAACACGGCAGAATATAGGTGCCAGGAGAGACATGTAGAGGGAAGCAGAGCTTGTAGACCTGCAAGCTTGATGCAATAAATCATGCAAGTTGGGATGTGAAAACATGTATTAATCATTTCAGTGTCGTGCCTGAGAAACCAAAACAACACAAATCTCACCAGGCAGAGGGATCCAGCAGCAACGCAATTAAACGTTGATAAAAGGCTCCAGGCTCACCGGATCTGCAATGGGGCCAAGGGCTGCCCCAGGGCTCCAGGCAGAACAATGGAGTTCACAAAAGCCTGGGGCAGAGACTGTAAAAGACAACTGCCAAATTTGCTGTGATAGAAGTGGGAAATAGTTGGCTCATCCACTAAAGTTGTGGGGATTTTTGTTTGTCTTTATTTTATGGTCTGGAGGAGTAAAGAAACTCTTTTGTACTCAGATCTAAACTGATACTTATCAGAGAAGGAGGTTAAGCCTGAAATAACTAAGGATTTAGGTTACCCCGATTATCTAGGGGATTCCATTCCACTCCAGGCTGCAAAGAAACACAGATGTTTCTAGAGAAAAGCAAAAATGATGAGTATGTCCTGCTGAAAGAGAAACTAAACACAACGTGAGTGTTGGTGTTTACCAGTTTTTGATTTGACAGCAGTTCAGCAAAAACCCTCTACAGCGATAACACAGGAAAGTGAAGACCTGCAGCTGAGCAACAGAAAACAAAGCAGTCTGTGCAAACGAATCTGTAAATAAGAGAAACTCATCACTACCTCACGTGCTCCTACTCTCCCTCCTGCAAATGAAGGATAACCTGGAAATACTTTGCTGACTACGGTCTGTGGCAGAGGGTATTGGATTACTCACCTACTGTATCCTGCAAACGAAAAATCCCTTCCAATCTTCATTTTAACAGCTGGTGGCTTTTATGCTTGCTTAAATATATGTAAGCAGATATTATTCACGAGACAGTGGGCATCTGTACTCCGCTACGTATGGGGCTCAACTGCAATGCCCGATTATGAAAGCCTGGCCAGTTTTCCCCCTGAGCTAGACTCCCTGTAAAGGCTCATTTCCATTTATATTATTAGGAAGCACTAAGAAGCCTTGTTTAGAATCATTAGCCTTAACAAAAAAAAAGTTACAAATGAACAACTATGCATGCAAGGCTTGGAGGTGAGAAGGAAATGAGGCATAGACATTCATATGGGGGCAAGGAGGGAACGCGATATTCCCGGAGAACGATGCTTAATATTCCTGCATGTTTTGAAATATTGTCCCGCCAAAAATGTGTTTTGTCTTGCTAATGACTGCGTCTCACCTAACAGGGAGAAAAAAAACAACGCTGCTTGTATGAAGGCAAAAGCCCTAATGCCTAACTAAAGCTTCCGTTAACAGTTTTCAAGGCTAGGGTCTATGAGAAGGGAAGAACAGGTACCTACACTTTGAACGTTTTTCCCATATAACACGTCCCAGAGTCATCACAGCTCTGCTTATTCAGGACTGAAGGAGACATTTATCACCCTGTACGCCTCCCACCCCACAGATGAGTACACACGTGTGCCAGAAGTCATGGGTTAGGTGTTCTAGCCCTTCCTTTTCAGATCTGTTTAGGGGACCACACAGCATCTTAGGACTTCTGGATCACAGGGATGTACATCACCCACAAACTCGTTTTCCTGATGAAGAAAGCTTTTCTTTACACACCTTGCTAGGGGATAAGAAAAGCAGGGAGAATCTTTTTAGCTGTGGTTGAGATTACTGACAGTATTAAACCGTACAAGGGACTGAGGTTCCTTTTCTCAGGGCCTGCTTACTTCCACTGTCTTGCTGGCTGAGCTGAATTTCCTTTAGGCAACACTTCTTACAGTACTAGTCAAAGAGGATACTTTTTCTCCTCCTTTACTTGTTTTTCTTTGCCAAAACTATCCTCCCAGTCAAAGGAAATGATTCGGAAACCAGATTAGCTCCCATTGATCAGAATTCCTATACAAGGGATAAAGGATAACAAAGTTGAAGAGCAACTCAGAAATAAGGGCTGGAAAGTGCTGTGGCACAATGACATCCTATAGGATTTTAGTTGCTGTTACTCACTGCAGTAGATATTTTGTCCCAGGGTCTGATACGGAGCAGCACTTCGCTAAGGCACTAACCCTGTTTGAAAAGCCTGCTCCTGTAACTTTCAACTGGAGCAGCAAATTTTTTTCCTCCTTTTTTGTACTGAAGTGCATGCATGTGATCGGAATCTGCCTTTAGGAGTGAAGTGTTCTCCTTCCCCCATTCTGTATATTGCAGGAAAAAAAAAAATACTTTTAGAGCCTAGCAACATTTTAGGAGCCTACTAGAAATCAGAAATAAGAATCTTTTCGAAAAGCAAAATCTTTTAAAGTTGCAGAATTGGGAACACAATTGAAAAAGCTGTGTATCAGCAGGGTTTGCACCTTGATTTCAACGAAGGATTATTTATCACTACACTTTTTCTGCCTCAATTCAAGTGTTTCCATCACCAGAAAAACCTACCTTATATTGTGCTGCCCCTATTCTTGTCATGCAGAGAGTGACCAGAGAGTAGTCTGCATCACATTGCTAATAGAGACCTCGCTACTTCTGTTGGTTTAACACACAAAGGATTCAGATACAATCTAAACAGCATTACAAAGTTATATCCATTGCTATATACATTAGAAAGCATCGACTGTTAAAGCTTTGTGACTACCACTGTCACAATATTTACTGTCATTTCACGTCAGATTTTAAAATTTGTTCAAACATGGTTTTCCGAGTCTCCTAGAAGCTGTATATATGCCCCCAAAATATTCAGGTTTGCCTATTAGTGCTTAGTATTTCATTATCCCATTAGAAACCACTAGTTTCCTTTAGGAAGGCTGGCAGCAGCCTTCCAACCTAACTGAGCACTATCTGCGCCAAAAAAAAAGTTATTTCTCAGGTGAACTGAAGCAGTGATGGAGTCCGTGTCTGTCACCAGGGCATCATCAAGTGATCTGGCACCAAAGAAACCAAACAGGAGTGGTTACCTCACACTGGACAGTATTTTCAACACCTTGGAGCATCCAAAGCATCTGCACAAGACCAGGTAACGGCACAGGGACCATACATGACCTCTACATCCTTGGGGCTGGGGTGAATAATTAACCTAGGACTCCTAAAACTGCACAGTGCTATGTTTGGGTGGGATTCGGGCACCCAAAGAATGAAGATAGGAATGCAGGACAAAAATTGTTAAGGAAGACAGTGTACAAGCAGTCATAATTCAAAGACCATAGATAAAAAATAAGAATATGAAGCATCTACTACCTGCAGAAGCACACTCAGTAGTAAATAGCCTTTGACATTTGCTGAAGTTTATGATCTCTGTGGTTTTAAGGAGAATTTCTCAAAACTCATGCTCAAACAGCTTCTGCAAAGTAACCCTACGCTAGCTTGGTCTTGTAACACAGAAACCAGTTTGCATTGACTTTCTACAAAGACGGTGGAGAAGATTTTGGATCCTCCACAGCAAATCAGAGCAGAAACAATTAAGATTTCCCTGGAAGGCTTCAATAATGTTCAGTTCCTGGTTAACGTAGCTTCCCATTTAGCAGCAACACTCAACATGCAATGACTATTTTCCTTACCAGCGAGTATGCTCAGATGGTGTTGACTGTAATTCAGATTTCCATGCAGCTCACCTGGATTAAACTTTAAAACAAATGGCAGGGCAGACACTGACCAGGCTGTAAGACCTGATCTACTTAGCACCTTTCTGCCCTCCCATCCTCCTGGACTATTACAATACACAAGGTGCATCTACTACCAGCCCTTAGATGTAGTCTTAACAAAATACTTCACTGCCTTTCGGTAAAAACATTGCATTTTACACAGTCTTTTCCCTTCCACAAACCCCCCACAAGTGTCGCGGGCCCATCACATGAAAGACATTACAAAAGCAGAAGTTAAAAGCCAAAAAGATTTTACTATATGTGCAGCCTGTAGTTTGAGAAAGTAATTACCTTCACTGAGCGCTCTTCACTTGTCAAGAGGAGCTGCTCGTTTGTGAAAAATCTTTACCGTGATATTTCCTGTAGCATCCACCTCCTTTAAATTACAAGGTTAAATCACAAGGAAAAAGAAAGATACAATCATAGAAAAATACGTACCATCTAACCATTAGCCCAAGCTCCATGAAATTCTTCAGGTTAGGAAGAGTTTGCCTTAGATCTGGAGTACTCAGCCCATGTTGATATCTAAGCTACAAAAACAGGAAAAAGTAGAATTAGGAAGGCTTTCCAAACCCCAGATTCCAATGGATATAGTAATATGCTCGGTTAATTTGTCAGGTTTTTAAATAAAACGTAGGATAATCAAGCAGTTCCATGAGATCTATTACCCTTAAGGAAATATTCCATTTAATACTCATAACCTCAGATTAGCAAAACCCACCCAAGAACAGGGACAAAATGATCAGTCAATACGACTGTTAAACCTCATTACACTTTTTCCGTTTCCTATCTGTAACGGGAGAGTGGCCTCACAGCTTAATAAAAGCACAGTTATTAAGGGAGCAGACTGACTTTCAACACAATGTCCTACATTCACCGATTCGAAAAATTTATTTCCATGCAAGTGTCGTCTGTCATCCTAAGCGTATCAGTGTTAGCTGGAATCAGTAGAGGAATTATTACAGCAACATCAACTAGTAAAAATACAGACTGTCACAGGGCTGAACTAAATCTGGGTTCTTTTAACAGTTTATATCAACATTTATACTATTTTCGTAATTAAACCCAATGCCACGTGGCTCAGAGAGCAGGTTCTAACATCGACCTGCTTTAGCCCAAGTATGAATTCCTACCTGGAATTAAGGAGATGCAACCAGAAATTAAAAGCTCCAATATGCTGACTCCATGCAAACTGCAACTTGTTTTTACCCTCAGGTTATCAAAACAAAGTACATACAGTTTAATTCACTGCTGATCATTATAAACTACTCACTTAAAAAGTCCCCGGCTAAAAACGCCTTTGAAGAAAATGGCACACGGAAGGAAGGGAAAGTCTTCAGGTTTGAATCCCAAAACTTCAGGGAAGATCTGCAGGGTGATTTATCCCTCGTGTGGTTCAAATATGGAAAATATCCCTAAATTCCAGTGTCATTATAAAGAATATTGGAATGAAGCAGTATCAAATTGATAGGCAGTTGTCAGCAGATATTAAAACCCTCTAGAAGCTGCACCTTGCCTCAGACCTGCACAAATTCGGTACTGATGAAGCTAGCTGCTAAAATATTGAATAATACCACTTAAATATTATATTTCTTTGAGCTACACACCTGTTTCCGTAATTCATGAAATCAAGATGTAGACAAGCATCCTCTGAGTTAGAAAGGTTTCTGACCTGAACCAGGAGCCCATGCGACTTCCCCAACAAAGACCTAAACAGTTTCTCCATAGAAAAAGGCTCTTGAAATTGGGAATGATTTCTATACTTGTCTGAGTTTTAGAAAGAAAAATTGCTTTGGAAGAAAATCATCCTCGGCACTGCATTGTACAACAGGAGGCCATTTATTACATAGTTTATTATTTCCATATGGACACAGCCAAGTCATATGGTGGGTCTGGGTTCATATTTTCTGCTACAGTGACAGAACCTGGATTAAGACAAGCATACAATATAAATTACTAAATGATCACCACATTCTCCTGATGGGATTACAGTGGATTTGGTTAACCAAAGAACTAGCCTGGGGCAAAAAAATGAAAAAAGCAAAAAAAATAAAATTAAAACCATTACATTTGTTCCTCCTACTACAATCATTTTTTTTTTTTTTTATAGAATACCCATTTTTACAGTCATCCTTAAATTCTAAGGTTTCATAGCATGAAAAGAATTGGATTAAAGGACCTCTATTTCCAACAGCCAAGATCAGAAGAATGCACTTGAGACACACTTGTATCAAAAGACATGTACAAAAACATTGCTTCTGCTAAAAAAAATATAGTATAAATAGTATGTAAAGTTAGGATGCAAGTTTTGTGAAACCTCTAGAAAAAAATGATGGGTTTAACTTTATAAATTACATTCTACCCCATCTTTGTAATTGCCTCAAGAAAAGGGATATTGCCTTAAGTGACTTTATCAGTACAAGCTGATGATGATATATTTACAAAGTGAACCTAAAAATCTCTCTCCTGGAGAACCCACCACATGCACAGCCCACAGCAAAAAATGTAGAAGGAGAAACCCTGAGATTTCTCTTTTATTTGAGAAAACAGAACTTCTCTTCCTTGTGCTCACCAGCAGAAGATGCAGAGAGAAAGGCAGCAAGAAGAAGAGCAGTGAAACAGAGTCTGGGTAGGAAGAGGAGCAGCAGGAGGTGCCTGCATGCTGTCCTGATTCTCCTAAGAAGCAGTTTGATTTTCAATTGCTGCTGTTAAACAGCACCATTTCCACCCGCCCCACGCTAAGTTTCCAAAGGAACCAAGTATCACTCACAAGCGCAGCGTTTTATTTAAAGATTAGATTGTTCCTCCAGGATATTACAGACCAGCCATCCAAAGAAAACGTGCCTGTTTTAATTTGAATGAACAAGCGCCCAAGATTTGTGCTCCCATTTATGACTGTGTATACACCACGGGACCGTAAGTAAATCATTAACGATGCTCAGGCAATAAAATATTAATTGCCATTTCCTTACTAATATTTAGCTCCTCTACGCAGCTTCATTTTCCCAAGTGCTGCGTGAAATGCCGTGTGACTGAGCAAAATCACGGAGTAAACGCACCGGGAAACAAGCTGAAGACATCAGGCACTTCACAGAGCTTCCTAATTCTGCTCTCAAACCAGTCACCAGCAATTCTTACCCCACAGAAGCAAGAGGCAGCAAACAGGATGCACACGCTTTATGAAGAGTTCAAGACAGAAGAGCTTAAGGGTATTGATATTTAAGAAAATAACTCACCTTCTAATTTCCTTCAATCACAGATAAATTCCTTTTACTCGTCTCAAAATGAGAAAGTTTCAACATTTCACTGAGCTTTGTTACTTTGGCTTCTGGGGTAACTGAGAGCTTTCCAAGTTAGCTAACTCGAGATGTAAAGAGGGTAGGAAAACATAATGGCGAAGAGAGTATGGTTCTCTAAGATCTTTAAAAACAAACCTGAATTCATCTAACGTGATCCTTTTTTCAGAAAACTTTCATCTGTAACCTCTGACCTTAGAAAACCTGTATGATAAACTTAATTTCAGTGTTATAAGTAGTCTTGGAAGAGAAGACAGTATTTGTAACTACTAGTAGGTAGCTGCCTTGAGTCTGCTTCTGTAAAGTCTCTGAGTTTTGATTTGTTCTAAGACAGTTTCGGGAAGCGCCTGTACAGAAGAATCTAAAGAAATAAGATATTAAATTTATATTAAGGACAATTAAGGACAAGTCTATCTTTATAAAAGACCTGCCTATCACACTAGCGGGTATTTTATATCATGCTCTGCTATTTCTTCCAGCATCATCGCAGAGATCCATAAGCACAGAAACAAGCTGCATTTAAAACAACAGTTCCCAGAGTGAAAGCTTTTTTCTTAAAGCACACATTAACTTCCTACTAAAAGGCTTCTATTCTTTGCCTTTTGATGGAATTTAAGAGAATTGTTCCAGCTAACAAAACACCACAGCATTAGCTGAAGGTGAGGCTCGACAAACAAGTTCACCTGAACTTGCAGCAAGCAGGGCACGACTGGTTTAAACTCTTTGCTTTGCGTAGAAGAAATGTGTTGCATTGCTCCAGCTTCTACCTGAAGTTCCTTCTGTGCAGTGCCTGGATCGAAGCTCCCTGTGCCTCGGCAGGGAGCAGCTCCACCCTGAGCATCTCTACAATCCACTGCTGCTACCCAAACATCTTCCAGGTCATTTATCTTGTCAATCAGACAGCTATACTTAATTAAAATCACGTAAGATGACATAAGAGGTTACCCCCCTTCTAAAGATAACAGCTCAAAGATAAGTATTCATTCACCAGATCATGACAAGCACAGCCACCCCATTTGCCAATAAACTAAAACACAAACCTGCATGGGTTCAGCCACTCCTACAAACTCCATAAGGTAGGAAATACTAGAGCTATTAAACTTCTTCACTTAAACTGGCTTAAAAAGAAAGCACTTAGCTATCTTCCTATTTCTGCGTAATATCGGGTTGCACCCAAGATTGAAATTAGGGCTTTTGCCTCTTAAGAAAAATAACGATATCCTGCATTTAGGTGCAAAGAGTAGGCCATTTCCTATCCTAATGCCCGTAAGAGTATTTAATATCTAGTGGTACAAGAGCACATGCATTTACTTCCAAAGAGAAACCACAGAGTACCTGGTCTGGAATACCCTTTTTTTTTTTTTTTTTTAAAGGAGCTCCCAACGACTCCAATCCCAAACTCATCTGTTCATCATTTCCCACATTGCTTCCCCAGCCATATTCATCTTGTTCGAAGACACGTGGGAGCAGTCTCGTAGCTCAGACTGTTCATAAAGTTCAGGACACCGGCCACTTCAGTGCTTGTTGTGCATAATACTCGAGTCTGCACCGAAACCTGCAGCATTTTTGCACTTCTTTGGTCTCAGACAAAAGGTACTTCAGTCAGCAGGTCGTCAACGTGGTAGCGTGCTGTTGTAAAACTATCTTTATCTACACAACAGGGGTACCCAAGTCACTATTACACTATCCATGTTCATGTATTCTTAGGGCAGTTGAGCAGTTTTGGAATTATTTTCAGTTAAACGAGGCTTTTTTTTTTTTAATAGCTTCAAGAACTTAAAAGGACATCTGCTCCACAAATGCGAACACACACAAACAAAAATAGAAGCAAAAATGTTCTTTCAATGAAGTTCACAGCACTGGTTAGAAGCCAAGCATATACATAAGGTTTTCAGAGGATGTCAAACGCTGGGACACAAATATAAAAAGCAAGTTTTAATAAAATGACATAGTTAATTGTTTTACAAGATCCTGGATGACTTTTCGGAGTACGAAGGAGCACTGGCTGGGATTCAGATGACTAAGCACTGCAATAATGAAAACAGAAAGTGTTGTTATAATGCCTGTTGCTATATAAACAACCTTGGGGGATCAGTGAAATAATGCCTGCTGCTATATAAACAGTTGTGTGTGTTTATACCTTTGGGGGGAAATTATAAAATTTGAGATTATTTGCACTCTTAACGTGTTGCTCTCCTTTGTTTCATTAAGTCTAGCTGGTTGTTCCCCCCTCTGGAGGTTTACTGCAGAACCCCGAAGCTGCAACATTAGTGAAACACATCATGCTATCAATTAGCTCCTTAGACAGCCTATCTCAAAATTAAGAATTTAAAATTCATTTTGACTTTTCATATTTAAAAGACTGGCAGCGTATTAATATCTATCAAGATTGGAAGTAAATCTAACGATTTACTCCCCCAAGCTTCTTAGGAAGTAGGAGAGGTAAGAAAGCAATACAGCAAGTACTGAGATGAAGATTTGTTGTAAAGTTCTTGTCAACCTCACTTTTGGAAGGAACAGAGACTGCCATAGAAGTGACAGTCCTCACCCAAAATCCTCATCCAAAACAAGAAGTGCTCAGATACAGAGCTGTTTTTACTGTTTTGCTGACTTGTACATTGATGTGCCAACACCTGCCTTCCTCTCCCAAGTGGATTTCAATGCTGTTCAGAGGTCCACCTCGAAAAGCAGATGTTAATTTTGCAATTCTTCTAAGAGTACTAAACTAACAGAAGAAATCAGTGACATCAGCCACTTTGAAAATCCATGTACCTCCATTAACCCACTGAGCACACAAAATTGCTCAAGCTGACCCAGCATGCATAAGAAAAGCCTTCAGGAAAACTGCCTTCAAGGACTCCCATCACATTTAGCAATAACAAATAAAGCACACAAACAGGAATCAAAGCAGCAATGGGATAACAACTGTTTTATGCTGTCCCTTGAAAGGCTGCTTACAATCACACTTATTTTTATAACATGTTCGGTCTAAAACAGGCTGATCCCATCCCACTGATAAGGGAGAGGCTTCTAGGAAGAAGATATTCACCTCTTCTTTTACTTAGGTCTGTAGCAGTGACATCTGAGAGTCAAGATGCTGCAAGGTCACTGCTCCAAGAGGGTGAATGCTACATTTGGGAAACGTTGATGTTATGGCTAAGTGTCTGCGCACGTTGAGTTAGCACGGAGCTCTAATTCATTCAGTTCTCACAAACTACATCAAGTTCATACGGTAACTTTTTCCTCACCACTGGTTCTTGCTATCCCATAAACAATCTGCCTTCTTTCCTCCCTTCTCGCCCCGGAGGATTTTAATCCACGTCCATCTGAAAGGCAGGGGAAATTCAGGCATGAAATGCAAGTACAGAAGTGATTCAACAGTGACAAGGGAAATATTCTCTACTGATAACAGATCTACTTCCCTTCTACCTTCTGATTGACCTTAGAATTGCATTAAGTTGCTTCTTCATCTCGCATCCACAAAAACACAAAGCCTAACCATTATCTGCAAGCAGCAGCAGCCTGAATGTTAATGCTCAGCAAGCTGTAAAATCCCACCAGAAATTTACAAGTTTTCTTCAAATTTTTAAAACCGAAGTCTGATAATAGGCGATATTTAACACTGGATTCTGGTTTCACAGCAAGAGCGTTTACTGGAGATAGACCACAAGAAAATAAGGAAATCGGAGTACGTGTTTGAGTACATGCACAACACACTGCAGAACTAAACATCTCGATGAGCCAAAAGCTGCGTTTCCTCCAGGACTCTTGCTCGTATTAGTGAAGCCCTTCCTGACAGTAAACACAATACCTCTCCAGAGAGGTCTCAAACGTTAGCCTTCGTGGTTCGAGTCCGGTGTCCCAGTAAGGATATGGGAAACCACTGTCAGAGACAGGCTGAGCGAAACAGCCTCTTACATCGGTAAACCATTCCTGTAAAATTTGGTGGTTAGGGGGCTTGTTATAAAAATAACATAGGTGGGCCCCCTTGCCCATAAAGGTGCCTCTCATATACCAGGACCATTTTACAGAAAGAACATTAAAAAAAAGCAATTTAGAAGATAGAGCAGTTACTGGCCTCAGAAAAGCTTCCCCCTTTCCCCAGTGAAGCACTCAAATAACTAAAACCACGTTTACTGTTCAGCTGTAGACTTGCTGTGCTGTAGCTCGATGAGATGAAACTATGCAGCATAACCTTTCCAGGTTCAGGTCAGAACTTAAAACACCCCGGCATCACAGCGATGTTTATTGGATTATGAGATGTGGGCACACTTACTTCCTATGACTTCATTCAGCCTAAATGTTTGTATTTAAAAAAATCATTGCAACAGGCACAGAACAAAAGGTTAAATGTACAAAAGCCACGAGAAAGACAAGTAACGCTCTGTACCTCTGTCTTACACGTACCATTTGCTTTATACCTTTAGCTTCCCGACTGCACGAGAACATTTTAAGTTTGCTTTTTTACCCACAGACACAAAAAGTGTAGTAGTTTTGTGAGTGCACAGGTAAGTACAGTGAACTGACCCATCTCATTAGGCTGGAAATCAGAGCGACTGTGACAAGCTGAGAGGCTGCGTGGCCTCACCAGGGCTACTCCAGAAGCCAGGGGGTGGCCGAGCATCTGCACATGCCTGTGAACACCTCTGCCACCAACGAGGTTTCCTCGCTTGATGAGGGTTCAGAGCCATGCAATAGTTTCCAAGCAAGTTTTTGGGAAATTTGCATGTGGTCCTACTCACTCCTTCAACATAAAATGGGTGAAACTGAGTTTCTTGGCAGTTTTTCTACAGCACTGATCCAGATCTGTTCCTTCTGAAACCTGTTACTTCAAAGCAAAAAAGCTCTTGCTTCTAGAAAGCATCATTTAAAGAGCAAGTGATTAAGCCCGTACCAGAGACCAAGCAGAGAATTTGGGGTTTCTCAGCTCCCTGCCCCAATGTTTCATCACCTCAGCTGTGTCTTCCCAGGCATCCATTACTCTACTTTTAGCAGGCAAAAGAGACTGACTTCTGACAAAATAGTAGATTTGGAATAAAGTGGAAAGACTTCTCATTCACGGAGTATAACACCAATAGCTTAACCTGGGTAAGACTGTTTTCCTTTCACCACAATGCCATCCTTCAGCAAACACCAACAAACGCTAAGCCACACCAATACTGGAAATAATTTCATATATGATAGAGAATATTTGAACTTAAAAGCTAAAGCCAGGGTCACTAAATCAAAATCTATTAAGCAACAACCTTCTCAAGAACAACTAACAGCTTATATTCAGCAAACTGAAACAGCTTTTATTATTACTATTTACACAATATTGAGAAATGTTTATGTGAATTAGGCACCAGGCCAAAGAAAGGTGCTTATGTTCCCTTTAGTACGTCAAGTCCCTTGAAAAATAAATACTTTCAAGCTCTGTATTTCTAAGCGTTCTGGACTGATCAAAAACTCAACGAGCCAACACATATCAGACACTTTTATTCCTTTTGTCAGAAAATGACTTGCTTGAAGTTTCAACCATGGTACATAACAAGCCTGAAAGGCATTTATGGGTGATTAAGCAGCTGTCATAGCCGCAGCTTTCAAAACAGGATTTGTGCCCTGATGTGCCAAATCCCATCCAGAAGTATGAGGCAGACCCTGCCCCACAGAGCACAGAACAACAGAAGAACAAAGGGCACGGGTGGATGGAGAAATGAAAACAACAACAGAAGCTCAGCGAAAAAGAAGTCACAACTTGTCACTTGCTTGCTTGTGACAGGTGAAAGTAATTCTTACTCATTAAGCAAGCTAGGTTTCAGGAAAGGACAAGCCAGTGGCTGTATGTGTCCTAGCACGTTTTCCTTCCACGGAGAGATGGCAGCACAGCAGAAAGTGAGAAGGCTCCCGAAGGACTCCCGAAGAAAGGGACAGGAGCACAAACGAGGTCTGAATTCCACAGGTGCTAATGCTTTATATCTGAAAGTCAAGCTTTGTCTCCAGAGCACACACCCTACTCGTTAGGAAATATTATATACCACATCTTTTTCCTACACTAATATGTTGTGCCATGGCTTGATAACAGACTTCCCGCTCTCCTATCTCTTTCAATTTCAAAAAGCAACGCTTACATGAACTACAAAGCAGTTTAAGTTGGCAATCGTATGTGTGCATGTCAGCTTAACTCTATCAGGAGCCCATTTGCCTTTTGATTACTGAATCTTGGTTCTATTTTAATCACTTACTCATTTTTTTGATCCTTACTTAGCAGGCCAAAGAGCTAACGTGCAGAGACTATGACAGCTACGCAGAACACAAGTGATCTAACACCCAGAGCATGCCTGCCGGCATGTGTCCCCAAAATTATTTTGGAGAAGTGGCTCCAGGCACAGCAGGTGGTGCCAGCAATATCCTCCTACCCAACCACGTTGCCCAGGCTCCAGCTGCAGGTGCTGTGGTCAGTACGAGCTGGGAGCCAAGGTCTGCTCCTCGGCGAGCCTTCGCTGATCACTGCAGATTGCCTCCAGGCAAGGATAGGCAGGCTTTCATCTGAATGAAAGGGTGACTGCTGTTACAGCTAATCCAGCCTCATTTCAACCTATTTTATCTTGGCATGGGAGATAGGAAAGGAAAAAAAGGAAGCCTTCCAACAAGCTTGCAAAAAAAAAAAACATATGTAAATTCCCCAATTCTAAATGATCTGGCTAGGTATCAGCCCGCTGCTGCCCTCGGAGACTTTCAGGAATGAAACCTCTCCTAAAAGCTTTTGGCTCTGTGCAGCTGGAGAAGGTACTTTGTGGTTTTTCAGGTGCAGTCCCTTCCTCTTAACATTAAAATGAATGCTTGGCACTTCGCGAGATGAGGACTCGGCTCTGGCTTCAACCTGTGCTCTTTCAACAACACTTTTCCCTGTGCAGTTAAATTGGCCACAAATTCAGAGAGTGCATTCTTTCTGAACTGTACGTTTTATGATCCTAGTTTAGGGGCCTCATAAAAGATGTAGTGTGCAAGTCACAGTATCCTACGCTCTAAGGGTCATAACCACTGCATCTACACCGATACCCACAGAACTCTTTAAGACACTTCTGCTCGGTAGTGTTTATTGCCAAAACAAATTTCTACTCCTAACATTTCTGCCGTTCAACTTCCCATGGAAAAGTTTAATAGGTTCTATTATAAAGTTGATTTTCTCACATGGTAGATAGCCTAACAGAGCCAGGAGCTGGACATCTTGCCTCATTTCATGTTTAAGAGCTCATTTTCAGAGCAGTTTCTTACATATTGCCCTAGCACATAAGCATTTGACTTATTTCATGCAGCTAATAGAAAGATACCAGTTTTACCACAAACATTAAGAATTTTGCTTTTCTTCCATGCTTCTGGGAAGGTTACTTACCTCGTGCATTAGACAAGCTACAAGAACAACGAGCAGCGTTCCCAGGAGAGCAGCAATAGCTGAGCAACATCTCTATAAAGCGTGTAAATGTTGCCTGCCACCATGTGGACGCTGCGACTCTGGACATGAAAAAGGAGGGCTAGACAAGAGTTCCTTGCGTGGATCTCTAGCGCAGCGATGTGAAAATAAACAAGCTTCCTTGGGAGAACTGACAGAAGATTGTTCGAGTGATTTTTTCCTGTCAAATAGCAAAGTTCATCTCTTGCTAATGACTGTCAGATGAAAGCAGAACTATTTGCTGGCCAGGGTTGAACAAACCATGCCAATGTGGATAGGAATATCAGACTAACATCACTCATCCCTTGTCAGACAAAACAAATCAAGGCTGGATCTGAAGAGAAGCCTTGACTTGTGAGACGATCCTGAACACGTATCCAACATGATCAGAAAAACACTCACGCAGTACAAACCAAGACGACTCCACAAGACCTGGAGGTGATGGCTGGGAAGGTTTGTTCCGACTGCCACCAACTGCAGAGTCTCTCTGACAAACCCCAGTGATGAACCTGGTAAGGCTAGACACATTCGCTCCTCCACCTAGCCCTAGGGAAACAAAGAGTTGTAAAAGAGTCCAAAAACTGTTTGTTTTGTCAGCCTCCTTTCAACAGCCAGTAGCTGATGCAAGGACAGAACACCGTCGTTCCAAGGTCTTGTCCACTAAAGCCAGATGGGCTGGGGAACCCAGCACGAGAAGGATGTGGGGTGTTAGCGAGGGTCCAGAGGAGGCCATGAAGTTGATCAGAGGGCTGGAGCTCCTCTGCTATGAAGACAGGCTGAGAGAACTGGGGATGTTCAGCCTGGAGAAGACTCCATGGAGACTTCACTGTAGCTTTTCAATATTTAAAGGGGGCTTATAAAAAGATGGAGAGCAACTTTTTGCTCAGGCAGATAAAGACAGAACAAGGGGGAATGGTCTTAAACTAAAAGAAGGGAGATTTAGGTTAGAGATTAGGAGGAAGTTCTTCACTCAAAGGGCAGCGAGGCACTGGCACAGGTTGCCCAGAGGAGCTGTGGATGCCCCATCCCTGGAGGTGTTCAAGGCCAGGCTGGATGGGGCCTTGGCCAACATGATCTAGTGGGCGGCGTCCCGGCCTATGGCAGGGGGTTGGAACTGGATGATCTTTTATGTCCCTTCCAACCCAAACCAATCTGTGATTCTATATGGAAGTTGGGCTGAGACTCCAAATAAGAAATCTAGAAGATAATCAACTTCTATCCCCTTTAGAGATTCACTGGAAAACCAAATCATTTCGTATGCAGAGCTGCAAATGAATTCATTGACCTCTTGACATGAAATAGCTGCAGTGAAACCCCTTCTGGCTGGGACCAGAAGAATCTAGCTCTATAGCTATAAAGTAATTATTTCCTCTCCAAGCAATCTTGCAACTGGATAAGGAATAGCGTGACTGGCACATATCATGCAAGAGACAACCTTGTGAATACTTAAAGGAGTTGGTAGTTTCATGAACAAGATGGCAGACTCACACTCTCTTCAATGGCTATATGTTGTATATGTATGGGTTAGAAATAACCAATACAGGAGGAAAGAAGCCATGTAACGTCAACTCGTATACAACTTAGGGTCAGGCTTCCTCCAGCAAGGACATTGTGTGTGCTCATTAAGGACTCACCTCAAGAGGGATGGTCACTGAAGTCATGGTTAGTAAGGTCATCTCTTCATATGCAATGAAGAACCTACATCAAAGGCAGGCCTGAGCTGTTAAGACTCTGGGAATGCAGGAGGGAGACAGCAAAAAAGCCAGCAAGCAGCAGGAAAGCTTCTTTCTTTCTGCAGACACATGATTTGAGATTCAGACGCTGTACTTACACCCCACGCTTGAAGGTTATAAAAAATTTAAGGAGCTGAGAGCAAAAGGCCTGGAGCACCAAGACCTACGCTGCTCAAGGACTTGTGACAGCTCAACTTATCATGGCCACCGTGTCCATGATCGAGATGAGCTGTGAGACACACACCACGTTTGGAGAGATGAGAACACTGTTCTGGAGATGTTTCCTTACCCATGCTGTGTGCTGTGCTCAGCTTGAGCAGAAATACTCAACTCTTCGGTGACGACTTGATATTTATCCACTCGAAAGGGAGGTTTTCATGGTGTGAACACCTATGCAAGAGTTCATTCCATTTTCCTGTTAAATTTTCACCTTCCTCTGATACTCCACACGCATCCATAACTGAGCAGCTAACGAGTTTGTGGGGCCAGCTACCTGTCAGTATCTCCCAATACCTAACACTTACGAGAGCCAACCAATTCACTGCCATTTTTAGCAACCGTATTCTGCTTCACCTCTGACAACGCCCTGGAACGACAGCGATTTTTTTTGTCCATATTATTGCACAAGTCATTAATTTCCCTTTAAAAATATCACGCTTGTATGTTTGTTACAGTCAAAGAGCTGAAAGCGCGACTGGAAATTTATGGTCGTACCTAATATTATCCAACATAACAAGCTACTCTGAACATCATGAGGGCTTCAATATTATGAATAGAAAATATGGGGATTCAAACAATTTGTGCTCACGTACAGATGGAAGTTATTATGAACTCTCGGAATTAACACACATTGTTTTGACTTCGGAATGTAACAGCAAAGCAAGTTTCTCCAAATAACTGCTCTATCGAGCTAGCACCGAGCTGCGTCTAATTCCAGCTGAATTCTCCTGAGTGCAAGATGTGGTTTTCATTGTTATTATCCTGCTGTTTTACAAAACAGTACCACTTTATCTCTAGAAGAGTTTTGATTTCAGTAATTTTAGTTAATATCAACCCAGTCGCACTTCTTCCCCACTCACATTTCTCCTTGCCCCAAGAACTCCAGGTGAAAGCAAAAAAAAAACAAGAAAACTTCTGTGAAACTGGGGAAGCTTACACAAATCCTTTCAAGAAGCTATTTAAGTTGATTCAAGTTTTTCTGGGCTTTTTGCTTCTCACCCTCGGTGATCAAGACTTTCATGATGCATTCAAGTAAGGCAATGGAGACCTGAGCTCTTCCCTTAACTCTGCTAGAGCTGGCGGCGTTGCTCTCATCTTCCTCCGATCCTCACCCAGCAGTCAGAGGGAGTCAAGCATCCAATCCAGACTAAATCACGACAGAGCAACTTTGCTTGCAGAACTCATTCCCTGAATTGAGGCCAACGCTTTGGGGCCTTAAAAGGGTTCCCTCACAGGCTGTGATGGTCTAGAGACCAGCTCTCACTGTCCATCCAAACAATCTTTTTACACGTATTCTTTTCACGCTCACTTGAACTAAGCCTATCTGGAAGCTTTTCTCAAAGCAGCCTTAAGATATTCTAAAACTATTACATTCCAGCCTCCAAAGGAGCACAAAGGATTCAAACAATCTCAGGTTCCAGATCAAGTCAGCCCCTGAGCACAGAACTTTTGTGATATATTTCCACGGTATCCATCTGCTACGCCAGATTTTTCGCACTGCTTTCACAACGTCCTCTTGGCAGAAGTATAAAAACTGCAATGTTTGACGAAGAATGTCAAAGCAAAGGTGACTACAACAATTTATGTGGACTTCAGTAACACTTTCCTGATTAAACAAGTAGTAGAATCCCCCCCCAACAAATTCTGATTTACTTTTATTATGTTTTTATATTCAACGGCATACATTCTCAACGCGTAACATGTGAACCACTGGTGTTGTACAAACCACTTCAAATAGTTTGGCCATTATAGCTTGTACCAGCAGCAGTGACCCCATGCAAGCTTGGAAACTTTTAAAATACAAATACGTACTTTAAAATAAAGTCTTCATTTACTTTTATGAGTTTAAAAACATGCCAATGATTTTGGAAATCAACTGCAAGGACTTGGAAGGCAACAGGAATGAGTGACCATGAGTTCAACAGTTCACAGTCCTTTGGAAATAGGAAAAGAACAAAACCAGAATGACTGATCTCTGTCGGTCAGTGGTAACATCTCTGAGGAGACGAGTCAAAAAGAAAAAAAAAACAGATGAAGTGACACGGTGAGAGTTCTGTTTTAAAAAAGAGAAGAGACACTACAGGTACAAGTGCCAACTAACCCAGACTGCAGGAAACAGACTACCGGCTTGGGCTCGATGAATAGTTTGTAATTTTAATTAAGAAATAAATCAGTACTTGCATGATACAACTGAACAGCAAACTCACAGAATCACAAGGGCAAAAGCCAGAAGAGGCTGAAAAGCAAAGCAAGCAGCATCACAAGTCACAAGCGACAGAACGAACTGATGTATTTACACAAGTATAGATTAAGGACAGCACTGATTTGGTACTAATGGAGAGAGAAAGCTATCAAATTGTTTGGAGGAAAGGGAGTATTTAATCCCTTCTTTTGCTCTAGTCTTCCCCACGAAAGTCAAGTGTGAACAGCTGGCTGCCATTATTAATGCCAGCAACAAAGAGTCACAGTCTAAGTTATATTAACAGCTTGGTTAAGTGAATTTCCAAGATTAGCACGACTTGATTAACTTCATCTTAAGACATTTTAGCCTTTAAGTAATTTCAGAGCCATTGGAGGTTATCTTCCAAAATACACTAAGCACGGGCAAAATACCAGAAGTCTGGAAAATGGTAAATGCAACCCAAGCTTAAAAAACAAACCAAATGATACAGCCCAAAAACATTTCTCTAATTCAGGGTTAGAACAGGAAAGAAGTGATGGAAAGGAGAACTGGGAAGGAAAAAAAAACAACCAGAAATTAAGTATAAAAAACCGCAATTGATTTTTCACGAATAAAACTGTCAAACCAATCAGAGCAGCTGACCCTGCCCTAGGGTTGGGCAACAGCCTGAACAGCCTCTACAGGTCCCTCTGAGACCAGCTTTTTGGCTATTTTCTGAATTCCATACCAAACGTGTGGGCAGCAGGTATTAGTGCTTCTTGAATAAAAGTCTGTAAACTTGTAAAAGTTAAGAAAAAAAATCTCATTCATTTGCCAAAGCAAAGGATGATTTTTAAAACACATAAGAACAAGGAATGAGGATGATTAGAGGACTTTTAAAAATTTAAGAGTCATACATTGGCAAGACTTTTCTTATCAAAAGTATAGAGGTAAAAGGGCAGTTAATAATAAAGCAAAATTAAATGACACAGTAATGAGAATGAGATGAATTGAGTGTAATGAAAATAACAGAAAACATTCACAATTTTCCAAACAGGGCATGTACGCTCACAGTATTTACTATTTGAAAGGGAAAATTTAATTGTTAGCTGGCAAGCCCTTCTTAAAGCAGCACAGGAGAAAGTCTTAGCACGAAGCAAGAAGGCAAGTGAAGCTTGTGATTTGGAGAACACCTCCAAATAGTTCACCATTGTTCTCCACGGAAAACAGCATCACCAGACAGCAGATGCACACTCTTGCCACACTGACACTAAGCAGATGGTAGATATTAATAATAAAATCTTAGTGTACCAACCTGTGCTATATTTTTGTTGAGAAGATACACTCCATATTCAAACTGAAGCTTCTCCCCTCCTTTTGGATACAAAGGAAATCTGATGGGGAAAAAAAGCATTAAAGGTGAAGTTATTCAGATGTTTAAATGAACTTGAAAAAGACACAGACTCCACAACTGGAAAGGTAAAGATTTAAAGTACTTCCCTTGCCCAGGAACCCCCTCCAGAGGAAGTTATCAGGAGCCCTCTGCAACTCCAGTCAGCCTTTTAATAATTGATGTCAAAATTCAGCTAATGAATTGCGTTTTCTGAAGTATTTCAGGTTTTTAGAAGATGCTTTATGACCCTGCCAGTGCTGCAACGTTCCTCTCACTAAATGAAGCGTGTTTTAAGAAGCACGCAGCATAATATCAGATTCCACCATACTCCTTTGTATTCAGCCTTTTGCATTTGGTTAGCTTGCTTCCTAATGAAATCCTTTTAAGAAAGGCGTTCTCTTTTGATTAAGTTGTTATTTTGTGATTGAAAGAGTACAAATCTCTTTACAGACCCTTGCAGACCCATTTACCAACACACCAAAAGAACAATTACATGGTACAAACCATTTTTCATCTTCGTGTGCTCTCCGTCCCACTTAAACCTCATGTAAAACCCTTCAGCTCCCTCGGACATCTGCCCCAGCAACCTTCTTCCCCATCCTGTTGTGAAAACCTTTCCAACAAGCTTCACACGTGCAGCCGAGGCTCAATACAATTACAGCCTCATAGCTCTCACAACTCATGCAAATAGATTCCTAATGTTTAATTCTGTACTATTACAATAAACCATGGCTCTTAGTATCTAAGTGTAGCTAACAGTTTATGGGAAGAACCACAACTTATTCTGGTCTCAACTGCTGCAGGAGACTATAGACCCACCGCTGTAGCCCCTAAAGCATTCTTTGACATTCTCTACGGAAACAATTTTATGTGCACGGAATATTTGCTTAAGTGAAGCAGTTCAAACTTTTAATACTTGTAAACTGCCTTTCTGAGGACTGTCTTTTGACTCTTCCTTACCACCAGAGGCTGAGGTCAACAGTGGTCAAGCCGGTAATTCAGTAGGATCTGTAACTTAACGTTTATGGGAGCTACACCATGAAACCAACTTTTGTCTTCCTAAAGAACCCTACGTTCTGCAGCCCCTAATCAAGATGCTGAGGATATTATCTGCACTAAACCCACATTACATCAGAAAGCAAAGTCCCTCTCAAATTTAAGATAACAAACACAGGAGATCGATATCTACTAGAAACAACACACACTCCAGAGGGGTGATTACGCAAAGTGTATTTTAACATCAATCAAATAGAAAATCTTTACTGCAGCCCCACAGTAGAGTACATTTGCAGCATTTAAGGAGAATTATACAGCACCATTAAAGCTAAAGGTTAACAGGTCACGATCGCAGCAGATCAAATATTAAGATGTCAGCTTCAAGTTTTATGCTACTTTCAAACTCACTAGGTCACTTTAAGTTGAGGAATATAAAAATCACCTTGAACAGCATACATCTAGCTCACCTTGCTTAATAGATCCATAAATCCAGCTGGTTCCCCATGCAAGAAAACAAAACCTTTTGAAATGACCACATGCTACAACAATTCCACCGCGCGTTATCCTAAGTGTAAAATACAAATCAAAAGGAATTCGTTTCAATCTCTACAATTACAGTTACCCAAATGGAGGAAGATTTAGATTTAAAGGATACCTTTACAATTAACGGCATAAAACTCACTCAAGCTTGACAATAAAAGTGCCATTAGGAACACAAGCCCTGTTTCGGTATAAGATAGTATTTCATTAAGCCACTAGTAATGGGAACCACGTATTCTATTATTAGACACGGAGCCCTTCAACATATCCAGTAGAGAAAAGAGGATAAAACTCTTTCACAGTGCTCGCTACCATCTCTGACAGCTGAAATGGTGAAGATTGAGCTTTTTGAGCTTTTTTTGAGCTTTCTGTTTATCAGGTTGGTCTTCGTGTGTTTTTTCTTCTCCTTTTTGTTAATATTCACATTTCTAACTTCCATTAATTAATCTTGAAAGAATCTAAACTACATACATCCTCATGTCAGCTTTTATAACATAGTAAGTTACATGAAAGTCTCGAAAAACGTCAGTGGATGTCTTTGCATATGCACATTTATGACATACAGAAAAATATTACCAACTTTGATGTTCCTTTCTTTGTGTGTTATCTTGCTTGCCCATTAGGGCTGGTCACAAGCAATAAACTTAAGGGAGAGGAACCATGACATTTTACATAGTGCTTCACTGAGCATAATCGAATACAACTTTAACTCTTGGCTCCCTACGTGAAATTGTTTTTGCCTGCTTCTTAGAAAAGCATGACTGCAAGCTAAATCTCTTCCTTTGGCATGCTGTGTGAGGTTTTAGTTATGCATGCTCAAAAATTACAGTTGAAACTGACTCTTTTAGTAGCTTTATAATCACAAAACACTCAATAAAATGCAGAATGGCATCTGCCTGCCTGTTCCCCTTCAACATCCACCTTCCTGGGTTCCATTCCTGCTGCTGCGTTTGAGTGGGGTGGGAGGGAAATCATTAAGCTCCTTTAAAACAGAACATACCTAAGATGAGAATAAGTGTGATGTATTTACTGGAAAGAACAAAAACCAAGCCACAAATATCTGTTGTGTAATCACCAGAACAGACTGTCTGAGAGCAGTTACCAAGCAGTTGGGGAAGTCGTCAGTTTAAAAGGGTTTCTGAAGTTGACAGAGATCACCCCCTGGCACAGAAGATGCATTTTTCCTCCTCCTGTCCTAAGGCCCTTCTCAATCATCTTCTGAAAGGTGATGGAAGAGGTTCAGAAGAAAGGAGACGTCGCTCCCATCTTCAAGAAGGACAGTCCAGGAAGCTCACCCTGAGCCCTGGGAAGGTGATGGAGTCCGTTCCCCTACGCCACTTCCAATCATGCTATGAACAAGAAATCTGGGAGCAGTCACCACAAATTCACAAAGGGTGAATAACCAACCTGACTCAGTGGGTTAGGGGAGAGCAGCGGGTGTTGCTTTTCCTCTACTTCAGTGATGTTTTTGACACGGCCTCATCCCAGGCAAAGCGATAAAGTACAGGCTAGATAAGGAAGCAGTGAGACAGACTGACAGCTGGCTCTGCTGCCAGGCTGAAAGGGTTGTGGCCAGCAGCACGGGTCCAGTTGAAGGCCAGTCACTAGACAAGTAACGCAGCGGCTGATACAGGGGTCAATCCTGTTAAATACCTTCATTAGTGACCCAGATGATGGGACAAGGAAGCACCCTCAGCACGTCTGCAGCTGATAAGAGAATTGGGAAGAGTAACTGACAGATGGAGAAATGGGCGGACGACAATCCCGTGGAGCTCAGGAAGGGGAAATGCCAAGTTCTGCAGAACAAGCCCAGGCACCAGTACAGGCTGGAACTGACCAACTGGAAAGCCTGGTGGACACCCTGTTGAACAGCAGCCAGCAATGAGCCCTTGTGGCAGAGAGATCCACCAGCATCTTTGGCTGTATCAGGAAGAGCATCAGCAGGGAGGTGATCCCTCCCCTCTACTCAGTGCTGGTGAGGCCATGTCTGGAGTGCGGGGTCCGGTCCTGGGCTCCCAACAGCAGAAAGACGTGGGCATACTGGAAAGAGTCCAGCAAAGGGGCACAAAGATGACTGTGGTGTCTTTTGCCTTCCTTGAATGCCTCGTGCAAGTCTTGATCACTCTTGGTGAGAAACAAAGAGCCCAGAAAAACTTGTATCAACTTAAATAGCTTCTTGAAAGAATCTGTGTGAGCCTCCCCAGCTGAATCTGAGAGAAAACCTACTGTGAGGATGATGAAACACTGCAAGAGGTTGCCAGGACAGGCATCCATAGTCTCCATCCTTGGGCTTATTCAAAACTGACTGCACTTGGTCCCAAGGAAACTGCTCTGAGCAGAAAGGCTGGGAACAAGATCCCCAGAGGTCCCTTCCTGCTTCAGCTATTCTGTGATCCTCTCATTCTTTCCTGGCAAAGCCACCATGCAAGCACAGGCAGAAGTTATGAACAAAACAGTTTCTGCTCTTCACAGTTCACTCTTCACTCTTGTGAATTCTTGTAAAAATAGGTTAACATTTATCTTATGACTATGGAATATTACCTTCCACTAGTGCGCAGACTTCATGAAACATAGCCCTGATACAACCTGAGTTTACAGTAAACATTCTGTATCTGTATCTAAAGAGCACATTACTGCCAGATGTCAGCTGAACAGTAACTTTAACAGTAGCTCATAAGGAGAATCGTAGTTCAAGAACATTAACTTGATGCAAGAAATAAAAGCACAACATTTAGTAACTTATAACAGGTTAGCCCAATTTGGGACCAATTTGGAGTTGTCTCCGTATCGGTTTCAACTGCACTCAGGGCTATTCTTGCTCCACTTCAGACACCGGACATGTCAGCAGTAAGACCCTGTGCTGGGGAAAAGCATAAAGTGATAAAAGGAACAAGCTGGCAGGAGCGTGGACAGGCAGCTTCGGGACTGAAAATCTTTAGCACAATCGTCAAATTAAAAAAAAAAAGTCTCACTCTGAATTCAGAAGGTAGAGAAAAAGTAAGAGCGATCCGAACTGCACACAAGACTGAATTTAGCCAGATGGTCAATACACGCTTTTAAGATCTAATATAAAACAAAAAGGATTCTCAATCTTAAAAGCTTACATTTATTCTGGAAGTTTCACGTTTTGCTTATTTAATGCTAAAGGAGTGACAAATGTAATGTTTTTATTAATTCCTTTGAGTCATGTGCTCTGTTTTACAGGACTCACTGGGATACAAGTCAGATGAGCAGCGCTACCCAGCTGCACCATGCTGCAGGAACGGAGGCAAATCCATAATAAATTGCAAAACACACATGCATTACATTTTTAGACACATAGCTCACCTCCCCTTCCATGGCACGTTGCTTTGGACAAAAGTTTTATTGTGGTATCACAAGTACAAGAATGACAGAACAGTTTCTTCCACGGTGAACTAGAACGTTATGCTTACAGCCACAAAGCACACTCGAGGCTTATACTAACACTGATGTGTCCAAGACCCAAAGTTTTCCCAGATTCTCAAGAAGAGCTTTTGGTTCTCATTTACCCTGGGAGCCAGCAAAAAAAATAAATTCACAGAGGCAGTTACAAGGCATTTTCAGTTCTGACTAATTCGTTTTAGCAGAGCTTGGGACAGCGATGGCAACTGACCTGCTTCCACCTTACCCTCTCCCCCCCACTTGGGGGATTCCCAAGGATAATTAGGAGCTCGTCTCCACCTGGAATCTTCATGCCAGCAAGTCAGTATCAACTGCTTTACTTCAACCCATCCCCTATAAATTGCTGTCACACTTCCTAAGCGGACATGAGCTGCTGGATAAAGAACACTTCCACTTAAACCTGGTCCTAGAAAGACGGACATGGAAGTCAGAAGGGAGCTGGCTACGAACAGCTCTTCAATGAAGAGCTCTCCTTCTCCTCTCCATCAAAGGCTCCTAATATTCAAATTGGTTATTATGCTTAGCACTGAAGTCTTCTGTGTAACATTGGATTCTGCTAGCTGCTGAGCAGTTCTAAGGACAAGAATTGATGAGTTTTTGAAGTACAGAACAAATTAGTTCCAGTTTATTTACACATAGAGAGACTTTGCTGATGGGCAGTGGGTAAGCAAACCCAAAGAAGAGGTCAAGGCTTAGAGTTCTGCTGATCTATGTGACCAAAGACATCTACTTGTAAGAAACTGAAGTGAGACTGACAAATCAAAGCTTGCACTCAAGGATCAGAACAGATTAGAGCAAGCCTACAAGGAAGACACTACTTTCCTTGTAAACTGCCCACGTGAACAAGGCTGGGAAAGGAAGAAATCGCAGCTACAAGAGTGGTTAAGCGAAGTGTCAACATTGGTATTATTTTACACTGTAGACTCCACGTGAAAGTTTCTAGAGTATTAAGCCTCATTAAGGCCTCCCAAAAGAGCTGTGAAAAGGAAAAAGTGAGGCCAAGGTTACGTGCTTTGTTCACAGCAACTCTGATGGGGAAAAGTAACCGCAAGGCAGTCTTTTAAATAAAAACGGGCTGAAAGTCTACTCTTTCTCCAAGTCAAAACTACAAAACCAGCACCCCACCATCACGGACAGACATAATTTTGAATCCTTCAAAGATCCTGCAACACCTCATAAGTTTTAAAAGAAGCAGATATTGAATATTTGCATAAAGAAATGCCATTATAAGGGGTATTAAGCTTTTAAGTACCCAACTCCAGCTACACCAATTAACAGGACTCTTCAGAAGCCACTAGTTTGGAGTTGGTCTTCATGCTACCGAGACTTTGTCTAATGTGGTAGTCAAGAAGGGTACATCTTAAACATTCAGCTATACCTCCTAGAAACCGAAGTGAAAAGTACAGCCTTACTACAGTAAATCACATTTTTTAAGGTTACAGAGAACGTAGACGGGGTTCTAAATTGTCACCTCTCATTTAGAGGTCTTCCTATTTAAAAAGGAATTCAATACGTGCATTTCCAGTCAGTGTGGAAAACTAAGGGTGGCAGGTTGCCATCATTTCCACTCCAGCTGAATCATTAAGATGGAAACAGCTAAACAGAAATATCCATGTAAAACCAAGACAGATTTCATTTTTCAGTTCAAATTGTAGTCTTTGTGTCTAAAACCATTTGTGTTGTGGTTCAGGATGGGGAGACGGGAGTTTCAATGAACACCTTTGCCAGCTGCACCTGTCCAGGGGGCTGAAGCCATCTCTACGCCATCCCTGCAGTAATCCAGTCCAAAAGCTGCAAAATGCCCCACGAGACCACCAGCCTTCACTCCGTACTGCTGAAACTACCTGTTCACCACAGAGAAAAGCACATCATTTTTTAACCATAAAGCAAAAAGTACAGAAAAATCCTCACCTAATGTCTCCAAGGTACGTTCAAACCACCTGAGGCTTCTTTCTAAATAAACTTCATCCCTCCTTGGGGTAGGAAGGTTGTCTAAATTACTTTCCAGCATTCGCTTCATCCTTATTTCTATGAATTGAGGTATGATGGGGACAACCATGATCTTCTGTTGCTAAAAGAAAAACTTCTTGCAAGGATCTTCCCTTTTCTATTTATATTTCAAGATGAGATGCCTACTGTTTGGATTTTTTTTTAATTTATTTTTAATAGAGGTTTTTAGGTGTTTGTTTTTGTTTTTTTAACCTCATGCCATCTCTTACTCACCTTTGGATGTATGGACTAAATGCATCGTTTTTGTTGAAACAGCACAGGCAGGAACTTTGATACTATAGCATCTCCAGCCAACTGCTAATGAACACTGATGTATTTTAAAATAAAAAAAAAAAATCTATAAAAAAGGCGAAGATTGCTTATGTCACACATTGATTCTGGAAAAACTAGAGTTTTATTTAAAGCTAAAATTCTGGTTAGCCAAATTTGTTTATTTTAGGCATTAGGTTTTTGTTTGTTTTTTTTTTAAAAACTATCCTGGTTATTCTAACCACTAAGAATTGCCTTTTTCAGTTGCTCTCAGACAAATACTTATCAACCATCAAGATCACATTTAACTTCATATCCTTGTATGTGTTACTGAGCTAATCTTTAGCTGTTCTACATCGCAGCCTCAGTTGTCGATGAACTTGCAGTAAATCACCCCAGGACTCTTGCTTCAGTCAGATGTTAACTGTTAGGAAAGCTGAAAAAATCCTTATTCCATATATTTATTTCAGACCTCAAGTATCTCTTATGAATTCAAGCCCAAATACATTTTCAGTTGTGTTCTGTGATTTATGAACTCCTCTGTACCCCAAAAAAAATCACATATGTACCAATATATTGGTGGCCAATTTTTATTGTCCAGAACCGCCTGTCTTTAATACAAACTATTTTTAAAGTTTAAGAAATTGCTTCTTTTTTAACTGCTTTCACCTGCTTCTACTTTGGTAAAACACCATGTGTTTTAGATCTTTTATTCTCTTCTGTTCAGTCATTCTGCCATATCCCAAATTATATTAAAAGTCTCAAAATTTAATCTCTACTTCAGAAAGCTCTTTGGGGAAGAAATCAGTAAAATAAAGATTTTACACATCCCATCTAACTGTTTTCCATAGGCTGAAGCGTGGCACAGTTTATATATCGTAATACATCCCATTTGGCAAATCTAGGTGAAATCTCAAGCTAGTCTGGAATTGCGTTAAATAACATTAATTTCAAAATAACGTAAAAGCTTGAGGACCAATAATATTTGTAGCTTTGCAACGTGAAGTAATAGCAGCGTGTTTTAAGAAACTGAACAAACGCCTTCACAGAAAGCTTACCTCAAAATAAAGACTAAGAAGAGCCTGTTGTTGGAGACATGACACACTTAAAATAAGTAGTTTAAGATAGGAGATGCATTTTAACACCTAAAAAATACTAATTACATTGCACAGGAAACATGTATTTACCTATTAGTTAACTGAAGGCCAGAAACTTGGTTCAACAACTAGGTGAAGCCAATGTCAGTGTATTTTCACATCACCGTATTTGCTGCACTTTGACTACATCCTGCCCAAGTGCATCCACTGAATTTGGGACAGAACACAAACCTGAGGTGGCTTCATTCCCTTCACTTCTTATTTTTGAGGACAGTAAGCAGAACGGCTGCAGTGAGATGACTGCAGTAGAGTTGGCAGAACACAGCTAAAACCCAATTATTCACTATTATACAGATAAAGAACTGATGTAATTTCTGTAACAGTCCCTGGGGTGATAGCAGAGAGTCATCCATCAGATCTAGGGAACAACTGCGCTTCACACACACTACCAAAAAACGTGGCAGTTCAGAAAATGATGAATTTCCAGCTTAAGCCCATGGACAGGATACCCTATATGAGGATAGAACTAAATAGCCCAATCCAACTAAGATAATGGCCTGAAAAAGTCACAAGTTCTTGCATGACAGGGTTGAAGTATGAGGCACGTACAAGAACAAGGTATGAGTACTTACTGAAGTATAAGTTTCAACTTCAGCCTCTTCTGGGGGACTGTGAGGGGCAGGCAGGGAGGAAGGAGCAGTGTTTTCCCTCCAACCTAACCACATCCTGTTTGCTCACTGTAAAGGAATGTCCTATCTAGAAGAGAAAGCTTGAGTGGTGTAAGAGTGCTAGGGTCTTTCCCTACCTGAATAAAGCAAACCTTGAGAGCTTTTAAGTGAAGAGGGCAACCATTGTGCAGACATCTCACTCGAAACCTCTATTCACCAGGACATTTCAGATCAAATATTAGGAAAACAGGTTCCTAACGAGCCACAGCCACCAAAATACCCAGCACTTCCAACTCATCATCACTCCAGCAGATGATCACAGCACAAGAAGCGTTGGCTGCACAGCTTCAAAACCTGTTTCCTTTTCAGATAAGCTATGCCAAGGATTTATCAGCTTCAGAGCAGAGACTGGCACAGGTCTGAAGTAACGTGCCCAAGCAGCTGGTGTTTGTTGGAAGGAACACAACTAAAAGACCGCGGTACGAACCTGCCTTCACCACCAGACTCCTCAACCAGAGACACAGCACAGAGTGCTGTGGATCCTCTTCATATCAAGCTACCAGTTGATGGTGGGGGTCACAAACTCACCTTGGGGTCACTAACAGCCTAAAAGGAGCAGCTAACTAGTCTGCCAACAAACAGCAGGATTGGAGAAGTTTCAAATGAAGAAGTAAGATCCCCACCTGGTGAGTAAAACTGAAAGTCAAATAAACGAAATGGCAGTAAAATAGATTACAAGTGCACACTTTGCTTTGTTAGCGATGAGATTACGACACGAATATGAATCACAAGTGAATTCAGATTTGATTACTCTATGGTTTTTAGTCTCTACATGAGAGAAAACAAATACTTGTAAAACAAACTTGATGACAAAAATACAGACTGCCAAGGGAAAAAACCATATCCTCATTCAAACTTTACACAATACAAAGATAATTAGTTTACTGGGAAAGGAAAACATATTGGCAGTTTAACTGTATGAAGCGTATTTTCAAAATGCCTATCTGAATAGCTCAACAATAAGATAATCAAAAGCAGAAGCACTGCCATCTTTCCATTAAGAAGTGTAACTGTCGTGACCTTGCTCTTGGAGAACATACAATAGCTTCAATATGTACAGGCTGTACACAGGAAAAGAAACCAAAGACCCAGATTATGAAAGTCAAGCAGTTGTTGATAAGACAGTCACCGATTTATAAAAATATAAGGGTATCATTCCACTGGCTCAGCAAATAAGACTTTCACACACCTAAAAAGCACAGCCAGCAAGCCACGGAACTAGCAACGCTGATGGCTTTTTGTCGATTGTGCATATCCCTGACATATTACAGCTTGAATTCAAGGCTTGCTGCATACTCCGTGATGGATGTCACACCGCGAGGACTATCTGTAAGGACAGAGCAGACAACCCCGCTATCAGAACTTTAAATCTCCCTGCCACCGAAGGATCATTTTTAATGAGAGGACACTTTAAACAGGTCAAGTCCCTGCTCCTTGAAAAATGAAGTAATGTTTTGAAAAATAATCTCAGCAGGAGGATAGAGTTCCAATGGGAGTAAGCTCAGACTAGTATGTCTTCACAAAAACATTTCTCAGCTGTAGATGTCCGGGGTCAGTGGTCTCATCTACTGCAGTAAACAAACTCTGCTTTCTCAGACTGGCCAGAAGCATGCAAAAGCTGTTGCTCCCAGAGCCAGTGTTAATAATATCTATGTGTACTAAGGAGCACTTGAGCTAATTTCTCATCTACTCACCTTAATATATGCTGACCCAATGAAGGCAAAAAGCATTATTTTGGTGATCAAGAATAAAATAACCCTGCATTCTAGCTAAATACCCCCAAGAATGCGGAACGCAAAAATACAGTTCAAGATAAGTTCATGGCAAAAAGCATTCTTTGAGCAATAGTCGAATGCTTAACACGCACTCAATCTACCACAAAGAATCAGCTCTGCTTTGACAGCTATTAGGTTTCTTAACAAACCGTCTCCCTCCATCTGATTTAAGTTTGCCAAGATTTCTTCCCAAAGCTGCCATTTTATTATCTCGGCTGAAGCAGCAAAGATGATTAAAGATTTCTCTGTCGAGTTGGAAGATGTCAGCATCAGTGAAAAGTTATTCTTCACTCACTTGCATCCTGACTTTTCAGATTGCTGTGTTGCAAATGGCTTATCTGCTACTGGACCCAAAGCAATAACCACCCCCTGACTTTCAGCTTTCACGTTCTTAGAAACAGGAGTGAGACCACAGAAGCGAGGATCACGTTTAGACTGAGCTCATTCAACAAGTGGTTTCCAAACATTCGAAAAATTATCCACATGCCTGCTCAGCTTTTCTCCTCTAAGTTGCAAATCCAGCTTTTCACACTGAAGCGAAAGGCACCACAGTTCATCAAGATAGGGAATTTGGAAGCAATCTTGTAGCAGAACTGGTTTGGAAGTAAGTTTTCCTTTACTCAGGTCCAAGCAGAGCAACTTATTGCATCAGAACTTGAGCTGGCAATAACTGGGACTGTTTGACTTAGTTCTGCGTGAACCACACACAGAAAACTGGAAGCTTGCTTCTTTAGTGCAAATGAGTATGCCTTAAACATAACCCCAGCCCACTGAATGAACTGCTTCAACATGTGCAGATTAAAAGTGCGCTTGGCCCGACTACTCCAACTTTTCCACTTCTCTCAAGTTTGGCCTCTTCAACCAATTAAGAGCACCCCAAACTAGGCTAAACCAACCTGCTGGTTTGAATTCAAGGCTCAATCAACAAGCCATGCAAATATGTTAACGTTCACCACACACCGTACGCAGGGCTGCAGTCCCTCGGCCAAGCACTCGCATGTGTCAGCTTTAGCTATAAATAAACTGTCTTAGGAAAAACTCACTCATAACTTTACATCCTTGAGGAGTCCAGAAGCATTCTGAAGATCTGACAAGGTCACCTGCATTTCCTGTCTGCTGCGGTCTTCTGTTGCTACAAGACTGCCTCAGCCTGGTGAAAGATGACCTGGTTTTAATTATTCAGACATTTGCCACTTACCAAACGGGCTACAGCAATGAAAGAAAACCAGGCTTTAAGCCTTTGGCAGCCACAGAACTGCAGCAAAATTAAAAGTATATGTAATAATATAAGAGGTTGGATGCATTCAGATGTTGTTTCTGATCAAGTCAGGTGCCAGCAGTGCTCCATGATCCTGGCTCAGCTACTTCTGCAATACCCACCTAAACATCACAATAAAAAATAACAACTAATTATAATCTTCTGGCACACTTGAAGTTCACTACAATAATGAAACTGACCTCCAGAAAAAGAAAAAAAAAGACTACTTAGGGATCACGACCCATCATCACAGAAATATCCAGAAAGTTTCTTCAGGATCATACCTATCACTTCAAGCTGCAAACAGGGTACACAACTTTAATCCTAATTTCTATAAGGACCCAGTAACACAATGATAGACAGATGTTCCCTATGTTTAGTGACAACAGAAAGTGTTCGGGGGGACAAGAATTAGCATAATTTAAAAAAGGTGCAGAACAGACATAATTCCAACTAGGCACATCAGTGGACAACCATGAAACAACCTGCCACTTTTATTATGCCATCCCCACTCTTATGCTACAGCGCTACTTCATCAGAAATGAAAAACGCTGATAATCTACACAGGTTTGCTTCAAAACAATACTTCAATTGCTGCTCAATAATTTTACAGAGAGTTACGCAGAAATTAAAGCAGCTATTTTTTTTCAGGACAAACAGCTTTAACTGTTCTCGTTAGCCTGTCCTTCTGAATCTTGATTTTAGTCACTAGACAGTACTGACCGTCAAAGCTGTCTACTTGAGCTTTTTAATCTACTTGAGCCAAAGCCCAGGTAATTGGCAGTATGCTCAACTTCACTCCTCCTTAAGCTGCTTCACGTAACTGCTTAGTTCCTGAGGTAGCCTTTGAATGCAGCAGCAGAGCTGTTTGTGTACACACATCTAACAGAGAAGAGTCCTTGAAAATCTTTTCAAAGATTCAGTATGAATGAAAATGTAAAAATACAACAGAAATAATTGCTCTGAAAATGCATTTCACTTGCCCAGACACACACAAGCTAAAAGAAGGGTGTTTGAACTCTGAAGAGCATGGCTTTTCTTTGGGAAGCATACGTACGTCCAAGCTGTCTAATGTGATTTGATGAAATTAGTATCCTATTCTTAAATCTTCAACTGGCAGGTCGTACAAGAGTCATGTGAAATTTCAATTATAAAATAACGAAATCAAGTAGCTTTGAGTCAATGCGGAAGCTAAAAATACTCCCAAGCAGATGACAAATGTATGCTTCTATACTCACTTTACTTCTGTACTCACTCTAAAAGGAACAAGGAGACCGATACTGTCTAAAAAGATTCGGTAGCTCCCAGCTTGCAAAATGAAGACATTTACCTTGTAAGATTTTAGCTCGTATCGCTAGAAGAGACCTGAGGGAACACTATCTAAAAGCCTTATGACAAAGGCAGCAACACCAACGTAGACAAGTCTTGCTCCAGACATATCACCCCTTATTTTTTTTAATTGGAAACTGTGCTTTATTTAAAAATCTGGGAACAGGCTAACAGAAGCGTTAAATGCAGGGCTTGACAGACTGCATCAGAGCATGTCATAAATAGTTTAATTTCAGCATTCTTACCAGGTTTATGAGAACAAGATGAGGTGCTATGTTCCTATTCTGCAAGAACAGTACCAAGGAATTGAAGTAGGGTATTAAGCATGTTTGCCACTGGAGGTAGGAACACGTTGCTCTGCTAACTAGCTTAGATTTAGGAGTTCCGCATCCATAATTTCCTTTGAAATCTTTCAGAATCCAGAACTTTTGGGAAGGGTACTCGTTCCTCTTAGATATTTGATGTACTCTGAAGGTTTTGAAAGAGACCATTGAAGAAATGCGAGCTGTTTACTGAAAGTTGTACTCTTTCCTTACCTTGGTTCAGAAAGTCATATTATGGGAGAAAACTTACAGCATTTTAGTAGTATCAAAATCAGTTAATGGAATACAGAGAGAAAAGCTATCAAATAGGTAATTAATACTAATATCTACAAGACCATATATTGTACACCACTGGCATGTATTCCCTATCTGGTTCCACCATCAGTAATGGGGCCAAATGGAAGAGACGTTTTCACCACAGCCTCCTACTTCTGTACATTCTTTAGTACCAACATAACAGTAACGGCAGCACACAAAACTGAAGGCTTCCGCGAGAATCTTGTGACTTAAGTGGCCTTGTTCATTCAGGCAAGCAGATCTGAGGTGGATAAAATATTCCCCAAATGTAACTTACATTCTGAAAGCTCTCAAAATGCTTGACCAGCTTAGTAGTAGGACTTTAAAAAGCTGTTGCAGAAAGTTGAAAGATGAGTGAAGTAATACACTCATAATACAGTATAACACTAAAAACAAACACGTACTTATGAAATTTCTCTTGAATGAAAACATCAGCTATTTCCCCCAGTACCCAATTTTTTAAAGCTCTTAATATGAATTCGGGGCAACCCCGAAGTCCAAAAAAAAGTATGAAGCCAAATAAAATGCTTAATCTAGTAAATAATTACGATGCAATGTGTTGTAATAAAGATTGAGTACACAGAAAACCTCACTGTAATTACTCAACAGTTTACATTGGAGTTAGAAAAGCTGTTTAAGGACAGGTTACTGAAGTAAAGAAATTTAATAATGCACGTTAATTGCTATGCTCTATTCAGTTAGGAGCACATGAGAAACATGAGCTATTAGTTTAGGAAGAAAACTGCAAGTTCAGACATTTGAGGTTTTCTATAGCAACTCAAGTCCTCTGAGAGCTGGCAGGATTGACTCTCCAATAGCTGGGAAGAGAAGACCTCAAGCAGGAGCTAATCCTGAAAAAATCTTGCAGAACACAGGTAAATGGCCCAATAGGGATTAATATACTTAGCTAAACTTTCTCCTTTTCAGAAACTGTTGTGAAATAAAGTATTAAGTCATGAAGGTTTGGAAGGCTCCAGCCGAAAGGACTAAACCTTCCACTTTGTCTCGGACAACAGGAAATTGGTTTAATCTTTATACACCCACACACAGACAGCTCTACTCCTCAGAAATGCGTTTTCCAGATATAAACGTTCTAGCTTGATACCCATCTGAAAGTGATGAACAGGCAAGAGGACGATCATATGCTTAGAGAAGTAAAGCTGAAGCTAAACACGTTAACGTTCTATTAAGTTATTAAAATGGTATCAAAGATTTCTTGGATAACTTACCCCAAAATCGTTTGCAGAACAATTACTATAGTCCATATTTTATCACGTCAGAACAGTTAAAGCTCAGCAACAGCTTAACTCTCGAGGCAAGTTACCTCAGCTGTCCTGCCAAAGGTCACTGAGCTTCAAAAAAGAAATCAGACACTTCCAAGCATCCCAAACCTCCCAGTTATGCACAGTATGAAAAGACCCTTCCATTTTGACTGGGACTTGTAAGAAATGCCGTTAAAAATACTAAAATACTTTGATTGTATGCATCCTAAGAGATCAAGAAATTGAGGCAATAGAGACAGCAATTTTCTACAAGTTAATTTTCCTCCAGCCATTTCTTTTGCTCATTTCTCCAAATCTTGCAAATGAAAAACAAAGTTACTGGTGCTGCAAGCCTGACTTTGCAACCGCCCACAGAGACACAGAGGATCAGAGCGGAGCAGCTGGTCTCCCGCAGCTGGTCAGCGCTGCATTCCTTTGAGTTCTGTGGTTGCAGGCTACAAAGTGGAGCTTAACCAGTAATTGCCACTATTTTCATATTTGAGCACACAGGTGGAAAGACAGTGGGAAAACAGGCAAGGTGCCAAAACGCAGGAGGCATTCGGGGAGTGGATTTAAGGACAGCAAGACAGCTTCCCAGCAGCTTAACAATAACAATAACCTAGATCCATGTTGAAAGACAATGATTATAGACCAGATGAAAAACTCTTCGTTGAATATTAAGTTGACTTATTAGTAGGTTACAATTCACAAAACTCTTTCCTAACTGTTTAAAAAGTCCTCCGTGCTAAAGACAGCTGTTTATTTTGTCGCGTATCAAGCAGTACAGCAGCACCTGCAGCAACTCCCCACTGAAGGCTGCTTCTGGTGTCTGCAGCTTATTCCCATAGCCGGAAGAGAAATACAAAAGGCAAGTTTTCCAATCAGAAGCCACAACTTACCTACAAGGTCCACTAGTTAAGTTTTTCTATCATTATTAGATGCCTAATCAATAGCATTTGGCTCTCAGTAGATGTAGAATGACAAAACTGGACTATAATTAGCTCACAGGAACTCAAACTCCTGTCCCACACCTACTGAACACAGTACCAAATAACTTCATAATCAGTATCCCATCACAGTACCCCAAACTGTTCAAGTTTAGGTGTTTTTTGTTGTTTTGAAGAAAGTATATTTACGGCGTACTTACTCTCGTTCTTTCTCTGTCAATTTGTCATTGATGTTATCTTTGATTGTAGACCTGGAGCCCTTGTGGATTATGGGATACCTGAGTGGCACTTGCAAGAAGTAGGATATCATTGAAACCAAATGAGCGGTGTAGCCCAGGGCAACAGCAATGCTCCCATCATCTTTTGCTGTCAATAATAATAAAAAAAATCCATTAAATACATCAGTTGAATCTCAGTACAGACTCAGTACTTCATGAAATTGTCAGAAGTTATAACATACAAATAGACACAAATGAAACAAATTCAGACTGCTTTATAATTATTTTCAGTTCACCATTTGCCTCTTATTAAAGGTAACAAAATGGCTGATGACATATCCTCCTTCCAATTTTACACTTTTGAAGCTTAAAGTTACTCTTCCCAAAGTTTGGTTGGGTCAGGGAGGGTAAAGAAGAGATGGAAAAGTGGGAAGAAATCCCAAGACATAATTCAAGACTTAAACTTTCTGCACTTCTCAATATGCAGGTGACATATTATCAGGGTCAGAAAAAAGCTGCATTCCTCCACAGCTTTACTCATTAGAGAGATCAGTTGCAGAGAGACTGACCCCAGGTTCTGCACTCTGTTGTCTGGCAGTAAGTCGAAGAAGTTAGATTAACCCATTGTTTTAAAGTGTCATTTTTAATTTGACATTTAAGGTTGCAGCCTTAAAGCTTCACCTGCTGGGAATACACAGGTCTTGAGATTCAAATTACATCCTTTCTAGGATCCAAATACTAGCCACGTAAAAGGCTTCTCCTTTCTGATTCAGTTTTTCCCTCCCCTCCTCTTTATAAGTGAACATACCAATACAAACACCACAACAGAATCATCCCTACTGACAAGGGAGTCCCGGGCAATTAACTGAGGACACTCTAAGAAAGCTTTTAATGATGCTCAACAACATCTGAAATCATGCTGACTTCTAGAACAAGAGATGATACGTGGATTTCAATGTTAAATCCTTTAACAAAATCCTTTTTTAAAACATTCAACCTTTGAAGCAACACTATTTTTGCAAATAAAATCACTGATACTTGAGATGCCTGACTTCTTAAAATATTTTCTAAGAGTCTGAACTAAGACACAGCAAGTTAGACAACTCTGTATTTCACTAATTTGAATGCTGAGTACTTCTTCCCTGTAAAACAGTATTTCCAGAGACTTTGATAGAGAATTAGTCATTCTTTTGTAAGGAGTTAATATCAGTAAACTGAAAACAGGCCAAGAGACACACACCACTGCCTTCTCAAGAATTACAGAGCTGAGTTCATTCTCACAGGTGCAACCAAGAAAACAAATTAATGTGTTAAACATTATTCCTCCATTATTCTAGCATTCAATATGCCCGCTGTTAGTTCAAATTAACTCCTCTCGGATGCCTTTAAAGAGTTAGATAATTGAGGTTTTTGCCCAAGAAACCATATGACTGGCAGAGTGAACAAGTACTAAGAGCAAGAAATTCCCAAGGGGATTTTTAACAAAGTTCCAATTCACGTCCAACACCTACAGATGAATGCACGCAGTTACCTGTATGACCCTTACACAGGCAGGCATACGGATTTGCTTCTGCAAAAAGATGATGTGCAAAGTTACAGTAGAAGCTGACTTGTAAAATCCTGCCACACCACAGCAGGAATTAGCGTCAGGAAGCTAAGTCATATTTATGCCAGATGTTTATTGGGTAAGTTCATCAGCAACCGCAACAAACTAAATGGAGATTTATGCACATCGCCTGAGCACTATTTATAGATTGAAACTAGGAAAAACGCAATTTTTTTCCCCCTAGAATCACTGAGTTCAGAAGGCAGCTCTAGAAATTGCCTATTCCTACCCCTCTGCTCTTAGCAGGATAAGCTACAGCAGGTTGCCAAGGACCACAGGCTGGGCTCTGAGCATTTCCAAGAAAGGAGGCTCCACATCCTCTCTGCATAACCTGCTGCAGTGTATCACTAATTATACTTTGAATACAGAAGTACTTTAAGAGTCAGTTCCTAGCTAGCATGAAGGAAGTTTCTAAGAATAAATAATGAGCAAGCTTTCTTCCAGTCCAGACCTTTCCAATCAGAAATGTGGATCATTAGCCATAATTACTATCAGTTTACTTAATTTTATCATGTTTAGAAGCAGTGTCAACTGTAAGAACCAAGTTAAGAATATCCAGCTACCTTGAAAGTCTTCAGAATTAGGAAGCTTGACTCCACAAACAAAGTAATCCTTTTGATCATTCTGCAAGTTTAAAATCAACAATGAGAAGTGAGAATGGGACAACAACAGCCAGAAAATAGAAGCCTGTAAAAAACCCAATGACAACAAAGCATCTCGTAAAGAAAAACTAAATATTCAATGAAACCCAGACAGACTGAGATAATGGTTTAGTAACATTTGAATTATTCAAAAAGTAAATGCAACTTTTTTTTTTTAAAGGAAGAGCTTTACCTTAATTCATTGCAGAAAAAGGTTTAGGAGCTCTATATTTTGACATCTGTTTTTGTGCACTCTAGTAAAGTTCAGCTAGCCTACTGTCAAGGTTACTTTAAATAATTACATACAAAGTGGCAAGTATCCATTAAGTTACAGTTATATACATTCTGCTCTTACAGCTGAGGCTATTTGAATGATGCTGGCATAAGTCCTCTCCGTGTGAGGTTTACAACTTACGGACCAAATCCAAGAAAAAGTTGTAAAAAGCAATACGAGGGAAAAGTTCGATCCTACAGAAAAGCAAGGTTTGTTCCAGGTGTGAAACGAACTTCCTGTTTACATCAAATACACATTTTAGACCATCTGAAACATACCAGATCAATAGGGTAGATGTAAGACAGCTCCGACAGCAACTGCTTGCATCGAATGGTCTGCTGGGCATTTGTCTTCAAAAACAGCTCTCTGCAGGGGAAAAGAAACCAAAATCGTTAGCTTCTTGGAAAGCTTTAAGTAAAGCTATCAACCCCGATCACCCCCACCCCCTTCAAAAAGGCAATTCTACAAGGATGGCTAAAGAGACAAAGCAACATTTCATTTTCAGTTTATCTTCTATTATAGGCATATTTGGACTACAACAATTAACCATTACAAAGCAGTGCTTCACCAAAATAGACATACGTTCTATCATAGCCTACACGTGCAGGAGAGCCCGTTTCCTTCTCTTCTAGACTTGCTACTGTTAATTATCACTTTAGATAACTACAAACTGTAGCCGAGAGGTCTTAACAGAAGTTTTAGGGCAACAATAAGGAAGAATTTGGTGCAACAGAAGTCGCTTCTCAAACCTGTATGTCTTCCCTGATTGCAGACTAGTGGAAAAAAAAATCACGGGTCCTTTTACCTCTTAGCAGTGCATTCTTTTCTTAATTCATGCAGAGATTCATTATGCTCTTGAAGCTTCTGGTACTCAGTCTCAAACGCATTTTCTATATGAGGAAACAGGAAAAACAATTAGCATCAAATATTTTCTTAAATCTGAAGCTGTAAGAGTAGATACCGACACAAGCGTTGGCACTAACCCTCCATTTAGTCTCAGGTGCCCATTTGCTGTGACATGCTGCCAAGCTGGGGAATGACAGTGCAGGAGGAGGCACACCTGTCTTCGTGCACCACACACCATTCACCAGCCAAGCACAACCTATGAAAGCTCATTCTCCTTTTACACCTGTTCCCTTCACGTCCACAGTAGTAGGGTAACTCCGTTAAGGCAGCTCAAGTACTGGCACTGGCAGAGTTAAGCAAACAACACGCACTTCATTTTCAGTAGCGACTCTTTATTTTGGACTCTACTGGGAATTCAAAGGTCCTGCAACAAGATCAGCCAGCCACGTAGTTTGGTTGCTGGTGAGCTCCAACCAAGACAACCACAGAGTTTTACTGTAGGACACTTTCAGAGTAAAATAAAATGCCAAGACAACCAAGCATTTCACCTTTCACTTACGTAATAAGCCATTAAGATTGATTTTTGTCTTCCAACACGTAAAATGGGATCTTAGACTAACAGGTACATTAAAATCCCTTGTGACATTAAAATATGGCTGCATGCCACGGTTTACTGCAATACAGTGCAACTCTTCTCATTTTCTTCAGAAAATTAATTAAGCACAGTTTTAAGGCTGCTTTAGAGAAGTGTCACGTTAAGAAATTATTTAGAGGCAGAATACAAGAATGTGCTATCCAGAATTCAGTATAACAGATGGTGTAGAGTTTCTATCTGACTGTAAAATTTATCTAAAGAAAAGTAGAAACACTTTAAAGCTCGACCAAAAAAAAGAAAAAAGACAAAACAGCACCTTTACTTTGATCACCATCATCATAATTTAGTGTAGCGGTTTTATGTGGAAAGGTTTTGGTAGCAGGGGGCTGCAGGGGCAGCCTCTGTGAGCATAGCCCAGCAGCTGCCCCATGTCAGATAAAGGGCAGTTTCAGCTGAACCTGAAGAGACCCATCGCTGGCCAGAGCCGAGCCAGTGAGAGATGTCTGCGCCTCTGTGAGAGCAGATTTAAGAAAAACTGCTGTGCTGCAGCAGCTGGGAGAGCGGGGAGCGAGAAGAAGCCCTGTAGCCACCTAGGTCAGTGCAGGAGGTGCTCCAGGCACGCAGCACAAGTTCCCCTGCGGCCCGTGGAGAGGCCCCTGGTGGAGCAGGCTGTCCCCCTGCAGCCCATGGGTCCCACACGGAGCAGATCTCCACGCTGCAGCCCGTGGAGGAGCCCCCGGTGGAGCAGGTGGATGTGGCCTGGAGGAGGCTGCGGCCCATGGAGAGCCCCCACAGAGGCGGGGGGTGTGGGGGAAGCTGCCACCCGTGGGGGACCCGTGCTGGAGCGGTTTGCTCCTGGGGGATGGAGCCCGTGGTACGGAGCCGTGTGGGAGCAGTTGTGGAGGAGCTGCAGCCTGTGGGCAGCCCCGCAGGCTCAGTTCGGGAAGGACGGCGTCCTGTGGGAGGGACCCCACGGGGAGCAGGGGCAGAGAGGGACCGAGAAGGAGCAGCGGAGATGAAGGGTCAGGGACTGACCGCAGCCCCCATTGCCCATTCCCGAGCCACTCAGGAGGAGGAGGTGGAAGAGGGTGGGTGAGGGGAAGGTATTATTACTTCGCTTTTGTTTCTCACTGCTCTAGCCTGTTTGTAATAGGTAATAAATTATTTTAATCTTCCTACGCTGAGTCTGTTTTGCCCATAACGATAATTGTTAAGTGATCTCCCTGTCCTTAACTCAAACCTCAAGCCCTTTCCATCCTATTTTCTTCCCCTTTCCCTTTGAGGAGGGGGAGTGAGCGAGTGATTGTGGTAGAGCTCAGCTGCCCAGCTGGGTAAAACCACCACAGCTAGGCTACTGTGCTTCTGATCAGTGGATTATGAACATCTGCAACAGAAGCAGTAACATTTGTACACTCACCTCGGTCATGCAAAGTATTCTTTTCCTTATGCAATGAGGCTACTTCGTGACCAAGGGCCTTCCTCTGTCTCTCCAGTTCATTACGTAGCACCAGGATCTTCAGCTGTAAACATTCACTCTCCTTTTTCTATTGGAAGAAAAACAGAGTTTAAGTAAATATAAAAAAATATTTTATTTAACTTTTCCTTCACATAAGTAGTTCTGTAAAAGGGATGATAGGAGGAAAGGGAAAAGTAGGACAAGACTAGTGTCTGCCAGACTAAGAAGTGAGACAACAGATAAGGAGGGACCCTAATCATTTTGCTACTTTGGATGGAGAAAACCTCAGCTTTGGTCTGTTTTGTTCGTCCTACAGGACACATCTCTTCTCCAGTGCCCAGTGATGTAGCCTAGCCCAGGGCTGAAATAAAGAGATGGAGATGCAGCAGGAAATTTCCACAGGACAAGCATGTGGACAGTAACAGCAGAGTGCTAACAGCACAAGAATTCCCTGGCAAAGGGCTTGGTAACAAGAGAGGAGCTGAGCAATGAGGAGCCTGGGCTAAACTGAGATACGGAGCAGGAAAAAGGCTGGAAGTGTCGAGCTGCGCTATTAAATTCTGTTCCCAGCTTCAGAGAGATGAGAAAAAAGGATCCACATGGGAAGAACACAGAGCAGCGAACAGATTATGTCATTATGCACAGTTATGTTAGAAGGATCCCTCCTTTAAAAGTTAAGGCTTTTTTTTTTTCCCCTGTGTCTTTAAAATAATCATTTTTTTCTTTGATGCGTTTTCTTCACTAAGAAATTACGCTTCCAAGTACAGTGAAGTAGAATTTTCTTCTATTAAAGGGTGGGTTGGTTTTCTTGTTTGGTTGTTTTTTTTGGGGGGGCGATGGGGAGAATATAGTTCTTCTTTAATCTTTTTTCGCCCCACCATTTTCAGTTTGGAACACTTGTTAAGAATAACTGAAGACGGATTCAAAATGGAAAAAGAAAACTTGCATCCCTCCAGCCCAGCCATATCCCTGGACAGAGCACAAAACGTGAAGGGGCAGCCAGACATCGCTGCGAGCGTGGCTTCTGCAAGCAGCACCAGACACTCACTTCGTGTAACGCCGCCAGCTTTCACTTTTTCCCAGCAGCTAATGGAGATAATGTTACTTCAACGCTAACTGCATGAGAAAAAGGCAGCTCTTCCTGAACTCTTCCCTCTCCTCCTTATTTGCTTCAGTTACACATGGGCGCCCAGCCTTCTGGTTCAAGGCTCCAGCAGGAAACGTGACTCAGTATTAAGGAATGAAGCTATAGCTCACCCATTTATAAAGAGGGATGGAAGCCCAGGAAGAGTTTTGACTACTAAACAAAGGAGAAGTGGGTAATCATTTCCTTATACCATGTGCCATTTCACTAAGAAGCTGTATCATGCATTATCAGTGTCATTTCTGGTTCTAACATTGTTCATGTAGTTTTGCTCCACATATTTATAAGGGAAAAGCCTTCATATGGAAAGGCGAGGATATCCATAACTGGAAAAAGATGATGAAGATGATTAAAAGCTTTTTAACAGCCAAGATACCACCAGAAGGCAAACAAGCTCCAGGTTGGAGTCACTGACAGGAGATGTTATATCGCTCTTAAGGGAGTTGACTTCATCTACAATGCAGCGCTGCAATTAAGGGTTTTCCCCACTCTTCCATTTTATCAAACCCTTAATTTAGTTTGACACATCTTAAACCTAGCTGAGTACACTATGTTTTTGCATAGGGAGCAGGGTACAACAAGATGCAGATAGCAGATTCATTCCATTTTACATCCACCACAAGAACCCATCAAGATTTATCACTAAAAGTTTGATTTTCCTAATATAACTTATATTTCCTGTGCAGTTTTTATGCTTTTAGAGTATCAAAGCAATTGATATACAGCTAAAGTAGCACAAGCAATCTATAAACCCATCTGAGTAGCTCACACAAATCTGAAATCCGCTACATTACACTTCTCAGTTAAGTTTCCATTCGAAATGCCAGGTTTAAGTAAAGATTTTACATGCATGTTTTTTAAAAAACGCAATTTTATGGTCAGTACATCATGGTGCTTCAACAAGCCCGTAGAATAAGATTTTAAGTGACCAAACTTACCAGTTCATTGCTTGTCGATGTACATCTCAGCTTTTCTTCAATCTCCCTTCCTATTTTCTGAACGGTTACCTGAGTCTGTTTAATTGCACACTGGGCTCTGTGAAGCCTGTAAAGAGAAGTCACAGCTGTTACTAAAGGTTCCCCACACGTCCCAGTGTGGAACACACCAGGCACGTCAAAAACAGCCGAGGCAATGGGAATTTGGATTGCCAGGTTCGGTTTTGAAATGAATGAAACGTTAAAAGAAGAGCTATAACTTACACATTTTACAAATAAGTGGTCAAAGCAAACCAGCAAGTCACTAAATTCAATCAAGTGACAGATGTCTTTCATTTGTCTAATTCAATAGATAATGCAAAGCAATGATTATAGGGTTCTCGTGTAATATTTAAGCTGTAACACAATTCATAGAGTGAAGGCATGGGTACACGGCAGTTACCGTGAGCATCATTAACATGGGCCAACTTTAAAATAAAGTGCAAACATCCCTGAGATAACACAGAGGTACCCAAGTCGAAAGCACGAGGTCCACTTTTCCTATCCACTGCTTTACAATTAATTTCTTCTCCATTTCTTAGACCGTTATTCAGGCAGCCCTGGTGCTGGAATAAGAATTTAACTCCGCTAAGGCCTGGTCCGAACAGCAAAAAAGCAGTCAGAGAATCCCACGGCACGAAGTTAACATTTGGCCGGGCAAACACAGCCAACGGACCAAGCCTGTTCCAATACAAGCTTTAATGACCACCTCTGCTTAGCCAAAATTAAACTCTGCCTTATAGGAACACTTAATTTTTACTAAAAGGAAGGAAGGGAAGGCTGCACGTTTTCTGTGAGCCAAGGACCAAGGCGCTGCAGTATATAGAAGAGGCTGCTCAGCTCCTTCCTTATACATTTTCTAATACCTTCCAGATTTATGAGCAATTGAGGCATTGCTATTTAAAGTTTTTGGCGAGCGGTTTTTAATGGTCTGTATGCAGTTAGGTCGAGATAGCCAGCCTACATGCTTCAAGTGTGAGTAACCCCAAAGTATTGCCCCTCTCATACTGCCTCCCTTCATCACCCTACCTTTAGGCAACAGCAGACATTAGGGATTAGTTTAACCAGCAGGAAGACGTCATCAAAACCAGCTAGCCCAGCAAACCAGTACACGGAGAGGAGATAATACATGGACAACAGGGAAGAATTAGTGCTAGTGATATTAAACAAGGTCATTACCAATTCGGACTCTTGCATGTTATGCAAGAATATGCATGGTGAATACATTAAATCCAGAGCTACCTTTAGTTCCTTCACGCCATTGCTTTTCCTTAACACCACCCTCTGAAGTAGACTTTTGTTTCATATTATAATAAAGGGTTGGAAATGAGGAGACATTTCTTCTCAGCAAGAGCAGTCAGGCATTGGGACGGGTTGCCCAGGGAGGTGGTGGAGTCCCCGTCCCTGGGGGTGTTCAAGGCAAGGTTGGACGTGGTGCTTGGGGACATGGTTTGGTGGGTGACAGTGGTGGTAGGGGGATGGTTGGACCAGATGATCTTGGAGGTATCTTCTAACCCTAATGCTTCTAGGATTCTCAGACTGTTCTGAAGATAGGCTCTTACGATCTTTTGGGGGTAGCTGTACCCCACCTAAATCACATACAAAGCAGCATGGCTCTGCTGACTGCTACATGGCTGGGGGCTTAAAAAATATATATTAATAAAAATAAGAGAGACTGCTGAGGCCAACAGCACTGGCTCACCTAAAGGCTCAGTCCCACATCATGAATAGAGCCCTGGGACCTCCTGCAGGTGCACCAAAGCATCTTGAGGCTGTTGGCTACACAACACGTGCTTACACAGGTTAAAACCAAGGCTTGCTGCTCATCCCAAACGTCACCCAGGGCTCTGCTGCCACGTCACACAGCAGGGCTTAGGTTTCCTACTCCAACAGTTTCCAGACTGCCCTTTTGCAAAGGTCTGAAATGTTTTCTTTCCAGACATTAGGAATTCTTACCTAAAGGTAAGATGTATATGGAAAGAGCAATAACCAAGTGAAACGTACCTTTCCCTTTCCTTCATCCAGTTTTACACTGGAAGAGCATTCTCATCAAGTCTGCTAGGCAATCAAGAAAGCACCATGGTAGTCTCAACATCACACCACTTAGGTAGCAAAATCCCACTGCTGAGAAGCCTTCTGCTCGTTGAAAGAGTATTTATGAAACTAAATAAGTTGTTAGAGGGTCACCTTCCGTATCACTTTCTTTGATCAATGCTCAGCTAACAACCTACAGTTTTGTAACACCCAAGTACAAGGAACACGTAGATATCTGGGATGACTCTCACACCAGTGCATACCTTAGGATGCTTCTTTATTTTTTAATAATCCCTATCTAAAAGTATATTCCCAACCTTGAGACTGCTGTACAGATTAATTCAGCAATCAAGCCTGTTTTTAAAAAATGTTTTTTTTTTGTTATTATTATTATTATTATTAAATGGTTCTCTTTTTAAGCCAAATAACATCCTGACGTTCCTTGCAAGATTAAAAGTGTCCTACAGTTAAACTCGGCTGCCTTGATGCCAAATAGAGCCATTTACACTGAGTCAACCACTATCAGCAAGTTTTCGTTCCTGCAGCCTCTGTATGCGAACTGCTGTCCCGAGAACTTTAAAACGGTAACAGAAAGGTCACAGCCACATCTGAAGTTCAGCCTTCCAAGATGCAAATTTCAGGGACTTCACGTCACAAAAGCAAGAACAGTCAGAAATCTTCTTTCTCCAGCCGAAAAAAGAGCAGCCCACATGGAAATCTGCAGTCATCCGACTGCAGGATCACAAGCTAAGCCTGAAGAACATCCAACTGGAAAATTTGTCTGTCATCTTCACAGGCACAATAGGCTTTGGAGGAATAAATTATGCCTGCACCAATGAACAGAGATCACCAAGTTTAGGCCATAAATCTGGATTAGAAGTTAGATATAATTAGCAGAGAGAAGTTTCAACACTAATTGTCCACATATTGTTTCCATTTCTAGCCTGAGCGCACGTCCAAAGCTACGGGCTGAAGTTAGCACAGTCTGTGCCTTGAGTGCAATCCGCCCGGGTTTAGTAATCGACAGCTCCGAGCCAACCGATGGCATAACCTGCGTGCTATCAGCCAAGGCAGGATTCTTCCTACATCATTTAAGAGGGATTTTTAGTATTATTGTTATTAAAATTAGCACTTACACAGCACTTTAAGAGCTAATTCTGAGCTTCGAGAGGCCACTGCTGGCCTGCTATCAAATTGCCTTCAGTGGTCAGGAAAGCCAAGCCAGTTACAGCAGAAATGCAGGTCTTTCTAAAGAGAGCTTAGCCAACAGTGTCGTCATTCTGCGCCTGCAGGCTGCTCTGGTGTCCCTGCAGCAGCTCACGGCCATGGTCAGCCAGCAGCAGAGTCAGAGGGACAGAACCGTGGCAGATTTACTGCTGTAGCTTGGGGCCCCGAAAGCTGCTGCGTAATTGTCCAAGCTCAGGTGAGTCCCACGCTGCTGCCCGGGGAAGCTCTGAAATCAAAGCAAACGTTAAAATTCCTTGCAGGGGGAGGCCACCCTAATCTAGTTCAGTGGTGAAGCTGTCATTCTGCTTCTATTCCCATATCACATCTTTCTGAGATGAGGGAGACTATGACGAAAGCAAAAACGTTCCCTTCCTTTGGGAGTTTAAGAGGCGGGGGGATGGATACCAAAACATCAGCCATGTACTGTAATCTAAGACCAGCAAATTCTGCATCCCTAATTGATCTAACAAGAACCTGCAGGCAAAAATTCAACACCTACCCTCATCGCTTCCTAGTTCCCCAGTTGATGAAATATGGGCTAATTGGGGTATTTCTTCAATGCTTTTCAAGTCCAAAATAAGTGTTTCCTCTTCCCCCCAAAAAGCTACTCTTTACCTTGGCTGTAAGATTTGAAACGTTTTTAGCATACAACGCCCTGCCAAGAAAAAGCTGAGTAATTTCATATCTTTGAACATCTTTAGGGTTGGATTTATTGGTCTGGCAGTCGATTCTACTTGGGTACTGACTTGGAAAAAGCAAGTTGCCAAGTTTAGGACTTCTTCACTGTTACATGACTTCTTTGCAATAACACCCTTGTCTTGTTTGCACAATAAAGTGGTTTTCCCAGCTTCCCAAGGAAGGGGTCTGACATGATTTTACAGCTCAGGAACATGCTCTAACACCACGTTTGCTCTCTTTCAGCTTGCAACAAGCTCAAGGCAATGTTTGAAGCTTCAGCTGAACCGCTTCCCTTTAGGACACTGCTGTATCCTCTTGTAAGCAAGGTATTCCTCTCGGTCGTGAATTGTTCTGCTGATTTACTGCTTTACATAGCAAGTTCATTCCTGGCTACAATCTTGAAAAAACAAAGGCTGGAGTCCTGTGATAGTTGTGCTTATTAAGCTAACATAAGTTTATATTCACATTAATCAAAAAGTCTCAGCTTTATTAGACATTTGATACGCTGCTTCATAGTTCTATCATACACTCCAAGTATCTCTTTGCTTCCATCAGACATCTGGGTTTCTCGTGTACAAAACTTTAAGCCATAAATACCTCAATTAATTACAGCAGTCACATACTACGACTACTTCTCACAAGAAGAAATAAATGCCTGTAGTCCCATTTGCCAGAACAACCTTGGTTCACAATGAGTCTAAATTTAAACTGAGAATTATTACCAGGGATTTCGAAAACGGAGCAGAACACTTCTGGCGACGAGCAAGATGCAGGATCCTGGAAGTACAATACCCAATCCTATCATTAAAAAAAGCCAGGACTTTCCTAATAAATACAAAAAATGGAAAGTTAACTTCTTATATCAGTCCAGAAATTATATTATAGGGAATGCCAGCCAGCTATAGCATAGATTTTTTTACATAGCCCCTTAAACCATCATTTGCTACATCTACTTTCCCACAAGAAAAATTTTCCTGATTTATTTCATATACTCCCTTTCCCCACTTCCCCCAGAAACCTATTCATTTTTGTCAAAAGCAGATGGAGGATGAGAGAAGACAGTAGGGAGTAAACAGAGAATAAAATGCAAGTCTGACTCACTCACTGATGGCATTAAACGTCTACATCAGTCAGTGCAGGAAGGAACTCACAGAAGACCAAGCTTTTGAAGCACAGATACTTTCCATCGCCCTTTCAAACAGCTATGAATTGACTTACATAGGTAGGACGAACTTTCTGAATAATCGAATCCATATGGACACTACAATAGTGGATGCTTTGAGCTATCTGCAAATGGAGAGGACGACGAAAAAGCTACATCCATCGGACTGGCAGCAGGGGAGGTCCTGGCCTCCAGCAGAGGAACATTTGAAGGAGCTAGCTAGCATACAGATCACCCTCGATACACATGGGGTACGAGCAGAAAAGGTGAAAGTGTTGAAGCGAAGCATGAACCTCCAGAAATGAAGTCGCAAAGCCTGAGATGTCTCCAGTCCTCTTATTCCAATTCACGGATATGACTCCACCACTGGGATGGATTTCCAACTTGTTCTTTTTATTCAAAGAACAAATGTAATTGTGACAAATAATGTAGAAAGTTTTTTTTTTTTCCATTATACTCATGCTTATTGGTTTGTGTTTACAGAAACCTCACTGCCAGGGCAACAGACAGGATCACGTTCAAGATGCTGCACATGGCAGAAAGGTAAATCACATGCAAATACAGATTTTCTAAGGGCATAAATACATAAAGAGGATTCCTACCAGAAGGACAGTGATGCTGGTAGAATCCTGCTGGCTTTTGCTGACATGTAACTCGCCAACAAATCTTAATATAAGTTTCAACTCTAGCTCCAAGGCAGTAAGCAAGCCTAAGACTACAGTTCACTGCACAAGTGAAAAAGATGCATTAATTTAGGTTTAATAGATTACAGGCTCCACCCAAAAAGGGAAACAGCTGCTGTCAAGTTAATTGTGTTCTTCCAGATGCAGTCCACAAGCCTGATAAGGTGTTTGCAACAGCTGAGCGCAAGCCTTACCCACTGGAGGGGGAAGGAGAAACCCCAGTCAATGTTCAGGTGACTCCTTTCTTCAAGCTGTATATTGCTGTGCTTCTTCTGGAAGCCATCCCCAAACTCTGATAAATCAAAGTTTAATTTCAAGAAGTACAGTACTCTGGGGCTGAAGTAGAAGAGATCTACCACCAAAGGGCAGAAGGATGGTCCTAACTCTTACAGGAGCATCTGCCACTTCTCCGTCATGAGTGCATTGCTCCTACCCACTGGGTTTTTGGTTATCAAAGTGAGCATTTTTAATCCATTTACTTGTTCTCAAAGTGTAGTAAAGACCTTCCTCGAGGCGGTTATGTATTGAGACACGCATTCATTGCAATTTTTGCCCAGGGTGACAAATAAAGAACTTGGCTTACCATTCTTACAGCCATACTCAGAACAAAGTTGTAACTCAACTAAGGAAGAGTTCCCAGTGCAACTGTTCACAAAATCCTCCTTCTTAGACACTTTCAGAAAGTTATTTAGGTGTGACATGCTCTGTTTTTCAGCAACTCTAGTAAAGCTGTAACAGAGATGAGGACTGGGTTTGACTTCTGATTTACTTGAACTGATTCACTTCACTTTTACATCTTTTACATGCCATCAAAAAAGAAGAAGAAAGCTATTTCTTAAGTTCTGCACGGCTCTGTGTAATTTCTTTCCAAAACAGTGCTCTCAGACTGAATTTGATCAGAAGCTAGCAACATCCCTATCCCACTCACACTGAAGATCTGCTACTGTAGGGGTGTTTTATTCCGCATGGCGCATTAGGAAAGCTGAAGATAAGACCAACAGCAGAGGAAGGCTACCAACTCTCCATTTACGTTCAAATCTCTTGTGCTTCATGGACTGTTTCAACTTGCTGTGACCCACGCTGTTCTCTCCTACAAATTTTGGCAAAAGTCAGGCTTATAAATTGGCTCTTCTGATGACTGACTAGCCTCAGTGTCCAGATAGCTTAGCACCGCACCAGTAAAATGCCTGGGAACTGATTTCTCTGAAAGTCTGCTTCTACAGATCAAAATCCCCAAGGAGCCTCTCAAAAACTCAGTTCCCTCTCTCCTTCTCCATCACTACTTCCCAGGAAGACGCCACCCCGCGACTCCAACCCACGTGATTTTTAAGCCAGAAGAGATCACACTCGTTGCACTGTTCATCCACTTCAGTACTGCTTATTAACGTACACAGAGGCACTCGAGAGGTCCGATTACAGTTCCTATTTATTTAGGCTGGCCTTAAGCCACCTGGGTTTTCACGTCCAAAGCCAAGGGGATGCCTGCCTGGTCTTGGCTGCCTACACAGTACGGACAGCCAAGTCTTCCAGGTGGAGAGCTTTCCCAGTTAGAAACATCAAGTCTGGCCATCGCAGAAAAACCACTGCACTTATCACTAGTAAAGGCATGTTTTAGGGGATGAACCTATTGATTTAAGAGCACAAGTCAGGCTAAGAGGAACCCCACAACCCACACCACGCTTGGAAGAGTATTTCCACATCTGCTGGGAAGGGGTGACGGCAGCAGCAACATGACAGTCTGCAAGCCTGCAGCGTGAGCCAGCAATTTGGTTACTGAGAGACTCCCAGTGTCTTGTTCTAGCTTTTCTGTACAAGCATCAAGCTGCTGATGTGCCGCCCTCCTAGATGTGGCACCGCTCCTACCACATGACACCCATAAGCACAACATTTAGAAAGGTTTTGGCGAGGGCTATGACTTGGGATCCTTCTCTAAGACAGAGAAGGAAAAAGCTTGAAACAAGAGACTTAATTCTCAATGCATTTAAAATGCAGAAAATCTTCCTTACCTCTCCTTACTCTGCATCTACCAATATCCTAAGCAAAGAGCTGCTCGTTACTTCTGCCCAAGCAGAACGGCAGAGGCTAGAGATGGAAACCTACCTGCTGCACAGCTCCACTGTCAGAGTGGAGTCAGAGAAGCTGGGAGCTGTTTTCTTCCCGTTTTTCTTCATCTTCACCTCACCAGAAGTTCAGAATTGCTGCTTACAGCACCTATACAACTGCAAAGTCTGGTTGAGCAGCTGGCTGTCAGGACAGGACGCTTCTGCATTGCTCACGACTTGCCCCGTGCATCTCCTTGGCTGGAAAGAAGCCAATGCCCCCGTGACACACCTTAGCACCAAGCACTTCCAGCACAGGAAGGTCTCCTTCACTCCATCATTCCTTCCCCACTCACAGAGCTTATGAAAAACAGCCTCAAGCTTAGCATAGTTTCCAGCTAAAAATAGCTGCCCAGAGTCAATTACCATGTTTAGCATGTGCAATTCCACGGACTCTGTGGTTTCTGAGAAACTCCTCTCAGCTACTAATGAGTTTTTCAACACTGTAACTGCTTACATGGGCTGCATGCTTCATCTCTTTACTCCTAGATTCAGGGATTAACTTGCATAAGGCTTCTGTTAGTTAAGGCCACTGCTAAAGGCAGAAGAATCTAAACACCAAGCAGTGTGTTTGTTAAAAAGCTTCTTTCCTAAGCTAGGTAGCGCCAAACAAAACCTGATTTTATATGGAGTCCTGACATTTTAGTCAGGATCTCTTAAGGTAGTTGATTTTACAAGCGTCCCCAGATTTCAGCCTACTGACAAACACTGCCTACCTTCATGTTCCTCAATTCTCTTCAGCCCTAAGTCATGCATTCTTCTTTAATTTAAGTTACCTTCTTTAAATTGAGTTACATTTCAAACAGCAAATCCTGAAACAAAGCCTGTCACTTCCAGCAAATCCCTGAACTATGACAGATCCTGAGAAGTACGATGAGAATATTTAAGACACTGAGGTGGAAGACAATTCGTAACAACTCCTATTTCTACTTGTCATGTATCAACATGACCATGCTCAATACTGCATAGCTGTGCATTTGACTCAAAGAAAAATGTGGTTCATGCAGGTTTCTTTGAGCCCCTAACCAGGAAGGTAATAACTAGTTCATAGTTCAGAAGTCAAGCTCTGCTCCTACTCAGGGCAATGTCTTGTCACTGGCCAGCTTGGGCCACTTAACGTCAGCAAACCTGGGCCATCAGTGCTGTGACGTGAAGCACAGGGCAATTGTTCACTGGGTGGTACGCCCTGCTTGGATAAGTCCTGTCTGGGACACTGCAACCAGACTTGCTCTCTTATCAGCAGAGCTGTGAGAAGCTGTTTTGTTTAATGAAGGCACAACTTACATGCTCTCTGGAGTTACTCTTCTTTTCCAGATTTCATCCTCTAGGTCAGACGGACGTCACAGTAGCAGCAGAAGCCCTTTCACACCCTAGTAGGCTCATTTAAATCAACATCAGCTAGGTTAAGTGATATTAACGTTCCAGCAGTTGCCCGGAGCTGCTGTTTTACACGCATCTCCAGCACTGATGTGGTACTAACTTCAGATTTTTCTTTTTATTATTTCTACAACCTTTTTCATTTTATTTTGAGCAAAAAATACAGCTAAAATGTTTCCAATTTGCTCTAACTAGCTTGCCAAATAGCAAAAACATGCCATCACATCTGCTGAAGGAATGGTTAAAGCCAGAGACTCACCAAATGGTTTGGATTGGAAGGGATCTTAAAGATCATCTAATTCTAACCCCTTGCCCCCCAGCCCCACCCAGCCTGGCCTTGGGCACTGCCAGGGCTGGGGCACCCCCAGCTCCTCTGGGCAGCCTGGGCCAGGGTCTTAGCGCGCTCAGAGAGGAAGGGGTTTTGTCTGGAGAGAAGAATATAGGAAGGAAAACCACGAAGGGACAAGTTTCACTCGTCTTTCCATCACTTTTTGTGTCATACTGAACTTGAGAGAATTTCATGCACTCACATATTTAGAGGCATAAATACTACCAGAAGCTCAACTGCTTTAAGTGTCACAATACCATGAAAAAACTGATGTAGAAAAAGTAATGTTTTGTATTCTATGTAGGAACTAAAGCAAAATTTTAACATACAAGACTATGTCTTTTCTTTAGTGATTTGCCAGCATATCCCATCCCATCCTCTCAATACCACTTAATACTGGAAGGTCTATTTTGAAAAATTAAAGGAAAAAAAAAAGGAGAGAAAATTCAGTGAATACTAAATATAAATCTATTCCCTTTAGTACTGCAAATGTGCCAAGCGCTTGATTATGGAGACGTGTCCAGAACATGACCTCAGATGCATTTGGCCCATCCTGAGTGTTATGTGAAAGGTGAAACGTGTTTCTGTATAACCCTATTACTACCACCTACATAATATTTAGAAGGCCTTTAAGTGACCTCTTTTTTGAGAAATAGGACAATATGGCCGGGGGGGGGGGGGACCAAAATTTTAGCTTTCCAGTTGGGGTGGTTAATTTTTGTTCGTTAGCCTTTTTAAAACGAACGACTGGAAGAACATTCGTCATCTCCATATGGCATGAACAACTTGTTAGCTGCTCTATGGTTGCCTGAGGTTCTTGTCCCTGCCCCAAAACATGAAAGCTCATGAGCTACAGGGGTGCTGAGAACTTCCTCATGTAAAGCTGAGCTGTCTGGGTATTTAAACTTCTCCTCTTGCTTAATTAACTTGTAAACCCATATAATTAAGCATCAGAGCACACAGGCACCATTTTAATCTAACACTCAAGTTTTTCTACTGTTTGCACTCTGGCATTCCTAATTGATTTTTTTTTTAATCAATGTAATCAGAGCCAAGCATATGTTTTTCATAAAGGCATGTTCACAAGCTTCCTAAGTTTTAGCTATTCACTTCAATTGAGAAGTGCAAAATAATTTCTTCCCCAAAAAGCAGTTTTGACAGCTGATGGAGACAAAGTCCTCATTTTGCAGTCTGTAAGAGGTAAGGGCTGGACTAGAACATGGTTGCAGTCTTCATGTCATGCAGTTGAGCACAGTGGCTACCTGGCAGCATGGTTCCTTCAGAATAACTCAGATGTTGATACCTCCAGCACCGGGACCTGCTTCTTTCTGTGAGAAGTAAGAAAAACCAGGACAAGCTGCTCTTCACACTCACAATCTCACAAAAACGTTACGAAACCGCATGTGCAACTTGTGAGTTTTTACTACAAATACACCGTATCACGAGAAAGTCTTCAAAACGTGGGATTTATGTGACCAGATGCAAACCTTTACAGTGTAGACACATCCCTGTTCTCTTTACAGCCAATGGACAGAAGCAGGCAGACAGCAATTCGTTTCCTCCCAAAGTGCACGTCCTGTCCAATGACTCACAACTCAAATTATGCCTGTCCCTCTCTTCTGGTTCTAAGAGGAACATGCTCATATAAAAACTACCTTTGGAAAGAGTTCACAGGCTAGTTACTCAAGTCTGGACTCCTGGAGGAGGTGACAAACTGGACTGCGTGGTAAGAGAAAAAGCACACCTGACAAGAAGAGACTAGAGATCATTAGGAAGTAGTAAATGCTATCACCAGGCTTCTGAAATAGGTATCGAGGGTAAGCAAGGGTAGAGAAAGTGTACCTGTAAAAAAAAAAGCTGAGTTAATGTGACAGATGAGAAGGGAATTCAGGACTACAAGGAGGATCTCTCTTCCATTCCCAAAGAACTTTCCCAGCTAGGAAGGAAAGAGGCAGAAAAATAGCACCTTTGGAAGGCCAGAAGTTAGACATTCCAACTTTTGCTGGAACTAGACAATGCAGTATATACTCCTTGATAAGACACGTAGAATCCACTGAAATATAAACATCAGGCCTGGTGTTGAGGACTGGAAAAACGTTCCTTTTAGGACAAGACAAAATAAAGGAGTTCCTCTTAGTTCAGAGGCAGAGCTAAACAGGAGCTACACCCAACAGCACACCTAGAAACTGCAGGAGTGCACCTGGACTCTCACTTCCCCAGGCCTGATCAAAGCACACAGCTCCGGTAATCAGGTTTCAGAACAGCACTGATGAGCACCCAGCAAGGGAAGCTTTAGCAGAGCTGACATCTTCATGTCCTGCCAGCTTTACGACAAACACTTTCAGAAAAGTTCAGATTTCACAGGGCTCCAGTTGGTCAAGTTCATGACCAGCTGGCATAAAAGTGAATGTTTTTTCATTTGTGCTTCACACTACAAAGAAATGTAAAGGAAACAGGGAAAATATTCGTGAACAAAACAATCAGGCTGACCAGCATACATTTTCTTCTTTCCTCTTAACAAAAGTGTAACGTTAGGTAGTATAAAAGTTCTCTCCCAATGGATTGTGTCTGAGTGTAACCAGAACTTCCTAACATGCCCACTGGCTGTTTTCCACTAGAAGTAAAGACAAACTAAAGACTGCCTTCTAAATGTCTAAGTGTTTTACAGAATCAAGAAAAAGCACATTTAAATTTTAAGAGAACATATAAAAGACTGACTTCTGAATAAGCAATCTAGAGTCAACTTTTCCTCCCACTTTCTTCACTACAGAATTAGGGCTACTGCTTCACGCAGGCAACAGTGACACCTACTGTTAGCACTACCAAATGACAATTTCTACAACTGATCAAATACGACTTCTGAAAACGTATTACACATTTGCTTCTAAAAGTTTTCCTTTTTTAACATACCTACTGTTATTGCTTCAGAACTGGAGTTTGCAAACTGTCCTGTTAAATGCCTTTTAAACAACCTGCTGCTCAAACCCAACCTACTTACAGTTTTTAAACCCTGTTACACTTCCCCACAGCTAACACTCTTGAACAGCTATAATTAAAACAGATCTGAAAAAGGATGTTGTGTTTACGTTCATACCAACCTTTCATGTTTTTCACCAGAGAGACAGCTAAGGACAAACAAGAGTGCAGTTACCATACGTGTCCTGTACTATACACCCCGGAATAACTGCTTCCTCACTAAACAGTTCTCTTCTGGATTACGAGAGATTATGGAAAATGTAAATTCAGTTCAGGGGCTCAACAGAAAAAAAAACAGTCTTTATTGTGTAGCTATCATATAAACTATAGCATCATTCAAGCTGCTTTTAACAAGGTGCTTCTTTTCATTATTTTATTTAAATCAGTTTTTGTGTTGTTGAGGAACACACAGTAAGGGCTTTCCAGAGAGGTTCCCTAACAAAGAAGCTTCCTGATATCAAGATCCGTAAGGCAGTTCCTGGGCCAGCTCTAGGTCAGTGTGCTCAAGTGTCCGCTGGCAATAGCCTAGAGGATACCAAGAAACACACATCAAGGCTCATCTTCTCATCGCTAGTAGTAAACCCACGCTATCTAAATAGCTCCTTGGCACATTCCAGTACCGAATTTTATTTAATTATTTGGAAAGGCTCCTTCCACATACCCAAAGAAGTTAAAATGTCATGCAGAATATTCTCAAAAATCTTACCTAAGCAAAGAGAAGACATCGTAAGAGTTACGAACACAGTTCTGATCCACTTGGAGAAGACTATTCTTCAGGGCACCTGAGTGATCCTTAAGGCAAAGAAAAAAAATGGTAATTTAAAAATCAAAAATGTTTCCATCTGGACCAAATGCATGCACTTTGATAACAAATGACCTTGCATTTAACGCATTTTAGATCTGTCTTCATACAAGTTTACATACTGTTGGTAGAAGCAACTGAAGGCGGCAACAGCAGCAGCTCAAGTCCGGCCTACAAGAACACTTACCTATAAAATCATAGGTCAGTAGCATGTTTGTCTGTGTTCTAGACACAGAACTTGAACTTTGTAATCCATTACTGCACGAAGTCATTTTATATGCAGGATGTGATTTACAGTACTGCCATTCTTCAGAGCTGAAAGCCCATTCCGCATTCAGCACCGTGCCAGAGATGCACAAGACCATTAGGTAAGCCCTGTTCTTCACTCGTGCTTCCATGTGTTTAAAAGATCAAAGCAATCTGAAGCTTTGAAAGATGCGAACCGGTTTCTGGAAGTTACAAACACCCTGTGTCATCCCTAGGAGACCAGAGCCTACGTTCTGCACTAGAAGCGTGACACCAACACAGGCCAAGAGCCGTTCTTTACGTCACAAGCGTCCAATATCATACTTTGCCACGTCAGGCATAGCCACACAAATTCCATGAAATGCCACAAACTCTCAGAACTGGTTCTTCACATGACAAAGTGAATTCTAACTAGGTCAGACAAGCCGGCAGCATTGCCACAGACTTAACGGATTGCAGAAAGAAGGCGTTATTCTAGCTATGAAGCAACCCCAGGTGGTACGCATGATCAGCGAGCATGGTGATACGGACGTGCTCTGATACGACTGCAACAACCCCTACCTACGTATATTTTACCTGCCTCAGCAGGCTGTTTCCATTTCAAGATGTTGAAATGCAGAGTCACATGTCAACATCTACTGACAACCGCATTAGCCACAGGCCACGCAGCTGACATGACTTCCCACCAAAAATAAGGCTCCACTTATATAAATCAGTAGATCTATACGCTACATATGAATCATACTGCAATAGAGACACCGTATCAGCACTGCCTCAGCTCCTCAATCCCATTCCCAAGATGCTGGATCGATCTTAAATGCTGAAATCCATACATATATCCCCTAAAAAAAATCCCCAAAAGAAAGACACCTTAAACCCTGATTCAGCTAGGATGGTGGAAAACTGAAAACGTTTTATATCATGAGGTCTATCATTTCATCAAACACTGCCTTCAGAAAGTGAGGCATGAAGGTTTTTGGAGAAAACGTGGAGTGGCCTAGAAGTTGCTGGGAGAAGAAAAGAGCTCCAAGCAGCTGCATGTTTTAGCCTCTCCTTCTCCTGCTGTAAGACTGTACTGAAAAATCCACAACAAAGCAGATACAGAGTGGTCTATACAAACTACTCTACCTTGAGGAAATTCACAGAAGATGCAAAGGCAAGGTTTCAAACTTAGTTATCACAGAGGCTTACCCTTTAGAAGTGGAGTTTGTCTACTTTTCTGCTGCAATATTTATTACAGATACAGGCATGTCTATTTGTAAGCACACATAAAAGCCTTGCTTCTGTAAACTGGCCAGGATCTAGCTGTTAAATATAGTCTGTGCAGCCTCTACCTGTACTGATGTAGGCCACGTGCTGTAGAGAGAGATCACGTAGAGAGAGAGATCAGCTTTTCAAAGGTCTTACTGCTTGACTGTTCAAAAACGTAGCTACAGCTCAGTGTCCCTGGATTATAACTTACTGTTCTGTCTGTCCCTGAGCACAGCCAAATGGTTCGAGTTATGGAGAGCCGTACGGGCTAGCTCTTGCTTTATTTCTTTAAGGAACCAAAGAAAGTGTTTAAGTTGGTCAAAGTAAAAGCTTTACCTGCTTCCCTAAATGCACTTTCTGAAAAGATATCACCACAGGAGAGAGGGAAAGTCTTATAGGCTAGCAACAGTAAACGGTTGAAAATTTTTGAAAGCCAGGAAGACATTGAGGAAAAGAGGAGGAAAAAGCTGGTTCTAGGAAAGCCAGTATAGCACCTAGACCTTACTTCGTTAAAGCTGGCCAAACACCAGTGCTACACACAAACATTCAGTCTCAGATAAAACCAAAAGATTCAAAAGAACGCTTAAGGGTCTGGAATACTTTAAATCCAGGCTGACAGCTTCAAAGATCTGAAACTCACATCTATTTCTTATTCAGACGTTGGTCCAGCTCAAGCAAATCCTGACAGTTTCTCTGTATGATTATGAGGGAGAATGAAACCAATAATGAACAAGTGTTTTAACGGTCCCATATCAGAACCAAAGGAAACGGGAAAGCAGGAAAGGAGGACATGGCTGTTGCAACAGAAACAATCTACTGAAGTCTTCTACCAAAATCACTGCATAATTTACTATGAAATAATAAAAAAATCTTGAACAAATGCAGAAGGTGGAGGTACAATTAAGTGAGAAGTCAAATGTGATTAAGGTCAAAGCTTATTTGCTCACAATAGCTGCTCTGACCTTAAGCACACATTCGTTTACACAACCTCACTGTAAATGCTAGGAGTTATATGAGCACTGAGAGATACCTACAGCGAAGAAGTAAAACCCTTCAGGGCTCAGAAGGCACATGGAAAGGCTTTTGTAACCGTATTTCCCAACCTTTTTCTCACCATGATCCAAGTATCCAATGTCACATGAAAACAACAACTTGATTAAGAACATTACCCAGGGAAAGTGTTTTCTCTTTGGGTACCAGGAATAGCTACGTTGCTGCTGGATAGAAGAGATGGGAGAATGGTAAAATTCCAAATCTCTCTCTATTACCAAGGATACAGAATTTAAAGGCCTTCTGACATTCAGTGGGGAAAACAAGTAAAGAGTCAGTGATATTGTAACAATGAAAATATGGTTCTTTTATCCTGCTAACACAACAAATGCTACAGTGTAAGGGCCTGGTTTACCTACAATTTCTCTACCAATTCTACTTTGCTCTTTAATAGGACAGGCGCTTCCTACAGGCAAGCATTCTGAGCACCCACACATGTATTTTGGAGGTTACCTTATTAAAAAAAAGTGGGCTTGAAGGTTCTAAACCACTAAGGTGCATCACCTAGTGAAGATGTAACCTTCCTTTTTCACTTCAAAGTCAACAATTTATCAACTACAGCATTCCGACGTGGGCATGCTGCTCTTGCTGTTTGATTACCAGGGATGCATCCATCTGATCAATACATCTCCAGCATTAAAACAGCTGTGACAATGCTTGTTGTTCCTGTCCTACTTCAGACTGCTCTGATACTATTTTTTCCAGGCTCCCACCTCTCACTATAAATAAGTGGCTAACACAGCAAATAGGAACTTGTATTTTATGGATCCAGTGGTGCTCAGTAGTACCTCCACAGTGCTTTTTGAAACACTGAGTTCGTGAAGTCCCCAGAATGTTTCAGTCAGCTTCTAACAATTTCCTTATTTTGGCCCATAAGTGGTATTAATGAATGAAAAGGAAATTTATAACCATAAAAACTTAGTTTCCCTATTAATAAAATGCACTTAATTGTAAGAATCCATAAATCTAGGTTGGCTATTTAAATGGTAGCTCAAAGGATTATTAAATTAATTAGGCTAACTTGGAACAATGCGGGGAAAAAAAAAATAAGCTAAGAGTACAATGCTATAACTTTATTCATAATGAGATGTGTAAGAACAGAGGACACATCCAACACTGACTGATGTGTCTTTGTGTGCAGGGTTTTCATTAGACTTGCAGAATGGCATTTGTACACATCTATTTTCACAAGGCTTATTATGTGCCACTGCAAGGAAACCAGAACTGCTATCCCATCTGCCTATTACATCAAAAATTTCAATATGAGGCTTATGTCTTGAACTATTATGAAGACCTAACCCCCCCCTCCCCCCAACCATCAAAAAAAAGCTTCCCAAGAAATCAGGAAACACTGACACAGACAAGCAGAAAAGTTATCAGGTGCAGCTTCCACAGTGACAGAGCCACACACCTGACACAAAAAATCCCTCCATACAGAAGATTTCAGGCAGTGCTTTATACACAAGTCAGTATACCCACCAAAGTGAGGCGGTGTAATATTTGGGATAACCAGCATCGATAATTAGGAAATTATAAAGCAAAAGAGATTAAGACAGAAGTACCCCTTAGGAACACAGAGCTTCTGAAGGTACAGGAAGAGTTACCTTGTGCCAAGAAGTTTGGTTTGAACTGCAGACAAGTCACTTACATACCGGAGGTACGTACTATACCAGAAGATATTTAGGTCGAGGAGCTGACTAAAAGCAACCAGAAGCTCGAGAACAGGATGACAAAATAAGTTCTGTATTCTAGCTCTTGCAGCTAGAATATATTATAGGGAAGGACAAAAAAAAAAAAAGTGTTCTTCATATGCTAGGACTGTGCTTGCAACTTCGCTAAGAGCACGTACAAGAACTACAAGAACCAAAACATACCTGGGAGCAAGACTAAGGACAGCACTACCATCACTGGATGAATACAAACCTGGATTACTAATACTAAAATCATGAAAACCTGGCATTGCATCCTGCTTCAGGAAAACGGAGTTAACAGCACCAGAAAGCAGAGCCTGAGCTACATACCAGAGCATTTATATTTGAAGGATAACCTCCAAAATACCAAACACAATTTGGAGGCTTGCATATAGTCAGAGTTTTTGCACAAGCAGCCACCTTGCCGCTTGCTGCACTCTCCCCATTTAAGAACAGCTACCTGTGGGGTTGATTATCCCCACAAGACTGGACCTTGCTGGTTCCAGCACACGAAGAAACTGTCAAAAATCATTTTCTCTCCCAGCCACAGACTCCTTACACAACCTATCCATAGGACAGAACTGCCACCTGCAACTTGGGATAAAAAAAAGCTGTCAGCTGTGCCATTTATATTAGGTAAGTTTAACCTTTTTCATCATCTATGTAGTAATCAGCATTGCTATAAAATAATTTGGCTGCATTCACTAGCTGGACAAACAAATATTACAGTGAAATGGTTGCAACAGGGCAAATAGCTTCAATTTAAGAGCTACAAGTTCTCGTTTTAAGATCAATAACCACAACTTAATGTGGTTTTACATTCACCATGAAAATCAGTCTCAATAGCCCACTATTTTCAAGATGCTTTAAGTGTGAATGAAGTGTCTGCCTCAAGCAACAAAGTCTCAAAGCTTATTTGCAGTAATCGGGGTTTCTTTGGACTTAAAATGCTAAGCTCTAAGTCTCCCATGTATAGCTCCAACTGTCCAGGCAACAGAAGTGAGATAACAGCTCTGTCATGTCAAAAAAACACTCCTCAAAACAAAGCATTTTAATGTTCTGAGCACTCGAGTGTGAAGATTTAAGTTTAGAAGCTGAATTTCAGCTTGTCACCAGCACTAACAAGCCAGAACAAATAAGAGATCCTCACCTTCTGTTCAAATGAAGCTCCATAATAACCATCATTGAGACCAAAAATAATCTCGTTTGGGTTTCTTGCATGTATCTGTAAGAGAAGAAAAAAATCATTTTAAGGTCAACTTACTATGGCTTTACAGTCCAGATGAGCATAAACTGCTCCATTTGACTGATAGTCAAACAGTTCCTCAGCACCTGCAATTCCAGGAGCAAATGAAACAGAAAAGTGAATTTAACCACAGAAAAAAACATTTGCTTTACAGCTTTAGTAACAGTCACTGATTATGTTCGGCCATTCTACCTCGAGATCAGAAACAGTGGCCAGAGCATCTTTCCTGTTGTTGCATTTCAAGCTATCAAAAAAAATAATTAAGAGACCAGCAAATTAATCAAAGAAGCCTCAAGAGTAACTGGCATTTATGTGATATTAACCTAAAACAATACTCAGAAATAGGCTGTTGGGGTCATAATAGCTGTAATACTGAACAAGTTCTGTGTCTAATATTTTGCTGTTCATGTAAAGAACATTTCAAATAAAAGCATGCACTAGAGAATATTCTTTAGGGAGCCATTTTTTCCCCTCGAGTAAAAACAAAGGGAATATTAAAAGACACTACACTGAGGGATACAGGGTCTGGCTGGGAGGGAATTTTCTTCTTCACAGTCCATATGGTGCTGTCTTTTAGATCTGTGACTAAAACGGCGTTGGTAACAGCAGTATTTCAGCTACTACTGAGCAGTGCTCACGCAGCATCAAGGCCACCTCTGTTTCCCACTCCACCCCTGCAGTTACTCACTGGGGGAGGCAGCAGCAGGTTTGGAGGGGGCAGCTGACCTGAAGTGACCAAAGGGAAGTTGCGTGCCACACAACATCGCCCTCCCCTCCGAAACAAAAACTAGGGCTTAGTCTGTCCACAGCAGCTGTTGCTCGAGGACTGGCTGGGCATCAGTCTGTTGGTGGGAGGTAGTGAGTGACTACTTTTGCATCCCTTCTGTGTTGTTTTCCACCCTCCCTCTTCTCTTCTTGCTTCCACTTAAGCTGTCTTCATCTCAACCCACGAGTTTTTCCTCACTCTTGCTCTTCTGCTAGATCTCATCAATTAGTCAGTCCAGAAGTGCCCGCTGGAATTATAACACATGATTTAAAAAGGCACCATATTTTTGTGGTTTTATTATTTGTGTGATAGAGGTTTCTTTTAAGCCACTTTCACTGTAAGCTTCACAATACAGAAAACGCTGTTCACCTCTTTCAAAAGGCTACTAGTAGGAGACAAACCAAACTTTTATCAATTCTCTAAATCTTGTAAGGTAAAATCTTCAAAATGAAGGTTTTTGACCATGTCATTCCTATGAGAATGAACTGAAACTGTAAAATACACAAATGTTAAGACCTGTGTTCATTTAACTGTATGTACAATCACACTGCTACTTTCTTGAATCAATTTCTGCATTGCAATTTAAAGCACCAAGTGCTAGCGGTATCATTTGGGAGGCTCAGTCGGCAATGATTGCAAACTAAATAAACATTCAGCCAGTCAGGATTTAAAGCTCTGAAGTAAACTAACACAAATCTAGACGATAAGACTTTAAAGTTCACCCTTCAAATGTGTACATTTCCTTTCTTAGTATTCTATATTTATCTAGCTGTTTCATTTCTGTAAGTCAGAAGTAGAGAAGACCTGTTCCACATTACCTGCTGTCCCAAGTACTTTAAACCATCTAGGTTGACCTTCCATTCGATCAAAAGCTGAAAGTGCTCCTTCTTGCCGCCCCAGATCCTCACAACAAAACACGAGACGGATGTATCAAGACGATCGGGCATTATTCCAAAGTCCAGACTCCTCCATGTTGGATTCTGGTGGTATTCAAAGAGGGATAAGAACAACTTCAGCTGAAAGCAGTCATAACATCTAGGCACAATATCAGAATGTAGCAAAGCCCACGTCAAACACGGATTTTAGGAAAAAAAGACACCTAAACATCAGCCATTTCAGGGTTTACAAAGAGTTGAAACCAACAGCTGCTTCCTTATTTTAATTTCAAGAGACAACTCCTGTCTTAAATACTATATGCTGTAAAGTACTGCAGAAACAGTGAGCTCTGCTGCCTTCTATTACAAGACGCTGAAGAATTACTTCATTAATTGAGTACAGCCAAATCAAGAACTTTTAAAGTGGAAGTAACATTATTTTCCACATTATAATTTAGCTTCTGAAAACCAGGGTATAGCTTTCATTGCAAAAGTTGAATTAAAACTCTGACCTATTCCCCCAATAATTAAGTTGGCATAATTTATCTACAGGTTTGTTCCCGTTCTCCTCCTCTTTGACCGATGCTGATGGCAATCCCCAAGTGATGCCACAAAGAGCTCCTCTTCATTGTGAGGGATCGAGCTTGCATCTCAGCACAAAGTAGCATATGTTAAGCTGAATGATGAACTTCCTCCTATTCCACTAGAACTCAGATTTGCAAACACGAAACACTCCAAAAGCTGACTCATGTCTGATAACATTTAAATAAGGATTTACAGAATCTGTTGTAATTGGCTCAAGCTACAACCAAAACCGAGTCAATCCAACACTGACAGTAGCAAGAGCCAGTTAGCAATTTTTGCGCTTCCACAGGCCTTAAACCACAGGGTGTCCGAATACAGAAATAGGAAATATATATCTCCCTCTCTTGCTTGATTTCCTGGTCTCAGAAATGTGAACTCCTCCAAAACAAAAGCAGGAGCAAAGCTAGCCAGTAAGTTTCACAGAAGGAATAAACTTAAGGAAGTTTCCCCAAGGAAAAGAGATGTTTGGTAGCTACTCAGACAAGAACACCAGGTCGTTAATACCAGGCCCACAGGAGATGTATGGAATTTGCTCAGTGCTACACCTTTTATATAGATTTTTGTCATCCTGTTTCCTTCACTTAGTTTCCCTTCTTGTTATTCATTTTCCTGATATGGAATAGGCAGAACTGAAAGTCCGAAGGTCTCAAGAAATACAAGCTTGAGTAAGGAGCCTTGCAGATGCAGACAGCTTTTTCTTCATTCAGAAGGCTTTTGAAGCATTTATAGCCCAGTGTGCCATAACAGCGCAGTTCTACCTCGTTGATGCAGACATTAAAAAGACTTAGCAGGTTTTCAAACTGCCTTGCCCAACACTTGCAACATCCTACTCCCACAGAGACCCACCCCTTCTCAGTTGTAGTAAACTGTTCAGTTCTGGTCCTTCCACTGCTCTGAACTGGAGAATTTAGAAACTAAGATGTTCCCATACTCGGTTTCTTAAAGCTATTAGCTCTGTAGAGAATATACATTTGTTTATACATGCAGGTAGATGTTCCTCACCGTTCACCTACATGACAAAGATTTTCCAAGAATCTAGTGGTATATCCTACAGCACTGTCTGACTCTCCCTTTATTTGGGAGGATGTGCCTAGTGTTTCTGCTTCTACACCACGGCTGCTAAACTACACGACACTTCTAATGAATCTGTACACCCAGCAAATGGTATACAATCACCCTTGAATAAGCAAATTGCAGACATTTAAATAAAAGCAGCTGCTTCTGTTGCTAACGCCAGAGAAAAGACGAAAAAAGATGAACTGTAAACAGACCTTAGGCATGACACATTCAGTTCTCAGACACTGAAAGAATACTTCAGTGAGAGAAATACATTTACTGACACTAGTAGAAATTCAGCTAACGTTACTTTGCTTATTTGGCATTCTCAGCATTTAAAGTGTTGATATATTGTAACTGATTAATGTTGAGGTTAAGCTTTTTGACATGAAAACGCGCTGCCTTTTGAGCGTTTAGTCCCAAATGCAGAGGTACCAACAGGTCATTGTTCCACAGCCGTATAAAACGTGCATTTCTACTATACAGTCACTCACTCTATTCCTACCCTTGTGAAAAGAACCTGAAAAGGAGGAGGAGACCGTGATGCTCCTAACAGAAACAGAGTAAAAACATGCATTTAATGGTTACAGTACTCAGCAGAGAAACCTATACACTGCAGCAAACACACAATTTCAAAAGGAAAGGTTTTCTTATATGAAAGTAACTTACCAGAGAATTCTTGATCACTTCACTCTTATAAAATTCTAAAGAAAAAAAGTAAAAAATACCCTTAAATTAGTTCAAACACTGATACAAATCTTATTTGAAATTAAAAAAGCTAGAACAAGTAACACCAAAGACAAATGCCATTGGGTCTAGGCCATCAGTAACATTCATAAGAAAGACTTTTAGTCCAAAACTTATTTGAATTTTAAACTACTCACTGACACTTACTTATTAAAGGTCGTTATTTAAATTTAAGTTTCATCTTTATACCCAAGATGATCCTAAGGAATTCCTGTGCCTTTGGTTTCTGGGGGAAAAAAAAAACCTGTTCCAGCACTTTAAAACATTTGGTTGCCATTTGTGACTAGTTTGTTACGTGACATCTTCCTGGAAGAGTGCAGGAGGGATAAGCTTAATTGCACTCCTTTCCTGAAGAGCAAGGGTGACCTGTTCCGGATGGTTAGAAAGTGAACAGCCAAATCACCTCACAGAGGTACAAAGAACCCTATGTTTAAGTGGAAATAAGCAACTGCTGACACATGGACCTTGGCTCTCCCAGCCAAAAAGAGCTTAAAGTCTTTAGGTGGACAACTACAGGCTGACAACCACCCTTCAGATGCAGTAATCAATTACAGGTTTGACCAACCACCACAAGACAGTCCAAGCAGGAGGCTCACAAGTTACATATTCTGACAACAGCATCCTCAAAAAAGCAAGGTTCAACTGCTGGAAATAAAACTTAGAAGCAACAAAAGTCATTTGCAAAGCTCCAAGCATAGATAGTATCAAAAAAAGCATAAAAATATGTTTTTAACAACATCTCCCCATAATGAAGAGCGATGGGCTGGAATGGAAAGCAAAGCATTAGAGAAAAATGAAATCTAACAGTTATCAAAAGCAGCACAGATGACTGGATGCTTCTTGTCACTGGCTGACAATGCTATTTTTGTAGATCTTCGATAGTAGCAAGTACTGGTGTATGCTCTGTAAAATATCTGGTACCCACAGAGCAGAACGCTCTCTCCCACACAAAGCAACTCTTGCTCCAAAAGCTTTTGCTTTTCTGTGCGCTTGGAAGTTCCTAAGTTCCCTAAACTCCAATTTTTGGCTGGGGTAAAGGAGGGCAACAAAAATAGGTTTATCTAAGAAGCTCTACCAAAGCTGCCATCTGTTTTGCTTCCTTGCCTACCTACCCTGTAAGATTTTATGAGGCTCAGGAAACTAAAGAGCTCTTTTCCACCGTTAGTGTCGATTAAGCAAATAATGGCAGCAGGTTATCAAGGCAAAAAAAAAAAAAAAGGACAAAATTAGCAGCATAAGAATTCAAACAGTAACTGGCAAAAAAGTTGGCAAGAAGCCTGGTTTACCTTTGTATATCTTGGTGTTATCACACAGGTGAAGAGTGAAGTACGTATCCAGGAGGCGATAACCATTCTTATTGATAATGTTACGCGCTGCAATATTCCTAAGATGACGAAGTCGACGCTAAAAGCAAGAAAAAAAATTCTTAGTGTGAGATTATTTATTTTTAAGTATTTTAATGATTTCCAAAGCATTGTCGTCACAAAAACACCAGATGCTCCACCTTTTTTTTTTTTTTTTTTTGGGCAAAGAGCTAGCGTGAACATTAAGCATTCAGCAAAGCCATAATAAACTGTCTGGGCGAGCAACAACTATCCCCCATGAGCTCAGATTAAGCAATGCTGATATACAAAACGAGCTATTCTTCGTGTCCTGTACATAACTTTTACACAACGCATCCAAATCATCTCAACTATTAATTACTTCCCATCCATACGTGACATTAGTAGCACCGAACAGCAGCAACATCACCCAGGCGTTCTGCACATTTGGAATACTTTTTAATTATTTCCAACACAAACTAGCAGACAGATCTCTAACATAATCCACCACCAAGCCCAGAGCCACGTGAAACTGGCTGAACAAAGCTTTCTGAAGTCACGGCAATCCTGGAAACTGTTACAGCACCCTTAAATAAAAACAAAGCATATCAGAAAGATGTATCCAGAAGTTCAGGGAAAAACCAAGGCACAGTCACACCCGCGATGTCTGTCAGCTTGGAGAAGTGAACCCTTCTCTTGGCTTCAATACAGTATGTTATTTTGAAAATTCTGGTCCACAAGTTCTTGACTTGAATGAACTAAAAACATCACCAAAATCTTCACTTTTAGTGACCTCATCCAACCCCAATACCACATTAGTTTGCTATAATACTGTATCTTGGGGGGTGGGAACACACATCGCATTTCTTTCTCTCTTGGTACCAGAACAGCTCTCACAGCTGTGACCAAAATCCTGAGCTTGACAGCACACCGAGCCCTTCACCTTCAAATATAGATCCTTGCCAGGTTATCGTTCATTTTAACTACTTAAAGCAATTCTGTAGGGTAGTCTAGTATTTCTGAAATTATTGCTTAGCTTTGCATCTTGTTTCAGCTTTGGAAACCTGTGCGTGCATAGCACAGACCCTCAGCGAGCTGCCACTTTGGCTACATGAAGCTCTCACCAAACCCTTCAGCATGGTATTACAAAACCCTTCTCCCAAACCACCTCTCAAGCCTACCAGTGTCTCCCCCACCTACCTCGGGGATGTGGACAAATGGCTCCCTGTCCTTTTGGGATGGCCACAAACCACCGACAAGCCTCAAACGACTGGTTTAGTACGTCCTTTTACCACCTGCTTCTCTTCACAGCGTGCTTCTTTCCCCCCAAACCACATTAATCTGCAAGTCTGGACCCACCTTCAGAGAAACCCTCCTGCATCTGCCAAAAGAGGACTTGAAATGCTTGCAAAACCAAGAGACAGCAACTTGCCTGTCCGCCGTTTGTCCTGGGTTTTTAACAAGGGCTGAGAGGCCAGCATCAGGTTTGGAATCACAACGTGACAGCCGAGGGGGCTGTTATCACAGGAAGGAAAACTAACGTAGGAGGACTCTGTTCACATGACAGACCCACGGCCACTGGTGAATAAGCTCCAGCCTCATTGCTGCAAAGTCTATTTACGACTTAGTCTGTAAAAACAGGGCCTGAGACAGGATGCCAAGAAACATCACAGCACCACTGCTTCCTAGTATATACATGTAGTGTAAGATTTAAAAAATAATAATCCTGTAAGCAGCTTAATTGCAAGACTACACAGTCTTTTGTGTTAGAAACTGGCATCAAGAATGTCAGCTGGAAGAATAAGGTTCACTTAAAAATTATATGGACCCTGTACGTTATTTCAGCTCCAACCTCACAGCTGTGCAGTTCTCCTGCCCATTTCATAAAAGAAACTCTGATGCCAAACACCCAACGAGGGCAACTTTCTCTGGGTCCTTTTAGGACTGCAAGCTCATCGTGTGACTGGTTCAGGTCACCCTCAAGCGAAGTCAAACGAGTTTCTCCTCCTTTATTATATAGGACGGGGTTTTGAAAAAGCTCTGAAGCGTCATAACCTCCACTTGCGTCTTGAAGACCTCAGCCCAGTCCTTATCTCCGTGCTGTGCAACTTGGTTGCGCCCTTCAAAGTCTGGAACGTATCCTAAAATCTGAAGCCTCACTCCTTCCAAACCAGTTGGGAGAGCATAAATCTGGGGCTGTGAGACCACAAGGGCGCAGGTCTCAACCCAGGGCAGGTAATGAGTGCCTATTTCAATCTCCCACTTAGCCACCGCTCTCCTCCTCCCTTCTGTCCCACCACTTGCCCATTAGCCTACCTGGCAGGGAACAAGTTTCCAACTGTACAGACAATTTCCCTGTTTACTTTCCTCAGATCATGACGAGAGAGGGACTTGGATCCTGAAAACAGACCTCCCAGTTGCCACTACATCACTGATGCCACACCGGATTATTCAGACTCCCTCGGAGCTCTATGGAGGCAGCACTCGGAGCTAATTAACCTCTCCTGACCGAAGATAATTAGCTTTAGCCAGGAGACCATCAGCTACAGAGGCAAATCCAAGAGACGAGTCAAACAGGCGCTAAAACCCTTCACAGCCTTGCAGCTGCCCTGCGACAGCGACCTTTATTTCCGAGGTGTTTTCAAATCTCTGCTAAGTTTTACCTCCTATGTGTCTCATTTCATTTTTCGCTTGAGATGTTAGAAGATGCCCAACAAAACCTCGCTGTGCCACAGCTCAGCTATCGCTGGCAGCTCACAACTCACCTGCTGCCAGCCCCGGGGCTTGCTCGTGCTCTCCTCTGGGCTCCTACCAGCACTGGTGCACTAAGGGAACGTGAAAGCCACCCACCTCTCCCCTTTGCTGGGTTCCTTTCACCAGAGCAGCTCCTCAATACGGCTCACGGGGCGGCTACGCCAGCAGCTGCGCTGATGACAGAGGGGACGGGGCAGCAAGGAGCAGCCAAACACCGACGGGACCGCTTCGACGACACCGCCGGCTTCAGCGACACACGGGGCTACAGCCTGGTGCTTTCACAGGCCAAGAGAAAAGCGGCTCACAGCCAGGCAATGTGTAGTGACTGTGAAGCCATTTTTTTTTACAGAGAAGTGACCCGTTACACCTCACCCTGAATACAACAGGTGTAAATAATCCCTTTTTTTATTGTCAGGTGAAGCAGGAAAAAGCAGTCGTTTCTCATTAGATACACGTTTTAGCTATTTGTTCCGTTTATAAAAGTACCAAAAAAATCTTCGTCGCAAGAAGGGATCGCTTACAGATGAGATGTTCTGCAACCATTCCAGAACAGCCCTTCCAAAAAGCCCAATTTAAAACCAAAACACCAGCACTAAAAATAAATAAATGCATGCTTTGGCAACCTCCCGAGTCACAAAACTTGGAAGAGGCCAGCTGTGCCCACAAGCTGATTGCTCAGGATTTGCTTTCTTAAAATAAGAGAAGCAAAATATGCAGATAAGGACAGATAATTCTCACCACGAGCTCCTCAAACAGTTTACAGTCTATCAGCAGCACAGCACCGAAGATCTCAGACACCACGCGAGGCACCTTAATAAGATCTCTTTCTGCAAAAATATTATTTTTCAGCAGAGCCCTGATTTAGCTAAGCTCTGACAGGCAGAAGTGACAGCATTAGAAAGGAAATTTAACTTCCCCAACAGCTCTGGATTTGGCACGCGCAGCCTCGGTGACGGCGAGTCTGGATCACTGCTCGGTGCGGTGGTAGAGCAGGTCTAACAGCTGATGTTAGGGTTTGTAACATGCAAGTTATTTTGATTGCCACAGTTGTCCTGGCCATTGAACTTCACAAGAAAGTTAATGAAGCAGTGAAATTGCACGGCAGGCCTTATTATCATTTGATTTAACTGCTAGTCGGAGTTGTAATTGAGCAGAAGCAGCTGCTACGTAGCGTCTCTACAATCACAGAGCCACAGAAAGGTTTGGGGTGGAAGGGACCCTAAAGCCCACCTAATTCCACCCCCTTACCATGAACAGGGACATGTCCCCCGACCTCAGGCTGCCCCCAGCCCCATCCAGCCTGGCCTTGGGCACCCCCAGCTCCTCTGGGCAGCCTGGGCCAGGGCCTCAGCACCCTCAGAGGGAAGAATTTCTTCCCAACGCCTCCCCGAAGCCTCCCCCCTGCCAGGCTCCAGCCGGTGCCCCTCGTCCTGTCCCCCCAGCCCTGACCAAGAGTCCCTCCCCAGCTTTCCTGCCCCCCCTGCAGGCCCTGGCAGGCCGCTGGCAGCTCTCCCCGGGGCCTTCTCTTCCCCAGGCCCACCACCCCCAGCTCTCTCAGCCTGGCCCCACAGCAGAGCTGCTCCAGCCCCTGAGCACCGTGTCATCAGCTCGGTGTCACGAGCAAACCTGCTGTGGGTGCACTCGATCCCGCTGTCCATGTCACCAACAAAGATGTTAAATGGCACCGGTCCCAATACCAACCCCTGAGGAGCACCACCCACCACTGGTCTCCAGTTTCTTTAACCTACACAAAAGAAATTAGTTCTTCCTCCTACCTTGAAAGTAAGTGAACACAAACCAGTAAGAAACTCATGATCCCTTAGCAAATAAAAGATACAGACCAGGTTCTTTTACACTGTTAGAGGTAAACATAGCTGCATGCTTGTAGCTTGTGATATCCCAAAGATACATAGAGGGGCTGCTCAGGAAAGCTGTCAAAAAACCCCGAGAGCAGACCTGCCATCAGGTTTCACCTCTCCCCTCCGCAGAGCCACAGATGTGGCTTCCTACAGTTCAAAAGCAGCCTCCAGAGCTGCTACAAAGCGGGACTTTCCATGCACTTTTCCATCCTCTGAAAAGTCAGGCATCTCTTCTTATTTAAGGAAAGCACTCCGTTTTCACCATTCTGAAGAACTATTATCAGCTGTTTAATGTATCTGCTGTTCCCATTCAACGACCTTCCGGGAATCCTTCCAGATTTACCACAGGCCATAAACAAGTCAGGCTGCTCCGGAATAAAGCATTTTGACCAACATCCTTGTTAATACTCCGCTTTTTCACCAGATAATCCCACAATTCTTCAGCCTACCAAGTCTTCTGAGCTTTAAAGGCCTGAAAACACCCAGTCCTTTATTGCTTCACTTCCCTCCACACACAGATACCACGATCTTTAAGCACCTAAAACACCCCCCCAAGCATCCAGCTGTTTGTCCCCCATCCCTCAGTGTTTTCTTGTGGGTTTGTGCTGTTTCATGGTGAGGGTCAGAGAACGCAGCCAAGGTAAAATGAGCAAAAAAAGAGTTAGTTTTAAACTCGAGCAGGTTCCTCCAATTCAGCTCACCACAGATGTAACCACCACAAAAGCGGTGAACAGCAGGCGGGAGGAGAGGAAGGATAACTTTTTTTTTTTTTTTAAATTCAGCAGCTTAAAGTGATCCAGACACCACGCTCTGCTTCCCTTTGGGCTTGAGGAGCTGAAATGGTAAGGCTAATCCAACAAAAAGACAAGCGAATATGTCTAACAATCCAGTACCATGAACAAAATCCCTGCAGAAATGGGGGAGAAGGCAGCAGAGAAGAGGGACAGAGTCAGAAGACAGAGGGGCTGTGCGCTGCTGTAGCCTGAACTCAGCTGCTCACGGAGCCACACGGAGCAGTGACTACCTATAACCGCCTCAAGCATTCCTGGCATTTCGTAATTATTTGTTCAAGGTCACACAATGGGTAGCAAAACCAAGAATGCAGAGTTCTGACTCCTGTCCTGTCCACACCACCTTATTATTCTCTCGCAAGAATCCAGCGACCCCAGAAGAAAACGCAACTCCATCCAGGCTGGATGAGAACGCAGTCAGACAGTTTGCTATCTCTGCTGCTGATCTACCACGCCACCAGCTCGGGCTCCAGCCACGAACTGGGAAGCTCAGATGATAAATCTGAGCAACAGCAAAGCCCATTCTTCCTCACACGAAGCCTACCGTTTTTATTAGCACTGGGATGAGGTGCTGGGAAAAGGGGGAGGCTTTGCTGGTCTTTATCCCTCACCTTCCTCCTACTGCCCTCTCTCACATCGACTCTTTCAGCAAACCTGCTCACGAGTTCCTGCTCTTCGCAGACACGTTAGCACTTTGGCACGTTCCAATCAACTTGCAGAGGTGTCGAAGGAGCCTCCAAACTAAAGCTCGGCAAGCAGTTTAGTTACCTCCAGCAACAGCTGCAAACTCCTCCAGATGTTAAAGGGATGTCAGCATCCTGCTGCACCCATGCTCCTGAGCAGGATTCACAAGCTGTTGGAACAGTCTGACTGTTAGGGGACCCGGTAAATGTGAGCACATCGTCCTGAAGGAAGTTTAAATTTGGCCAGGAAGAATTTTTCCAATCCAGCCATGGGTTTATAAAAGACGTCCTCAGGGCCCCTCCATCTTGATGCTATCAAATAATTCCCGGTGACACCCCACATAACCCATATCGCAGGCAAGGCATCGTACAAGCTCAATTTAGCCTCTCTTATTCAAGAACGAACCAGTAGATGGGGGAGGACGAGGGGGCACAACCTTGCCTTCCCATACAGTGTAAACACACAGGGGTGAAACCAGTGTGACAAGGCTGGAAACCATCCTGAACAAGCAAAGCCTAAACTTACAGAAATGACTTAAGGAGCACAGCGTTGCCAAAAGCAACTCAGCACCGGGGGTTCTCCCAGCGGCCTGCTTACCTGAAAAGCCATCCATTTTTCTCCAGAAGTTGTATTATAAAAGACTTTCAGCAGGCGCTACAGCTTCAGCACCAATTCTGCTTATTTAGCCGCAAACAGGGTGCCCTACCTGTAAGAATTTTTAACTCAAACACCATGACGTAGTCTTTGCCTTTAGACACTCTCTCCGGTTTTCAGACTGCTGCCTTTCTTTAAAAGAAATATTCCGTGAATTCTTTCCAGGCCAGGATCAAGCCTGACCTCTGCACAAGCTGCTACACATTCCCGTTTCCCCCAGCTTTCTTAAGAGTTTCCTAGCTCGCATGCTTGATGACCCGCAGTGACTCTGGAAGAATTTAAGCAAAATCCTTCCAGCTATTTTAGCATTAAAGCAGGGTGCAAAGATTAGTTCGTAACAGAAATGTCACTGCAGCAAATCTCATTATTTCAAACTCAACAGAACTGTGCTTTTCAGATCAGCTGTGTGGGTCTGAACACTTCTGTGGCTCTCAGCAGTCATTTTTTTGTTTCCTTTAAAGCATAAAAGCTTGAGTTATAAAAAGCTTATCAAAACATGAACTGTATTCAGCCAACACGAGCATCATTTGTCATCACAGCACCTTGATATTACAACATTCTGATTCCCCAGATTTTCACCATCTACCTGCTTTCACTTAACGTGTACCAGTGTGAATACTGAGCAGCAGCCGTGTGACCTGCGTACTCAGCAGACAAATGGTAGACACGAATTCATACAGCATTCAATTTTAGATAAATTTTCAGCCTGCCTTAAATTTTCAGACCTCCCAGAAGGGCTGGCCTAGCTCGCTGCAGTAGGCAAAGCCTTTAAGAGCAAAGCATTTCAGCTGCATGGCTACTTAAAACCCCTGCTTACAGTACTCGAGGAACAAGAAGATGTTGTCTTCTGATTTGCACACTTGCTGGGAAGATTTGCGGAGTTTCGCAATGAAACATTCACTTTCCACAGTTCGTCTTTTGACAGCTCTGAGTCAAGAGAATCAAACACGACTTCGGGTCCATTTCAGAAGCAAAGCAGAAGCATTTTCTATTCAGTTCTGTAGGCCAAACCATAAGGAATTTGGGGAATTCTATTTTCATGTCATTCCGGGATGCACTTGGAGGCAGCGAGGCCCTCACACAACCGTCAGTAGGTCAGCAAGCTATTTGCTGATCTCCCTGTAATTGCACCCCCTTCGTATCTCAGTCTCCTTGTGACAAACGATGGGATCCAACAGCGGTTTAGTAACTTCTTTGCCTTTTTAAGCACTTAATTTCCTCCTGGCAACCGTCTTTTGTACCTGTATGAGTAACGCCTGAGGCCCGCACCAGTTCAAAGACACTGTAGGACTGTAGCTGCATTTTTCCTGTGAAGATACAATGTGCATACAGACAACTCTTCTCTCACATTCGCAGGAACGAGACGCTGGCTCTGTGCAGTGCTATTTACCTAAACTAAATAAGCACAAGACAAGACTACTTTCATCATGGGCTCAACATTTTCACAGCTGTTTAATTGTGGATTCTAGTTTACAGTTCCTTAAATGAAGGTGCTTCCCTTTTCTTTTTGAAAAAAAGAAAACACAGACATCTGAAAGACTTTTGAAGGGTCTGAAACCTCTGAAACTCTCATTTGAGCGTGCTGAGACTCCCTGGTTTCCACTCATCCATCTCTGCAACAGCTCCTCCTGTCCCTGCGCTGGGAAGTTCAACATGAGCGGTCAGCACAGTAAAGATGCTGTCCAAAAGCCTTCCCCCGCTGATTCAGGGAGAACACAAAGGAGGAATGATAAGGAAATAAGAAGGCTCTGTATTTGACACGGCATATGTAGACACAGATGGAGAAAAATTGTTCTTGGAAAGCGAAGGAGCCCTTCACGATCTCAACAAAACATGGCAGTCTGTGGCACAACCTACGCCTCTAATGGCGATTAAAACAGCAACAGCAGTATCAGAAAACAATTAGGGGAGCTGACTGCAGAATGGCTACGTATTACTTTTCAAAGAAACTAAGCCCTCTGGTCCTTTCTCCCCTGCATCCTCTCTCCCAGAGACGACTACAAAGACCTTTCCTCATTATTTAATGACTTTACCCTGGGGAGCACCTCAGAAACCAAGTTCTACCTCAGAGCGAGGGGGTGAGCAGCCAGCGACCATGCAGGAGCAAGAAACTTCCTTTTTGTACACCATTATCTCACGCAGAAAATCCACGTCCCTTTCCTAGGGCTCAGAACCAAGGAGACAACCAAGAACAAGACGGAAACGCAGTGCGGGCTCACTGTTCGCACTCTTCACTGGTCCTCTGCATCTTCATCCTTTTTCCCACGTCCCAAATCAACCTGTGCTCGTCGCTGCAGGAAGAGCCTCTTATTTAAAAGGTGAGGTAGGGACAGGGACAGAAGGTATGGCTGTTCAGCCTCAGGATGCAAACAGGACGGTTAGGTGCGACAAAAACACACAACTCACTTAAATGTAACGTTAACAGGAAGGATTCGATACCAAAATCCTAAGGCCACGCGGAGGCTTAGGCAAATCAAGCTCCGTCTCTGTATTATTTCAACAGCTGTGTTTGGTTGTGGTCACCACAACAGCAACAGCCCAAGCGAGCTGGCAAACAACCCAACTCCAAAGAGCAAGAACTCCCGGTGTGCAAGAAAATATTGCTCTGAACTGAGGCTGAGAAAATCCTACAGGCACTGACCCCACTGGCCAGACAAAGCCCCTCTTGCTAGGTGCTTATTTAAGGTACAAACAACAAGGGATTACACACATACAGTACTCCCATCTTAAACAAACACCTTTTACCACCAAACACCTTAAACAAACTCCCATCTAAACAAACAGCAGAATAGTTTCTGACAGCCCCCCCCTCCATATTTCCTAAATAAAGCATCAAATCTGATTTACTACAGCTGACGGAGCAGTCTCCTACAGATCATATTTAGGGATCAGTCTCCAAAACACACTTGCATTCCTAAGGGGGGTAAAAAAAAGTACATTATCCAAAGCAAAAATCTAACCCCAGATGAACAGGCAGACCTACCCCAGATTAACTGCAACTTTAGGGCTACAGTTCCAGTTTCACAGCAGCTACTTCCTCCTAACTGGCATCTGTCTCTGCCAAGCGCTAGACCTTGATGCAGCTGGAGAAAGCAGCGTGTGTGTGATCGCCAGGTCAACGCTCCCACGTTGGTGTTTTACTGGAGGGTTTCTTCCCTCCCCGCTCCACGTTTGAAGACCGTGCGCGTCAGAGAGAAGTGAAAGCAGCATTCAAATGCACCACTTTCCATCTGCCTTTCAGATTTCCCCCAGTACACTTCGTAGGAAAGAGGAAGTCAAATATTTAAGAGTCAGATTTGTTTTCATATTACTCACTGGAATATGTAACAATAGCTACATAAAGCTGCCTCCAGAAGAGATGCTTTTTGCATGCTGTTTTCGCTGCAGAGCTGGTACGTGTGCAGCCACAAGCCCAAAGAGCAGGTTTCTTCACTTCTCCCACACACAACGCCTCGCAAACTCAGCTGCCAACACCTTCAATCACCCGTCTACGCCACGGTGCCCGCATTATTTATGAGCTGCGTGCATCTTTAAAGAAAGTAATTTGGAAATTTTCAACTCGTTCTAATTTACCTCATGTTGCTTTACCTCAACTCGCTTTGATCGCTTCAAATATCAAAAGCATGTACGTACCTGAGGTATTTAATTACCCCGGATCGTCGCTTCCGACTGCTAAAAATAAGCTGGGATTTACTATCAGAAGCCAGAAATGCTTTCAGTCAAGACGAACTTGTGTTCCTGGAAAGTTCTTTCCACCTCTTGCTTTACAGTTCACTTCACTTGCGACTTCCATTCCTTTGTGTCCTGGCTTCACAGAGCTCAGTAACACGTTTCAGAGGTATTTACGTCAAGCTCATCCAACTGCTAGAGACTCCAAAAGCCCCAAGACTCCTCGATGTTTAGCATACATTACTCAAATAAATGGAGCTCAACGGGAAGTTTCTTGTACAACTACCCGCTTCTTTACAGTAAGAACCACGAAGGAAGAATATAAACCCCAAAAGAACCTTCACAGTCTTCGAGTTCAATCCCTTTCCATCCCAAGCAAGTTATGGAAGAGAAATCTTACGGTGTGGTTTCACACGCAAAGATTTCTGGGGGACTTCCTTCCTACCAGTAGGTATTTGCTACAGAGCCTTGTTTGGCTGACTGAAGTTTTTCGATTCCTCAATCTGGTTTTCATCTTCAGTAGTCAAAGCAAGGGACTTTTCCCTGCCAAGAATGTTTAGGACAGGGATAACCAATTGCTTGAGCAATGCTGGGGTAACAGAAAATACAACCTGGCCACACGACGGTTTTACCCAACTACTGGAAATACCAACATGCCTTCCGTGAAACCGGCCCACATCTAGTCTGACAAGTCCTTATCAGCACTGGGTATAAACAAAGGTGATGCTCTGCGTTTTGCTGGAGCTCAGAGAGCAAGGAAGCCTCACATGGCCCAACGAGGAACCAGTCCAGGTCCCATCTCTACCCTCTGCCCATGCAACGCAAGCTAGGCTGCTCCCAGAGTTAAGCTGGTACTGAAGCCACCAGAGTTATATTTACCAAACACTGCCCTTGGACTCTTAAAAAAAAAAAAGCATCAAATTCCAACTGGTTCTTTATGAATCCCAGTCTGAAAGTGAACGAAGGCTACAGAACGTCCCTGTGAAGCTTCACTAAACGTTTGCTCTGCCTGAACACCTGCTTCTGACCTTTGGGGCTGAAAATTCTTTGCTGCTCCATTCCACAGGAACTTTCATCGCCTGACAGAAGATGGCTACGAGCTAAAAGACACAGAAGATGCTGGGTTACCTGATTTTGCCCTGACAATGTTCACGGCTACGTGCAGTGACACAGCTCACCCCTTCCCTTCTTACCACCACGTCCACGTTCACTGCAGCACTTCCAGCTCCCCCAAACCCACCCTCCTCTGCAACACATCCAAAGCGTTTGAATCACTCACCTTTGAAACCCGCCTAGGACGTAAGCACAACAGGGCACACTGAAACACAATTTTCCAGCACTAAGCAGGAATTAAAAACTCTGTCAGAAGAAAATTAGCTCAGAACACGGCTCCTAGTGCATCCCTTAGTATCTACAACAGCTGGCTTTTTTTCCCTGTCCATTACCCAGAGAGCAGAATTCTTTTCTACATCAAGTTATCAATAATAGGGGTCCAAGAGCTGAACAACTTCCTGGGAAAGAAGCAGGTCTCGCTACTAGAGATGGAAGCACTACTTAGTCCCATTACAGGCACAAAATGCCTTATGTACAGTCTAAGCATCACATGTCATTTTCTCCAATAATTTGGAAGTAATGCACAGATGATTTCCAGAAGAAAGCCTCTTGCAGCTGCTCAGTCAGACCTGTGAACTTCACGACAGGAGCAGCCCAAACTTTTTACCTTCTAGCTGGCTGATAGTCAAGCAGCTGATGAGCTTTTTTCCCCCACCCCCCCCGGCTGGTGCAGAGTGAAACCGCTCGGGCATGAGCTGTGAAGCATCACTTCAGAAGTGACATTTCATCCCAGGCAAAGAGGCAGTAAGCTGCTGCACGTCTGAGTTGGCGCTCACCTGTTACACTGAAATCCACGCTGGGTTTTGTTTGCCTCCCCCCATTGTAATTCACCTTGTTCACAATAAAGTAGTGAAGCTGGAATCAACAGCAAAAGTTTATCGGTTTCAGCATGAAGGAGAAGTTTAAGTGCTGGAAGCACTGGTGCTGAAGTCCAAGCAGACTGCTCTAGCAAGCTCCTGCCTCTAGCCAACCACACACGGTATCTGTTTTGGTCAGCAATTAACACAGTAACATCCAGCAGATCATTTGACTGCAGCGTGACCGGCCGCTCTACGTCAAAGACTGCATTTTTTTGTCCAAATTCTCCCACCTAGATTGTAAGTCCGAAAGGTCTGAGTCCCCCTATTCCTTCGAACTGCTTATAAAGACAGGACTGAAAAGTTTCTTCTAAGCTTTTACAAACCAGTAAGAAGTTATCACGACGCTCCTGGCTTTCTTGCATCAAGCAGCCAGGAAGAGATAATGCTAAAGAATTTCTGCTTTCAAGTGCAGTTGTTTCAAGACTTTTTCAGTTGCTAGACTTGCTCTTCCAGGAGGGGGGGGAAAAAAAAGGATATAATGGAACAGTTACTTAAGGACACAAATTGGAATTACGCTTAACCAGATGCATTTCTTTACAGCTCCACCATCTATTTCTCCCATTTAAAAGGTAGAAAAAAGCAAAATGCACTCTTAAGCCAGGTCATCCTGCCTCTAATCAACGTGAATTTCACAGGTAATATTAAATCTAAACTGAACTCACACCTTCGGTCATTAAAAGCACTCACCTCAAGTTCACAAGTTTGAGAATTTACTCTTTAGCGAGATTTATAACCATGACTTCGACCACCTCACATTCGTCCTTATACTCCAAGAAGGCAGCACCAGGTGCTCTGCAGAAAGCTGCCTACTGAAACAAATCGCTGGGTCACGTTCCGTGCTAGCAGGTAGCAAACATTACCTTGCGTTACACAGCACCCGCTCGGATCAGACACATTTTTTGCATTATTCAGGTGGAGCACTAAACTGCAGTGACTTTTCCATTCGATTTCTCGTTTCTGCAGTGAAACACCCGCAGGGAGACAGCCCCTTGAAGGTATTTTGCAGTTCGGTAAGAGACTTCTAAGCTCAGGTAACAAATCATCCTCTTTCACTGTATTATCTGCGTATGAGACGGCAGTTTCAGAGCTTCTCGATTCGATGGCAAGCACTGGCACAAAATACAGACACACAGGCAGAGCACACAGCAAAACAACACTTCAGACTGTTGCAGGCTTCTGCTTGCTACAATTAACATCTCTGCAGCATCTCCACGAGCATCCTACAGAACTCAAACTAAATATTTACTTGACTGGAACAGCCTCTAATTGATGATTCAGTTTCTGTTCCTACGAACTCCTACAAAAGTTTCTACTCCCAGAGGAGGAAAAAAAAAAAAAAAGATTGTTTTGGTCTCACTTTCACAAATGAATTCCAGTGACTAATACTAAGGCTTCTCCCTGCAGCGTTCACTCGGTTCTTGCACAAGCCTGGGAAAGAATAAAACCAGAAATTTAGCAGGCAGAAGGCAGTACTTGATCCCCTGAACGACGCTCAGCACCCTGTAAAGTTCATCCAAAAGAGAGCTTGTGTTTATCTTCATTAACGCGGAACAGGCCCGCGTTTTAGAGTAAGTAGTTGCTCTCAAATCAGGGTCAGTACTCCCCCTGCTCCTGCGGCCAAGAGCCATCTCCATCCTTCCTCTGCCCCTGAGTGAAGGCCTGGTAAATCGGTCTCACCCCAGGAGCGGTTACAGCCTCATTTCCAGCTGCCATCTATCGATTTTTTCCTCTCGCAAGGCTTCGTTTTCACACCTGGAAGCACCCAGCTGAAGCAGCTCAGACCACGCGCCACCGACGGCGCAGGGGCAGCGAACCAAAACTTCCAGGGCGCGCTTCCCTAGCGCAGAATTTCTGAAGAAAAGCAAAGGCATGCTAAGTCACTATCCCCCCCCTCCAGCACCGCTGTCGAAGCTGACTGGAACCACAAAGTAAGGCGCAGCAGGCAGGAGGGGAAAGGGCACAGGCCGATACAGATTGCTAAACCCTCGAGCAGAGCCTAGGCTACCTCACTTAACCTTGCCTCCTAACGCTGTCCGAAATTAAAGCGCTCGGCTAAGTGGGACGGCTGCCCAGGAAACCCAAAGCCGAGTATCAGCAAACAGGAAAAACAGAGTTAGGCGAAGGAAGGATGTGCTGGGGAGGGGACTTCTCACTCCTTTCCAGCATACACCCCGCAGTCAGCCCTCCCACCCCTCCCTTCACCCCAAGACACCCCAGGGACCCCATCCGTTCACCTCAAGGCACCCCGGCACCTAAGGGAGAATCCCATTTTCACCTCAAGGGATCCCCATACCCCAGAGAGACCCCTCTTCACCTCAAGGGACCCCCACGCCTAATGGGGACCCCTTTCACCTCAAGGGACCTCCACGTCCCAAGACACCCCCACAACTCAGGGGAACCCCCTTCACCCCGAGACACCCCCACACCCCAGGGAGCCCCGCTTCACCTCAAGAAACCCCCACATCCCAGGAGACCCCCCCCCCCTTCACCTCAGAGCTCCCCCATACCCCATGGAGCCCCCTCTTCACCTAAACACACCCCCAAATCACAGGGAACCCCCCATTTCACCTCAAAACACCCCACACCTCAGGAGAACCCCCTCCTTCACCTCAGGGCTCCCTCACATGCCATGGAGCCCTGCCTTCACCTCAAGAGACCCCCAAGCCCCAGGGACCAGCCCCTTTTCACCTCAAGTCACCCCCATAACCCATAGAGCCCCCTCTTCACCTAAACACACCCCCAAATCCCAAGGAACCCCCCATTTCATCCCAAAACACCCCACACCTCCGGGGAGCCACCCTTCACCTCAGGAAACACCCCCTTCACCTCAGAGCTCCCGCATACCCCATGGAGCCCCCTCTTCACCTCAACACACCCCTAAACCCCAGGAACACCCCCCAAATTTCACCTCAAAACACCCTCACACCTCAGGGAACCCCCCCCTCCACCTCAACACACCCCCAAATCCCAGGGACTTCCCTGTTTTCACCTCAGAGCACCCCACACCTCAGGAGAGCCCCCCTTTCACCTCAGGGAGCCCCCCAGATCTCAGGGACCTCCCCATTTCACCTCAAAACACCCTCACACCTCAGGGGAACCCCCTTTCCACCTCAGGGAACCCCCCTTTCACCTCAGGGGAGCCCCCAAACCCAAGAGGGTCCCCCCTTTCACCTCAGGGATCCCCCCCTTCACCTCAACTCACCCCCAAACCCCAGGAACCCCCCCCCATTTCACCTCAGAACATCCCACACCTCAGAAGAGCCCCCCCCTTCACCTCAGGAATCCCCCCCTCTCACCTCAGGGGAGCCCCCAAACCTCAGGGACTCCCCCCTTTCACCTCAGAGCACCCTCACACCTCAGGGGAGCCCCCCTTCACCTCAGAGCACCCCCACCCCTCACGGATCCCCCCCCCCCCTTCGCGCCTCCCCCCGGCCCGTCCCGGCCGTACCTGCTGCGAGGGCAGCTCCACATGCAAGGCCCGGCTGGCGGAGCCCGGGGGCAGGGCGGCGGGGCCGGCGGCCGAGCTCATCCTGGGTGCGGCGGGGCAGCGGCCGGCCGCCGGCTGCGCATGGACCCGGCGGGCCGCCCCCGAGCCGCCCCCCCCCGCGCCGCCGCCGGGCACTAAGGGGTTAATGGCGGCGGCGGCACCGACCCGCGCCGCTCGCTACGGAGCCATATTACCGCAGTGCCGGGGGGCGGGGCGAGGGGCGGGGCTTCGCGAGCCGCTCGCCCGCTCATTGGTCGGCGCTGCGCGGAGGCGGGAGGACGGGTGGGTTTTTGAGGTGCTATAGGTTGAGGGCTGTGTCAATCTGCTCCGCGCTCCGGCCGCCTCTGTCAAACCGTTGGAAAAGGGAGCCCGGAGCTGATTGGCGCGCTGGCTTCCGGAAGGCGGGACGGCGCCGGCAGGAGCGGCTGGGGATTGGAGGAGCCGTGGTTTTGATTGACGTCTCTCGGCCCTCCGCGTCACGTGGTGGTGGGGAGCTGTTTATATCACGTGGGGGGACGAAAATATTTTGCTCGGGGGGCGGGGGCGGGAAGGGAGGGGGGGGAGATGTCGCCATGGCAACGGGGAGCGGCCTGAGCCTGCTGAGGGGCGTCCGGGCCCGGCGTCCCCACAGGGCGGGTGCTGAGTCCCAAAAGGCACGGTCCCTTGGCTCCACCAGTAATCCACCTCATATCCCACCATTTCACCCAGTATCCCAGCAAAATGCCCCGTATCCCACCAGCCTGCCCCATGTACGCACCAACCATGTCATGTCAACGTGCCCCACATGATGCTAGCCCACCCCAAGCTGTCCCACAACACGCCATCCCACCCCACATCGTATCTACCTGCCCTTCATCTCGCCAGCCTGCCCCACATCATCCTGCCCAGCCCAACAGCTGGATCCACCCCACAGGATGCCAACACGCCGCACGTCATTCCAGTGCTCACACCAGTCTGCCCTACATGCACGCCAGCCCACCCCATATTGTGCCAATCTGTCCCACATGACACCAGCCCACCCCACACATACTCCAAACATCACACTGAGATGCCCCGCAACGCGCCAAGCTGCCCTACATCACACTAACCGACCCAACAGTTGGCTAACCCACACTAATCAACCCAACTGTTGGCCAACCCACCCCACATCATGTCAACTCACCCCATAACATGCCACCCCACTCCACATCACATCAACCCATCCCACACCGTGCCAAAGCACCCCACATCACATTGACCCAACCCACAACACACCAACCCACCCCACATTGACCCATCCCACATCACACCAACCCACCCCACATCAGGTCAACGTTGACACCAACACACGAAAGCCTGACACAGCCCTCTCCACGCTGCCCACCTCCATCCCATCCCACTTGGGCAACCTCCATCCCTGACAGGAGGACCATCCCCACCACCGCCATACCACGTCCACATACCATGCAGCACTGGGAGCGCCAGTCCTGTCCCCATGTCCCACTGGGGCCACCGGTCCCTACGGTGCCCTGCAGAGCTGGGAACGCCTTCCCAGCGTAGGCAGCCGCGCTGGAAATGCTCGTCCCCATCGCTGCAGGGACGGGACCCCGGGCTGGCTGCAGAAAACCAGCCGTCACTGCAGCACTCCGCCAGGAACGCCTGTCCTGCCGCCCCAGCAGCAGCACTGGGAATGCCTGTCCCCAGTGCGCCGCGGCACTGGAAATGCCTGTTCCCACCAGGCTGGGAGGCTCTGGAAGGGCTGAGCACAGCGTGCAGCGCTGGAAACTCCTGTCCTCTCCTCCAAGCGGCCCCGTGCGGCCTCCAGCCACGGTTGTTGGTGCGGACGTCCTCACCAGGAAGACCTCCAGTGGAAGGCCACCACGTCTTCATGCACCTCCACCGTTCATGGTCGTGCAATATTCATGCTGTGTTGATGTAGTTGTACCAATATTGTCTTTAGCATGCATTTCAGTCTTGGATAGTTTGTGGAGAACATATTAAAAATAATTTTAAAAAGGAAAAATAGAGCAGAAAGTCAAGTTTTCTGGAGCTGGATGGCCGTCCTTGCAGAAGTCATGCTCTTTCATCCTCCACCCTTCTTTCCCCAAAATACTTCTTAGGAGTGAAAAATAAAGCTGACAGACTGTCCCTTGATTAGCGTGGGTGGTTTCACCACACAGTGACATATGAGTGGGGTCTTTTTTCAAAACTTTAACTGAATCGGGTGATTCTGTGTGGGGGTGCCCAATAAATTTGATACCTCGAGCTTAAGTTTCAGACACTGTGAGCCTGGAGTTGTGTTTGAATTCTGGATGCTGCCGTCTCTGATTAGAAGAATTATTTCCAAACAGTGATGTATTTTTGGAAAATCTTCTGGGAACTAGTGAAATTTATTTTTTTTTCTTCTTGTGAAAAAAAATAACATGCTGTTTCAGTATGTGGTATAGTAAAGTGCATTACTTTCAAGCATTCTGACTCCTAAGCCATGTTCTCAAGCTGGAGGTTTAAACATAGTAATTTTGGACCTGTTGTATCAGTTTTATTCACCTCCTGGTTTCTGGTTCATTACAATGCGCGTGCTCCTTGCTTTTGAACTCTATCTTCATGCTGGAATATTGAAACTTGCTTTCTAGAATGAAATCTGGTTTGGTTTTGTTTTGTTTTTCAGTCTTTATTCCAGAAGTGTGAAAAACATTTGGAACAACAAAATTTTTCGTAAAGTCAAGAGACTTAGTAATGCTTTATGACTTAGAAATTCTTTAGATATGCTTCTTCCAGCAAAACTAACCCAGCTCAGAATTCTGTATAATATCAGAGAAGATCGGAGTTGTAGGAATAGGGCTATTTCTGAGATAAAACACTAAAATGGTTTATGGAAACAGCATGAACATGCCACTGCTTGTTTGCCCAAAACATCAGAGGATTTAAAAAAATCAGTGAATCCTGAGATGATGGGTGTCATAAGCTGGAGTTATTCTGGGTTTAGTTAATACAGACGCGAACAATTGGACTCGCAGCAGAAATTCAATGCCTCGCTGCACAAACCCAACCGCTGTGACACTCCTGCAGGTTACAGAGAAACACTAAACAATGAAACACCACCACTGCAAAAAAAAAATTAATAGTGTGGTAGGATATAAGCAACTTCAAGTGCTTTCTGTCCTCAGTAAACTAATACACTGTGACCAATTTATGCTGATTTCATGAATTCAAAGTCCATGCTACACTACAGTAGGCATTACCTGCAGAAAGACTCCCATGCTGTGGAGCAATAGCAGGGCTTTCCTATTTTTATTCAGTTCAATGAATTTCTCATTGAAAACTCTCTGAATTCTCTTCCTTTGAAATACAGATTTTGTTTAGCAAAGTAACATGACTTACTTCAACATAGCGACTCTCATGACCTGTATATGGAGATTGCATTTAATTTGCTGCTTAACATACACTGAGAGATCTAACCCTTAATTCAGGTACTAAAGAGCAAAATTTCCCCCAGAGGAAAATTCAGACATAAGCCTAAGTCAGCAAAGCCCATGTTAATTTATTAATCATTTCATAGCAGTGGAACTGATATAACTCAAAAAAAAAATTACACTTCCTGCAGATTTCCAGCTCATGCTAGTTGAGATTTTGGCCTCATATTCCAAATTTCACACTTTCTATTCATTTATTTGTTATTATTATCCTGTCCTATTGTGACAAGGACCTGTTCACAAGGACATTACAAAAAAGGTATTTATACATGATACCATACCCACAGCAGTACTGAGGTCTTTTTAGGGAATACCAGGGCTAAGGTTTTCATTTTACATTTGATTTCCATCAGCTTTGACAGGTTAAGTCCAGCCCTTGCCTAGTTCATGTCACCATTCAACATGGTAAAGAACCTAATCTGGAAATCCAGAGACACTTAATAACCTGGATAAGGTCTGAGTGCAAACAAAATAATCATCCCTTTTGGGCTTAAAATAATTGGTTTGCTAATTAATAAGGCTTGGCGGATTATTTTAACCAGAGTATTTGCAAGATGCACCTGGGGAGGGCCGTGGCTTCTTTTATCCTTGGTGTATCAGCAGTCCCACAGGAGCGGTCATGTTGGAAGAGTCCTGCAAATCTCAGCTGTACGCCTGGTGTTACGTAGGACCCTGTGTAATTTAGTGACGCCCTAGGAACTTGTCATTTGAATTTCTAACCACATTAAAAGGCCAGTGTTATCTGTCCGCATAGTTTGCAAGATGACAGCACCACCTTTATTACGTCCCAGTGGATGTTCTTGGGTCTGTTTAGCATAACAGATTAAATTCCTGCAGCTGCAGCAAAATGCATCGATGCATGCAGCAGCCCGCCTCCATTACCTGCCCAGCTGCTGCTTTGTTGAAGTGAATCCAGCAAGCTAACAGGGAAAGAAGGTGTTTTCAGAAATATCACCTCATTTCTCGGAAAAGAGTGTAAATGCTAACTTACACATGTGGTCTTCACACGTGGACTGAACTCACACCAGCAGCCACTCACTTTGACCTTCGGAAAGTTAGAAATGGTTTCCTCTGAGCGTTTGTTTGGAAAGCAAGGCCAGAAAACACCTTAAATTATTATTAAGAGAATTTTAAGATGTGTTAACAAGATAGGGTAAACTGTCATGCAGAATAAAGTGAATTTTTAAAAATCTCTGTGGAAAGCTAGATGAAACGCCACTCAGGAATATGTAAGTGTTGCCAGAAGTGCTGTTTGAAACTATTTCTGTTGTATCTGAACACACTCCTGTGTCAGTACTGCTCTTGCTTAGTGGCACTCAATTTGAGACACAAGGGATGGTGTCCTTTCAAATGAAACATGGTGGAGAGGGTCTGACTGCAGGTCAATTCTATTTAATAGATTATTTTATTTTGTTTTATTTTGTTTTATTTTATTATGTTTTATTTTATTTCATTTCATTTCATTTCATTTCATTTTTTGCAAGTTTTGACATGCCAGAACCATTGGGAATGGAAGCAATGGCCTTGTGGCTAATTCCTACCCCTGCCTTAGATCGGCTCAAATATGCTTTTTTATACTGCTACAGGGTATTAGATCATTGCAAAACCACTCAAGTGAGCAAGCATACTTCACTAACAGATGAAAGAATTCCAAGTGCAGAACTAAACACTTAACTTTTTCGAGGTATTTAAAGAAGTGGGAAAAGCTTGAGCTTTGCCACTGAATGCCTGTTAAATAATTTTACTTATAGCCACAGCTGTGGGGGTTAAAAGAGCTTGTCCAGCTCTGCATTTGAAGACATCAAGCTTGAGCAACAGGGACTAACATAAGAGGCTGTGTTTGTGGGTGCTAAACCCTGGACCTGTTATGTACAGAGTGTTTTTGAGTCTGTGTTTCTAATTGCAGGCAGATACGTTTGCACTGTCCCCAGAGATTATCTTAAACTGCTGGAAGACATTTGCAGCTACCTACTAAAGACCCTTATTTCTGAATGAATAGCAACATATATCTGTGATCATCAGCTGAAGGGCTGTCAGGATACATGCTAGTTCTGGTCTACATGGAAATGTTCAGAAAAATGCGGAAAATGTGCAAAGGTGTGTGCTCGAGTTAAACCACATTAAATCCCAAGGAGAGTTTACTAATTTGTGAGGAAATTGCCATTCATTTGCACTTCACAATCACTGTCAGCTGCATAAATGGTTTTGTTAATTGATTTCATTAACTTGTCATAAGTTTCCTGAGTGTGCCAATACAGATAAACCCCACATCCGATAGAGTTCGTTGTATCTTTGACACGCAATCCAGCTATTCTGGTCACATTACGTGCACAAAGTCCCCTTTCAATAAAAGAAATCTTTAAGTCAGCTCACAACTGATAGACAATTTCCATGGAGGGCATGGAAGGGAATTCCTGGAGCTTTGGTGTGTAGAATATCTACATTATTTTCCATTATTTTCATGGAGAAACTTCCTGCTCAGACTCAGAGCAAACTGATGTTTAAATGATAGACTCATGAGGGAGACCAGCAGCAGCATCGCAAAACAAGGGGATCCCTGTGTCAACCCTTACAAACTGCCCTTGCTCCCATGTGGACAAGGTTGTACAAGAAGAATTGTTTTGTAATTGCTGTAGGCAGTGACTGTCTCTTTGCTATGGGCACATTAGCTTTTGGCACCTGGGTTCCTCCCCCATCTCCACAGCACAATTACTAAATAGAGAGTAACAGCCAGTGAAACAAAACTCATTTCTGGAAAAACATGCAATGCTTTCAACCATATTGCTTTAAAACCATGTGTGTATTATTTCCTTGAAGCCTTCAATACAGTAAAGTATTGTGGTTTGGGGGAAAGGGTGTTGTTTGTCCTGCTGGTTTTTCTGGGTAGCTCGAGAAATGTGTTCAAAGAATGAGGCCACCCAACCAAGATAGGCTGATCTCAAACCTACCAAAGTCAACAGATCAAAACTGAACATCTTTGGTGCTTTTTTGATCAGGTGTATGGTGAAGTGAGGGTTTGCAAAAACAAAACTCCACACCTCATCAAGTCCTGCTGGCTTGGGATGAGGTTTACTAGATGGCTAAGACATGATGAGGATGGTGTGATCCAGTTCAATGGTGGATGCTGCAACAATACCAGCCCCTGCATCAGCCCTGACACAATCTCATCCTCTTGGTTACAGTATAACCTCTATATGTAAGCCTGATTTTTTATTTTGGAGAAGATATTTCAACCCATTTACTCCAGCCAGAGCATTGCCGGTTAGTTTGGAAGTTGTTTGAGTTGGCTGGCTGAAAAAATCCAAACAAAAGCTTATTGTCTAACAGAGCTGGAGGGGGGTGAAGTGGCAGGGGGTTGTAAAAACTCCCTTCAGAAGGATGTTATTGCTTCACCACTGTTGCCGTAAAGAAAAGCTATTAACAAGAAAAGTTTAACGAGTTCAATAAATGTTCAAAGAACCTCGCAAAACCTTCTCAGTTTGGAAGCAGCGAGAGCCAGCTCTTGATAATACGTTGTGTTTTTGGGGTGGCAAACGGGAATTGCTGACACGTGAAGCCATTCTGTGATCTTAGCAGGTTTCACAGGCAAGGCAGAATTGGGCCAAGACGGCTTGGGATGTTTGAAAAAGGCCTCCTGGAAATGGCACTTGGGATTAAAGCTGTGAGCCTGCGGTGTGCTTACTCAGGGACACGACTGCATTAAACTCACACAAGTTTTTGGCTTTGCAGGACCCGTGTATGAGGTTAGGGTGAAGGATGGCTTGTGTCCTGCTCGATCAGGGCTTGGCAAGGTGGTGTTTTGCCCTCTGAATGCTGTTGCAGCATAGCTGGGAAAACATGGTGCTGTTTTGGCTCAGATATAAAACCAAAACTCCAGACAAAGCCCTTCGATGTGTTCCAGAATAGAAGATGCTCTGGATGAATCTTCATGATTACTGAATAAGCTTGGTAAGTTAACAGAGACTGCTGAACAAGTTTATTGCACCCTACAGAAAATGAATGTGTCATGGACTAAAAGGCAGAACAGGAAACAAAAAATAAGGGAGAGAATTAATCAGCTTGGGATAAGGAATACTACTTTCCAGTATTTTTCCCTCAGGGTTTTCAGTTGGCTATACGAGAAGGCTATATCTGTATTCACTAAATTGTATGCTTTGGGACCACACCAGACAGAGGAATTACAGGTCTTACCTTATACACTATGGTGTTGATCCTTTTGGGGGCAGTCCTAGGGCTGTGCAGGTGAAAGCAGGACACCTCTGCAACTTCCCAGCCTAACAAACGTGCTCTGTCTGCTGATGGTATCGCTAACATGTCACATCTCCCATGTGGGATTTAATTGGTAGGAGATGGAAAAGAAGCTGGAAGCACTGCTACAGGGTCATACATTGAGCTGAAGTGTTAGCCCCAATAGCTTAAGTGCACGACACAAAAACTCAACTGTTATTTTCCCCTGGGATAATTATTCTTTAATAGAAAGTTTCAGTGGATCTAGAAGACGAGCCATTGCTCTGGAGAAGGAACTGGTAACAGGCAGCTTCTTTGCTCTGAAAGCGAATCCACAACCTCGGACTTTGCTAATTTCAGAGAGATTAAAGAGAAATTAAATCAGTTGGAGCTTTCTGCTTGTTTGCAGGACGCTGTGTCCGCACAGCGACACCCACACCGAAGCAGCTGCGTGACCATTTTGCACATGGGCTCCGTCACCCCCAGCCACCCCAAAGTGGTTGCTCCTGGATCCCTCACTGGGGATTATATTAAAAGCCCATGTGAACCAAGCAGAAGGGTTTTTCTGATTTCAATAAGCCTTACATCAAGGCCAGAAGATGGCAACTCACCGCTGAAGAAGCACTGGGCCTCCAAGTCACTGCAACAACTGTCATCCAAGCAAGAGGCAAAAAAACTAAGCTTCTGCTCAGCCATGGTCATGAAATATCCCCTGCCACATTGACAGGAGTCTCTGAAAGAAGTTTATCTTCTGCTTGATTTCAAGTCCCTTTACTGCGTTTCCATCTTGCAGAGGTGCTATTCCAATTCCCTGACTTCACCTGATGGGTAAGGGTGCTTCCCACCCCGTAAGTGGTTGCATTTCACCAATGAGCAAAGCAAATCCTTGTGTGGAATATTTATAGAGCTCTTTCAAGCCTTTTGAGTTGAAAGCCTCTGCAGGATGATCCATTAATGAATATGAAAGAAAAAAAATCGATGCTGGCATTGGCTGGGAGCCCTCTTGCTGCAAAGCATCCCCAAGGCAGCATTTGTACTGAAATCTTTCTTGATCTTTGACTCGCCAGGTATCATTTCTAGGTCAGAACATTTTGACTGACTCTTTACTGATGAAACCCATACATCCATTTAGCACAATTTACTTCCAGTTTGTTGGAAGGCACATCCAGGCCCTCTGACATGACGAGGAGGGAGAACAGATGGATGTTGTGGCTCTGATACCTGTTCTGATAAGGACTCCTAACCCTCCTGTTATTTCATTGAACAAGACGCGTCTTAAGACACTCAGCAGCCCAGCCACTTGGTCAGGGGTAAACCTGTGGCCAGGATGGAGGCTGAGGGTTTGGTGTGCTCTGTCAGCATTATGGGCTCGAGGTGGAAGAGCTCATTTGACAGTAGAGAAAACAGGCAACAGCTATTGGTGTCTACAGAAATTCTGGTCAGAGAACTTAATGTCTGGAGAACTGAGCTAGTTTTGCCCAAACTCATCCTCTCAGGGCAGGGAGAATAGAAATAAACTTGACTCCAGTTCTTTCTGATGCCTGACTGGGAGAACTATGACTTTTTATTAAGGAACCTACAACAATCAGAATCACAGAATCGTCTAGGTTGGAAGAGACCTCCAAGATCATCTAGTCCAACCTCTGTCCTAACGCTAACAAGACCTCCACTAAACCATATCACTAAGGACTACATCTAAACGTCTTTTAAAGACCTCCAGAGATGGTGACTCAAACACTTCCCTGGGCAGCCCATTCCAATGCCTAACAACCCTTTCAGTAAAGAAGTTCTTCCTAATATCCAACCTAAACCTCCCCTGGCGCAACTTGAGCCCATTCCCCCTCGTCCTGTCACCAGGCACGTGGGAGAATAGACCAACCCCCACCTCTCTACAGCCTCCTTTAAGGTACCTATAGAGAGCGATGAGGTCTCCCCTGAGCCTCCTCTTCTCCAGGCTAAACAACCCCAGCTCCCTCAGCCACTCCTCGTAAGACTTGTTCTCCAGACCCCACACCAGCCTTGTCGCCCTTCTCTGGACTCTCTCGAGCACCTCCATGTCCTTCTTGTAGCGAGGGGCCCAAAACTGAACACAGTACTCGAGGTGCGGCCTCACCAGAGCCGAGTACAGGGGGACAATCACCTCCCTAGACCTGCTGGCCACGCTGCTTCTTATACAAGCCAGGATGCTGTTGGCCTTCTTGGCCACCTGAGCACACTGCCGGCTCATATTCAGCTGCCAATCAACCAGTATTCCCAGGTCCTTCTCGGCCAGGCAGCTTTCCAACCACTCATCTCCCAGCCTGTAGCTCTGCTTGGGGTTGTTGCGCCCCAGGTGCAGGACCCGGCACTTGGCCTTGTTGAACTTCATACAGTTGGCCTCAGCCCATCGCTCCTATCCAGATCCCCCTGCAGAGCCTTCCTTCCCTCGGGCAGATGGACACACGCACCTAACTTGGTGTCGTCTGCAAACTTACTGAGGGTGCACTCGATCCCCTCATCCAGATCATCGATAAAGATATTAAAGAGGACCGGCCCCAGCACTGAGCCCTGGGGGACTCCACTAGTAACCGGCCTCCAACTGGATTTGACTCCATTCACCACAACTCTTTGGGCCTGGCCATCCAGCCAGTTTTTAACCCAACGAAGCGTACGCCAGTCCAAGCCACAAGCAGCCAGTTTCTTGAGCAGAATGTTGTGGGAAACAGTGTCAAAAGCCTTACTGAAGTCAAGGTAGATCACATCCACAGCCTTCCCCTCATCCACCAGGCGCGTCACTTGGTCATAGAAGGAGATCAGGTTCGTCAAGCAGGACCTACCTTTCATAAACCCATGCTGACTGGGCCTGATCGCCTGGTTGCCCTTCAAGTGCCTCGTGACGACACTCAAGATAATCTGCTCCATGAGCTTCCCTGGCACTGAGGTCAAACTAACAGACCTATAGTTCCCTGGGTCTACCCTCCGGCACTTCTTGTAGATGGGCATCACATTTGCTAGCCACCAGTCGACTGGGACCTCTCCTGATAGCCAGGACTGCCAATAAATGATGGAAAGCGGCTTGGCCAGCTCCTCCGCCAGTTCTCTCAGTACCCTCGGGTGGATCCCATCCGGCCCCATCGACTTGCGTACATCCAAGTGCTGTAGCAGGTCGCCAACCATTTCCTCGTGGATAGTGAGGGCCACATCCTGCTCCCCATCCCCTTCCACCAGCTCAGGGTACCAGGTATCCAGAGAACAACTGGTCTTGCCACTAAAGACTGAGGCAAAGAAGGCATTGAGTACCTCAGCCTTTTCCTCATCTTTTGTAACTAAGTTTCCCCCCGCATCCAGTAAAGGATGGAGATTCTCCTTAGTCCTCCTTTTTGTGTTGATGTATTTGTAAAAACTTTTTTTGTTATCTTTAACGGCAGTAATGTAACAAGAATGCTTTGGGGATAGCACACAAATGAAATCATGGGCCCTAAAGCCCATCTAATTCCATCCCCTGCCATGGTCAGGGCCCCCTGCCCCCAGCCCAGGCTGCCCCCAGCCCCACCCAGCCTGGCCTTGGGCACTGCCAGGGCTGGGGCACCCCCAGCTCCTCTGGGCAGCCTGGGCCAGGGCCTCAGCGCCCTCAGAGGGAAGAATTTCTTCCCAACGCCTCCCCGAAGCCTCCCCCCTGCCAGGCTCCAGTCGGTGCCCCTCGTCCTGTCCCCCCAGCCCTGACCAAGAGTCCCTCCCCAGCTTTCCTGCCCCCCCGTTACTGATCTTCACCTGGACATGGAGCCGTTGACCACAACTCTCTGAGTGCGACCACCCAGCCAATTCCTTACCCACCGAGAGGCCCATCTGTCAAATCCACACCTCTCCAGATATGAGATCTTGGCACAGAGGCTAATAATTAGTTGGGTCAAACAAGACGGGAGGGCCAGGCTGCACTGTAACCTGGTTCAAGGCACAGCAGAAGTCATGGAGCAAAGCCAGGAAAAACTCCCTATCTCTCATCAGCCAGCATGAGTGGATCAGATCTAGGAAAAAAAAGAGGCTCAGTCAATGATCAGACCATGCACAGAGTTCAGATCCCCACCAGGCTTCTTTTAAAGCCTTTTACAGCCTGTTAAAACATCCTCATCCCTATGTTCCCAAGGCAGAAGGAGAAAAGAAAACCACAAAGCAGAGCAATCTCTGCATCGGCCTATTCGTTTCCTGCCCTTTCAGCTGCAAAAGGTGGTCTCATGAACCCCTGGCAGAAATTTGCCTATTTTCATGATACCAGGATTCTTCCTGAAAGGGAAAAACCTCATTTAACTGAGCTGTTGCCAACTAGCACCATTTTCCCGAGGATCATTTTACTACGTGAAGCTCAGAAGGATTCGCACTGTAGAGATTCATTTGTTATTCTGTGTGGCGCTGCTGCTTGGGCTAAACTGACAAAGTATTTATCCAGACGGTAATGCATCCATTCCTCCTCTGTGCCTCCGCCTAATACAAAGCCATTCCAGGCTGGCTTCGTGGTTTCTCGGCATTACTACCTGGCATTTCCCCAAAATGCTTTTTTCTTATCGTGGAGTTACTGACAGGCACCTCTGGAGGGCAGCATGTCCTCTCTTTTTTCTTTTTTTTTTTTTTTTTTTTTTTTTTCCCACCCCTTTCCTTAGTCCCTGCTCTGTTTCCAGACCTAATAAAAAAGATCCTTAAACCCAAACGGCCATGCCCTGCAAATGACACTTTTGTTTATCCTGCCTGAGTTAATGAGAGTCTCAAACCAAGTTGCGACATCCCACCATTTTTCCTGCTGGCATGCTAGTGCCATAAAAAATATCACCTCCCTGCTTTGCGGCTGGGGAAAAAGCAGCTAAATAATCCTATGTAACGTGCTCAGGATCCCCTATGGCTGGCAGTTGAGGCAGGAATCATTGTGGGTGGCTTGCATCCTATTCCCATGCTTTTTTCCATATAATTAGCCACCTAGCCTTTTTCTCCAGCTCTGTTTGCTTGAGTGAGGGCTCTGATTTGAGGCAAAGGACATAAGCTACTTAAAAGCACAAGGAAGAAGAGGTGGTAGTGAAAATCCCCCTTCTTTGAGCCGGTAAGGAGGCACAAACAGGGACAAAAACAGATTGAAAGGCCCCCAGCTGCTTTCCTTCCCCTTTGAACAGGCAAATTTGTGAGCCCAGCCCCAGGCAGAAGGGAAGAGCATCCTTGGTAAGGGGTGAAGAAAGAGGCAGAAAGACTGAAGCCAGAAGGCCCTGAGGGAGGGGACAGGGGCAGCAGGACTCTTGCAGGGAGGTCTAAAAGCACCAGAGAAGTGCAAATGCACTTTAACACCAAGCTAAACAACAGCAGAGGAAAGGAAGTTGCTTAGCTAAAGGCAAGACAGGTCCGCCAGAAAGCAAAGATGCCCATTTCTCAAAAAAAAAAAAAAAAAAGAAAAAGAAAAAGAAGTACTAAGAACAGCTTTATGTGCTCTAGCAGAAGCAGAATCCCACCCCTTGTTATGGCCAACAGAAGGTGCCTGGACAAGAAGGCAATAAGAGCACAGTGCTTCTGATACCATCTCCATCCTTCCAGCAACCCGTGGCATGCCACCATCGAGTCAGAGGTCGCACCTTTAATTTCTGTTAATGCTTAGGTTATTTTACATTTTCATCTCTCTTGTCCTGGTGCTGTGTACACCCAAGGCACCCCCTCCCCAAGAAGTGCCCATGTTATGTTGGCTAGGGAGGAAGCAGGAGATATAGGTGCCTGTATAGGTGCCTATAGTCTTTTCCTAAATCAGTTAAAATCCCTAAAAACACCACAGGCCAGGTGAACTTTGGATAAGGCTCTTATCCACTGGAGAAGGGAAAACTGACTGCAGAAGAAAACAACAGCTCAGAGGGAGTCATTTGCTCATGAGATCAGCTCAGAACAGTGCTTGAAACATGAGCCCAGCACGGACCTTGGGCACAAGATGAGATCAAAGGAAAGAATCCTCCTACAAACGGGTGGTAAGCAGCTAGAAAATAACAACATTCAGGAGAAGTTTCACGTTCGACCTTAATTTATAGGACTTGGTGTCCCCTTCAAGCACAGCCAGTTTTGGGCAGAGCTGGCCCCACCTTGCAGAAGGGACAATTACAGGAGATTCGTTAGCACAGCCCTGCGCAGGAGTGGGTCCTTGTTTGGAGCAGCTCCCTCCCTCCTCTGCTTTAGAGAATTTGCAAGCAGCAGCTGTGCTTTGATATAAAACTTGATAAGCGAGCACGCAGCTTTGAGAAAGCTCCGAGAGAGCTGTCCTCCCCCAGGTCACGCAGAGGGCTCGGAGCAGAGCATCCCAGGGCTCTGCTCCCAGTTTCACGGCTCTCCTCCCTGCACCATTCTAGCCAAGTCACAGCAACCCAGCGTTAATATCTGCTAGCAGAAACCAGGACCAGATTTACTAGGAAGCAGCCAGGTTTATCTTCTAGACCAGGAGGCTTTCAAAGCCTATGGCCAAGCCTGAAAAAAGGCAAAAAATTAATTTTTTCCACTGTGAAAAGCGGCAGTGTCACCATAGCAAGTTTAAGCCCGTGCAAATAACAGGCTCACAGACCCCTCCCCCCCAGCCCGACAGACAACAGGTTAAGCCCTCACTTGTTACTAAAAGAGCCCACATGAACTTTCCAGCAATGCATACTATTTCTGGAGTGTTTGCACTTCCCGTGGAGGGAGGCTGGGGGCTCAGACAGGAGCTGGGAGGATGCAATCCTGCTCTTCCTTCGCTAGGCAGCAGCAGCAAAGGCCCTCGCTGGAAGGAGCAATAAGGCATGAATTTTGTCTGCTCAGCAAACAAGGTCCAGAGACAGAAGTAGTCAACTGTAGCTCCTTACACACCCACACCCCTTAAACCACAAAGATTTTCTTAATCTCATGAGTATATCATGTAGGAATCATGCAGGTAAGCACGGGTCTCCTTTTGGACAGACCAACCCCTTTTCTCCCCATGAAAGCCCAGGCACAGCTGCAATTACACAAATAATTGGTGTAACACGAACCCAGCCACATACCACAACATGGAAGAGACCAAAGCAGCCCACTGTTTTTGCTCAAGTTTTATTTCTAGAAATTTGTACAAAAATCGGTACTCTGTAATACAACAGTCTATCAAATATGACAGATGGACGTTTGTCGTCAGAGGCAAGATTCCAGGAATGTGAAGTACCGTCCTCTTGCATGGAAGAAAGGCACATTTTAGAGCTCAAAATACACTCACCGAACGTTTGCAAAGGCAGGTCAGACATGCAAGTAGTGCAATGTTTCAGGTTTACACAAACACACTGTACTCTGAAGAAATCTCACTACAAGCACTGTTAGCAGCCACGTAAACATTTTATAAACACTTTTAAAAGTCGCTCACCAGATCCTATGCGTGAGAAGGCTACTCCTTCACATTCACTGGACAGAATATTTAAAAGCCATCTTTGGGCAGAAGTTACTCCTAAGCTTTCCCCAAATGCTTTTTTTTTGGGATCCAAAACACGAACAGTCCCGCTGCATTTACCCCTACTGGCTTACCCTAAGGGTCTGCAACACTGGGGCCACACCATTGCACCATCCCACTGCTCCTAGAACTTGTCCTCGGAGCTTCGTGGCTATGAAGGAGTCCTGTCTTTCCTGCTACCACTGTGCAAGTAGCACCTGGGACAGACCTGCTTCTAAAGTGACTTTCCAGACACAAGAAGTGAAGTTACAGCCACCAAAGTATCCGGTACGCTGTATGGATCGAGGTCTTCTAGACTCACACATCCTTTGGTTCCCTGCACCACACAGGGTAGGTGCCCTGCCTGGGTTTTGGCAGCCTGCTGGTGCTTTCAGAAGGGGCTTTTCCAAAGCAGAGAAGCCCTTGTGCTAGGTAAAGCATGTCTCAGCACAGCTCTTGTGCAACGTGCCTGCAATACTGCTCTCCTGGTCAAATCAGCCTGCTACTTTCTGGTTGAGAACCAGCTGGATGCTGCCATCCCAAAATAGCTTACGCAGTAGATGTAGGAATGCTTCTAATCCACCACTGGCAATCCAACAGCATTATAGAGCAGATTACAAAGGCAATCATTTCCCCCATCCAAATCCTCACAGCAATGGGGAGTTGTGCTCTTTCAGACAGAAAGATGTTTGTAATGGGATTTATCTTAAGTAAATACTTTTTTTAAAAAAAAATAATTATTTTTGCAAGTGGTCTAGCAATACTTTAAACACTTTCTTTAAGAAGACACATACACCCACACATGCTTTCATCAAATGCATGATGACAGTTTGGACTCCTGGAGAAGATGGGCTGAATCTGAGAGAAGGAGGTACTGCTGCTGAGCCAGTCCCTTCAGTTGACTTCCAAGATGTCAGTCTCTGGCAGACCAAATTTGCTCTTATACTTGTCAAAGAGTTTGATCAGGGAGTCCACGTACATGCTGTGGTAGAAGTCCACTTCCTTCTGGGATGGATTATCAATTTTGGGGATGGTGATGGGCTCGCCAACTGATAAAAAAAAAGGAAAGACCCACAGGTTAGGTTAAATGCTCCTGTATGCCCTGGAGATTTGTCCTCTAGGGCTACAGATGCATTAGCTCAGCACATCCACCCTGGCATAGCACAGCTTGCCATCGTGGTAGATGTTTACCTCCCCAATTTTGCTAGGCTCTGAAGCAAAACCATCCCACCACTAGGATCTAATTTCAAGTTTCCCATTTTAGCTACACAAAGAGCAGCAGGGCTTGTGTGCAAAATGGTGGGGAATTCCCACTTGCTGCCTGCAGCCTAGTGATAAATCCCCCCACAATTAACAGGAACCAAGGCTAAAAGCTGCCGTTCTCATACTTTCCCTATACACAATAGCAAAGAAACACTTATTGCCCTAAAACCCTTGTTTCTTTGGAATGGAAGACTCAAGAGGCACACGTTAGGGTTTGCATTAAGGCTCAGCTATCAGACAGCATCACGTTGCCAGCAGTAGGGCTGCTTCTGATTTTGGCTGTCCAAGACCAGAGAAGGTAACAGCCACAGCATTTTGTCCAAAATAAGCTCACTTGCTCAATTGCCTGGGAGAGTATGATGGGAGTCTTGCAGCCTCTGGAAGCTGTTGTGGCTCCTTCTCAGCTTGAGCTGGGAGGTTTCATAAAGAAGGGAAAACGGAGTTTTATAAATGGAGTTTTGCAACAGCCCCAAGACCAAGCTAGAGTGGGGATATGGCACAGATTCAAGTATGCTGCTACCTAGGGAGGCACACATGCTCACCCCAAAACCTTACCGACAGTGGTGATGGGCTTGGAGTACGGTAACAAGCCCCACGTGTTGGAGGAGAAGAGGCCACGGCCATGAAAGATGCACGGAGCAAAGCCAATGTGCTTCTGAAACTTCTTCTGAACCCATCTTCCCCAGGAACCCTCCTCGAAGATCACTTGCTTGTACACTTCATTCTCTCCGAAGGAGTAGACAGGAACCAGGTCCGCACTGGAAGGATGGAGAGGTGTTAGAACCCCCGTGCCCCTGGACTGTGGTCAGTACTGCAGCACCACATGTTGCTGTGCACTCTTTAAGGCTGCACACTCACAGATTTTATTGGCCAGAGCTTTATTTGCAGCACAAAGCACAGACATGGCAAGTCTGCTAGACTTGGCAGAAGATGGGACAGGTTCATGTGTTTGAGGCTTTGGGCATGGAGCTGTGCAACACAGCAAGACTGCAGAAAGTATCCATCCAAGACATCATTTTCCTTAGGGGATGAGACCACTTTTTGTATGCTAACAGTACTGCTCGAGCGTCAAGGTTGCCTCTTACCCATGCCGTAGAGCCAGTTTCACAAATCCTTTCCGGTTTTTCAGCGTCACGGAGTTCTTCCCCGGGGTGCAGTTCAGGGACTCCGCCGCTCCCCCCACCACGATGATGATGGCATTGCCGCTGCCGTTCTTGGATAAGATGTAGTCTATGCTGTCACGGTTCACGGGACATATACCTGTGGAGTAGGGGGAGATGTAAGAACCAGCTGCAAGATCAGGAACGGCCTGGATGATCCCGAAGACACCAGCCACCCTTGCAATCAAGGCAAGGACTTTCTGCTTCTAGTTGAGTTGCCAAATTTCCCTGTGGTCATGGAAAAGGGCTGGGTGTCTTATCAGGCAGCCTGTTCCTTGACTACGCAAGCATTTAATAGGACTGGACAGCACTAGATTTCGTCATAGACAAACTCCATCACCACCAGCTCTCAAAAATTTGCCTTTAAATGCAAGATTTCAGCAAGGATTTCCTTCTGCGCTCAGCGATGCACAAGGCAGTTATTTAAGACTTCCTCCTTCCGTGCAAACTGGAGCTGGTTTATCCTTAGGGTGGAAGCAAAGCAGCTGTGATTTTGACGGATACAAGTCTGAATCTGACCAGTTTCTCAGTAAAAGCAAGTAGTGGAATAAGTCAGCCTGTGAGGATGCTTTAGTGATACAAAGAAAACAAAGAGACATCTAGTGTCGATTAATTTGAAAAATAATTCAAATTTCCCAAATAACATCTCAAGCCCTTGCATGAGAAGGGCAAGGTTCTCAGGTAAGTCCATATTCTGGGATGAGTGCCTGGGAAGGTCCTTTCCTCAACTGTGTGCTGGCAGGGGCAGGGCTGTACTACCACCCACAGCACTTCAGGGCAGGAAGTGCTCTGCAAAGCTGAAGCACCAGGCCTCACTCCAGCGATCCCATTCAGCTAGATGAAAAAGGGACCCTTTGACTTCTACTCTATTGCTCTAAAAATATTAAGAAGTGCGATCTTCTACCCCTCAAAGTCATGGTTTTACCCTACAGTTACTGTCTGAGCTTGCTCATGCCTCACATTTTTGGCTAGCATAAGCCAAGGAAAAACGAGATGCCATCGTTTACATGCCCATCCACACAACTTGTCCGAGCTGCGCCGAGTACTTAAGGTCATTGCACCACGAAGGGCAGTAGTACATGCCATTTAATTTTAGAAGCTGATTCTGCACGTCTCATGGTAGTCACTTGAACCAAGAACTGAAGTAATGAATGGGTCCCCTGGAATTACCCAGGGCAGGCCTGCAAGCCTTTGTGCGTATCTTTAAACACAGGACACCAAGGTCACCACCTCACCCCAACTCCAGGCCACAGGGGAGTAGACCTTTCTCCAGATGGCTGGATTTGAAGATGGAAAAACCCATCCAACTTCATTCAGCACAGCTACAGCTGTCCCCGACCATGTTTCTCTGAAAGACTCAGCTGTGCTGGCCAGCCAGTAGGATGTGCTGTGTTCAGTTTTGGGGCCCTCACTACCAGAAGGGCATCGAGGCCCTGGAGCGTGTCCAGAGAAGGGCTCCGAAGCTGGGGAAGGGCCTGGGACACAAGTTCTGTGAGGAGCGGCTGAGGGACCTGGGGGGGTTTGGGCTGGAGAAGAGGAGGCTCAGGGCAGACCTTATTGCTCTCTGCAACTGCCTGAAAGGAAGGGGTGGGGAGCTGGGGGTCGGCCTCTGCTCACAGGTAACCACTGATAGGACCAGAGGGAATGGCCTCAGGTTGTGCCAGGGGAGGTTCAGGCTGGAAATGAGGAGACATTTCTTCTCAGCAAGAGCGGTCAGGCATTGGGACGGGTTGCCCAGGGAGGTGGTGGAGTCCCTGTCCCTGGGGGTGTTCAAGGCAAGGTTGGACGTGGTGCTTGGGGACATGGTTTAGTGGGTGACATTGGTGGTAGGGGGGTGGTTGGACCAGGTGATCTTGGAGGGCTTTTCCAACCTTAATGACTCTGTGAGAGCCTTGGTACTTCTGCCCTGCCCACCAAGGCTCACTGACGACACGGCCCTGGCTATCAGCAGCACCGATTTATGTTCAGCCCTCTCACACTTGTCAGCAGGAGATTACTGCTGCTCACAGCACTGAGCATGGAAATCCTTCCTCCAGGAAATGTGACGAGACATGCAGACAAGTGGCGAATGCAGACTTGTGCTCTTTAGCACATTTATACAGTATATAGGATTTTCTGGCCATCTCCTTGTGCCTCAGAGGAGGCTTGCTATAGCTTTAATCTCCACTGTAACACTGTAATATGCAACAGTGGTTGCAAAATGGCTAAGGTTGTGTATTGGTACAGTAATATTTGCCAGGATTTCACTCAAAGTGGTTTGTCCACAAAACAAAGGATTCAGAGAACTATCAGTACTTTGCAAGCAACAGTTTCCAAGACTTTACAATGACACCCTCAAGATTCAGTATAGGAAGAGTAAAGACAAATAATGGCTTTCAGAAAGATAATTTTGTCCAAGAGATCACACCTACAGTCTTCCTTAAATCCAGTAAGTACAAAGGGAGCAGGATTTCCCACTGATTTAACTGTACTGGCTTGGCTACCCCAGAAAAGAAACCCTTTCTGCTCTAGGATGTGGCTCTGGATGGGCAGGAGATTTCTTCTTGTCACCTCTGTCACCTTGCGCAGCTTGAAAGGGTCTTTTTTAAGCAGAATGGCTGATGCTGCACAGACAAATGAAGTTTACAGCTGTGCAATAGTCTGGAAAGCAGATCCCAGCTTCTCGTGCACTGCTGTCCTGCAGAATTCCCAAAATATTTCCATCTAATGCAGGCAGACAGCAACCAGCTTGCTTCAGATACTGCCTTTTCTGAGGAGGGGCATGCACCTTTTCTACACCACGTCTAAGTAGTCTTCCTCTCCCTCACTTAATTAAGGCAGTAATCTAGAAACCGTCAAACCTAGACGAGCCGAATGCTGCTACTTCCTCACTTTTCCCAGCCACAAGTTAAGATCCAGCCAGAAGGCTGACACCTGTTTTAAGTACATTTATTGATGGTAAATGGTATTGATTATATATTGATTGCTCCAGGAGCAGCAAAAAGGTTACTTCATTGCTCATGTCATGGTCTTTCAAACCTTACTTCCTCATCTCTTCCTAACTCTTGAGCACCCTTGGTCCAAAAGGGAAGTTCAGGCCACACAAAAGCTGTTTCTGGAGGTTATCAGTGCTGCTTCCTCTGCCCAGTCATAACCTATGAATGCTCCATCATTAAAATAGTGGAGTCCATTAAAAAAATAACAAAACAAAACCCAACAACACCTAAAAATGTCATTCGGCAGTTTATATCACTGCCTATTCTCTGTGGACCATCCACAGGAATATTCCCAGGAAAAGGGCTCTTCTGAGCACCCAAATTCTGTAATTCTGGCAGGCATCTAAAACCAATTGGATGAAGAGGGCATCTACCACCACCATGAAGCTTGGCTGCATGCCGCCTTGTGCCATGAGACCCAGGAGCTCATGTTTCAAAGACTAGGGAATTCTTGGTATTTTCACATAGCGCAACTTCATCTACCAATACCTCCTACTACCAACTAGGATGACTTGTTTTACATAGTTGTGGCTGTGAAAGATGTAGACAAGTACCAGATATCTTTAGTATGCCCTTGGACCAGAAGGTCTTTGAACTAAGGTTGAATGCAGAGAAGCAGCAGCCCTTGCAGCCTGAGCATTTATTCACAGCTTCCGTCTGACATCTATGGAGGTGATGTTTGTGTGATGCTATCAGGGAGAAGGGGTTGTACAGGTTTCTCCCACATTTTTTCACTTGAATCATAGAATGCTTTTGATTAAAGATCATCTAGCTCCAACCCCCTGCAATGGGCAGTGTCACCTCCACTAGATCTGCGTGAAAGAGGGGCAAAGGCATGGTTTGGAGAAGCAAAGAGCTCCTACACTTACCTCCAGACATTAAGTAGTCCCTCAAAATGGGCATCCTGAAGTTCCCAGCCAGGGTAGCAAGGTACGGTCGGATCCCGGGGAATTTCTGGCTGACGCCCGTGGCCTCTGTGCTGAAGTTGCAGAAGGCACCCAAGCCCATGATGCCATGTGGATGGTACCCAAAAATGTAATTCCTGGTGGTCAGCAGATTGTGGGTTTTAACCAGCTAGGAAAGAAACGGAGTGAGCTCACATGAAGGCAGATGTAATGTAATAATAAAAAAAGGAAAATAATTGAAAAAATAAATAAATCAAGAAGTCCCCAGTACAAGTCCATCACTTTTGTCCCCCTTCCCACCGAGAACAGCCCAAGGGCTGAGGATATCAGCTCTCCTGGATTTCAGTGGCTGCATTAAGGGCTGCAGGTTAGACTTTGGCTCCTAAAACTGAGCAATCAGAATAAGCAGACTGATCTTAGTCACTAAGAGGACAGGCAGCCAAGCAGGAACAAAGGCTGGTTGCAGTAGGCTGTGCCCTTTGTTTCTCCACTCTTCCCAAAGGTATTCTTGTAAGCCTCTTGTCCAAGCCAACCCAGTTCTTCATGGTCCTGTTAGCCACGGCTACGCCTCCTTCCAAACCCCGTCTCGGCACGTTAGTGGCTCACACCCCAGTGAAAAGGGACAAAAATAATTAGTGTCCCATAGCACGAGCAAGTTTGCTTAATATCTGAAAAGAGACCTAACCGCTTAACATGCCTTCTGGCCACCCTCCAAGATGGAAAAAGGCATGGAGGGGAGGCTTACCGTTGGAAACTGTTCTCCTTTCAAGAGATTTCACACTGATCTACACACCAAAAGAGCCAACAAAACACCTCGAGCCATCCACAGCAGCGCTCAGGTTTCTGCAGGATGCGCTCCAGCGGCAGTGACCATGCTATTTGGGGTTGTGCAATGTTCCTAACCTAATATTCCCTTCTGTCTCCACACCACGGACACACTGAACACTGAAATTTCCTTAACCATGCACAGCACAACCCATGCCCTGGTTCCATTAGGGCCAGAGAATTTCCCTCCCCCTATAAGTAACAGTGTCCCATGCATCAGAGCATCTTTCCCTGGCTGTATGCAAGCAGGGCAAGTGAGCAAATTAAAGGACTGCTCCATCACTCTGTACCCTAAAGCCCAGAGAAAAACCAGATGCAAGCCTTGTTTCCTCTGCTAATACAGGAGTAGGGATTTTAAATCAAAATTACTTGTTTTTCCAGTTGCAATAATAACATTTTTTGCTGGCTGCTGCACCCCAGCAGCTCTCAGACCGGGGCAGCACCTACAAGCCCCAGCTGCCCTTCAGCACGACGCTCTGACCATCTCTGCAGCCCCTGATTGTACATGCAAAGGTCGCGCTTTGTGTCAGCCCCTGTAGGAAAAAACCTGGTGTGACGCTGCGGAAAGCCGCGCGTTACGTACCCCGCCGCTGTGGCCAAGAAGTACTTTGGCAGCAGCAGCATGCAAGCCGGTTTTGTTGAATCATGCTACGGGGAGCTGAAGCCCAGTTGCGACATGCTGAGCGAGTGCCCAGAAATGCCATTCCCTCCTCCTCTCCCCACGCTCCTGCTGCTCTCTGCAGCATTTGCAGGGTTTAAGACAGCAGCTGCAGCAGGTTAGCCAAGCTGGGTGTCCTACCCCTGCACACCTTCCTCTTGATTTGGGGTCACATAGGGCTCTGGGAAGTGTCTGCAGACGTTTGGGGTTGCAGCAGCTCCGTAGAGCCTCATGGCTTATGTCACACCTTTATCCCTCTCCCTTTTTGCTTAATTAGAAGGTGACTTCGCTTTTCATCCCCTGGGTGCAAGGACTGTCCCTCTGCTTTGATCACCTTGGACAAATCGGGCTCCAAGACCACAGACTGGAAACCTCTCTCCCTGGAAGAGTGGAGGGAAAGGAAGCAATGGCACAACAAGTAACCCCTCCATCCGTCACGTCTTGCTCAGCTGTAGGAGAGACCCAAGACCTCATCCTCCCTCTGCACCGAGTATCGCTGCTCTCAGAGGAAGGTGCCTGGAGCAGAGGGGCTGTCCTTGTCCCTCCGGAGCAGTAGGCACACCACGCGTGCTGTCCTGCTGCTGCCAGCCCCTCAGCCACGTGCAAGGACACCCGGCTCCCACGTGGAGCTCCTTCCTTGCATGAGCCTGGCCAGACCAGTCAGTCTGTCTGCCTGTCTGCCAACATCTCCCGTTACAGAGGCGTGGAGTTGTGCTTCTCTTGGCAAGGATACGCTTGGTGCTCGGGAGCACGCTGCCTGCACATTGCTTGGTGCGAGCAATGCCGTGCCTGATTTTTCCCCCAGAGGTGGAAGCCTTTTCAGAAAGGTTCTCACTCTCTGAAGGCCTTTCCCGAGGCTCCCAGCAGGGATTTACAGGCTCAAAGTCATTCTGCCTTTCACATTGATGTTTTTCCCCAGCAGCTTGTCCCGCACACTTGCCGCTGCCCTCCTGCCTGGGATGCCCCATGAGAAATGGGCCAGCAGAAGGTGAGCACATTTCATGGCTGATCTATATAATGGAGAACATCCTCCTCCTGCTAGTTCAAGCCAGGACAGCCCCACACCACAGGCACCAGCCACTTTTGCCCGTGCAGCACCTGCAAGTGTTGCTTAGAGCTGCTGCTGCATAAACTCAGCCCAGGGCTGAGGTGCCAGCAAAGGCAGAGCCTTGATGGCTCCCTAAACTTGGTCTAGAAACAGGAATTTAAGGGCTATAAGCACTTATTCCTGGCCTTGAGCACAAACGAAGCTTTCCTTAGGAGGCTGATCACTTCCCACTGCACCAACACACCCATCCCAGCTGCTGGAAACCCAGCCTGAGACTGAGCACACCACGGTGGGAGCAAAGGTCCATCCATCTGCTCGACCATTAGCACAGGCAAATTTCTTCAAACAGATCTAAGCCTGCCTGCAGGAGCTATAAAGCCGTGTAATCGGGGTAAACAAACCAACCAGAGTTAAATATTTGAGTGCCAAACGGACCCGAAGAACAGCACTGCCAGTTGTATCTACAGGAACAGGAGGAGTAAATAATGCATGCAAGCGTGGAGAAAGGGGGCTGCAGAGATGGAGCCAGCAAAAAGCAGAATGAAAGCGAGTTGTTTAGGTGAGTGTTCACATCCAGCCACAGCAGCCACTGAAGCATGCAAAAAGCAGGAATTTACAGCTCCTCCTTCAGGATCCACAACTAAACTTGCAAAACGATGGAAGGACTGCAGCTAGCTGCACCCCACCCAGCTGCATGGTGGAAGAAGCTGCTCTCCCCTTCCCAGCGATGCAAACCAGCAGCTGGAGACCCCTCCAGGCTCTGGGTATCACCGACGCACTACAACCCCCACAGGAAGCAAAACCTCCAACTGAGCAGGAGATGGAGAAGGTCTCACCACACGCATCTGGCGAACACTCAATGCCTGACATCACCAAGAGCCAAAGGTCTGCAGTCATCGCTATCTGAAGTGTTATTTGCCCCGGAGATAAACAGCGGCAGCTCCTACACGCACGGGGGAGGGCTCCTTTTTGCCTAAACAAGACCTTTGAGTGGTGGAAGATGGCTAGGGAAGCTGCTGGGACCTCGCCTGCCTCTGCAGGGTCGAGTCAGGCACAGCACCATGCCCACGTCTGCAAGAGCTCGGGTCCCACCTGGTCGTTCAGCAGCAGGATTTAGCTCCCTGGCAGCTTCCTCAGCTACTTTGCGCGCCGCTTAGCGCTTAAAGCACTATCTGCAAGGCCAGCCACTAAGCAGCAGACAAACTTAAGCTCCTGGTGCCCTAAAATAGCTCATCACCGCCGGAGCAGCCGCACGAAGCCCCAGCAAGCGTGGACGAGCTCCTGCAAACTCAGGCTGGTTCCCAGATCCACTTGGTATTACAAAACACGACCTGGGTACCTCCGGGTACGATAGCCCTGGTGTTTCAGGAGGCAGATGCTGCTCAGTGAAGTGTAAAACCGAGTCAAGTCATCATAAACAAGCACACCAGAGCAGAGCCTGCTTCTCCTGCAGCTACTCCTGTAAAGCAAGCCCGCGGAGGGTTGCAGCAGGTCTAGCCCCAAGTTACGACACACAGCTTTGTCAGGTGGATGCCAGTTACATTTCAGCCCGGCCAGATCCTGCCTGGTCCTCCAGCTTGAGCTCACAGCAGCTTGGCATGAGGAAACCTCAGCTCCCAGACCTGCAGCCTCCGAGGACAGCAGACTTTTGGCCTCCACACCCACATTTTTGGTGCTGCAGAAATGGGAGGTGGCTTTAATGATTTGGGAAATGATCTACGAAGCTACCTCCTATTTGTTTTTTTGGACTATGGGTTAAATCTGCAGGTGGTACCTGCGCACAGCTCTGCACGCAGAGGTTGCAAAATGCAAGCTGAACATTATGAGAGCTGCTGGCAAAATTGTTCTAGGCACTGATGTGACTGGCCCCCGTGGTGCTCAGTGGATGTGTGGCACTGCAGACCTCAGCAAGCCAGCCAGAGAGAGAAACCAAGCCCTGCTGAGCCCTTACAGGCAGCTGAGGATCCAGCCAGGGTGAATTTTGCAGCCAGAAGAAGATTCAAACAATGTTTGTCTCTACACCAATCTCCCACTTAATGAAGACAGATAAATAGTTTATCCAAGGAATTCCCAGGCCTTTCACAAGCCCAAATAGAAGCTGCCATCCCTCCTGTTCTGCCCTTCAGCTCCCATTTACCATTTGGCTCTGCAAACCTTGCACAACTCCACCCCTTTAGCAACAAGGGAATTACAGCCAGAAGGGGACCTTGCAAATGTGCGAACTAGCAAGGATTTACCTAAAACTGCAAAGAAGTTCAGTTTATCTACCTAAAACTGCACAGTTCACATACCTGAGCAGCCCAGTGTTTGCTAAGCTTTTAATACCCACGGTGGGGCTGAGCCACAGGGCTGGATGATGGGTGCCACGCAAAGGGACGGTCACACAATGGGACCAGCCACCACCGGTGGCCCCCTTGGCTCAAAGTCTCCAGGAGAAACTTGCCTGCTTCGGTTTTCTGCAATATCAAGGCAGCAGGGCTTGTGGCAAGCCCTTAAAATCTCATCTCCCACACCACAGCCTGCTCTGCTCCCCTTTAGCTATGGAGCCGACCTGGCAGCCTGTGCAGCTGCAATATTTTCCACGTACACCTAAACCTGCCAGAATTACCCATTAAGAGCAGCAAGAGCGTGGCAAGAGGCTCGTTGGCCGGCAGCACAGTCATGCCCCTGGGAGTTCAAGTGACTTGGGAAGAAGGAATCCAGGCTGTGCTGCTTTGGCTTCCTGCAGGAATTGGATTCTGCCATGCGTGGACTCCCTTGGAGCAGGGTGGCTCGTTAAATAGCCATCCAAGGTGCCTCCCTTTTGCTCGGCCTGATCAAACACTTGCCAACAGCCTTATATAATAGTCCTTCCACCTGTGTGCCCTTCCAAAGAAGCATCAAGTTCCCCCCTTGCTGAATTTGCCCTCTGGTTCCTTCCAAGTCCTTTGGTGAATTTGGCAGTCCCCAGAGCAGAGTGGCAGCCCCGTCCTGGCTGCAGGATGCCTGAACTACCACGGAAAGTACGAGCACAAACCAGGGACTTGGAGCTATCCCCACCACTGGACCCCAACACCCCGAACCAGAGAGTTTAGAACTAATTTCACTGAGTGCTATGAAATAAGGCTTTTGGTGCATGGGCTTCCCAGTTATCGCCTGGGAAGCCTTATTCCCATCACCCTGCTGTCCTGTGGGAATAACTGGAAAACAGACCAGAGCTGAGCTAGGTTTACAAGTAGAGACCAGAGCTAGTGCTAGGCACAAAGCAGGATTGCTGCAGCATGAAAAAAAAAAAAAAAGCTAGAGGTAGCAGTAAGGTTCCTTTTTCTTAAGTCAGATTGCCTAAAGAAGTCTGGCAATAAAATCAGAAGCAGCATCTTCTGCAAATCATGATCCTACCATCATGACCAATGTATTTCAGATTTTTTTTTTTTTTTATTTTTTTTTACAATCACAGCTGCTCCAAGCAGTGCTATGGCAATGCTACATAAGCCATGTCCTGCTTACAGTTCAGTGTCATGGATAGAAATAGTGAATGACCAAAGTCATCTTCACAGAGGTTGTTAAAACTGAGTCTAAACCAGAAAATCTCATTGCACAGAGACAAGCTGGTGCTTACCCTTATTGGAAAATAATCCCTGAAGTACCTCCATATAGCCCAGTTTCTCACCCATTGGGATCTTCTTCCACCTGGAGAGAAAAAAAAAACAACACTCTTTTAAAGCCATTTCCACCTGGGTGCCCACCAAGAAACCTAGAGGGCTCCAGGCAGGTCGCTGCCTCCCTGGGGAAATCAACAGCTTCTTTCCTCTAAGGGAGTGAGACACCTACACCATTCACTAAAATCAGGTGAAACCAGCAGTGCTGAGGACTTTAAGGTACTTCAACAAGCTGAGCAAGGCCTGATGACAAATTTGGGGTGGGTCAGACTTGGTATTCTGCCGTAGTTGGGTGTCAGACAAGTCAAGGTAGAAACAGCTTGAGGTTAACCTCAGATTTCCCCTTTGGGGAAGGAAGGCTGAGATGCTGGAAGATTTCAGCAGTCTTTAGCACAAATCTCCATTGCTTAAACGTGGCCGTGAAAGGAATCACCAAAGCTCCCTGCCATTGCTGCAGTGGGTCTCGGAGCTGGTTTCTGCAGGCTTTTAGGAAATAGAAATAAAACTTTCTGATTTATTCACAGCAACACAGCCTCTGCAGGGGAGCCGTATCTTAATGGCCATGCCACTACCTGCACCTCGCAAGAGCTGGAGAGGGCAGCAAGATCTTTCGTTTCGATACAGATCTTCCTGATAGTGAGAACCTAAGCCTCAAACCCATCGCAGCAACGGGCTGTGAGCACCGTCTTGCACGAGCAGCAGTGCCTACGAAGCCTGCAGTCGCTGCTCCTGCCGAGGGCTGACGTTTGTACACTTCACTGAGTAAAGCTCCCACCGGGTGATGCCGAGGAGGGAAGTCACCCATTACGAGGAAGCGCCGCTTTGTCCAAACAGGGAGACGAGGACACAGGTATCGGGGATCGATTCTGTCTTATTTACCTTTCTTTGGCGTGTTCCAGTCAAACACCAGCCAGGCTAAATATAGAGCAGCGATCACCCAGCAATCTGTGCACAGTATGTACATGAGGATTAAAGTGCAAGCAATACCTGGACAGGGCAAAGAAAGAAGAAAACCAAGTGGTGTCAGGTTTTGGGCTGCAGAGGGCATTTACCCTTGCACTGAGAGCCCCTTGCCTTTTGACCCTTCCATAATGAAGTCTTAGTCTCAACCTGATGTCATTAATCCTCAATCAAATCGGATTTAACTAAAAAAAAAAATCATGATTTGGGACTGAGAGAGCTTCCTCCAAGGCTACCTGCTTTGAAGAATGTGCACGAACACCCAATTTTTGGTGTCTGCAAGTGTTTCTTTTCTCATATATCCAGCTGCTTTACCACGCAAGAGTAAAAACTCAACCAGCACTAAGATTTCTTTGTGGCCATACACCACGGGTGTTTCTTCCTCAGCTACACAAACCTGCTGCTCGTTACACCAGCTCTACACCAACCATCCCACCAGGTTGCCAGAGATCCCACCCACAAATATTGGGCTTTTATCACAAACTAAACAGGAAAGGAATGGCAAGACTTGCTTGACTGACTGCAGTCAACTCGTTTCCGCACTTGAATTCAGTCTTGCTTGTATGGTAGGCATCAAGGACATCCACGGCTTCTGTGATTTTTCCAGAGCCAGGCAAATTCACCCTTGCCAAAATATCACCTCGAGTGTGCTCTGCGATAGCCACGTGCCCCAGAAACTGTCCTCAGCCACTGAAAGTTATGCTAAAGTCAACATTTTCTGCATTAAAAGCCAAAAGGTTTTGCTTCAGGCCACACAGTGCTACTCACCCATGATAAGGAACGTGAGGACCCATTGCAGCACGGAGATGATCTGCAGTTGTTTCTCTACTTTGGATTTGGATAGCCAGAACAAATCCTGCAGAGCAGAAAGAATGCTTGACCCTGTACCTAGAGAAAGCATAAAAGTCAAGTTACATTTGTGTACCAAGCACAGGCACTGCTTTTAGAGGTGAGTAAAGATTGCAATGTTATATTCTCAAATCAGACTTAAAATCAGTATCTGTGCAGTTTGCTTTTGGAGCAAGGCTTGTCAGGGGCTGACATTTCCCAGGGAGTTTAAGCACCTTGGAAGCGCTGCCATCTGCAAACATGCAGCTGTTTTGCGGATGTTGGCAGGGATTTAATGGGTAATGTCAGTTCCCACCTGAGCAAGCCTCCAGCTCACCTGGCCATGAAAGCTTGGAGGGCACTAACACGTCCTAGCACACACCCCTGCTGCAAACTGCCAGCTCCTGGCAGCGGTGTTTGGTAACAGGGAAAACTGCAAGAGTTTTATCCTAAGATAAAGCTCTGCCATCCCAAATCACAGGCAAGCACACGCAGGCTGTGGTCTGAGCTATTCCTCATCAGGCACGTGCCCAAGGCAAGCTCTGCTCTCCAGCCTCCTGAAGCCCAAGACCTCAGGGATCCACAGCTCCAAGGGCAAGACAAACTACCAGCATATTTCTGAACCAGTACAGGGGGAAGGAGGATTGAAAGCCACTTTTCAGAGTTTTCAACCGTTCAAGTGGGGAGAAGCCTAGTCAAAAACTGAACTGAAAGACCTGGTTTCTGTCTGAGGAACCTCTCACTGCAGGGTTTGCAGACAACCTCCAGGAAGAAGCACCTGCAAGTGGGTTTTCCTTCACTTCTCTTCATTACTGTGTTTTACGAGCACCCTAATTACAGGCTAAAATGCAAATCCAGCTGCTGGCCTATGAGCAAGTCGGGAGGCGTGTTTACATATTTCCCTTTCTTCCCTGTTATTAGAAGGGCTGCAGTGCTGCTAAGCAGCTATTACGTTAAATGCATTCAATTCTTGCTCTTGCTGCCGCCACTGCTAGTGGTGGGGACCACAGCAAGTGCTCATGCAGTAAGAATCTGGCTGAGAAGAGCCTCTAGAGCTTTGGTAGCTTCTACAAAGAAAGCTTCACTAATGCATGCTTTAACTACGCAAAACACCTCTACCATCTTTGCTAACTCTTGCTGGTAGTGTAGGCAGCAGGATTAAGGCACCGTGGCTGCACCTGCAGATCTCCTGCCCCAGGCTTGCATCTCCTTTTGCTGCTCCTCTTCAGTGCCTCTCAACCTGCACATGGTCCTGAGGACTGAGAGCTGTCTTCCCAAGCATTTCTGCTACTAAAGGACACCAACAGGGAGCTGCAGCCTAAATTCAGTGCCAGCTCACTCCTGCCTAGGTGATATTTAATCTGGATTTCCACCTGAACTCAGTATCAAGCAAGCTGCATCTCTGCAGTTATACATTCCTATTGCACAGCTGGCAAGAAAGCTTTTTTCTTTTTTCCTAGCAATAACTAAACCCATTTCCCAGGTGAGGTCAAGGATGCTGTCACCAGTACCTTTCTCTTCGCAGTGAAGAGTTTCCCAGCTAGAAGGGAACGCAATGAGGTCTGGCCAGTCTGTTTCCAGGAGCAAAGCTTTTAGGGATACAGCCAGTGACACCACTACATCCTCAAAATAAGCCCAAAGTCTTAGAGCTGGTTTGTGACCCATAATAAAAGCCCAGCTCCATGTAATTGATCCTTGCAGCACCTGCAGCTACAGTACTGAAACATCTTTGGACTGAGGAACCCAACACTCCAGCCCTGGATCGCCTAAATCCCCTTCCCCTGGAGAAAACAACTGTTTAACCCTCCAAATGAATTTGGACTGCAGCATTTTCTAGATGCTTAACAAATTGTAGGCATCGCTAGCCCCACAAATAGACCAGACTGGGTAGCAGAAGTCAATCTCTCGTCTAATTTCTCGAACCACATCAAGCATTCAGCTCCTGCAGAGGGAAGGCAGAGGTTCAACAGCTCTGAGCAGGCTGCTGAGCACCTGCCTTGGACAAGTGGTGCCCTGGGGCAGCTATTTGCTGAAAGCAAAAACATCCTCGGCAGCAGTCAAGCTTCCCAACACCAGAAGATCCAGTAGATACCATGGGCATCCATGTTACATTAACACTAAATTCCTGGTTAAGGATAAGGAGGCTTCACACGTGGGGTTTGCAGCCCCCACCTCCTTTCTGCCAGCCTCAGCAGCCAGCAGGCGTGCTGGAGAAGATGCTCCAGACCTGGCGTGGAGCAAAAGAGCTTTGACAAGATAGAGGTGTGGCTTTGGGACTAAACTCAGGGGAAAAATCCCACACTGGTACCTGGGTGCAGCTCTTGAAGGAAACCCCTTCCTTCCCAGGAAGGGACTGTTCACTTCACTGTTCACAAAGCACTGTTCACAAATCAAAGACCCAAAGGATAAATGAGCGAAGGAGACGCAATTTCTCTAATCATTAGGGGGCTCATTAGCTTCATAACCAAGTTTAATAAGGCCTATTAGACATACCCGTGATGAACCTTGAGGCAGAAGGACACCACAGCCCCCAGCCTTTGGCATCCATCCGCATCAGTCCTTTCCCCAGGGAAGATGTTTAATCCTGGGGCAACGCAGCCCCCCCATCTTCCTCTGCTGCAAGCCCCAGTATCTTTTCCAGCTGTCCTGATGGATGGTTGCCCATTCCGGAACAGGGCAGCCTGCTGTTTGGGCTCACACCCCTGGCAACCCGTTCCTATGCAGCAGAGATCCCAACGCCACCATCCCTGGCCTCATGGGTGATGCTGAGCTCCCTTGGTGGCAGCTCAGGAGGATGCTACGTGGCGAGATGGCCAAAAAAAGTGACTTCTCCAGAGGAGACCTCGCTGCTGCTGAGGCAGCAGCCTTCCAAAGAAGCTCAGGGCTGTTAGGCAGCCATCTCCCAGCTGGTGATGGGCTGAGTGCGTTTATTTAATTCCAGAAACGCTCAGGAGATGCTACTAAGGGGCTCATGGAGACAGTAAAGGGTTTGGCTGAGGAGGGGGGACACACCAGCAGCAAGGACCCAGCCAGGGACAGCATCTGGAGTGCTTCCGCCACAGCTAATTGCAGATCAAGCACTGCCATTTATCCAGGCACCGAGGCAGACCTAAAGGCTCCAGAAGAGGAAATAAACACGACTCGACACGTGGGCACCAGAAAACCCAGCCCACAGCACTCGGGCAGCAGGCTGAGTTAGATGAGAGGAAGCAGAAGCGTTACAGATACAGCCTGGCTTTTAACAAGCTCTCGGGGTATTTTTAACCACGACGTTTACAAGACCACGAGCACGTTAACTCTCAGCCAGGACTTACGCTGCATCACCCGGCTTGTTTGGATGAAAACCGTGGCTGAGCATAAGGTGCAAGTGGACGTTTGGAGCTACAACTTCAGCAATGAAGCTGACAAAACTAAGCTAAACAAACCAATACTAGGACACTTGAGAGGAGCCAGCCTCCTGTCCAAGAGCAGGAGCCTGCGCGGCAGGCTGCCACATCGAATATGATGTCTGTAAAAACCCCTCGAGCAACAGAAGGTGCTCCAGGGCTGGGCTGACTCAGCTGCAGGACACAAGATCTTTGCTCTTCCAGCCTTGTTGGTTCCCCATCTACCACCACAAACCTTTGCTATGGAAAGCCAGCGTGGGGTGCAGTTATCCTGTCCTGTACGCAGCTGCACGGCACTTATATGTGCACCTAAATAATCCTGTATTAGCTGCAGTAAATGTCTCTGGAGTTCAGCGACAGAGCTAGCGGTGACGTGTGACAGCACCGTTTATGTCAGCCCCACCAGAAAGGAGCTGGGATCCTGCAGGGGGAATAAAATAGTTTGCTGTGACACTTATCCAGCAGTGAATCCATATCTTCTGGTGGCCCTGAGCTTGGCTTTGGGTCCGAGCAGTCACAGTTGGGGGTGAAGGGAGGAAACGAGGAGAGGAGACCCAGAGCAGGCAGGAGTTTGAGGTGGGGGTTAATCCAGCAGGGCTTGTCCAGGACAGAGGAAGGGAACACGCTACTACATCGCATCGGTGTGCCCAGGAAGGAGAGGAGGTGACATGAGATAAGGACAGATGCTTAAGGACAACCTCGAGTGCTCTGACCACGCTAGCATCCCTCCTGAGAGCCAGCACCTCCTCGCAGCCCTGCCAGAGAAGTAGGGCAGCACCTCAGCAGCCTCTGCCCGAAGTGGGTCAGGGCAAGAGAAGGCGACAGCCCCCTCCTACCCAGCCCGAGGGTCTCAAAAGTGCCATCAACCCCCAGGCACTGGTCCGAGGACCTTGCTATCCCCAACACGGGGCTGGTGTCTGAGAGAGGTCCCCTGCAGGGATGGATGGACAGGCAGATGCCAGCACCCAGGTTTTTATTACTATTTTTTAAAAGCAGATGCCATCACCCAGGGTTGTTTTTTTTTTTTTTTTTTTTTTTTTTAAAAAAAAAGGAATGGTCACCGATGGTCACACTTTGCCAATCCATTAGGGTAGGGACAGGTTGGTGATGATGCCCTGTGCTTGGGCATTGGGACGAAGCCAGATGCCGGAGAGCAGAGGGCAGCGTGGCTCGCTCCGGCTCATACCACAGAGGCCAGCAGGCCTTTGCACAGGCAGGAGACTTGGAAAGGATGGCCAAGGAGGTGGCGAGAAGCCTGACAGGCTTCTTCTAACTCCTGGAGGTGGTGGAAGAGGTAAAAACCCATGACCGAGCAGCGCCAGAGGTCCTGTGCACAAACCACGGCACTGCACTGCCTCTGCCCGTCTGAGAGCTGCAGGATCCCACAGCACACACAGAAACAGGGAAAGAAGCACAAATATCACTGCCAGACCCCCACGAGGCACCTCGAAGGAACTGACCCGAGGAGAGCTAAGGCAGCTTTCCACCACTAAGTGGGATTAGCTAGAGATGAGGCCAATCGCTGTCCCTAAACCACGCTCCGTTTTGCATTATGCACGTGTCCCAGATCCATCCTTAACCCATAACGGGGCGGCCGCTGAGGGCTCAGGTCAGCCCTACATATTTTATAGGTCTCCTGAATGATTTATTCTCTGCGCTTGGCATGCAGTTAGGTCTCAGTTTAACTGTTGGCTTGCTGTTAATTCGGGCGACCCGCCTCATCCTGCTCCTTGCACAAACGAGCTAAGTTGCTTTAGGGACCGGAGGTGGGTACTGGAAAGGCACTCAGATCTTTTCTGAATCAGCTCATGGCTGATCCTACAGTCAGGCCTGACGGCACCCCCAACATCTCTGGGTGCCATGTTTTTGGCATAGCTCCGCACCCACATGCGGGGCTGGGCACCTACATGCAGGCCTGAGAAGGACACGGGGCAAAAACAAGAGCAGAGGGCTTAATTCCCCAAGGTTCGGTTCCTCCCAGCCCTGCGAAGAATTTTTGCTCAACCAACAAGCCTCGCACAGGTTTCTGCAGCCCAGGAGGAATTACCGGTTTGCTCTTGCAGCCTTTTGCAGCACAAGGGTTGCTCGGGGAGCTTCCGCAAAAACCCTCCTGCAAAAAAACCTGGTGGCTTGCAAGCCCTGATGCTCCTCCAGAAGATCAGAAGAGGGCTACGAGCCCTTGACGAGCAAACCCTAAAGACTGTTGAGTTTCCTCCTGCAAAACCTCTGGGCTGCCCCATACTTTCCTCTGCAGCCTGCAGCAGGAAGCGTTGGGTGTCTGCAGGGTATCGCCGGCGCCACCCAGCTCGCCTCGCTCGCCGAGGAAGTCACCGAGGGTGCAAAAGCAAAAAAAAAAAGAAAAAAAAACCCTCTCTGCTGCGCTTTGCAACCCAAACCCTCACTTTCCCACGGAGCGTTGAACCCCTCGTTGCAAAGCACTAACAAATAGCGACTTTTTTTTTTAATTATTATTGTTATTATTTTGATTTAAACCTGTTGATGTGAGCGCCAGCGTTACAAAACCGGGCTGAATTCATTGCTGCACACTCAACTCTGCCGGCAGCGCTGATAAAGCCACACTTCCCTTCCCACCACCACCAGAGAAGAAAAAAAAAAAAAAAAAAAAAAAAAAAAGGAAAATAAAAGAGGAAAGGCCTGTTTTGAAGCAAGTGCCGCACGTTTGCAGGGTGCAGCGTCCCTTAGATAAAGCAGCCCCGGTTTTCGCAGCAGTTTCAGGAAAGCAGCCCGGCTCCCTAAGGTCCCTTAAAAGCAAAACTGCGGGGGGAGCTACCGCAGGGAGCCCCCCCAGGCATTGCACAGCGCTTTTTCCCGTCCCCCTTCTTAAAAAAACGCAACCCTGCAGGCAGGCAGAAGACGGACGGGGTCCCTAAAATCATCGCCGAGCCCCGCAACCCGCAGCATCCCCCCGGCCCCGGCCCCGACCCCCTTTTCGCCCCCCCCCGGGTACCTCTCAGCACCCCCGAGTAGGCGGCGATGATGGTCTTCATCGCGGAGCCGGGCTCAGGTGCTCGCCGAGCCCATGGGATGGAGGCAGAGGGGGCTAGAAGCGATTTTTTGGGGAGCCTGGTGCCGCCGGGGCGTGGGGAAGGCGCCGGGAGCGCATCCCTATATAGCCCCGGCAGGAGGAGGAGGAGGAGGAGGAGGAGGAGGAGGAGGAGGAGGAGGAGGAGGAGGAGGAGGAGGAGGAAGAGGGCGGGGAGGGGCGGAGCAGCCCTGGCACCGCTGGGCTATGGGGGGGAGCACCCTGACCCCAAGGTTTTTACCGTCTCTGCTTCATTCTCCCAGCCACCAACCCCATATCAGGGGGGGTAATCCCCCAAGACTCTCGTTAGCGGGGTGCACGTTGGGGTTTCGGGGTCCATTTCTTGCTCCCGTGCTCTCCCCGCCCTGCTCTGTGCTGATTTTAGGGTCCCCAGCGGGGTTGGGGAGATCTGGGTTCCTGGAAGGATCACGAAATTAAGAGAAAATCCTAGAAATGTGCTTATCGGCAGCTCTCTGGGTTTCGTTAATCGGGTGAGAGCCTGCAGGTATGCCCAAGCCACCCCGAAAGCCTCATTTTGTTCTCCTAATGGGGAATTTTAAGGATCTACTGCTGAGTTACACATCCATAGCCATCCAGGTGTTATTTAGGAATTAAGGTACTAACTTAACTCGCCTGCTGAGCCATTTCTATGTATTTTTACAGATGGGGCCACGTCAGTCTGTCCCAAATCCCACAAAATAAAACCAGATTCCCTATAATGGGGTCATGTCTGGCCCTGTTGTTAAAGGGGGGGGGGGGTTCTACACTTCTGGAACAGGCTTATGCCCTTCCTCAACCCCATTTCATCTTTTGTAATGTGGAGGAAATAAAACCAACCTGCGTCTGAGAAGCGCTTTGAGATACTGCAAGGAAAACCCCATTGAAAGCAATGAGCATTTGTGGGCTCCCTATACATGGCAGACAGATAGCAACGATCACCTAAACACCCCCAAAAATGCTTCAACTTTTGCCTGCCTTTGTCGGGTTTGTGCCCTGCTGAGGCAGCACTTTGACCTGTGGCTCCTGGTGTTGCCGCTGCAAAACCGCCACTTTTTGGCCCAAGGAGACAAGTCCACCAAGTGTTTCATAAAAATTCACATTTCCAGCCAACTCTCAGTTGTGGAGAGCTTAAATTGCATATTCAGAGGTGAAAAAATGTTTTTTTGTTGTTTGTTTGTTTGCTTTTCCTAATCCCCTCTTTTGGAGTTGAGCTGGCCCGGGACTTGTTTGCTCCCCATTGGGCGAAGGAACGTCTTCCAGGGGTTGTAATGGCCTGTCGAAATCGGTATGAAAATGGAAAATTACGAGAGCCTGTCTGTAGAAAGGGTCTTGCCCAAGAGCTCTTGGATAAGAGCTCCAAAGGGGAGCCCAAAATAGAAAGAAATCACCGACAAAAATACTGCCGAGTGAAAGGGGAATGATCTCCTGCACGTCTCTGTTGGCTTAGGGTTACCCACAAGCAAAGAAAAGACCATGGGAGCTTTTCTTACCGTAACCAGGATAAAATCCTGCAAAAAATCACATTGCCAAGTGGTGACGGCATGAGCCAAGTGGATAGGTAAGTGTTAGTTTGCTGTTAGTGGGCTGAGACCTCCGGAGAGTTAAGGGTTGTCCATCACCCTTCTCTTGTTGGATACCCACCTTGTTGTACAATTTGGGGGTAAATTTTCCAAATCTTGATCATTTCCTTGCTCCGTACGCCACAGTAGGGTCCCAACCTGGGAGAAAAGCTCACAAATACACGGGAGTAAAACTCACAAATATATATTAATAAAATAAATAAATAAATAAAAACCTCATCGTTTAATGGAGCAGAGGGTCGTGCAGGAGCACCAAGGCTACCATCAGGCTGAGCAGCAGCTCGGACACGTGACTTGGAGGCACAAATGATGACACTATATTTCTTGGGAAGAAGGAAAAATCAATCCTGGACCCATGGAGGCATGGCCGAGCCCCAGGACAGCGGCTGCCTTCACGCGACCGGGCAGGGAACTGGCGGCCACCCAGACCCTGTCCCTCTCCTTTCACCAGCGCTCCCCTCGTGACATTTTTTCCTCTCCCGTTCAGCTCAAGGAAAATCAGAAAGCGGACCTGAATGACAGATTAGAGACACCCTGGCTCTGTTCCCCATGCAGATACTGTTTCCCACCAGGAAGACGCACACCGCAGTGCTCTTTCCGAAGATGTTTTTGCAAGTGCCCGCAGTTTGTTTTGCTCGGTGCTTACATTCTTCTCTCAGCGCAGCAGGCATACGACCCTGTATATTATTAACCCGCATGTGTGCAGAGATTATTCCTAAACAATAACATCCTTTCAAATACCCTGCTATTACTTCACCTGTGCCTGAAAAACACGGGCTGTGCACCAAGTAACACGGGCTGGAGGCAGCCTTCCAACTCCGGGCACCCTAAACAATTCACTGAAGTTTTAGGCTCCTTTATTTTATTTTATTTATTTATATAAATATATTTTTTACTGGGTTTAGCAGCAGCTGAACCTGGCAGCAAAGCAGCAACACACCCTCATGCAGTCACATTTTTTTAATGCAATTTTCCTTAGGGCAATGCCCATTAAAGCTTTTGAGAATGCTATATATATTTTTTTCTTTTCTCTTACTTTTTCCATTCGGGGATTTGGGAATCATAGGTAGGTTGTGGGATGGGACTGCGGGACTTAGATCCAGCAGCTGGCAAACAACACAGATGCCTTGTTCCTATAGGGTTATTCAGCAGCAGAAACTGCCCTATTTTTAAAGCCTGGCAGGGATCAGAGTTCAGTCCTCATCCATGGGCCAGGTGTTTGGGTGGATGCATGACGCTGCCTGTGTTTGGCGTGTGCTCAAGCTGAGCTTATCTATCTCTGTAATTCTTCTTCCCTGGCTTGAAAACTCAGAGACATTTCCCTGCCTATGGTCAACCCTCTGGTTATGGGTTTTTAAGCCTTCTGTTCCCAGCCAGTGTTATTTTGAATAGATTTTCATTTCCAGAGCAGACATAAGCTTCAGACACGGAGGGTTTGGGCCCTTGATCTGCCTCTATCTCCCCTTAAAAAACACCTAAAAAGGGTCTTTCCCCCCGTGTCCTCCTCCTGAGACCAGCCTATTTCTTCTGATGCCCGCAGCAGGGGAATTTGGGTTGGAAATAAGGATCCCCCCAAGCTCTCATAGCAGAAAGAAACGAACACCCTACGGGAAGGGAAAGCCTTGCGTTGAGCAGGACTCGTCAGGCACACACCATGGCCAAGCCATGCCCCACCAAGGAGCTCCCTCCAGACCTTCAGGTCACTGCTACCCTCATCTTGCATCTTCCCCTGAGCCATACTTATGCCCTTGCCCAGAGGGAGGGAAGTCTCACCGTGAGGGATGTAAGCAACAAACTAGGTGATAAGAGCTGGGGTTTCATGAGGAGTTTGAACCTGAGTCACCAGGCCATGAGATTTACTTTGACAACTCGCCAAGCTTTCAAAACAGCAAGGAGACCCTTTCCAAGTCCTGCCAGGGTTATTTTTCCACCTGCCATGCCCATGCCTTGGGCCGAGCCTACTCTGTGCAGCGGGATGATCCCTCCAAAGCCCTGTGTCCCCTTCCCTTGCCAGTAGATGTAGGCATCAGAGCCCAGGAACTTCTCACCTGAGCCTGAAATTTAACCTGAGCCCCAAGGTGGGAGGGTTCCTCTTTGCCTTCATCCTTCTTCATCCTTCTCCTGCCTCAATGGCAACAGTTGGCGGTCCAGGGAGTACTTATGGAAGTGTGGGGTTGGCTCAGACATCACCCAAGGGATGGGCATGAGCTTGGAGCCATGGGAGACACCCAGGTTGGGGAGATGTGTGTCCCCACATCCCTACATGTCACCTCCAGAGCTCCAGGTAAATCCCAAAGCTGTGTAAGGCCCAGGCATGGAGATGTAAACTGAGATACAATCTGGCTGGGGAACTGGAGAAGCACTGGGGATTTGTGTGGCTGTAGGAACTTCCTGCCTCACGTCCTTCACCCCTTTCCTTAGTCTTGAATTCATCAGCTTCAAAGCTCGCCTTGGTCCCTCCAGCTTCCTGGCCATGACTTCTGGTGTGATCCTGTAGATCCTCTTTGTTAGGGTGTGTTGGGGATCATTTTATCACCCTGGGAGCACAGCAGTGCCCGTGTTAGCTATTCTGAATTGGCTGTTATGATTTTAGCAGCCCGGACTGCTGCTTCCCAATCCCAGAGAAACCTTTTCCCTTCAGGCAGAAGTCAGCCACGGTTCAGCCACGCGGAGCAGGTGGCAACCGGGGCATTTCGGAGCTCTCCTGGCCCGTCCCTCCCTGCACACCGATGACCCCAGATCACACACTTCTCAACGGGGCACAACAGGACAGAAACATCCAGACACTCCGGCCAAGGCCATCTGCACGGTCCAGCGATCCCAGCCTGTTTTTTGCCAGGGTCTGGCATTGCACTGGTTGACCTTTGGAGCGGAATCCACCCAAGTGGCCAAAAAGGTGTCCGAGTCCCCACCCCGAGGCTTGATTTTCTCCTGGAGTTGTGCTTTCCACCCTGCCCCCAGCCCTCCTTGTAGCACCCCGCTGGCTGGTATCTCGCAGGTATTTATCAGCTTTGTCCTTTGGGGAATTTGCTTAGGAAGGGGATGTTTGCTCGGTGGTGCTGCAGAGCCTCTTCCCTGGAGTGATTTCTGCGCCTCAGGCATGCATCAATGCATCTCTGGGACGTTTCCATCCGGCCACCCCTAGGCAGAGACAAAGAACAAGCACTGGCAAAGCTTGCATCCATCCACACCGTGCTGAAAAGCCAGTGGGATTGTAGGGCAGCCCTTCGGGGCAGAAAAGGGAAGGGTAAGATCTCGGGGCATCCCAAGCGTGCCCACCCGGAGGACACTCACTCGGATGGCTGAGCACCTTGCAGGGGCAGCGACACTCACCCTGCAGCCCCATATCCCACAGGAATACGGCCACAGCCACTATTTCTGGTGCTGGGAGGACAAAGAGCACGTCCTGCACAACTCTCGGGTTAATGGCATAACCCGAGCACAAAGTGGGATCAGCTCTTTTCGGAGCACTGGCTTTTTTTTTTTTTGTTCACAAAGTTAAAAGTTACTTAACGTTATGGGGGTTTGGAAACGCAGCCATTGCTTCTGCTTTGAAGCTGCACGTACACCTCTTTTTCACAAGCAGAAGCAAAGTTCAGGCCTAAGCTGCAAGAGATACTTCACAGCGAGCTTTCTGCTGGAGGGCATTAAAAAAAAAATCGCACAAAACATATAAAAATAATAATAAAAAAATAGCCGCACCCTCACTTATCCCCCCGAGACAGATAGGAAGATTTATGCAAGTGGCTGAGCAAAGCCAGATTTTGGCTGTTGGCAGCAAGTCAGGGTAGAGCTGCCTAGCTACAGTCTAAAATTAGAGCACCTAAAAATTAACTGTACGGCTAAAGAACTTTGGTCCCCATGCTGAACGGGTCCCATGCTGGAGGGTTAGTAATAGACATTTAACTAGCTCTGCTTCTAGTGCAGCTGGAAGGTTTTTTCCAGACAAGGCTTGGTTCAAAAAAATAGGTGGTTTTAGTGTTTTTTTCTCAGTTATGCGTGCTTATTTCATTAAGAAGGGTGTGAGGGAAGAAGGCATGGCATTGTTAAATATTTGGGGGAAAAAGATAGAGTTTCCCAGAGTGGGCCAGCTCCGGGTTCTCTTAGGAAGCATGGTGCTGGACTCTTTATTTCTCAAAAAAAAAAGAGCATTTTCAGCTCTTCCCAGTGATGAAGGCTGCATTTTCCTACAGGCTTTGCTGAGAACTCCTCGCACCTTTGTGTTTGCAACCAGACTGCCTCCAACCATTATTCCTGTACAGGATCTGTCAGTCCCAAGACAATGAGGAAAAATGGATGAAAGAAAAAAAAAGAGAAATCAAACATACAACACAGCCTGAATTTGTGAGGATGGAGCCAAGAGTTGTCCCATAAGATTTGCCTGCTTCTTTCCATCCTCAAAGCACCTTGCCAGCAGTAGCAAGCCTTCCTGAGCCATTTGGGGAGCATCACCCATGTGCTCCATGCACAGAGAAAACTTGGGGGGATTTCCCCCTTTGCCCCAGGCTTGGGGTTGTCTTCTTGGAGGCTGTCCCTTCCCTTGGCTGGAGATGTGCTGGTGCTTCTTAGAAATTGGGAGGATGCTCCTGGTCTTTCTATGATGTAAAAAGGGCTTCTCAGGATCGCTGTCAGAGAGATGTCAGTTTGGAGGCAGCGTTTGTGATCTGTGCTACGTCTGGCTGCAACTTCTGTTATCAGTTTCAAGGCAGGATTGGACTTTTTGTGAGTCTTTTTCCCAAAAAAAGGAGTGGTGCTTGGTTGAAAATGTCTCCCTCTGATGAATGAAGAAGGATATTGAAATAGAAATTCATCTTCTTCCCTTGGGAAGTCCACTGAGCCGCACTAAAACCCTCCCGGTGGCACCCTGCAAGTTGTATGGCCGAAGGGGTTCGGGAACATCCCGCAGGATGCTGCGTTTTGGTTGCTTCTGCCAATCTGAGTGATAACCTGAGCCTTCCCACAGTGCTAGAACAGCTTGCAGGTTATGTGCTATAAAAATCACATAATTTCTGCAGTGTTTTTTACAGTGCTGCACATCCAGGGCTCCTTGTGGAGGTCTCATGGACCCCAATGGACTCGAGGACTGACTCACTCACTACTCTCACCAGAGGAGCCTCAGGCCCCCATGGTATTAAATGTAGGGGATGTATCACAGCCAAATGCAGAACAAGTCAGAATTAACACAGTCTGCAGGGAAAAGGTACCAGCCTGCTTTCACAACCCCGCGGGTCCCAGCAGGGTCGCTCCACGGATGCACGTGGACAGCAGGCAGACTCAGTCCCACAACCCCTTAGCACCCGGGGGTGATAAAGTCCCATGGACTGCTTCTGGAAACGAGCCCCGTGCACCCCAGGGTTGCACGATCAGGCCAGGAAAGTCAGCGAAAGGTGGTAATCCCTGGGCTGAAAACTGGTATCTGCAAGCTGAAGGGCTAGACGTGACCTGCACACCCTCACATTTCTCCCTGCAGTCTCTAAATATTTTTTCTTCTCATCCCATGACACTGGGACATCCAAAGCACTTCTGTTAGTAAAATATAATAGAGAATTGAAATTGGAAAGGATCTCCATAAACCACCGAGTCTAGCTGTTAGACTACCTTGGGGCTGACCCAAGCGTGGGGCTACGTAAAGATATATGGGGAGAAGGAGAAAGAAGAATATCAGCCTAGAAAGAAGACAAGCAAATTGAAAATACTGATTATTTTAAAGCAAGCAAGCAGAATTGCTAAATTCTTATTTAAAAAAGAGAAATGAAGAGTTGATGTCTGGGTTTAACCAGTATTTACATGGACAGAGCAAGAGCCTTCTATATGTTAGCAGCGTGGCTCAGCGCTCCCCGCCGCATCGCCTCTTCTTTTGGTGGCCGTCTCTGGCAGCCTTTAAGTCCCCTTTTGTTCCTTTTTAACCTGCCAGGCCAGCTGGCACCATCTCCCCTGTAAAAAACACTTGCAACCCTGTTGTATCAGAGCTGGGATGTCCACATCCTCTGGCCAAAGACCAAGACGGGAGGGATTTCATGTCGCGCTCGGAGCATCTGTGCAGCGCAGAGGTCGGTGCTGCCCTGGCACACGACACAGATGATGCCAGGACATGCTGTCGGTTCTCCCTTGCCAAAGGTGAGTCAGAAAATGCTCTCCATCGTGATAACCCAGAAAGGACACCTTCTCCAGCCTGATCCAGGGCTTTCCACTGGCTCCTGGCACACTGCTCAGCCAGTATCCAGCCAGAGGATGACCACTTGGGCCAGTTCCCATTCTACTGGCATTCCCAAGCCTTTCCAGAAGGTCTTCAGAGACTAAAACACATTATGAGCTTAAATACAGGGGCAACAGAGTGAAAGGTGAAAGCCTGTGAGATATGGAAGATCAGGAAACCCACAGGTTTCCTAGACACCTTCTTTCCCCTTTGCTCTGCTGTGGGCATTTCAAATTTTTCCTACTTCTCTTCCATTGCTCAGTATTGGGGTAGGATCTCAGGCTACCAATTTGAGGTCAAGTATATAAAAAGAGGCTGATTGCTCTTGTACAGATGACTAGAAACTGAGAATTTAATCTCATACAGTTCTACTGGGATGGCACTTACAGCACCCCCATCCCATGGGATTGTTCTGATGCTATTTGATTTCTGCTGCTCCCAGGGAGGGGATTAAGCTACTTTTCATGAAACCTACAAAAGCACAGATATTTCTTTGATCACATATTCCTGCACAAGCCAAGCAGCCAAATGGTGATGGGATCAGGAAGGAGCTGGTATGTGTGCTTGGGTGCTTCTGAAGATGCTGGAGCTAAACACGAGCTTGGTCAGCCTGATGGTCCTTCAGCATGTCATGTCTCCACGTATCACCAACTCTGGGTGCCTCTGGAACACTGCTGCAATTTTCTCTCCCAGCGTGGAAAAAGCAGCACAGGGGATTTCAGGTGTTGCATTTAGGAATCCCAGTGTATTTATAATCAACAAGATTTTCTTGTTCTGTTTGAATCTGCATGCTTTGGGGCTCCCCAGCCTTTGGTGACAGTGTGCTCTGGACAAAAGAAAATTAAAAAAAAAAAAAAAAAAAAAGGAAAACAAAGCAAAACTTCTTTAGGCTTGTCCAAAAACTGCCCAAAGATTTCCAAGGATGCTTTCAATTTCCTGAGCTCTAAGAAATTTGTCCCTCATCACCTTCTCTTCTCCACTCAGAGCTTCACAGCCTGCTACTGCCCTCCCACCCATCATCTCTTCCCCAGGTTGAGGACTCCTTCTGTGTTTCCCCTTGTGTGGAGGAGGTTTGTACATCTCATTTTCTTTCTGTCCTCCTCAGATGAAAGCTGTACTCTTTGTTTGAAAGTTAACTCAAACATCATGAGTTGAGTCAGTGGTACATAGATGTTTTCTTTTTCGTTCTTTATTCCTTTCATAATAATTCATAGAACCTTACTTGCCTTTTTTATCATTTTATTTATTTACTTATTTATTTTAAACTCTAGTGCTAAGCATTTTCAGAGGAGTACCCACAAGGATTTCAAGACCTCTTTCTCATATTGTGAAACAAAGTCCAGGTGTGCGGAATTGTCTAACTTGGAAATAATATCAGCTGTAAAGATGAAAGGTTTGGAAAAAAAAAAAAAGAAAGAAAAAAAAAAGATGTTCTAAGGAAACTGGGTAAAAACTTACATGGGATTTATTGTCCTATGGGTCCCTAAAACAGACCCAAACCAGATGGAAAGAGCTGGAGGAATGAAGCCAGCAGGAAGTCCTCAAAGCCAGCTGCCTTCACCTCCCACACTGAGAGCCTCAGTCCATAAATAATCTGTAAATCCTCGCTGAAAGCTTTGTTTTGGTAAGATTTTTGCTCTTATCACCACAGTTTCTAATGCACTAACCAGAGCAAAGCATCAAAACCCAGTGATGGGCAGAAACGTTGGACATTGGTATCAGTAAGAAGGAAGAGGTGTTGATCACTTCCTAGCAGGTCATGCTAAAGCTGTGACTGTGGACCTGAAGAAATGATTATTATCTTCTAGGTAACTGTCTTCTATTATTACTTCTCTTCTTAATCCACACTTATCCAAACTATACCATATTAATTTGTTCAGTTGGATACAGAAAAGCACCCATAATCATCTCTACTAATACTAGTGCGCCTGTGTACATACACGTATGTGCAGGTGTGTCTGTGTTTTGGTTATCATCTCATCTTCTGGAGCTGGAGAGCACGAGGTTAATGGGGCTGCCATGAGTCTGAAGGTGCTTCTGATAAAAAAGAGCTGCTGGGAGTTGTCCTTTGGTAGAAACATACCCAACTTTTCACTTACACCCCAAAGCTGTTGGTCTGTTCGTTGGCATTCCCAAAAGACTGGTCCATTTCCTTCCAAGACATCTCCCATGTGGCCTGGGTCTCACTGGAAAGAGCAAAAACCGTAAATTAACTTCCATCCTGGATGCTTTGGGGTGACTGAGACTCTCATTTAATCAATAATATATCATGTGCAGTTCCTCTGTTTTTTAGCAGGACATTCTCTGTCCTTGGAGGGTTTGTGGTGCGATGGCCAATTGTCGCAAGGCCAATGCCAGGAGCATCCTGTGGATCTGTCAGTAGATGAGGGCAATGGGCAACCCAAACTTTCCAGGCTGCCGTGCTTTCATGGAAGAGGCTCGTTGTGCTCCAGAGAGGTGATTTCTTGATGTCTTGGGGCTGGATGATCATTCATCCCCATGGCTGGAGCCCTGTAGCTAAGACCAGAAGCAGGACTCAAGCTAAGGCTGGAAATGGGAACAGGAACCAGGAGCAAACCAACATCAGTGACAAAAGGAAGCAGAAAAAAAAAATAAATAAAAGAGCCAGGAGGTGGCTCCAAGCCCTGAAGAACCATCAGATAGGATATCAGACACACTGTGCTGCCCGCCAGGCAGGGATGAAGCACCCTAGAGATGCCCTGCCTCCATGGGCATGTCCTCAGGCGGGTCAAAGCGGCTTAGCCAGAACAGCTGTCCCCACGTGAGGAGCAAGGGTGTCCTCTGGGGACACCCCTGTTCCCATGGGAGAAGGGAATTTGCTGAGACTGCTCCAGCCAGCTTTACACCTGGGGACGCACCTTTTTTATAGGACTTACATAAACACCTCGAGGATACTTTGCTCCATAGGATTATTTGGTAAGCAAACATCTCTCTGCACAGAATGAGTAAACAAAACCCAGTTTCAAGATACTGCCTGGATCTCTTTGCCATCTTTAACCCCAGTTTGTGGCCTGTAGAGCCACAGAATGTTTCTGAATGACTTAACAAGACCCCAGTCTCTTGCTGGTTTCACATAAAAAATAACCTGGGTTTGTTCTGGGTTTGTACAGAGACCCCTTCTTGATGATATGGTGGTGATGCAGATTGCCTTCCTCAAACCTAAAGGCAAATGCAGGTGCTGGGTTGGCTCCTCTGATTCAGTCAGCTCCTGTTATCGTTAGGGGTTACTCATTGCTTCTCATCAATAGACAAATCCATGGGATGTTCCTGGCATTGCCACGGGTGATTAATAGCTGTGATGAGCTGGTGGTCCCAGCGTGGCTGGTGCTGGGACGCATCATCATTTGCTTGCATGCTTAGAAGAGAAAACATCTCTGTTTTTCCTTGCCTTGCCTTGCCTTGCCTTGCCTTGTCTTCCCTTTCCTTGAAGGGGGAAGGATCCAGAGCCCCAGAGGACTTGGGAAATGTTTATTCCACCCCTCTGGTTTATTTTTTATTTTTTATTTGCAGTTTAGTGACCCCTGAGTCTTTCACATCCTTTGGCACTGAAGGGAGCCAAGCTTCCTGGCCAGGATGAGACCATAAAACACCATTCGGGCATGGGGTGTCTCCTGCAGGGTCATCACAGGTTGGGAAACGTTTCAAAGGATGCATTTGGCAGCTAAAGTGGGCTAGGCAGCTGCCCCCAATCTTAGGGGCTTAGCCATAAAGAGGGCAGTGCTGTGGTTAAGACCCTGGGACACAGGGTGGGGTATTCAGGTCTCGGCTTTGCCACAGACTTCCTGCGACCTACAGGGGGTCAGTTGGGTGGAGATGCCAGGGATTTGGGCCACGGGGGCCTGCTTATTGCTCTCTGGCCCTAGGATGCTCCTGGGCTCATCTTCATAGCAGCCTGGCTCCAACGGAGGGGTTCCAGGAGCTCCCCCCTCCAGGGATTAGGGCTCCTATTTACATGTAAAGTGCTCAGCTGTTCCTGGAAGCAAGGAGCTTGGTGGGGTTTGGAGGTAATGTCACGGGCCCGATAGAAAATAACGGCATGGAAAAAGCCTTAACCCAGCTCATTATTTCATCTCAGGGACACGGAGTGACTCGAGAGCACATGCTGACCCCAGGGGAAGATTTGGGGTTGCTGACGAGTAAAATGAGGGGCTCGGTGTTGCCAGGTGATCCTGCTTAAAGGATCTCCGTTCCAGAAGGCAGAGGCTAAGCGCTTTGTAAACACTTCTGAGAATCCCGACCTCACGGTGTCTCCTCTGTGGAAGGATCCTAAAGCTGTGTTTACGTGCTCTTGGCAGAGCTCAAAGTACTCCGTGATGTGGAGGTGAATTCCTCCGGCACCCACATGCACCCTTGGCCATGAACCGTTTGTTTGCCATAAGCAGCCACGCTGTTCTCGCAAATACCTCGACAGTGGTGAAGATAAAAGCACTGCTTGCTTGCATGTGTTCCTCTTGAACTGTAGGCGATCAAAACAGACCAGTAACCCAGAACACTCTGTTCCCCCCAAATCAGGCATGATTTTTTTCTGTGCATGAGTTTTTTTCTGTGCATGATTTTGTTTCTGTGCACGCATTTATTTTTCTGCACGTGCATTTTCTCCTGTGCATGATTTTGTTTCTGTGCATGCATTTGCCTCCGTGCATGATTTTTTTGTTTCTGTGCATGCATTCGTTTCTGTGCGTGCATTTATTTCTGCACATGCATAATTTTCTGCTCATGCATGGTTTTCAGATGCATTGCCTGCAACCATTTCATAAATCCAAGTGATTTCAAATAATTTCCACGGTGCTTTCCTTATGTAACCTGAGCTCACACAGAACTTGAGCTGCTCATCAAAAATACTTTCAGGCTGCTTTTTGTCAGCTGTACCAGCCTCACCCAGGCTAACAAACTACGAATCCAATTAGCTCACAGGCATTACTTTGTGCCCCACACCCGAAGTGCTGGCCAGTGACAACCTGCTTTTACAGACTTTTCCCCTGCTGGCAAACACACGCTTCTTTTTGAAGGTCTCGTGCTGCCCGAAGCACGTGAGACGCCCCCCGCCCCGTGCCCCAGAGATGTGGTGGTTTAGCAGGTTGCTAGCACAGAATTAGGTGGCTTAGTGCCTCCGAGCCATTCCGTGCCAGCTGGGGATGGGACGTGGGCAGCAGTAGGCACGGACTTGAAAAATGAATCAGATGTATCCGCTGTTTGTCCACGCAGTACGTTGGTCACTGCAGGTTATTTCTGTGCTCGTGATTTTTTTATAACCTGACCAGGGTGGTCTGCCAAAGTCCTGTACCAAAAGGCTGGGTCAAGAGGTGCGCTCAGGTGATGGGAGATGCAGAAAAGCAGCTCCCTGGGTTCAAATCAGACAGAACTAACAAATTGGGGGAAAAAATAAAAAATAAAAAAAAAGGGTCAAAGTGTCCAAAATCCTTGGGGAGAGCTGCATTTCTGGCTGTTTTTTTAAAAGCTTTAATTGATTTTGAAAGCAAAGTGATGGGTTTCAAATGCTTTTGCAATTTGATTTCTTGTCTCGAAAAGGCGAAGGCTAAGCAGTGGGAGGGAAGGATGTTTAACATACCACACTCGGGGACTTTATTGAATTAAAAGCAGGAAATCCTTCAGCAAGCAGAAAACCAAAAGTTGTTCTCATTTTCTGCAACACCAGGCAACCTTTTAACCCTGCTCCTAGGGCAGCAGAGCAGTTTGCGGGTCGAGCAGAAGAGCTGCAGAAGGGCAAAGCATGTTTTGCTTGGCTTTCCTCCTCTCAGGGAATTAGCCTGTATTTTGTATTCGTCTGTTGTCAGAGGTTTTCTTCTGAGCCTCATGATCTGAACCCGCTAAGTAAGGCAAAGCCAGATTAGAGCCTCTGGGAACCGAAATCCTGGAGAGATGATAAGGGAATTGGGTGGAGGAAGAGACAGGCAGGTGAGGAATATCTGATAGGTACAATCCTATTTTTTAGCTTATTTTCCAATTTAGAATTTCTGTTGAGTCCCAAAAATTTGTTATTCCAACCTTGTCCATTCTGCAAGAGGGGCGCTGAATTTATCATTTCTCTTTGGGCTCGTGTCTCAGACCAAAACCAACAGCAGGAATAGCACATGGAAATGCTGGAAGAAAACATGCTGCATGGTTTTGGCTTTAAATAATTCATATTTTGGAGTGAGAGTTTGGATAATCAGTGGCTTGTGCCTCAAACTGAGCTGCAGAGTCCGAATCCAAACACAGCAACAGCCTGGGAAGGGTCTGGCTGACCCAGACCCTTCCCTTTCCTTGATGTTTGTCTTCTCTTGGGTTGCATCGGAGGGGTTTTAACCCTCCAGACAGCTCTGTGCAATGCCAAAAAGTCACAAAAGCTTCTCGTCTTATGGCGTTTCACCCACAGGCAGCTCTGGTCCCTCGAGAAGATGAGAGTTCGCATTGCTCTGAGCCCCCCCTGGAGCAGCAAGCATGCCTATGAATTATTATTCCTAATGTTATATTTAACACAAGCGCAGGCATTGACCTCTTCGGTTATATAGGTCCCTGAGGAATCAAGGACACGTTCCAGCCTGTGAGATAAAACTGACCTCAGACGAAGCCAACTATATATATAGACAATGCCCTTCTCTCACCCCTCTCCTCCAGCACCGTGGTCCTCTCCATGGGGTCTCGCATGTCCCCAGCTGCCCCGCCAGCCTGCAGACAGATCCCGTGTCCTGCTGCCCATTCCTCCCTGGGATTTTTTTCCTGATCACCTGTTTTCTGTCTTTTCTATCTCCCAGGATGGCATCCCAGGCCAGGACCATCTCAGGCCAGGACCATCCCAGGCAAGGACCATCCCAGGCCAGGACCACTCCACGTAGGTGCCTCTCCAGCATCACCACGTTGGCTCCACAAAGGGAAGCCCAAGATCTCCACCAGGGAACACATCCTTTTTGTCACTTCCCCATCAGGCTGGGACAGGGTCATATCACTCCTGCAGATCTGATCCTTCATATCTGTACCAATGCCTTGTCCAGGGACTGGACCTCACATCCTGCTTTCTCTCCCATCTCTCCATCTCCTCAATGCCACCACATCCAACCCAAATCCTTTCCCCCAGGTACAGGTGATTTCCACCCCATAGCAGCACCTCACTTCTTTTCCCATCGCATCGAGGTCTCAGCTCCTTGTCCTCACTCCTGGGGACCTCTCACATCCCCACACACCCCACAGTGTCCTCGGGGACATCCCCATTGCTCCCCTCCAACAGTATTGCTGGGATCTGCTGGGATCCTGGCATGACCAGGAGCAGGGAAGACAGAGGAAAGGACAGGAAAAAAAAACAGCTGGAGTTAGCATAAAGCTTGGGTGGTGATGATTAGTAAAAGAAAAGGGTGGGAGAGAATCAATTCTCTTTCCCTGGTGCATAAATCTTCCTCCTGCTTCGGCACCTCTGCCCTTCATTAAGGACAAAAAAATAAGTCTTTTAATAGCAAACAAGCAAGAAATCATAGCAGGTGACCTGCTTTATTTGACAGGATTATAATGGATTAAAGGAGTGGTTTGAGATGTCAATAAGGGCTCCGTCCAATTTTTCCCTGTTACTGCTTGTTTTCCGGGAATAGGACGGATTTGCAGCCAGCCATTCAGACAAAGAATCCTGTGGAGTGACTTTATCAGTGCTGAGCTGGGAGGAAAGGGAAAAGAATAACCACCACCACCCCCCCCCCCCCAAGAGATATGGCCCTTACACATAATAACATCACCAGTTTAGGGGCGTCTTTTCCTTGCTAAATGCAATTCTTGCAGCTGCAATACCAAAAGCCCTGGGTGCAATGAAGTGCATGTGCTCTGCAGGAAGCTCCTCATGGATGGGGAGGAGAGAGGGAGATGAGGGGAGAGGAGGAAGAAGGTGTTGGTGTAAGGTATAGGGCGATGTAAAGCTGATTTGAGCAGATGGCTTCCTGCCACCTCAAACTTCCACGCTGCAAAATCCCATTAAGTGTGGAGTTTAAGGAAGTTCTGGATATCAAGAAGCAGTGGCTATTTAAAGCCTTGATCACCTGCCAAACGGGGCTTTATGAGCCGTGTTTCCTGTCCCAGATCACTTCTCCCATCTCCTGGCTGTGCTCTCTCCTTAGGAAATGGCCTGGTTTGTGCCACGACATGCTTGGTGATGGGACGACATGCTCCCATGGTGTCCGAGGCATTCCTATCACGAGGTATCTGGGATTAAATTAATTACATTATAGCATGATTCCAGGAGCCAGGACCGAGAACTGCAAGCAGGGCAAACCCCCTGGAAGAGATTTGCCCTTTATAAAGGTTTTATTTCTTTCGTGTCATAGGGGATGGCCTCATTTTGCTGCAGAGGCTGCCCAGCACCATGCTGGGAGTGTGAGCTTTCGGTGAACTGTAGTGCAGGAGGGGACTAAAGAGCCCGGAGCAGCTGGACACAAGAGCACCAGGCAGACAGCGATCATTTGTTGATCAAAACAAACAATATTAAATAAAAAACACATAAGCTAAGCAGAAATTACGGCTCATCTTCCCATTTTTGCAGACTCTCCCTGAGCAAGGCATTCGGAGAGAGATTCCCATCTGTTATTTGAAGCAATGCCCCAATTTTTTTTCTGAAGTCAGAAAACTGAAAAAAAAAAAAGTTTTATTTTATTTTCTAGTAAAGGTCTTTATGTCCTTTTAAATATCTTTGAGGAATCGACTTTTTCCAGCACGACGTTTTTCTCAGCTAGGCTGTGAAAATGAAACTTGAACTAAATGCAAAGGAAACAGTAATTCATCTCTGCCTGGAAATATCTTCAAAAACTGGCCTGCAAGCCAGACTGGAAGTGTTGGTTTTCTGCTGGGGGGTTTCAATAGTGCTGGGTTCGTCAAACACGATTTTGCTTTTGTGTTATCTTCTATGTGTCCTCCAGGGAGAAGAAATGAAAACTCTGCTTCTGACCCCACGCAAATGCTGGGAAAACCAAGTCCTTCTCCCCATGCTGTATGGCCCACGTGTTACCTGGGACTAAAGGGAGGATGCAAAGTAGTCCCAGAGATGGGGGAAAACTTGGAGCCTGGTCTCCACGACTCCACCTTCAGAGAGGAGCTCTATATAAATTCAAGGTGACTGTCTTCTGGGATGTTATATTTAGCTTTATGCTCCTCAAAGAGCTTGCACAGCTCTTCCAGGTATTTCTGATGGACTCGATCAACTTCTTCCTCAGAGGGCTTGTGCTTCTTCTGCACTGGGATCGGTTTCCCAACTGGAAAGAGAGCACAAAGATTCGGTCAGGTCCCTCTGGGTGCTTTGCATGCCTTAGCCCAAGCTGGGTCCCACCTTTCCAAGGACACAGTGGACAGATCAATAAGACCAATCGTGTCTCCTCTGGGAGACAGCATAGCCAAGGGGGTGGGGAGATGGAGGTTCAGCTCCTGGCTCTCCTGGGTCACATCTCTCCTTACCTCAGTTTCCCCATCTGCAAAGTCGGTGGATACTCTCTGTAAAGCTCTTTGGAGTGAAAAGCGTTGCATCCCTATACATTCCCTCCAGCTATTCCTAACATCTCAAATACTTCTTTTTTCCAGAGCAAAACTAAATAATTTGATTGCCAGCACTGGAAGAAACCCTTCTCATCTCCCACAGCCACCAGCAGCAGGGGACAGGGAAGGCCCTGAGCTACCTCTCTTGCTCTGTGCTCTTGCCCTAATTGTGTTTGCCAAGCGGCAGAGGGCTCCATCATCGGGTAACAGTGCCCCTCATCAGCCTAATGAAGATCCTTTGTGATACTGCTGTAAAACCATTGAGACAATCCAACTGGGTTGTAAAACAATTAGAAGTAATTGCTGGCTGTCAAACCTGATCAGTGGGGTGAGCTCTGACCTCTCCAAACAGCCGCTGTAATTAGGCTGATTCGCAGACCATCAGCAGCGCTGAGGATCCAAGCATGGAGTTGTGGAAACCGGGTGGAATTCCATCAAAACCAACAATTTTCTTGAGGCTTGGTATGGTCTCTGGTCAAACCAGCCCTGCTTGTTCATGGGGTTTGTTGTTGGGGGTAGGTTGGGGTTTGTGGCTGCACCTGCACTCGGTGCAGAGCAAACCTGCAAACCACGTCGGTGTTGTCCTACTTGTGCTCGTGGAATTGGCTTGGAGGAAGTTCTACCCAACTCTACCACGGGGGTTCGTACCCAGAAGGTGTGCTGGGGCTGGGGTTGGCAAAATATTTGCTCTGACACTTTCTCGGTGCAGTTCAGATGGGTTGGGTTGTGCAGTAAGACCAAGCCTGGGTCCCAGAGCAGTGTATGCAGGGACCCATGTACTATTCTTCCTCTGTGCTATCTCGTTTGCTCTGAACATGCTCCAACACCACTGAACTCGTCACATCATGAAGAAGCTCCAACACCACATTCAGCTTAACTCATCACATCACAGCCTCCAGAGCTGCCCTCAGGCTCAGGCGCTCTTCCCCAGCTACATTTTTAAGATTTTCTTTGTATCTTTTGCTGGGGAATTTTGCTATCTTAGGGAAACCTTGTCCCAGAACCAGGAGCTTTTTATAAAAAGCTATGTCTAGGGTGGAAAGCCAAGATGGGTGAGCAGTTGGAGATGCTCCATTGCCAACAAATTGCTAGCCCATGGCATCTTGTGCTCTCTGTCATGATGCCCCAGCTTAGCAGGGTGTTGATAGATCCCTGATCCCCCCCTTTGGCCAACCTCGTGCTGGGGAGGGACTTACCCACGGTGCAGATGGGCCGGCGGTAAGGGACCAGCCCGAAGCTGTACTGGAAGATGCCTCTTGCATGGAAGAGGGGAAGGGAGATGCCCATGACCTGCTGGAGCCGGTGCTGGATTCGCCGCAGCCAGGAGCCCTTGGGGTTGCTCACTTGGTCGAAGAGGTCGTTCTCCCCGAATGAAAAGGCAGGGACCAGCGGGGTGCTGTGGGAAGACAAACCCAAAATGTGGCCATGAAGGTTAACAAACCCATCCCTAAAACCCTTCACCACCCGCCCAACTCAGCAGGAACATCCCAGTGACCGCCCACAGCCCAGAGCATCCCTCCCCAAGCTCCCCCTGACCCCATCCCTTTCATCACCCGTGCTCGATGGCCACGCGAACAAATCCCTTCCTATTTTTCAGCAGCAAGGTGCAGGATCCCGGCTGGGCATCCAGAGCCTCCTGCGCCCCGCCAACGATGATGGTCAGCAGGTTCCCCCCGCCTGGCCTCTGCAGCACATGGGATGCGCTCTCCTTATCGGAGGACACAAGGCCTGGGAGGCAGAAAGGAAGAAAAAATTAACAACCTGGCTAGCTGTGGTTTCCTCCCATTTTTCCCCATTATCCAGCTCCAGAGAGGTGCTCAGTATTTATTTGCACAGTTTTCCTACGCTCCAGTAAATCTTAGCCCAACTCCCCAGAACAGCGCTGGATTCATGCATGGCTTTGCCCCGTGAATATGTGATTATTCCTTTGCTGTCTGGCCTACAAGTGAGGAACAGGGGAAAAAAAATAGGAAAAAAGTAAGCTGAAAACTAGCTGCAGGGAAAATCTGTTTCGGCTTGTTGTCAGATTAAACCATGTCCCACCCTGAATCCTTCCAGAGTCAGTGAAATGTTGGCTTTAGGTAAAACACACAGGAATTTCAGTGCCTGTTGCTATTTTAAAGTGACATTTGGTGCAGAGTTTGGCCCCCTGATGTTATTTGCTTACAAGGATTAGAAATCTCTAATTCAGAAACAACAAAACCATGTTGTTTTGGTTAAACAGAAAACATAATTCAAAATGTTAAAAAAAAATCAATAAATTAATAAAATAAAACGGATGTTAAAAAATCAATAAATTTTCATTTCTTCTTCATTTCTTCCTCTCCTGCCCTGTGGTTCTGCAACACAGCTATTAACTATTAATTAATAGCTATTAACTTGCTATTTAACTTTAGAGAGATTTTGGGTGCCACCTCCAGCACCCACGTCCATGGATGGGATCAGGTTGGCCACAGATGGAGACAAATTCTTCCCTTGATCATCTCAAGCCTCCCTGGTGCTTTCACCTTTCACTCCCTCCCCAAAAAATCACCCGATTCACCCACTCATCCCACTGCCGTCCTGCTCACCTCCACCCATCAGGTAGTCCCTGAGGAAGGGGACACGAAACCACAAGGAGAGCATCATCAGGTGCGGGGTGATGCCCGGGAAGAGTGTGGAAAATCCCGAGGCCTCCGTGCAGAAATTGAGAAAGGCTCCCACGGCCAGCACCCCGTGGGGGTGAAATCCCATCAGGTAGTTCTGCCTGGGGTCCAGCTCCGCTGTCTTCACCAGCTGGGCACAGGGATGGGCCATGGGTTAGTGCCGTCACCTTGGGGATGGAGCATTGGCTATGGAGCGGGGCTCTCAGGGGGGCCCTGGCACCCACCGTGCCTTCTGCTGGGAAAGGTCAACTGAAAAACTCCATTTTTTTTTTCCCTGCGATGTATTTTGTTGCCTGTTTTCATATCTCTCACCACCCTGTGGCCCAAAATGACTGTTCCAGTGGCACAATTCTTTAATCATAGACTCATAGATTGGGGTTGGAAGGGGCCTTCAATGATCACCTAGCCCAACTGGATGATCTACACCTCCCACTAGATCTGGTTGCTCAAAGCCTGTGTTGCTTTCATCTGGCCTCAATGCTGGTGGGAACCTCTTTTCTTTAAAACCTCCTCCTGTCCATTTTCCAATAAGGGAAAAAAATGTAGAAAGTGAGACGGGGGTGATTATTTCCCCCTACGACCACCACCCCATGACCAGAACCACCCCAGTAATGATCTTCCCATCCTGAAACACGTCAAGTTATCAGAGGGTGCTTTTGTACATCGTGGGGAGAGACCCCCAGCTCTCACGGAGCTAACAGGGAACAAAATGAGGGATTTATTACCGTATGGGAACACCTGCAAGAACCCAGCCTCTTGTGCCTGTGTTAGTAACCCAAAGGAATCAATCGATGGGTCCATCAAAAAGCAATGGATGCCCACGGTTGCTGCAGTTTTTCCTGGAATGGGAAATGCCTGTGCTCAGGTTCTGGGGAAGGGCTGATTGCAGGTGTTGTGCAGCACAGGGTTGGCCCCTGGGGGCTGGCTGAGCGGCAATCCAAAATACTTGGCCACTTGAAAGTGTTTTTGGAAACTGGGAAGGAGAATGGGTGGCACAGCTGGAGAGAGGGTGAATAAACAGAGACGAGGGACAGGCAGGGTTTGGACTTGCTGGGACCCGCCTGGAGGGTAAGGACTGCTGTGACACCCCTCCTGCTGGTGCTGTCGGTGCTGAGGCTGCCCCTTTTACAGAGCCATCAGGAACATCCAGACAGCCCCAAGCACCCCGGGACAAGCAGAAACAAACCTCGGTGTGCTTCACCCCGCCAACCCTTCGAGTGCCCCGCTCCCATCCGTAGGCAGGTTGCAGCTAATGGTGTGTGCGCTTTCGTGGCAGAGAGTGGGTGAGAGTCACGAGGGTCTGTTTTTAACCTTTTCACATCGTGGCCAATTTCCCACCTGTCCTAGAGCACTGTTGACTGTCTGCCTGTGCCTGCTCCTAATGAGGGGAGTGAGCAAACAACTGTGCCTGGGTGCGGAGGTGGGCAGATGGGGGCTGCGGTGCTGAGCCCCCGCCACGATGTGCTCGTTTTTTGAGTGATTTCAGCTCGCTTCAGTGCTTCCTGCACTCATCGTTGACCTCCTGCCTTTCATCCCCGTGTGATTTAGAAGCAGGGAAAGAGGAATGGAGGAGAGGAGAGGAGAGGAGAGGAGAGGAGAGGAGAGGAGAGGAGAGGAGAGGAGAGGAGAGGAGAGGAGAGGAGAGGAGAGGAGAGGGAAGAGGGAGGCTATGTCCTGGGACTGCAGCCATACTCCAATTTATGGGGGTGACAGCACTGTAGCTTTTAAAACCATTTTTCAAACCAGCAGCCAGTGAGGCTTACAGGAGGAATTGCTTTTGCTACACGTAACCAAGCAGTTCATTCCCAGCTCTATTTCTGGGTGCTCATATTTCCTCTTGATGCTTTCCATTGAGATCACCCTGTGATGTAGTTTATCTGTGGCAGTGCATACCTATTTTCAGCTGCCAGATTTTTCATCTTTCTCTGCATTACCATATTATTTTATTTTATTTTTCATTATTTTAACTTTTTAAGGTATTTATGGCCACAAACAAAGCTAAAAGCAACCCCAGCTGTTTCAGTGATGCTCCTGGATAGCACATCTGCTTCTGATGTGTGAATCTTTGCATCCCTAGTGGCCTCAATGCCGGTAAATCTGTACCCCCACCAACCATAGCTTTGGGCCATTAGAACCACCCATGTGTTATGGGGCTTGAACCTAATCCACGTATCCAGCTCCCTGCTCTAAGCCGCAGGCAATAGGAGGGTAGGAGCCTGGTTGCTCAAGGGTTGATGGATCCGGTCGATGTTTCTTCAGCAGCACTGCCCACGCCTGAGTGGCTTTGCTGAATTAATTGCCTCTTCCAGCTTTGTAAACCGGAGGGGAGAGAAGGTCCCTGTCCTTGTCACAGCATCTGCTCATGGTTTGGGCCAGAGCTTACTGAGAAACCAAAGAGCTCGAACAAGGTCAGAAAGGAAACCTGTCACAGAGAAGAGACCTGGGCAATGTCCTTTAAGCCATAGGTCAGTCCCCTGAATGCTAAACCACCCTTCTGGAAACTCTTTAACACAGTAACTCAATCCTCCCACTTGGTTTGTCCTTCTGTTTGTTTGCTCCTTCCTCCTCCTCCTGCCAGAGGTCACGCAAAACAGGCTGCTCCCTCTCCTCCAGGGAAGTTAATACCTGATGCCACACGGCCCACATTTTGTCTGTTCTGGCCCCAAAATGCTTAACTGGGCTGCCTGGGGGCTGCGGGGCTGGGGTTGAGGTGCAGAGGGGTGGCACTCTCCTCCTCCTCCTGGCTCCTGTCACTTCTGCACCCGCCGGATGACGCCTGCTGCCCTGGGCTTTCTGGGTGAGTTGAACCTTTAATCATTGCCAAAGGACTCGAGGGTGCAGCCAAGCCGGTCTGTGTGCAAACATCTAAGGAAGACGAGATCTTGGCCCGGAGTTTTCTTAGTAGGGCGAGACCAGTTTCTGATCCCAGTGGTGTCTGATGGGTGCCAAGCTAACGCGTATGACCCGTGGCCTGAAGGCAAAGAGCTGCTGTTGGCTTTTAGTGGTGGGCTTGGGAGGTTTGGATGCAGGGCAGAAAGCCTTCTCAATTCCAGATCTGCGGTTATCATGGCCCTCCCAGCTCAAACTTTAATTTGAATTTGAAGGATGGGGTCTACTTTAGCCTTCCTCATGGATAAATGCTTTGATAGCTGCAATTGTTCATTGCTCCCAGTGACTTCTTGGTAGCAGACCCTCCCCTTACTCTCTCTACACAAATGCGGGTCCAAGACGTGGGCAAACCCCTGCCCCAGATCCCCCAGCTCCTGCAGAGGAGTGCTGAGATCTGCCCCACGTGCCATCCTCAGCCACGTTAGGGGGCTGCACGCGCAGAACTTCAGCTCTGATAAGAGACCATGTAACAGTGAGGATCTCAGGCATACTTAATTTTAAACTGGATTAGTTAAACCGCATTAACATCCCTAGTAGATGCTCTTAGCTGGAATTAATGTGGCCTTTGTTTGGTATTTGTTTTGGATTTTTAATTCATTTTGGAGGGGAATTAAGCTAATTGGAATTAGGGCTTCTGAGTGGCTGTATCAGCACAGGAGTTCAGCGCTGGTCTAACGAGGATGTTTTAATTCACCCCTCGAGATGTGGCTGGGGGTTTTTGGGTGTCACCTGTGGCCTGGACTGTTTTGCTCCAAATGCAAAAAAGCAGGAAGCTGGTGTGAAAATATAACCCTCCCTGAGCCCAGAGGTTTACACCAGCTTGTCCTGGGGACAGAGCAATTTTCAGCCCCAAAGCCAGCCTTGTTTGTAGGGCTGGAGGGAGCCAGAAGTGGTTAAGTGGGGAATTAGAAGGAGCCAGGCTGCGACGAGCATGGGGGCTTGCAGATATTGCAGAGTTGCTATTGTATTTTTATCCCCCCGACCCCAAACTCCACTTTCAATGGTGTTATATCCATTAATCAATCTGCTCTTGAGCAGGGTAAACTTCTGTTCAATTTTACCCTAAGCAAATCCTCAGGTCCCTTGCTGTCCACCAGGCACCTCCAAAGAGCATCTCCCACAGGAGGAGGCATGCAGCCAGTGTCTCTGCAGGATGAAACCACCGGAGGAACAAAGAAGGAGGAATTACACCAAGAAGAGAGGTGGGCAGGTCACCCAGGGGTGGGAGAGCAAAGAAAGTGTGAATGAGTACTGCCAGCAGCTCCCCGGGCAAATGGGGTTCGGGTCCTGGCAATGGAGGGGGTCTGAGAGGGATAACTGGAGAAAAAGGTGGCTCTGGGCACTGGGGTTTTCTCCAGGAGCTGCAATACCAGAGACACTTGGGGGCAGAGAGGAGAGCGCCAAGTCATGGGACGGAGAAGCTCCTCAGCAAAGGGGAGAGAGGTGGCTCAGGGTCACTTGGCTGTGTGCTGTGTTTGCCTTCTTCTCTCCTCTATCCAACAGAAGGAAGTCAAATGAATAGCCACGAGTACTGAAAATCAGAAATTATATTTAACGTCACGGGCCATGACACAAGTTCCCCAGTTACACATAGTACCGTGCTCCCAGGAAAAGAAAGAGAACGTCCCTGGCAAGCCCTGGTTCATGGGGGCTTGGACCTCTCCCACCCTGCAACGCCTCCTACGTACCCAGAACCACAACGCACCCCAATAACCCCAGTCACGGTTTATGCAATTGTGAGAATGAATGAGCTAAGGGATGGAACCATCCCAAAGCAGAGCTCCTAGGGGGCTGCAAAGTCTCCAGTGATGCGTTTTATTTCCGCAAACAACAACAAAAAGAAAGCCAACCAGTGGCCAAGCACAACGGCAGAAGTTGAGGCTCTGCCAGATGCTGTGGATAACCAGGTCCAGCTGGCACTTAGACAACCCCACAGTCGGTCAGAAATCTCCTTTGGCTCCCCACGAGGGGAAAACAGTGCCGTGAAGTCCACAGGGACCTTCTCCACACAGCAGGAACCTCTCAGGTTGCCCCAAATAAAGCTGCTAAGATGGAGCCTGCCAGGGTTGCTGTAAATGATGACAGCACACAAAGATGAGATTTGTCCCTCTAAGTCCTCCGCTTCTGCACATCCCTGGTGCTTCTCAGAGGAGGTTACCAAAGAGCTTACTTATTCTGGCTGGAGGGGTTGGGGCTGGGGAGAAGAAGCAGTGAAGATGTGCGATTTCTTGGCCACACGATGAAGGAATTTGTTCTTACTTCAGCACTGGGTGTATTCTTCATGATAAAGGGGCCACAATGACAACAGAGGTTCCTTCTGGTGGAGAAGGAGATGTGCGAATGGAGATAAGGGTTTGGGCAGAGACCTGGCAGTGGCAGACACATTACTGACTGCTGATTGAACACAGCACAGGTAGGGCCATCCACAGGATCCAAAATCTCTCTGCAGGCACCATCAACCCCTAGCAGGCATCAACGGATACCTGCTCAACCACACACTGCCTGGAGAGATTCATTTTGGGATATTTTCCCCACTTCTAAGACCCAGCTGAGCTCAACATGTATTGCAGGCATATCATGTGGTTGTGTAAAAAAAAAAAAAAAAAAAAAAAAAAAAAAGACTAGAACAGGGTTGGAATATTGGAATACAGGGGGATGAAGCAGAAATAACCTTTCTGGAAAAGGTCTTGGGCACCCCCCTGGATTCTCCACGCTTTTTTTTTTTTTTTTTTTCCTCACCTGCCTTTAAAAATCACCCAAACTCATTCAGGTCCTGTCTGACCCTACAATTGCCAACCACCTAACTAAAATAGGCTGAGCTCCAAGGAGCAAAACCGAGCAGCAAAGTGTTTTTTCTGCACAGCTAGGATCAGCAGAGGGTGCTCCTCACCCGCGCTCGCAGCCTGCACGCTCCTGCGTGGCAGATGCTTGCTGCAGCAAAGTGCGAATTCACTCTGCCTTAATCCCCAGAAAACAGACGCTCATCCCAACCTCTCTTCACTTCCGCAGCCATAAACATGCCCCGAGATCCTGTAAAAACAGCGTTTAAATCCCCTCCTTGAAATACCAGAGGGCAGAGCGGCGCAGGCAGCTCTTGCTGCCTCCCCACCTCCAAACCCTGACACTTGACCACGCTGTTTGCAGCGGGGATCCAGGAGGATTAGGAGCCACATTTAATCTTCCCAGAATACCTAATCCTCCAGGGCTGAACGAACTCAATCTACGCACAAACACAGCCCACGGTGCTGGGTGCCCACCCCATCCAGGCCCCCCCAAATCCTGCTCCCAATTTATCCCCATCCTTGATGTTTTTTTTGGCAGGGGGGAGAGTATGGGTGGGTGTGCTCAGACCAAGCTCAGCTCCTTGTGAGAGCTGGGATGGAAAAGCAAGGTTTCTTTAAAGTGCCTAATTTCCACGCTGCTAGGAGCAAATCACCTCATGCTCAGAGGTATGAGATGAAATGTCTTGCCACACAAGGAAGAAAGCACATTTGGGGTTTTCAGGTGGGGAAAAAAAAAGATAGGAGGTGGGGTATGAAACAAGGCAAGTTTTCCACTGTGCTTTTTTGGGCACCCTCTGATTTCTCCTATACCAGCAAGGACAAAGGCTCCTCCAACCGTCCCTGGGGGTGTTCAAGGAAAGGTTGGACGTGGTGCTTAGGGACATGGTTTGGTGGGTGACATTGGTGGTAGGGGGACGGTTGGACCAGATGATCTTGGAGGGCTTTTCCAACCCTAATGATTCTGTGATTCTATGAAACCCTGCCTTGTCTGCACCCCAGGACCAGCGAGCTGCAGCCAAAACCAGTAGCCATGCTCCCTCTGCTGGTCTTTCCTCCTGGCAGTGCCACCCAGGGAGGGAAGGACAGACGGACAGCCCAGGGTGATGCTCAGTAGAGGCTGTACACAGCCAGAAGAGGTGTCTCTGAGTTCAGGTGGCAGCGATGTGTTAGCAGAGAGGTTGGTCTGACACTGCTCAAACAGAAGCTTATGGCCAGAAACAGATGACAGAATATATATTGCATAGAGCCACGTGGATAGCTCACAGCAATTCTAACCTTGAAATAATTACTTGGGAACCCATTTGGTGTTTCCTATTAAATGCTGCAATGCACTACCTGTCCTTTATGGCAAAATCCACCAGAAGCTCTCCTGGCTTGGGTTCCCATTCCTCCCCAGGAGACTATGGTGTACTTTTGGGGGGCTTGCCTTGGAGCTCAGCCAGAAACCCTTAAATCACTGCAAAAGCTCCTGATAAGGGCCCTGGACAAGGGCCTGGAGAAGTCTGGAGAAGTCTGGCTGGCATTTGCCAGCTTCCAGTACAAAATTAAATAATCTCCAACAGTGGAGAGAGAGGGTGATGGTCCAGTTAAACCCAGCACATCTATTTCTACCAGTTTTACCCTGATCTGGTGAGAGGCGATCCCAGTTTGCACACTACCGCTAACTGGACACGGTCACAGCCAGCACTGCCTTTTGCTTCTTCACCTTCACCACCCTAAGAGGCATATCAGGATGGGATGAAAATTAAAATGAGGGGAGCGGAATAAAGGAGAAATCAAAAAGCTCTGATTTTCCTGGTGCAACATTTGATTTTGGAGTATTCTGGAGGTGGTTCCTCCAGAACCGAGTGATGTTTCCACTCTGATGACAAGGAGCAATGTTTTCTGGGACACACTGTCTGTGCAACAGGGTTGTGGTGTGGCAAAGCCCACATTTTACCTGCAGCACTGGGCTCAGTATCGTACTGAGTTGTGGCTTGCAAAATGGGGTTATACAACATCAGAAGTTACACTTTAGGCACCATTATTTTGGGGGCAGATGTGCCCAAGTGAGCTGTTATAATACAAATATGCATTGCATCTATTCAGAAATGGTAAGAGAGATCCAGACAGACCCCATCTATTCTTTTTTGTTGTTGTTGTTCAGCTCTGATTTCTGCCCTAAATTAATCTCCTTGCTTTCAGGGCTTGCTTTATCATGTGTCTTTCAAGAAAGGGCAGTAGCAGCAGCAGTCCAGTCCAAGCATTTTAGAGGATATGCACTGAAAGATGCCTTCCAGAGAAGGATTCCCTGTGCAGCAAGTCACAAGTTGCAAGGGAAATGTGGGCATTGGACAGTGCTGACTTTGACACTCAACTGCAATGTTTCCTTAAAGGAATCATCTTGTAAATTCCCAGAGTGAAGCGTAGCTTGATCTACCCTAAAAACTCTCTCTATTGCATGACCCATGGATGCTGCTGTTGCTTTGCTCAGCTATGCACAGACCTGTGATGGTGCTGAGGCAGGACTTCATCATGGTCCACGCATTCATGTCATGCCAAGGGGAAACTAAATAAAGACTGAGGTCAAAAGCCTGCCACATGCACTAAGGTAAGTCAGGAAATGTCATGAAAGTGCATCTCAGGGGAATGGCATCTCTGTGACATGGCCCAGGACACCTCTGCTTTGCCCATCCAGCCTCTTCTCCAGTGGAGAAGGCTGACCTTGCAGGAAGATACAACCTCTTAGGCTTTGATCAAAAGCCTAAGAAAAAAAAAAAAAAAAGAGCTTTTTGACCAAAGCTTTTTGGTCAAAATTTATCTCTGCATCCACTGGGTAAATGGTGTGCAGCCAGAAGAGCAGGTGAATTGCAATATACCATGGGAAATGGGCCAGGGGAGATGTTCCTATCAGCTAGAATGCAGCAAGGTTAAATGGGTGTGTAAAAGACAGGTGATTAAAGGATGTGATTGGGATGATATTGGGTCATGCAGTCATTCGGAGAGCTGGGAGGACAATTTTTGCCTCCTGCCTTCATCACTGACCTCCTCCTCCCTGTGCCACAGCGGATACCCCCAGACCCACCTCCAAGCACAAAGGAGGTCCTGAGGCTGGCCCTTAGAGGTTGGTCCCCCAAAATCCCTAAAAGCCAAAGGGATTGGCGGCGCTTACCGTGACGGGGAAGTAGTCCCTCATGTATCTCCAGACGACGCTGTTCCGTAAGAGCTGGATCCGTCTCCCTCCTCTGCTGGGTGCTTCCCTGTCCGTGAGCCACCACGCAGCGTAGAGGGCACTGAGCAGCCAAAATCTCGTGAACAAGAGGCCGATGAAGAGAGCTATGCAGCACTGTGCTGGGAGGAAAGAGAGAAAAGCAGCGGTGAGTCGGGGGGCTGACTTAGGTGGGAATGGTTAGAATTGGTTCTCCTGAAGGGACTTGGTCTGTTTGGCCCATACATGAAGCCCAAGCTTGAGCTGGGCTCAGTGCTGGATTATTTTATCAGTGTAAGGCACCTTTGACGCAAAGAGGTGGTTTTTCTTCTTTTACTATCTGCCCCAGGAATTGCAGAGCAGCTTAACTCCAGTCCTTGCAGAGCCATCTATTTCTCCAAATTTCTCCATCTATTTCCCCCTCTTCCCTCCAGACTGATGGACCTCTGTCTGCAGAGGGTCTTGCAGATCCCATCTCCATTCCTTTGCTCCAACCTCTGCCATATGAACGTCCATGTCTTACCCCAATGCTCCTGTTAACATCCCCAGACAGCACCTGGCATTTTGCGATGTCAGCAAACCAGGGCACTATGTCCTGTCTGCACAGCCCCGACCACTTTGTCCTGAGCCATGGCTTCCTCATTTTCAATTACTGTCCACGATTATTTTATTTTTATCTTCCCATGTATAAGAGTTTACTTTTTATTGATTTTTTTTTATTGATTCTGGGCCTTTTCCTCTACTTCTTGGGTTCACTGTAAGCCCTAATCTTGGCCTGAAGAGGATTTTCAGTCCTTTCAGCTTGGTGTCATTGCAGATTTTATAAGCGTGCTCTACTTCATTCCCCAAGTCATTAATGACTTGGGACTTTCCCAAGTCATTAAAGACCTTCCTGAGTTGCTTCCAGTCAGTGCTCAGCGTTGTCCTCTACCTCCTGCCTCCCTCTCGCCCTGCGTTTTGGCAGGTGAACAAGAGAAGAAAAGTCTGTGTGCCAACAAGCATCGCTTGGCATATCAAATACCACCCGAGCCCAGCACCGTGTGTCTGCACAGAAACTGGGAAGCACTGGTGGCCACCAGGTAAAGCAGATACCCTACAAAGTGCCTGGGAAATAGGAGAGCTGTGTCCTCTCCATCAGCCCCCGTGGAAGCCTTGGTGGCCCTGTTCTTTAGGGTGCTGTCAGGGAAGGGAAAGACTGAGCTAAAAACCACATTCGCCTTCCCCAGCTCATAGGTTACACTGTGGGTGGTGTTTTTTTCTGCCAGAGAAGAGGTATATGATGCTATATATTGAGACCTCCTTTTAATTCGTCGTTGCTTTTACTATAAAGGGACCAAGGGATGCACCTCGATGCAGTTTTCTCTCTCAAAAAAATGTGTTTTTCTATGATGCTGTCCCTGATGCCTGACCTCTTTCAGGTTTTGGGAGCATTTCACGTGTTCTCATCGGAAGAGAATATCTTGATAAGGATAAGTAGATTTGGTCTGCAGTCTATTTTTGTCATAAGTCACCCTGATCCCGGAGCTTTGTGTGTTCAAACAAATAAACACCACTTTTTTGCTGGCATGATGGCACTGATAATTCCTACTGGGAAAAAAATGATATATATATATATATAATATATATAATAATAATAATAAAAGGAATAATCTGACAGGATCCTAAACCTTCTTAAAGCTGAATTGGGATTTTATTGTCCTCATGCAGGCAGAAGCACTGCAGGGAACAGTGTTTGAACGGGAAGGCAAGGCAGGCACCTGGGTGCAGAGCATGGAGAAGCACTGCAGAGCTCTGCACAGTTCCTCAAAGCTCCAGGTCAGGACAAACTGCTGCTACTGGTGCCACTCCTTTGAAATGCCCCAGCCACAATCTTTATAACTCTCAAGGAAAACAGCATCCAACATGAAAGGAAGCTCCAAGGTCCAGACAACACACAAGTGCTGCTCGGGGAGGTTGCAGGTTGTACTGCACCTACCAGCCAGGTCATCAAGTCTGCTGCAAAGCTGTGCAATGCCTGATTTTCCTTTTATCACACCGTGCAAAGCTCAAGGTATGCCCTGCAAGGTGGAGGAGTGGCTCCGGTCCAGATCCATGCACTTATCATCCAAGTTCGGCTTTATCTTGCAATATATAGTAATTAGTTTCTCCCTCAATTCATTTGTGATGCAATGTTTTTTGGCAGGGCGGAATTTGCACGCGGTGACCTTCACTCAATATTAAGTGCTTGTAAAATCTGATGGCGTTTTGCTTGCTGCAAGAGAAGCACCTATTCCTGTGCCAGCACGGCCCTGACTTGCTAACAGACACCCGTGTGTCCTGTCCTCAAACTCTTCAACACAAGCAGAGCATTCCCGATTCACAAGGCACTGAAAAATAACATCCCACAGGAGAAAGGGCCAAATCCTGTGACTATTTGAGTTAAGGGCTAGAGGGAAGGATCGTGCTGCAGGACTGAGATTTATTTATGTTCCTGCAGACCCCCAGACTTGCCTGAATCAAGGAAGATGAGGAAAGCCAAGGGTTTCTTGCCTGCCCTTCCCTCGACCAGCAACCACTTCAGAGCTGCGCGGATGACAGCCCTATTTTCCTTGGCATCTGCTTTCCTACAAACAACTGTCATTTTCTGGGCTCCCTGCCAGGCGTACACTTTAAAGGATATAACGAACATGGCATTAGGCCCTTGGCCAGGGAACCTCAGCAGATATCTCCCTTCTGGGGCCAAACTGCAGCCGACATACAACCCGCTGTGCCCACGCAGCAGTCCAAAAAGAGCCGTCAGGTCTCAGAAAAGCTTCTGAAAGCGATGACAGCCTGTGTCGTGATGGGGATGGGGAGAAACCTGCAAGTCCTCAGTTCATTTGAAACCAGTCTTTGGGCCCCCTCAGGTGCTAGGGCTCTGAAGAGCCAGGGACCCAGCAAGGATGGGGACTGCAGGTGCCTCAGGCACACACGTGGCAGTGGGATGTGGTTATTACATTGCCTTTACATTATTTTTTAAGGGAAAGGGAGGGGAATACTATTTCCAGTATTTGGCCATAGCATCTCTACAATACCCACCTCTCTGCCCCATAGCCCCCTTGTTTCCCAGCCCCAAGCTCCCATCTTTCAGGCCACGTTGGCACAACCAGGAGGAATGAGCAGGTTTGGGGGTGTGGGGCCAGGTAAGCGATGCTGGATCAGGCAGACCTGATCCTCATCTCCTCCTTCTGCAGGTCTGGACTTTTCATGGGAAGCCAGCCACACACAGCAAACTGTGCTAAAAAGAGTGTTCTGTGCAAATATTGCCCCGTGGAGACCCAGAACTGGCAGGGTATGGAAATGGCTTATGTCTTTATGAGACCTTTCGAGGCAGGTATTGTCATGGGTCTGAAGGCACTGTGTCCTTGCAATCACATCAGTTTGGTTATCTGGAAATGGCCAGATAATCCCAGGCTGGGCTGAGACTGTCTGCAGCCCTACCTGCACTGCCGTGGAGAGCGAGGAGACACCCCTTCAACCTAAAACCAAAGGGCCCTTGGCAAGGACAGCTCCATGCAGACCCTAAACCTCTCATTTTCTGTTCAGGCCGGGTGCCAGGAGGTTTCTCTGCCCTTGTCCATGGCGAGGTGCGTGGACACTTTGTTGTCCAGGACCTGGCACCTCACATCTCCATGGCCAGAGGGGAGCCAGCAAAGAGAAGGCACATCCATGTGGGCGTGATGGCCCTCTTGGCTCCCCTCGCAGGCTGGGCACTTTTCTGGGAAGGTTTTCCTCAAAGAAAGGGACCTCCTGAAGGAAAAATGAAGTGCTTGGTGGTGGGCATCCTGGGTTAAGTAGCTTTAATGTGAGCTGCAAGTCCCTCTCTGGAGGGAAACAGGAACCAGACGAGGATGCTCTGCAGGGTTTATCTGCTGAGCAGATGGGTACAGAGGTTTCAAGATGCATCTCCAAAGGGAGATGAGGTGCTACAGAGATGGAAAAGAAGACTTGTCTGGGCAACCACTGCTGCTGGCTTGGCAGAGGGGTGAACCCTGCTGCACCAAAACCATGGGCATACCACATAAAACACACATACATGCCATGGGCTCCATGTGAGTCCTGAGCTATAAGCACACAAAAGAATTTTTTGGCCAAGTCAACACAGGGACCATGTCCTGTCAAAGAGCTGCTGGGCCCAGCACTGCTGCTCACCCAGAATTTTCTCATTCAGCCTCAAATAAGGGGAACAGCAGCCTTCGGAAAGAGATTTTGGGCATTGCAGCAGCCCTAGAGCAGGTCAGACTCATGCTGTACTTACCAGGAGGATTTGCAAGATGCACGTTGTGGTCCTCAGTGCCAGTCCAGAGCTCTCAGCACAGATGAGCTGAGGCTGTGGGCTACTCCCAGCCACCAAGGGGCTGACTCACGCTGGCACTGCACGCCCTTTGAGCCAGCCTTGCAGACTGGAAGAGTTCAAGGGCTGGGTGTGCTGTGCTGGCTCCGGAAAAACAGCGGGCACAGGACTCCTGCCCCTGCCAGGGGCTGGTTAGTGTGGCCTCGGCCACGAGTCCTTCCACGTGGTGTGTCTGGAAAGGTGCCCGTGCCCAAGCATGAGAGAGGCTGGGGGAAGTGTTGGAGCAAATTGACGATTTCAGTGCCCTACAGAAGCTTAGCCCCATCGCCTTAGGAGGTGGCACTGGTCTGTGCTGGGAGGGGAAAGCAGGGAAGGCAACAGGGTCCCTACCCCACACCCTACACCCATCCTTGCACCATGAAATCCCCTTCCAGCAACCATCAGCATCCAAATTAAGCACAGTAGAGGATGAACGAGCCCCTTGTGGGGATGCATTTGCACAGCCATGGCAACAGCAGCCCACGGTGCTGCAGCCGAAGGGCGATCTCCAGCCAAAGGGCTGCAGAAATGTCTGGCAGCAGGTGGCTGTGTGTTTTTGAGAGCCCTTTTCTGGCAGCAGAAGGAAGCATGGCGCTACCTCAGCAAGAGAGGAGCAGCTGGCAGTCCTGCATTGCTCGAGGAGTGGCTGGCCTCTGTGCCTGGGGGTTAAAAGACCTCCAAGATCATCTGGTCCAACCGTTCCCCTACCACCACTGTCACCCACTAAACCATGTCCCTAAGGACCACATCTTCACCTGTAGCAAGCCGCATTTCCCTGCAGGAGGCAGAGCCCATGTTTTGAGCAGCTCCATGTTACCCTCTGACCACAGAGGGTTTCTCCTTTCCGCCCATCTTTTGGCTTTCAGCTGGCTCCAGCAGTCATCTCCATCACTGAAAAGTCAAGTGCCAGCCTGCTCCTGGTACCAAGGAGGGGCAAACCTAAGAAGCAAGTTGTTTTGCTGGAAAATAACCATTAACACTCCTTAAGCCCTGGCTGCATCCGTGCTGGAACACAGGGACAGGTTTCTACATCCCTTAACATCACGGCCACATCTCCACTATCTCCCATCCCTGCCAGGCACCATGGAAGAAAACCTGGGGACAGGGGCAGGGAGAGAGCCAGAGTGCACCCCAAAATGTCCCCGGTTTGGTTGGTCAGGTCCGGGGCTTCATGTTCTTTTCCAGATCTCTCCCAACGTCCACATCTCCTCCTGCAAGGCCGTCTCCAGCGTAGAATCTGGCAGAGTGCTGCTCAGCAGGGGCCAAGCCTGTGCCACGAGGCAGGCAAGCAGCCACACCATCTGGACCAGTATGGCCCAGTGCTCCAGTCCACCAGACACTGGTGCAGAGGTAGCCATTCAGCCCCAGGTCTGTAGAAGAGTTTCGATGGAGCCATCTTAGAAACTTAATGAGGCTCTAAAGCATAACCTGTGCTTTCTTCATTTCGGAGATGCTTGCATGCCAGGACAATTATAAACCCAAAGTTCTGCTGCCGCTGTGTGTTGGGACTGCCCAACAACTGTCCTGCTGCGATAAAGCAGAGGGCTTTACACAGACTCCATCTGAAATTACGAAGCCAACTGGCATGATGACGGCAAACTCTGGGAAGCCACCTCATAGCCTGGCTCCTGATCACCCTGGATGGTTTTCACCCTCTAATAAGCTGGCTTTGTCTCTCCCATCTTCTCATTTCCTTAGGCACATGGTTTAGTAGGTAATATTGGTGATAGGGGGATGGTTGGACCAGAAGGTCTTGGAGGTCTTTTCCAGCCTTACTGATTCTGTGATTGCTTGGTCCATCCTATCCATAACTGCACATCTCTCATTTCCAACAGCAACTGATGCCCTCCACACAGCAGTGTGTTTGAACATGAAGCATGGCCCCTGCAGTGAGTTTGTCAGGGGCCCAGGTTGCTGCTGTGTTTCCTCTCCAACCTGCCTGGGTTTTCCCCAAAACCTGCCCTTTTGGGGTAGGCAGCAGGGTCTGTACAAAGTGGGGTTTCAGTTCCCAGGGTTGCAAAGCTGAGTCCCCATGTTCTTCCCATTGCACCACCCCACGGGCAGAGGAATGTCATTTCTCATGACTAATGCTGAGCGGTGCAGCACCTTAGACCAGGAAAACATTAAACCCAAGGAGCAGGAGAAGTTGAAACCCCCAAAAGGCTGCATAAAACCTGAAGATATGCCCAAGCACATACACGCAGCCTGGGGCCACCATGCTGTGATCGGTGGTTGGAAGAGACAAAAACAAGGAGGAGAAAGGAGATGCTTTGGTAAGACGGAGCCACCCATGCTGCAAGACAGAGGCATGTGTGTGCAGCCTCTGCTGCTAGCCACTTGTCCTAACATGGCTTGCAAATCACTCAGGCTCCCTAAATGCCCCTCTCCTTCAATCCCAGACCTTCAGTCTTCTTGGGTTGGGGAAAAAGCTGCTCTGGTTTCTCAGAGAGGGAAAAGGAGCTGCCTCTTACCTAGACCCAGGAAGCTGAAGACCCACTGGACCACCGACGCGGTCTGAAGCCTTCTCTGCAAAGGCAGAGAGAGCGGAGCAAATTCGATGTTCATCTTGGCTCTGCGTGTGCGCCTCGGAAGGAGAAGGAAGCTCGGCAAGTGGCGAATGCAAAGTGCAAAGTCGCCCGTCAATATTTACCCAGTCTTACAGTATAGGGGGTTGTGCAACGTGCAGTGGCACGGGGAGGAGAGGGACAGTGCTGGGAGGTGTCACCGGCTTTGTGCCAATGTGAAAGTCACCATGTGGTTAGATGGTGAGGGTTTCAAGCTTTCCCCACCCAAATCTAGGAGTTAAACTTCCGTCAGGACAGAATTCTGCCTTCATGTGCCTGTCACCTTCAAATTTCACAATATTTAGGTGCTTCTAGAGAACATTGGGCACTTGTGCATGTGAGCCAGGCATGACCACACGTGCTTTATTGCCCCCTCGCCTACAAGACCCCTGTGCATGGCAGGTGGGGACAAGAAGAAGGGACAAGCAAGGGCAGGACACTTGTATTTGCTGATGATATGAAGCTGAAGGGACTATGTGCAAGTCTCCTCCAGCACTACAGCTTTGGAAAAGAAAAATCCAACCACCCTTCTTGCTGAAGCAACTGCAGGAGAGAGCAGGAGAGAGATGTAAGGAAGGAGACTGTGGGAGCAGTGTTGGCTGAGGTGGGAGGAAAAAGGCTTTTCTGAGGAGTGGCTTTATGATTCAAAATATGTAATGTGTAGATAAAGCTCAAGGCTGTGCCTGCTGGGCGTGCAAAGGGCTGGGTGGGTTTCGGTGTGAGCCATGGAGGCATGCAAACAGCACATGGGTGTTTCACTGGGGCACACAAGCAGGCTCACACCTCTGCCAGAGGATGGATGGAGGGATGGATGGATGGATGGATGGATGGATGGATGGATGGATGGAGAGATGGAGGGATGGATGGAGGCATAGGTGGATGGATGGAGTGATGGGTGGGATGATAATGGGGTGGGTGGATGACTGAGTGGGGGATTGGGGGTGTGGAAGGGTGGATGGACGGGTGTTTGGGTGGATGGATGAGGCAGACAAGTGTCCATGTGCATCCTTGCATATCCTTACATGGATGAATGAGAAAGGAAACACAACCTCGTTTTTGCATTTCTGCCTCCAAGCAGGTGCACGGGCTGCACCTTTGACATGACACGTGCATCAAATTCCACCCTGCAATTTTCCGCATGGAAAAATTTCAGAAATTTGGGGAAAAAAAGAGTCCTTGCAGAACTCACAAGCCGCTCAGGTAAACAAAGAAATCATCTCATGGGAGGCCCAAGAAAACCAAGGGTCTTGTTGTAACCAGGATACAGAGTAATACAGCTAACAGACTGAATTAAACAATAAGCTGATCTGCTACGAAAGCACCGGCGCACATACAAAGGCGTTGCCTGCTTGTCTAAGGGGCATTTCAAATCCCCAAGCTCACCGTGCCCAAGAATTACAGAACAAAAAGTAAAAGCAACTCTTGGCAAAAGCAAATCAGAGGTGCTAGCTGAAAAGTAATCCTCCCCTTTGTCAGGCCCTAGGAACATGCCAAGCTATAAGGAATTTACAGCTTTTAGACTCCGTTTTCCATAGTCAATACAAACTGCACAGCTCTGGTGAAACCCCAAGGGCTCTTTTCCTAAAGACACCGGTTGCTTTCTTTGAGCTAAAACTGGCTCAGGTGCTATTTGCATCCCTCCCCTTCACCATCCTTTGTCTCCAGGCCTTGTCTGCTTTGGAAAGCAAAGGAGGCTTTTAACCCGTTTGGCTCTGTTGCTTGGAGACGGGATGTTTCCTGGTGAGAAACCACCAGCGATTCCCAAAACGCCCTGCAGAGAGCTGCAGGTGCAGGGCTTCTGGTCCTCCTGCACTGTGCATGCCCCATTGTGGCTGGGGAGGCTCTTGGGGGACCAACTAGGGGACAGTCCTCGCAGTCCTGCTGGTGGGAAGGGTCACACCTGAGCCCCGAAGGACACCCAAACAGCTAGGAAGAGTTTTCTGTTTCCAGATGTTTCGGGCCAAACCCCAAAGCAGATGTGCCCCTGTTTCCCTAAGCAGCTCTTTGCTTGTGGCTTATTATTACAAGAAAAAAAGCATGTTTCGGATTTATTGATGTACAAGCCGGCTCCTTGGAAAAGCTGACCAAAGAGTGAAGCGAGGCTCAGCTGGGTAATAAATATTTATGTCCTGCTCTGCCTCGGGCATGCCATTTGCTTTTTGTATCTCTGTTTCCCTAAATCAGGAGAGAAAAATGCTTATAAAGGCCTTTGAAATCTTCGGCTTAAATTAGAAAGGGCTTGGAGATTCCCAGACTGCCAGGAGGAGGCAAGAGAGATGCAGCTCTCTGCTGTGAGTAGGTAAAATAGAGGAGAAAAGAATTTGTATGGTGAGCAGAAAGGTGACAAATATTTCCATGAGGGCTGTGTCTAGAGGCCTATGACACCCAACAAGCATCCAAGCAGGGACCGTGGTTTCTGGAAGAGCTTTTAGTGGTACTGTTGAAGGCTGTCCCCAAACCATGAGACCCCCAAGACCACTTCCAACCAGCCCCACCCCTTGGCCCCACCATCCCAGTGCTGGGATGTTGAAGTCCAAGTCCAGGATTCCCACAGGATTGCAGCAGGCCAGGCATTCACGGGCATTCAGCTCTCTTCTTTCAGCTGTCTAGCTCCAAAGGAGGCAAATTGCTCCCTGCAGGCATTGGTCTCATGCTAGGGAAGACTTCAGCCCGGAGCTGTTGAGGAGCAGGAACTTGAAGGGGCTATTTTGGCCCATGTTAGCACCTCAGGCTACATTCAGGCCTATGAAAAGGCTATTTTGGCTCACATTATCACCCCAGGCTATATCCAGGCCTATGAAGGGCCTATTTTGGCCCATTGTAGCATCTCAGGCTACATCCAGGCCTATAAAGGGCCTATTTTGGCCCACATTAGCACCTCAGACTACTTCCAGGCCTGCGAAGGGGCTATTTTGGCTCACATAAGCACCTCAGGCTACATCCAGGCCTAAGTCATTCCTCTCTCTGCAGGGAGGCACCTCCAAAGATCTCATCCTGCTCTCTACCAGTCCCCTTGTCCTGCTCTGCCCCTCTCCTCTTGCTCTCCCTTCCTGTTGCTGACTTATTTCTGGCAGGAGAAAGGAAGATGGGGGTGACAACTGAAAAAGGCACTTCCATCAGCTCTGCACTGCTTTATAGAGAGGTCCTGGTCCCATAGTGGGCCCCCCATCCTGACTAAAGGGTCTTGCTGCCACAGGAGTCCCCTTCACAACTCTTAATAGCCATGGGATCATCTTTGAGGAAAAAAATATAGCAACAACAACAACAAAAAAAAATAAGACTTTGTGACGGATCTGGGTTGGTGTGAAACCCCTTAGTCCAGAACCGCAAGAAGGATTTTAGCTTTGGAGTGGCTTCACGCAGCAATGGGCCAAAGATGCAGAGGTGAAAAGTCACGGTGCTGGGGCTGCGGGGGATCACCTTTCAGTGTCCTTCTTGTAGGAAGGAGCCATGCTTAATACAGAGCATGTAATTAAGAGCAACCTTACCTCAGGTCTGCCCCTGCAGTGCCACAATCCTCGTCCCTGCTCAGTGGGAAGTGACGATAGGGGATGAGAAGGGTAATCTTTTATTTGGCAATGAGAAGATGTAGATTTACTCCCAGGGTTTCCGTGTAACTTCCAGCAACTTTCCCTTCCTAGATTTGGGTAATGATTTGAAATTCAAGAGCAATGATAACGATGAGAAAACTTCACTGGCCCTCAGATGAATCTCCCCATGGCAGGACGTGCCTACCAAAAGGCCCACACAGTTCCTCCTGCTACTTCATGCTTCTCTGCTTGCTTTTACATCTTCCTTCTCCTTCTCTCTTTGCTGGCTTGGGTTTTAGTTGTGGAAGAGATGGAGCAGGAGCTCTTCCTTAGGAGCATCAGAGGGAGATCATCACTGAGTGGGGACTGCAGGCAGAGCATCCCCCTCCAGTACCACCTACAAGTAATCCCTACAAGTCCCATGGTAGCACCTCCTGGGGAATTTTGCTGCTGTTTAATTTACACTTATTCGCAGCCCTAGGGCTTTTAAACCTCAATTTTCTCAGTTTTTGTAAGTTTCTCACCACTTCTCCTTATTTCCTGACATACCCGGGCACTTGCACTCATGTGCTCTATGATATATCTTCAGCCACATTCTCCTTGGCCTTTTCCTGCTCAGGTATTTATAGTTATTTATCCGATCTCCTGTGGTTTACGTTTCATCTGAGAACATAAATTCCTTTAATCCCTCAATAGGTCGTCCTCTGTAATCCCTTTATCAGCGGCCCTTGCGATTCAGTTGATCAATGTCCATCTCTGAGTACGAGAAGGAACCCGTAAAGCCCTGAGTCACCACGCTGCGGGCTTTGCAAGTCACCAAGCTTTGCAAATCAGCATGGCAGGGTGTCCCCACGAGCCTGCATGGCCAGAAGAGAGCAGGTTCCACGTGGAAACCTGGCCACGCTCCAGGATCAGGGCTGAGGAGGACCTGCACGGTGCAAGGAGCAGGGCAGTGACATGTATTGCGTGTAGGGGAAGCCAGGAGACTCCACTGCTGTCCTGCTTTGCTCTGCTAATAAGAGCTGGATACAACCCCTGTCTGAGTCTCTTATTGAAACTCCACCACATGTAGGCTCCTCTGTCACACAGCACCCGTGGAAGAGCTAGAAGCTCTCTCCAAATCACTTTCCTTCTCTTCTAGGCCATAGACAACCCTCTTTTTCTTCTCCGAAGAACCTCAGTCATCCATACAGGCACCTAGGTCTTCCCACCAGCCTTATTTCCCCTCCAGTGGGAGGCCAAGATATCAGGAGGAAGCTGAGGACAACCTTTTAGCAACTATCCAGTGGTTCCTCTGAGTCCCATCCCTTCTCGGCCCATTCACTCCACCAGCAGTAAATGCATCTCCCCTGCAAGGTCCTCCTTGCTGTGGAGCCCCTCACTCCCCAAGCTCGTGGGACACCGTTGCGTTGAGCTTGTTCTTCGTCCATCCCCAGCTCTGGGTGAGACGGAAGCCCACTTCTCCCTGCTGCTATTTATTTAATGCAGATCCTTTCAATAAACAGTCTTTCAGACATTACACCCTCATCTACCTGTTGCAAAATCTCCATAAAAACTTATTCTGAGATCTGGCTGGCTCGAATTCTTCCCTCTGTGCATGGAATTATTCTCTTTATGCAGCTCTCTGATATGGATTTCCTTCAGCTGCCATCCCATTCAGCCTTGAAGCACCCTCCCAACATATAGGAATCATAAACAAAGTTGACAAGGAGAACAAGAACACCCCAGGCAGATCCTCATTCACAGCAGTTGTGTGTGATTAGAAAATGATTTAAGACGTGAGATGCCACCAAAAGTCCTCTGTAAGTGGCCACCTGCTGTGCTGTCATATTCCCTTGTCCCTGGTGGCACCTTGCTGGGGACAGGAGCAATTCAGAAGTGTCACTGCTGCAGAGACAGAGCCTGCAAAGCTGTGTGGGTGCCCGGGACAATCGTGCTGTGGCAGGGACATGGAGGCAGCAGAGCCATTGGGCACAAATAGAGGTAAAGAGAGCTTTCTGCACCTCACCAGGGTAGTGTGGAGCTGAATGCTTTTCTCCAGGGGGGTCCAGGTGTGATCCAGGTCTAACCTTGGAGCTGGGGTCTCACCAGCTTCAGCCAGCAAAGCTGACGTCCGGGGTCCCTCTATAAGGGCAGAGAAAGACTCCTAAGGGAGTCTTTCTACAACCCCAACTTTTTTAGTTGTTGTTGTTGTTGGTGGTTTTTTTTTGTTTTATTTATTTATTTATTTATTTATTTTACTTCATGACACCTCTTATTGGAGATCTCCCATGAGCAATGGGCTGAGCTGCCATCTCCCTCCTCCGATGCCGGTGGGGATGTCGGTGATCCCCAGGTGCCTCCCTTTGAGATGGCTACTGCTGCTTTTTCCTTTTTTTTTTTTTTTTCAAATAAAACCATCTTCCCCTCCTATAAGGTCTTGCACTGAGCTTTGCTGCACTGCTCCTACAATGCCATATCGTTACTTCTTGGAATTATTGGGGGGTATGTGTATGCATGGGGAGGAAACGTGCACAGACAGCATGTGATAAGATGTCAACTGCTGATCTGAGACAAAAAGCCGAGCCCTCTTCACCACTGGTTCCAGCAGGGAAAAATGGAAATCTGGGCGAGCCTTCACAGTGGCAGCAGAAGCAGCTTCAGACCTGCCCCAGGCTGGACACCAGTAGCTGGAATTCAGCTGAAAATCATCCTGGCTTCATCTGAGGGTGCCAGGAGAGGATTCACCAGGTCCCCCAGTAATCAGCTCCCAAACCATGTCCATCAGCATTGTACGGGGGCGTCTGGAGCTGTTCCTTGCCTCTGCACCAAAGGAAGCCAGCATAGACAGGACACAGGACCACTGCCTGAAGGCAACACTGATTTTGGGTGCTGCAAAATTTGGGGTTTTCTCCATTTTTGCAACCCTCCATGGTAACCTTATTGTCGTGCACACTTTGTTACAGCCCGATGCAGAGCGATGGCCAGTGCCCTTGGCCATCCCCAACCCTACGTCCCACCACGCAGCAGCACATTTGGCTGTGGCTGTTTCCCAGAAGAGTCTGGGGACGGGGAAAGCTGTCCCTGCTCTCTGCCGCGGTGGCTGTAATTTAAACGCAGAGGCATTTTTATTTATTTAACTGCCATGCTCTCTGAGAGAGGTTTGTAGCCAGCAACTCAATCGGGCTGATTAGAGCTAATGGATTTTACTTGACGTAAGCGATTAAACTATTTCCATGGCTGATTCCTGAAAGTGAATGAGCAGCTATGCTTCAGGATTTATATATAACTGTATAGTTCACTTCAGGAGACACCAAGCATTTTTTTTTTGTTGTTCTGCAGCTCCTTGCTTCATGCAGGTCTGCCTGGTATCTGCAGAGCCTCCTGACGCTGCAAAACCTCCCAGAGCAGCACTGCCCATGTCTCAGCTTAAGAAAAAAAGGAGATGGGTGGTGCATGACTGATCATTTTCATATGAGATGAGCCCAGAAAGAGGTTCAGAATCACCCCAGGTCGCTGCGCACATGCAAATCCCCAGGTCCCAAAGGGATGCGAGGCATTGTGCAGAACCCCAGTGAGCAGGCGTGCTGGATGCAGGGCTGGGAATGCTGCAGCTGCAAAATGGGAGCTGCTACAGTGGGTTCGTATGGGCTTGCAGCCACCAGAAACACACTAATGCATCACCTTGGGCACGGAGCTGCTGCCGCATTGGTGCAACTCCTTGAGCTGAACCAGGCTGGGTTTGGTGCTGCAAATACACACATAGACCTGCCTGAAGGCAGACACTGCCCCCAGAGCTGGCAGGGTAAGAGACTGGGGTGGGAACAGGTCTTGAAAGTATTTCTTCCTGCTCCATGTTACTGCTAAGGGCCATTAACTACACTGATAACCCTTAGTGCAACAAACCCGACAGCAGCATGGATGGAGTTCAGGATGCTTTCTGCAGAGCATGTTCACTGCAGGTATCAGATCTCAGACCAAGATGCATTTTACACCCTAATAAATCACCACGGCAGGCTTCAGGTAAATGGAATTACAGAGAGCATTTAAAAATAAGCACATCTTTGAGGTTCAGCAGCCGACAAGCTCGATCCCTTTGCAATCTTGCAGACCTTGGGTGGGTTTTCCCATCGTAGGGCGATGCTTTTCCACTTTGCCATGTTGCTGTTCCAATCTATTTCTTTAAAACTACAGTGCATCGGCTGCAAAAGCCTTTTGGCATCATCCTGTGCAGAAAGCAGTAGGTTAAAAAAAAAAAAAAAAAGCAGGACTTGGGCCAGGCAGTCCAATGCCAGCAGCTTTGGGACAACTCTCCCATCACTTGCTGCATGGCCTGGATGAGCCAATGGCTTCATCCTGTGCAAAAGGAAAGTGCAGCGTGGGGAGAGCTGAATGCAAAGTTGTCATTGCTCCCTCCTGGGTTTGCCTTTATCATAGTGGGTTTAAGAGGAAGAATTGGCCTACGCTGTGATTAGCACTTCTGTTGTGGGTACAAAGGAGCACATACCACGCTTATTATAAATGCAATACATGGGGCATTAAAAAAAAATTGTGATTCCCACCTGAATGCTGAAGAGCTGCCTAAATCTTTAATGATGATCACCTCTTCTAATTGCACCGGTTGCAAAAGCAAGGATGATATAATCCTGGTGGCTAAAGCAATGGTTGTGTATAGACACCTCTATCTGCAAATAATAATGTTTTTTTTTTTCAAGGGCAGCCCTTCCATTCAGCCAACCCTAACAGTGAGGGCTCCGATGCCATCTGGAGAACAGGTTATCTCTATTTACCTACAGGCAAGATGAAATTAAGCAAATCAAAGCAAAGATGGGAAAAATAATAATAATAATAAAAACAAACCCTCAGGGCCTGAATCAGTAAGGGTTTGCAAAGCTTTGAAGTAAAGAAACAATCCCAGCACGAGTAATCCTGCCTCTCACTGCACTCCCAGCAGCTGCAGGCGCTGTCTGGTGGGGATCAGCTTTCTGACTGCAACGCACTGTTCGGATGCAAGGGTCTCAGAGGGCTGCCAGGTGGGATTTGGGGGTTTGAGTCCATGCCAGGAATGAGCGTTAGGAGGAGCCATTGGTGGGACTTGCAGCAAACATGGGTTGGGAGGGGGTGTTTTGCTTCAGTTTTGCAGCTGTAACACTGCAGTGAAATGTGGAAAAATAATCAGGCGAAATAAAATGATTGTGTGTGTGCATGCATGTGGCTGTGCATGCATGTGCGTGTCTGCATGCATGTGCGTGTGTGTGTGCAGTTTTATCCACAAAAAAAACTGACAGGCAGGGGAAATCAGTCCATTGCAGCCTGGCAATGCAGCTTGTTCAAGATCTGTGCGCTTGCGTGCATCTGTGTGCACTTATTTGCACGCATGTCTGCATGTGTGTCTTTGAGCACACGTGTATGTGCACATCTATGTGTGTGCAAGTACTTCCATGTATGTTTGTGTATTTATGTAGGCATGAATGTGCATGCAAGGCATGTGTGCATGCCTGCACACATATGTGCATGCAAGCTTCTGCGCGTGTGTGTGCGTGTCCATCTATATGCAAGTACATTTGTGCAGGTGTCCATATGTGAACATATATGTGTGTCTGTCTGAGTCCAAATCTGTGTGCAAGCATGTGTGCGCATGCATCTGTATGTGCATGCACATGTATGTCTCTGTATGAATGTCTATGTTGCACACGAGTGTATCTGTGCCAGTGTGCATGTGAATACGTGTGGATGCCTGTGCATGTGTCCCTGTTTTCACGTGTGTGTGCGCACCTGTGCCTGCATGTGTGTATATTATTGTGCATGTGTGTATGCATGTATACGTGTGCATGCAAACGTGTGCATGCATATGTACATGCATGTACGAGTGTGTGCCCACATATGTGCATGTGTGCACATGTGGGGGTGCGTGCCTGACTGTGCATGTCACTGCATATGTGTGATTGTATGTGTGCAAATGTGTTCATGTGTGTGCTTGTGCATGTATGTGATTGTGCACATGTGAATGAATGTCTTGCATGTGTAAGTGTGTGTAAATGTACACATGTATCCAAATAAAAGTGTGCATGCATGTGCATGTGTGTATGTAGGTGTGTGTGATTGTGTTCACATTTGTATCCATGTATTTGCACAAGTGTTCATGCATGTGGTTGATCTGTGTGCATGTGCACATGCAAGCGTGTGTGCATGTGTGTGTTTCCATATGCAAGTTCGTGTGCATGTGTGCACAAATGTGCATTCATGTGGGTGCATAGGTGTATGCACACATGTGTAGGTGTGCGCAGGTGTAAGTGTGCATGCATGTGTGTGCAGACATGAGTGCTGCTGTGTGTGTATATAGACAGACATGTGCAGGTGTGTGCATGCATATATGTGTGCATATGTTTATAAACATGTGTATGTGCATGTGCGCATGCATATTCATATCTGTGCAGGTGTGTGAGTGACTGCACAAATGTGCAAATATGAGTGTGTATGTGCATGAGCACATGAGAGTGCGTGTGTGCATGTATGTTTATTCAATAAGTCCATGTGTGTGCATGTCTTCCACATGTGTATGTCTTCCAGGTATGTGTGCACGTGTGTGTGCGCCTGCACAGGTGCAGGTGTGTGCATGCATGCACATGCACATATGGTTGTGCAAATGTGCACACGTGTAAGAGACATACGTGTGCATCTTGTATGTGTTTGCATTTTTGTGTGTGCACATGTATGTGCATGTACATGTGCAACTCTGAGTGTGCATGCATGTATGCAAATGCACATGTGCACATATGTGAATGCAGGTCTGTCTGGTCACATGGGTCTTGTCCACATCTGTGACTGTTGCCTATATGTGTGCATGCATGTGCACAGGAATGAGTACTCACAAGTATGTGCACATGCACATAGCCATGTGCAGGTATCTGTGCATGTGTGAGTGTGCATACGTGTGTAGGGATATGTATGCATGCATGTGTGCATGCGTGTTTGTGTCCTTGTGTGTGTGTTCATGTGTGTGCACGTGTGTACATATGTGTGAGTACATGTGCGCATGTGTTCATGTGTGCACACATCTGTGCATGCGTGTGAAAGTGAACGTGTGCACGTGTGTGCAAGTGTGCACGTGTGTTCATGTGTGTTCATGTGTTGCATGTCTTGCATGTGTGTTCTTGTGTGCGCATGTGCATGTTTTATGTGTGCACTGTGTTTGTGCATGTGTTGCACGTGTGTTCATGCGTGTGCACGTGCGTTCATGGGTGCACACGCGTGTTCCCCTGCACGCACACATGCATTTACGTGCACACGCACCGCGCATCTCCCTGCACACCCTTACACCCCTCTCCCCCCACGCTCTCCTTTTCTCCCCCCCCCTCCCCACCTTGCACACCCGGCCGTGCACGCGCCCCCTCCAGGTGCACGCGTGCAGGTACACCCCTCCCCCTCCCTAAAACCCCTCCCCCTCCCCAAACAGACCCCTCCCCCTCCCTCCCTCCCTCCCTCCCTCCCCCCTCCCCCCCTCCTCTCCGCGGGCGGGGCGCGTTGCGCTGCGCTGCGCTGCGCGGTGCCTGCGCTGCGCCTCCCCGGGCGCGTCCCCCTTCCTCGTCCCCCTCCTCGTCCCCTCTCTCTGTCCCTTCTCCCGGTCCCCTCCCGTGGCCACCATGGCGTGGCCCTGCATCACCCGCGCCTGCTGCATCGCCCGCTTCTGGAACCAGCTGGACAAGGCGGACATCGCCGTGCCCTTGGTCTTCACCAAATACTCGGAGGCCACCGAGCAGCAGCAGCATCCTCAGCATCCCCAGCACCCCCTGCAGCAGCAGCAGCAGCAGCCCCAGCCCGTGGTCCCCGCTCCCCCGCAGCGCCCCTCCGTCCCCATCGCCACCCAGCCCGGTGCCGATGCTGCTGCTGCTGCTGCGGGAGGAGGAGGCGGTGGGGAAGCGGCTCCCGGCTCGGCACGGCCCGGCCCGGCCCCGCACGCTTCTCCCCCCGCCGATTCGGTGATGCGGCACGACTACAAACCCTGGAAGGTGCAGCGGCCGGAGCCCAGCTGCAAGCCCAAGAGCGAGTACCAGCCTTCGGATGCGCCCTTCGAGAAGGAGACGCAGTACCAGAAGGATTTCCGCGCCTGGCCCATCCCCAAAAGGGGGGATCACCCGTGGATCCCAAAAGCGGGACCCTCGCCGGTCCTCGGTCCGGAGCGAGCATCCCCGGAGAAGCCGGCTCAGGAGAAGAGGAGGAAGAAGGAGGAAGACCCCGAGGCCGAGGAAGAGCATCCCAAAGCCGGGGCCGGGAGGGAGAAGGGCCGGCAGAAGGGCGAGGAGCCCGGGGGGCAGCAGGCGGAGGCGGGCAGGGGCAGGGCGGCTGCCGATGCCCTCAACAGGCAGATCAAGGAGGAGGTGGTGGCGGCGGGGGTCAGCTCGTCCTACAGGTGAGACCCCCCCGGGGCCACCCCTGCCCACCCGGCGGGACGGGGGAATGAGGCTACGAAGCTTTGTGGGGCCGTCTCTTTGGGATGCCGATGGGGTACGGGTGGGTGCTGTGCAGGGGGGGAATGTGTGGGGTCTTTTGGGGAGGGTTCACAGCTCCAGGTGGGGCTGCAGCCCCAAATTACCTACCCTGAAATTCCTAGTTCCCGAAATTCCCACTCCTGAAATTCCCACCCTCAATTTTCCACCCTGAATTTCCCACCCCGAATTTCCCACCCCAAAATTCCCACCCACAAAATTCCCACCCCCAAACTCGCCCCCTGCCACCAGCTTGTCTAGCATGGGGAGCTTTGGACCGTTTCACCCCAACACCCAGATCTCCTGTGGTCCTTCCCCAGCGCATCCTTATGTGCCCAGAAACCCGCTGCGACCCCACCGGCACCGATCCCACTCGCGACGGGGCCGGCGGCATCCCCGAGACAAAGCATCCCGGGGACGCGGCGGGATGCGGGTGACGCGCGTCCTTGGGTGGGGCAGCCTTCGGATGCTGCCATGTTTAACGCGCCGTGGGGTGGCATATCCCAATATCTCCCCCCCTTAATCCCCTCCCCGGGTCCGGGTGCCCCGATTTCACCCGAGGAAGGGACCCCCTTTCGGGATCTGCGGCGCCAAACTCCTCGCCGCTGGCGTTTCTGGATGCGTCGGGAATGCAAAACAAAAAGTGGCGGGGTGGCTGCTGCCCTGCCACGTACGTTTGCAACGGGGATTTGCTGCGATTGTGTTTTCCAGAGCTTTCTTTTGGCAGAGCCCACCGCCGCCGAGAGTGGGGTGGCGATGGCAGAGAGCGGGGCTGGTGGGGCTGGCTGGGAGCAAAGCCTCACCGCGGTCCTGTCGCTTCTCCCCGCGCCTACGTGCGTGCCACGGTGGTGATGGTGTTAGGAAAAAGCCCGCTTTTCTTCCCCGGGGATGGGTTAGGGAGCAGGCTGTGCATCAAACAGGTAATAAATCCATGTGGATTTCAAACTCCCTGGCCAGGAAATGGCTCAAACAGTGAGATTTGGATTATTTTGGGGGTTGTAGTTTGGGGCCAGGCCTGGCTCTCCCCTGGGATGCCAGGGATGCTGTGGGCGCTGTGCATCCAGCTGCTGGCAGTCCACTGAGATGCCAGGGATTTTGGGGTTGTCTGTTTTTGCTGTGGTTAAACCCTTTGGTAGGGAAAAAGGTTTTCCAAGCGCAACACGCCGTCCTTTAACCCACTTTGTGCCTCTGTGATGTTCGACTTGGGGCGTTTTTGTCTGCTCGTCTTACAGGGTGTAGGTTTTTTGGTGCTGGAAGCTGTCCAGGAGCTGGAGAGCTGCTGTGCCGCTCTCTTCCACTGGTGCAAAGGGTAATTAGGCTTATTTCCCCTAAATCTTTGGATGCTCAGCATCCCGCCCCTCCATGCAGTCACCGTTGCAGCAGGGCTGTGCATCCCCCCTTAAAAAAAGGCTCGGGGCAGTGCAGGTGTTGGACCCAAGGGGAACATGAAGGCTTTAGCCTTCTCCGTGTTGCTCCTCAGCTTTTAGGACACCCCCAGGGCTTCTCCTTCCTCCCAGCTTCCCCCCCATGATTTTGTTCCTTGCAGCTCATTGCAGGAGGAGTTGTTTGCTCTGCCACTCAGCCCTGCGCCGTAAGCGCCTCTTCATCAATGCATTAGCGATGTTGTGGCTAATTGTTCTCATTTTCTGCTCAGTTTAGGCATCTTTTAAGTGTCGCTTATTGTCTGGGTTCTCTTTTAAAGCCAAATTCCCCAAATCCGTGTTACTATTGAGAGCCTTGCTGCTCCCAGGAGCCCCTACGGGGTGAGCCTTGAACATCTCCAAGGATGGAGACTCCAAAACCTATTTGGGCAAGCTTTTGGGCCACACAGGAGCCAAAACCATCCCCTAATGACTGGGGAGCAGCAAGGATGGCTAACACGGGGCTTGTCCTCTGTGCCCTTTGCTGTGCTCGTGCGGGGGTGAAGCCTCCCTGCGATCACCAGCACAGGGAGAAGGGGGAGATTTCCTTACAGCCCTTTGCCACCGCTGCAGATCAGCGTAATGGGATGCTGGGAAGCAGCTCAGGGGTGAAGCCAAGGAGCATTTTTTTGATGGTTTTAAAACTTGCTGCATTGCTGTGTTATTTAGCGGCTAGGGAACATCGAGCGACCAGCCCCAGGCCATGAAAAAGGGAGAAATTCCCCCTTTTAACCTCTTTATACCGAGTGAATAGTGCACTGGGACCTCCACCACAGAGCAGAGGGTGCCTGGTGGTGATAGACACGGGGGACGGGGGCTGCTCCCAGCCCAGGTGATGGATGCCAAGGATGTGCCCTGTGTTTGTTAATGTCTGAGCCCAGAAGATTTCAGCAAGGCTGGAGCAGCAATGGCAGGACTGCATGCATCTGCAGGAGCCTCTGCGTGCCCCAGGGATCCTACAGAAGAGCAAGGGAAATGCTGGGAGGATGAGCTCAGTCCTAAAGGTTTCCATGTGTGAAGTGACTCCTGGGGCAACGTATGGGCTGGAGCCCTTGGGATCAAGGAGGTTCGGAGGTGGTTGAGTTGTGCACAATGGCATCTGCTGGCCAGTTGGTGCCTTGGTTCCTCTTCTGCAGTGGGGAAACTGAGGCAGGGACCTACCTGAACCCACACCATGCTGTAGGGCTGGGGGCAGAGTGCAGCCTCAGGACATCATGCCCGTTTGGTGTCCTGTTTTGTTCCTGAGGTGCTGGAAGCCACCGCTGTGGCCAGGTGTGCTTTGGTGTGATGCAGGTTCCAGCACCAAGGTGCTTCTTGCCTCAGTTTCCCTCCCAAAAATGTGGGCTGCCCAAGCAATGCTATGGGGGCAGTTTGCATCTCCCTTCGCCACTCTCTTCTCTGCTCCTTGTGGTGGCCTGTGGACCGTGAGGGACCAACGTAAGGACCAGGGCATCCTTCAGCAGCTGGGACAACTAGGGTTAGGTGGCTGATAGGACTTTTAGGTGGACAAATGGGAGCCAGGACCTGGCCTGGGGGCAACTCCTGGAAAGGGCCCCATCTTTGCTGCTGCGTAGAGCCCTTTCTTGTTTAGCTCTCTGGTGTCCTGAAAGGGGACCTGGTGGCATCATCATGGGTTTTCATCTGCATTGGGCACAAAGGTGGCCCTGGTGACTCCAGTGCTTGAGAGCTTGGGAGTGGGCTTTGTCCCCTGAACTCTTCTGGGTGGAGCAAAGCAGGGATGGAGGTGTTGGGGATGGAGAGGATGGGGATGGAGAGGATGGGGATGGAGGTAATGGGGATGGAAGTGATGGGGATGGAGGTGATGGGGATGGAGGTGATGGGGATGGAGACGATGGGGATGGAGACGATGGGGATGGAGAGGATGGGGATGGAGAGGATGGGGATGGAGGTGATGGGGATGGAGACGATGGGGATGGAGATGATGGGGATGGAGAGGATAGGGATGGAGAGGATAGGGATGGAGAGGATGGGAATGGAGACAATGGGGATGAACGGACTCCCAGGTTGGAGCTGTCCCTGGGGGTCTGGGAGCAGGGACAGAAGGTGACCAGGTGTGCAGGCAGTGGGGTTTGCTGGCGGCAGTGGAACAATTTGAGGTGTGTTCGGCAAAAATACACAAAGGAATGAAGGTTTCCCATTTTTGTTTGGAAAATGATGGAAAAATGTTAAAGTTAGATGTATTCTGTTTTGTTTTGTTTTCCTCCATCTTGCTTTCTTAACTTTTTATTTCCATGGGAAAAAAAAAAAAAGATGTGATAGGTAAAGGGGAAATATCTCCCCTTTTGCAGAAATGAGAAATATTGCTCCCTTTGTGTTGAAATGAGTAATAAGGCAATGAATTTTCCCCAGAGAAGTGATATTGAGAAACCTAGTTCTCAAGTTCTTCACCAGAAAGATATCCTTTTTGACCGAAGCAATTTTTTTTTTCTCCAATTTCTTTTCCTATCAGAGGAAATAAAACAAGAGAGGCTTCAACGGACAAATTGGAACTGCCTCTGGTATTAATGAATTGCCTGTTGCTAATGTGCTGTCATTCATCTCAAGCCCTGGAGGTACTAAGGATATAGAGCAAAGGGGAGACTGTAGAAGCTGTAGAGATGAATGACTCAGTGCTGGGCACCTGCTGGGTCTTTTTCTGAGAAAGAGGAGCTAATTCGGGGAGGGATGTCCACACAGGAGCGCTGGAGCAGGCTGTGTGAGGATGGGGAATCCATACTGCATCGTTATGGTACTGTAAATGTGGGGCTGAAGGACCTCCCAAGACCATCTGGTCCAAATTCCAGTCCTGAGGAAGGAGATGATGTTTCTAGACCATGCCAGGCTGATTTTTATCCCATCTTTTCTTGAAAATCTCCATTGGAGGACATGGCCCACTTTGGCAAGATGCTCAGCAATGCTGCTCACACAGGTTTGGTTGGAAATTCTCCTTTGTCTTCTGAGATTTCTGATCAGATCATAGGCTATGTCTACATTAATAAATTAAACATTGCCAGGACACGTTCCTGGACACAGGGACGTGATCACCTGCACCTTTCTGGTGGTGCAGTGGTCCCATGCATATTTCCCAGGCTGGGTGTGGGATGGGGTACGAGCCAAAAACTGATACCAACACACAGCTTGGGTGCAACCACCTAGTTTTGGGGGTTAAAAAGTTTAATCATGTAAGTGAGGACTGTCACAGTTTTTCCCGTTTTTTTGTGTTTTTTTTTTTGAGCAGTTTTTCCCCTGTTTCTGCTCTGCTACATCACCTCAGCAGGGACCTTTACGCAGGTAGGACTGGATAGGATGCTCTGGACCAGTAAATCAAATCGTAGGCACCCCGTTGTTCAGCCTTTTTCAGTAACGTGTGGTACCACTCTCAGAAATTAGGGATTTTTACTTGCATGACTCCAACTTGAACAGTGTGCCAAGACCCCAGCCTGGTGGTTCGGAGGCATCATCTCATTTCCAGCCTGAACATGGCAACGGCCAGGTTATGGTTTGTTTTTGTGTTAGCACTGGGTTATTTAGTGCTTTTCTTCTCTCGGGGGGTCCCTGCCCTGTGTCCCTTAGTCCATCAGATTGCTTGGCTCTGCAGCTAGCAAGCCAAAGCTTTTTAGTTTCTGTTATGTTCCCTGAATCAACCCTTCCCCTCAAAATCTTCCTGAATTAAATCAGCATTTCTAGGTGCAGACACAGAGTGTTGTTCATGGGTTTGGAGAGGAGATTCCCCATTTCCATGTCACGTTTCTGCTATCAGACACCACAAGAGGAACACCTCTGATAACCAGGACCTCACATCATTCTCTTAGGCAGTCCCAGCCATGGAGCTGCCATCCCATAGCAAGATATCCTGGTGTTTAGTACTATTACTACCTTTTCATCCCATTTCGAACAAGACGGTCAAGGTCAATCCCTTTCTTCCTCTGTGATATCCCCATCCTCCTCCATGCTGGTGCTGCCTACAGTGTTGTGTCATTAGGAGGTCTCATCACTATTGCCCTACTTTTTTTTTTTTTGTGTGCCGAAGTCAACCTTAAAAATGTTAAACACTGCTAACCTCCTTCCAGGCTGCAGCTCAGCCTTCTGATGCCTCGCATTTCCCTTTCCCATTTTCCCATTCTGCTGATGTTCACGGTCACGGGCTTAATTAATAATTTCCCACGTGGCCCAGGATTGAAGCCTTCCGATAGATTTTCACATTTCCTTTGTCTGCCAGGTTGGTTCTCGTAGCAGAGGATGTGTCAGACATCCCTGCTGCCCTCCCAAGTGCTGCTGTGTCTGTTCAGACCACCAGCCTCTCTTGCACGCGGGAGAAGATGCTGTGGAACAGACCCCAGTTTCACTTGGCAGCCTCAAGCTGATGCTGTGAAAGTAAACAATAAATAAAGATAAGAGGAGACGGATCATCTAATTCAGACAGCAGGACTATTCCCGTCCTTCCTTTGCCAGATAAATCACAAAGAGCTGTTGTAAATTTGTCTTCTCTCACATTTAGAGCATGACCTCTGCTTTTCCTGTCTCCTAAAACCTTTGCTTCCTAAGTACTCCTGCACTCCATCCCACATCAATCTTGCTTTTCTCTGCCCTTAGCTGAATGTATTTGTGGCTCTCCCTGGTGCTGATAGCTCCAGGTGAGCCTTGTGCTGTGCAGGGCTGAGCACAGCACCAGTTGGATGGGGAAGGACAGGTTCAGGAAACCTGGAAGCTGGATTTCTGTTGATCTATAACTCAGCATCCTGAATATCCTTCAGATGTCCTCTCTCTCTGGCTGTATTTATATACACACACGTGTATAGGAGTGTTCAGGAAGTTGCTGCTTTAGCCTCTACCTGCTCTCCTCTCCCTGTGTCCAACACTGCAGGTGTTTGGGAGCAAACACGTTTTGCTTTTTATCAATAGCTCCTTTTGCTTAAAAGCCCTGCAGGACCAGCCCCATGGATGCAGCCCGCCTCCTGCACAGCACCATCCCTCCCCATGTCCTTCAGCACTCACACGTTTTTCCCCCCCAGCCCCACCAGGTGACATTTGGGGAGCAGACGGAGATTTCAGGCTGAGATGCTCCCCAAGGTCGCTGGCGCCACGCTGATGTTGGGCTGCTGCTTTTCTTTTCTGGCTCTTTAATAGGGCTGTGCAGGTGCTTTGCTGCTTATCTTGCTCAAAAGGGGGGAAAAAAAGAAGGTGTTTAAGGAAGACAGTGGCCTTTTGGAGAAGAGCTATATATTAATTGCAAACAGCAGGGCTTCTGCTCCTAGAAATCAATAGGGCTCTTCCCTAGAGCACCGGGGTTGGTGCTGGGTCTTAGCGCAGCCCAAAGCCCGGATCAGGCCCCCTTGCTCTCCCTAGGGCCCTGCAGGACCAGTGTGTCCTCTTGCAGATCCCTGCTGCCGGCACGTTTGGCAGGGAATTAAATCCTCATGCCCCTGCACTGATGGCTCGGATTTCCTTTTCCCCACTCATCCCAACCCTGCTGCCTTTATAAACGATACGCTTCTTGTGGGGGTGCTTTGTGCGAGGGCTAGCTGTCGATTAAATGATGTTCATATGCAATTAGTGATTAGATTGGCTTTTTCTTCCTCTTTGTCCTTTTTCTCCTAATTCCTTCTCATTAATCCAGCTAGAGGGGTACTCTGGCTGCACAGGCAGAGAGATCATTTCCCAAATAAAGGGATCCAACATATTTCTCTTAAAACAAAGATGAGCAGACACCTTAAGAAACATGCATTTATGGGGGAGAGAACAGTTTGGGTTTAGGCAGAAACCCAGTTAAACCATCTAAAAATTGGCCTTTAGAAGGTTGGAGCTGGCCAGGCCAGGATGTTGCAGTGAAGAAAACTCAAATTTAGGGTTATTCCGATGTGGAGTGAGGAAGTCCTTCGGGACCAGCCCTGATGGCTGAGCCTCAGGCTTTTCTTTTGCCTTTTATCATGAAGGTGGCCACGTTTCTGCTCTGGGACAGGGAGCTGTGCCTAAAAGAAATCTGTGCATCGTGCTCAGGTGGGCTGGAAACACAGGAAGGGCCACTAATCCCAACTTGTCCCATTCCCAGATTTGGGAAGCAGCGGGACCCAAGGCTGGTTCTTTGCAGAGGCACTGAAGGAGAAGCTGCAGGTGCCACTTTCCAGCAAAGCGGGGGTCCCTTTCCCAGCCCACATCCCCTGATGGGCTGTGGAGCTCCAGCAACCCAGAGCCTTGGGCAGGAGGTTGCAAAGATGCTCGGTGCCTTGCAGGCTTTTTTGCGGCTCGAGCCACGCTTTGCTGCCAGTGCAACAGAGCAAGCTCTGCATTGGTGGAGTTATTTCATCTAAGGGGGGAATTAGATGCAAAAGTCTGATTTTTTTTTTTCCCCATTTCTTTGCTGGGTTTGTGGATTTTTGAGCTCCTCTCCAGACCTGTTTGCCACAATTCCCCTTCATGTTTGTCCTGGGTTTGCTAACTAACCTGCTGACACCTGCCCATGGAGGAAAAAGAGATTTCTCTTCTCTGGCCACCTGTGATTTGCCTCTCCCTGACCACTGCAAGGGCTGGAAACCTACAGAAACCACGGGCACCTCTGGTCTTCCAGTGTCTGTTCAGATACACCTAGCAGCCTTTCAGGGGTGACATACACATCACAGTCTTGTTCACAGCCTGCTGGGGATGTTGCTCCCATGCAGGATCTGGAAACCAGGCTTTTGACCATGTCACGCTGCTGTTTGAAGGTTGGGAAGTCAAACAGGATGATCTGTGAAGCCATAAGGGAGTGAGGACGTGGTGCTTCTGCACAGCGCTTTTGGCATGTTGCAAAATGGGAGAAAACAGCTGGTTTATATTGCTTTTATGCCATGGAAAAGGCTAGCATGCCTAGAAGCGGTCTTCTTCTGCACAGGCTGCTTTCATAGCCACTTTGCTCCAGCATTTAGGCACTGAAATACGGAGAGGACACATTTTATTTTAAGCTCTCAACAAGCTGGCAAACAGTTCTGATTGTTTTAACCTGGTCCCAGATTTGGATTTCAGCAGACACCATGCAGAAGGTGAAACGAGGGGAATCACTCTGGTCTGGGTTGTTATTTTCTCCCTCCCTGTGCTGCGTTTGGAGACGTGGAGACATCCCTCGGGAGGGTGGAGAGGTGCTGCAGGTGTGCTCAGAGCTCGTGCAGGAACAAATGAGCACCCCACGAGGCAAAAGCAGGGCGGTTGTGCTGCGGCTGCATGGCTTGAAACATGCCTGGGTGACTGCATGCTCAGAAAATGTGAAAGAATAGGAAAATAGTGTATAATTCTCAATGTAAGACCATATGGAAAGAAAAGATATTTACATCACTGGTGTGCAGCACATAGGCTAAGGGACACCAGCCGCTGAGTCCTTATTTCACCTCTTGTTTTCCCCTGGCTGGCAACAGCAAACTCGTTTTTGGACGGATCTTTGATATTGTTTAGATGATGACAGTTGCTGTGTGTGGGCCTTTGCTATAGTCTGTCGTTCCCAGTGGGCTAACAGAAAAAAGGCTGGCATATGTAATGTGCGGCAACCCTGATGCTCTCCTCCTGCTGTGGGAGCACAGACCTTCTGGGTCGGCTCGCGGCATGGTGGAGGGAAGGGGCTGCTTCATCCCTTCTGAACGGGGTGCAACCAGCCTTAAATAGCCCCCAGGCAGGTCAAATTTGCAGTACTGCCTCCCTCCTGCCTTTGTAACCGATTCCTTCTTGCAGTCAGGAGATTCATCCATGTGCTCTCGTGCTGAGGCCATCGCTTGTGTTTGGTGAAATCATTTTGCGTGCTACAACTGGAGTTCAAAGAGGTCTTGGTGTATTGGCGAAGGAGCCTGAAATCGATACGAAGCAGTTCAGGAGGGAAGAGGGTATGACATAGGTAGAAACCACCAATAATACTGGTACAGGTGGGAGGAGCTGGTGCAGGAGCAATCCTGCAGGGAATCAATCACAAATCAGATGTCAGTAATGTTATCGCATTGAAAAATAGCACACCCAGAAAATAGTAATAATAAAAAAGACTCTTCTTGCAAATAATGTACTGGGATGTGGGTAGAGGAATGTGACGTGTAAGATGTAACATATCTCCACATGAGTAAAGTCAAGTCTTACTCAGGTTGTGGCTCTCTATTTTGGCAGAGTCCTGAGGATGTCCGTCAGAGAGGTCAGGAGGGCAGAAAGCATGGTGACTGCAGAAAGCAGGAAAGTCCTGAATTATTTTGGGTAGAAACACCAGAAGAGTCACTGCCTTCGAAAATACAAGATACAGCCATCTGTTGGGGTGCTTGGACCCATTCTAATCACCAGAGGAGCAGGGTTTGGATGCTGAATGCTAAAAACGTACTAAGAGTTTTGCTGGAGCAAGCCCAAGCTCTGAGGGGTGTTGCACATCTCTGGAGAAGCCAGCAGGACATCTCCACAGTCCATCTCTTTGACTCTAGAAAAAAAAAAAAAAAAAAAAAAAAAAGAAAAAGTCATTACAATTCGTTCCCTGCATTGATTTTCTGTCTGCAGTGACCTTGGTGCTGCTTGCTTTTTTTTTATGCTCCCCAGGGCATGGGTTGGATCGAGCAATTATAGTTTTAATAAAAGGTGCCTGGGTGTACACATGATGATATTTGATTCATATTATCTTGAGGGCTTCTGCTGCTCCTCCACCACTTCCCCACTACCCTCTGTCCTCCCTGCCTTCCTCCTGCTCCTTTACCCCATGCTGGGGTACAGCTGTTGGAGTCTTGTCCCATGTTGGACCTTGGTTTTCACAACCAAATAGCCAGTAACCCATTAGTGGGCTTGAATCCTGCTAGGATACGTAGCTGGGGATTTGAAGTGAAAACCATTATTGCTCAATGGCAGGGGTTAATATGGGACCACTGCCTCTGGCTGAAAACCATTGCATGGGGAAGTCTTGCATGGAAAACCACACGATTTCTGCACGTGAGAGCATGTCCATGCTAAGCTCCTGGAAATCAATGGAAAAACCCTGTTGTAAGGGGCAGGATCAGGGTCTGGTCCAACAGAGCAGAAGGAGCATCGAGTGTAGGCAGGGATTGCCCTTTTTAGTCTGATGTGACAGCTTTAGGGCAGTCATTTTTCCCCACCCTCCTTCAGGCTGATTTTTCTCCTGGCTGGAATGTAGGTTATATGCAATATTTAATTATTAGTTAATATAAACATTTTATGAACTGTTACAAATGGTGAATTATTTATGGGAGGGGAAGGAGTGCTTTTCCCGAGCCTTTCTGCTCTGTCGGATGCAATAAATAGCAATCTAGGAGTGTGTTTAAAACATGCATGCCCTGCCTGCGAGACAAGAGCAGTGCCTTTGTCTCATCTCTCAATTAAGTACCTGCTTAATATGCTTGTCCCTAGCATGTTTTATTTCTCGATTAAGCTTGGAACATCTCCAAAAGAAGAAGTATTTGCAGATCATCTCATTTCCAAACGGGTGTTATTTACCCAATGGATACAAATGGCTCCGAGAGGCTGTAAACATTTGCTGCGCACACCAAAGTGCTTAGTAATAACCAGTCCTCTTTCCAGTTCTTTGCAGATGAGCTATAAAACTTGGGCTTTTAATTTATTTTATTCCCCAAATTTACTGCCTGGGAGGGTTTTATTTTTGTATTTGCTTTAGGAGGGGAGTTGCAGTGCCCACATCCATGTGCTAGCAGCCAGGTGTATTCTGGCAGGTAGGGCTGGGATTGCAGAGAGCATGTCGTGGGCACGCTTTTTTATTCAGTTCCACATTTACAACATCCTTTTTGACAAGCAGATTTCCAGAGGTGTTTTTAAGGCTCTTCTAGTGGAGCAGGCAAGAGCCTGAGCTGCTCTGGGAGCTCTGGACACACGAGCATCAGCCCAGCACAGTGTCAAAGTCCCATTTGCAACCTCCACCAAATGCTCCAGGGAGGTACCAAAAGACCCCAAGACATCAGCCCCTTGGGTGATAACATCCCATGGTCTTCCAAAACCACGTCAATAAAAATGCTCCCAAAAGTGAGAACAGTATCCAAGTCTTCCAGGCTTTTAGGGTGTTTCTCCCCAGCCTGTGCATCTCGTGGGGCTTTGTTTTCAGCACACAGCGATCCTAAATCCCCTCCTCTGGCACACACAGCCATGTCACGTTTCGTGATGGAGATGCACATGCCCTGGGATTTTCTTTCATCTCTTCTTGGTTTAGCTCCCTGGTGCATGTTGCATCGGGAGATTAAAATTCACATTTGTGCTTGGCTTTCTCCTCCACAGGGAGTAAATCCCACACCTTGCCTGCTGCTCCTGGCTGCTTGCTGTGCCTCCAGCATGCAGGCGCTCTGATTTTGTGGGTCTGTGATGGCAGCAGTGCATTTCCACCAGTGTTTTGGCATTTACAGCCCCGGGGGCAGTGCTGGCAGTGATGCTTTTCATCAGTCACTGCATGTGAGTGCCTTCAAAGGGAAGACACGACCCATTTTGCCTACATTTTGCCTTCACAGCTTTCCACTCCTTGTGATGCAAGCACTGGAGAAAGCTTTGAAAGCAAACAATTAATTATAAAATAACCTTTTTCCAGAGCCTGCTTCCTCATATGAAGCTTTCCCAGTCCTCCTTACACTCCTTTATTTCATGACAGCTTTCGTGCGGACAGTGCGGTACCAGCAGTGACCAGTAATTGCTTCGTGCACTTACATACATCAGTCCATGTTTTAGTTAATTAGGAGGAGATTTTGCAAGGCAGCCATCTGCTCCACTGCCCTGCGCTGTCTCTTTCCCAGACTCCCCAGAGATGGCTCTGACGGTCCTAGCACTTATGGGTTTGGTGCCATGGGACTCATGCAGTTGTTTGGGTGCCCGAGCCATCCCCGCTCCATCGTTAGTGACACCCAAGTGATGCTGATGGCTTCCCAGGCTTGCAGAGGGGTGGTGGGGAAGCAGAGAGCATTTTCTATGCTCATTTTCTACAATTCATCTACTTTTGTGCCACCTGCAAGCAGGGTTAGCTTCTAAGGAAAGATGGGTTGACTTTAAGCAGCGTGGACTGAGTATTACGAAGTTAAATGCGATGTGCTTTAATGGTATGATATCTTCAGAAATAGGCACCTAATTCTGGTCTCCATTACACCTGTGCAGCCCCAGGGACTTGTGACGCTGGGTTTTGTCGCTTCCTAAAGAGCTGCATGGGCAAATTGAGCCTTGTCTTCTTCTCCTCTTTCCAAAAAACCCACAGCATCCTCTGAGAGTCTCAGACTGTCTGCTCAGCCCCTGTTCAGTCTTTCCATGGTGCTTTTAAAGTCTCTCTATTAATTCTCTCATGTACACTCTGGAGTGGGAGCTCTGTACCTTACCATCCAGAGCATGAAGCACATATACGTCAATATTTTGCAGCCCCTGAAGTGAGACTGTATTAAGGGTCAAGATGGGGGGGAAATCTGACTCAGCCTTTAACTGCTTTTTTTTTTTTTTTAACAGCTTAATAATGTTAAAGTCAAGATCGTCTATCAGGACTCAGCTCTCTTCTTTCATCCGTGCCCTTCGCCCTCATCTCTATTATACTTCTTCCAAAATAATAGTTTTAATTTTAACTAAAGAAGCACTCAATGGGTGCATGGCACGGGAAGGCATAGAATAGAAAGCAGAATTCAGAAACTCTGTCAAAGCCAGCAACTCTCTGGTCACTATACATGCCAAAAAAATTTGGTAAAGAAATATCACAAACCCAAATACATGAATGAACATTTTCACAGCAAAAACGAGTGATCGGACCAAATGTAGGTTAATCTTGCATTCGTATACTTGGTGTGTTGCATTAGTGGTAGCTGTGTAGTTGTCACCCAGCACATGTCATATACAACGTGCTCCCCATGACTGGCTTTGCTTGCTGGTGGTGTGTGCTTGGGACACGGTGGAAATGCAGCTTATTGAGCTGACACACACATCATATTTTACCTCTTCAAGTACAAACATGCCTGCTGGACGGATGAGGTATGGTGTGTCATGAGTTTGAATTCCCTTTCCTGTTCTGAGAATATGGTATTATGCATCAAAGCCTATATACGTATTTGGTTTATTTATTATTTCTTGTATTTTACTTTGTAGACTAAAATAGGATAAAATCAGTCTGTTTTGGAGCCTAAGCATGCATGTGTGCTTTGCTCTTGCAGGTGATATTTTAGCTTGGAGGATCTGAGCTGTGGAAGTAGATCACTTAGGAGGCACCTGGCTGTTCCTGCACCCAGATTTCAGTGGTCTAACAGAAAATAAGAGGCAGTTCAGATTTCAGCTTGGCCTCTAAGCTGGGCTGCAGGCTCCTCTGTCCATTAGGCATCAAGGAGACAGACCCATCGGTGTGAGTGGCAATTTGGGCTCTGACCTTCCATCGGGATCTCCGTCTGCCCTGCTGGAGCATCACAGGTAGAGGGGATGCTGCCAGGAGGTGCTGGGGTTAGGCTGTGCCCTTAGCTGCCCTGGGCAGTAAGGAAGAAAAGCATAATATTCAAGATTTTCTTTGCCTTGGACTTTTGGCAACATGTTAATGCTCTAGCCCAATGTAAGGAAAAACTTGAATACTGCTTATTCTTGAAACAAAATTTGCCATGGAGCTCGGTTCATGGCTCTTCTGCTTCTCTAAGAATGTTCAAAGGGACCCAGACCTGAGCCCCCTCTTTTCCTCGCATGGCCACCCCACAGTTGATTTTGCCCTGTTGCCTCTTAAACATTTTGAAACCAGATGACTATGTCTTATATGAAAGCCTACACCAGCACTTAAAATAACAGCAGCTCAGACTAAATAGATCTGCAATTTTTCATGTTTTTTCATTAAGTCCTAGAACATCTGGTGCCCAAACGGCATGTGAAGGGTGTGCAGATACAGTCGTGTAGTGGCTGCTGCAGCAAGGAGCACAGAGCAATGCTCCAGCTCAGCACTGCCGTGGCAAAACAATAGCTGCTGTTAAAGCTTCCCCCTGTTCCTCCTTTACCCCCTTCACCGCTGGATTTATTTCTGCTCCCATGTCAGGATGAGCAATTACCCTGTCATGCAGGCTAGAAATGAAATCAAAAAGCAACGCTAATTTTGAGCTGCATTAGAAACGCAGAAAGAAGGGAAGTAATGATTCCCTGAAGGGAGGAGAAACACAGCCAGATGAATAAAGTCGCCACAGCAGAAAGCCAGTGCTTCTATTTCATGTCAAACAGCCATTTCCTGACCTTCCTTTGGAGAAACCCATCCTTCCGCATCCGTGGTTCGGATGATAATTTGAAGAAATTCAGACAAAACCTTACCTGTCATCCCCGGCACCACCTGTCTCCATCTTTTGCCTCAAGGGCAAGCCCTGCAGTTCCAATGCAGCTGAACTGCAGCATCACTAACGCATCCCCAGGCTGGAGAAGGGCCAGGATCTCGGGAACGGGAGCTGGCAAGGAGCTCAAGTGGCTTCACACCAGAGCTTCCAGGAAAGTCAGGACAAGGGGGGAGGGGAGGTTCCCCATCATTTGGGGGACCACAACTGGAAAAGGTCTTTGTGAAAACTCCCTCGGAGAACGGGGCTGCTACAGCAGCGTGTGTGGAGCACTTGGGACCAGAACTGGTGTCAGCAATGCTGGTGGGTGATCTCCCCTTTGCCTTGTTCCTATAAGTCCCTGGCCCCTCGGTGATGCCTTTGGATTCCTGCTGCTGGGGCAGGCTGGTTGTGCGACGAGTCTGTGAAATACAATTGCTTCATTTGACCTAAAAAGCTTGATTTTCCTCATCCTTAGCACACCTTGCCACGCCAGATTCCCCTCTTTAAAAATCGCATCGTTGATTCATGTATAGCTTTTGCAATGTGGTCTGCCAGGCTCTGATTCAGGAAGTCATTTATGGCCATATTTACATGTGAGGAGCAGCTAAGAGCCATTGTGCATATGCTGGAGCATTTTGCTGAACTGAACCAACACATTTTTAATTCATCCGATTTGTCTTCAGACACTTGAAGCAAGGTGCTGAAAACATCTCTGCGCAAGGAGCCTCACTGATCCATGTGTCCGTGCCTTGGTGGTAGCTGGGACCTTGTGCACATTGTCTTGTGAGGGAGGCACTGCTCCGGTTTCTGCAGCCACGTCTCCCCGTGGCAGCACTTTTCCCAAACCCCATCTTGCTACAGTCTTGTGTCAAAACATCCCTGCCACGAGCCGGTTGGTTTGTTTAACCTTGTGGCAAATCGGACAGTCAGCTGCCCATGTGGAGGGCAGGTGGGATGAGACTGCACGAACGAAGACAGCACAGCCATATTTTAGACCCTTGGCAAAGTCACTTGTAGCAAAGTGAATGTTGGAGTTGGGCTGAGTTTGGTCACAAACCAGCTTATTAGAAACCTGGTACCATTTTCATATTTTCCTCCCTTTTTTCCATCCTCTGCAGGATGAATGAGCTCGTGTAACATCAAGAGAAATTTAGAGAGGCACAAACTGGCAAATCCCCCTAGGGATATGATTCACACCAGGAGGGTTCAGGTCACACTGCTGCTGGGCTTAGCCTCTCTCCAGACCTCTAGGTGGACCTTTCCCTGTTTTTTAGCATTTCATCAGTGGGATGGCCCATTGTTACCTTCCCCGGAGTCCCCACTCTTCGTTTTGGTGAACATTCACCCACCAGGAGGTAGAGTAGATGCTGATGGATGTCGTCTAGCTGGCTTGGACTCTGCATTCTCCATGGCTGCCTTACAACAGGGATTTGGGGGATTGCTGCATGCCTACAACTGGAGTGCAAGTGGGGGCTCACCCATTTTTAGCATACCCAGACCTCTCCACACTGCTCCATGTCCCAGGTGCTGACTGTTCCTCTGGTATCTCTCTATCCCAAGGCACGAGCAGCCTCTGGGCTGTTAGCATTGGGGCTGGTCTTCAAAAGATCTCTTGTTCTCTGAGCTCCTTGGCCCTTTTCAACATTCGCTGTTGCCTTCAGCTGTATATCTGTGAGGTTTTGAACATGATCAATAATCCTGCATCCTTGGAAGGCTGAGCTGCATGGCCTTTGGGCAATGCAATACCCATGATTTGTAGGCTGCTGATTCAAGCAGCTTTCATAAATGGATTGCAGCGTGCTTCTGTTCTGCCAAAAGACTTGACTTCATCCCTTTCGGTACATTAATCATATCTTGCTTGTAGCCTGCTTCAGTCTGTGCTGAATTTGCCCTGTTGAAGGCTCAGCACTTTCCTCCTCTTCTACACCAGGTCTGAATAGGGATGTCCACAGACACTGGTCCCTCCCCAGCCTGCTCACACTCGCTCCATTGTGCATTGTCAAAGCTTCAAATTCATATGTTAATATATTGCATTGTTTTAGTCTTTGTGCACAGCTCATTAGATACTGGTTTGTCCAGACTGGTTTGCTCTGTGTGCATATATATGCATGTGCCTGCATGCATGCATTAGTGGTTGATTATTATTCTTTGAGAAAAAATAATCTTGGGCACCAGGAGTTTCATTACACCATTCACAGTCTCAGCTCAGCCTTACAGTAAATTATTGTGTACAAAATAATAGCACGGGCATTAGAGGATAAAGCTGTCTTTAAGCATCCATGGAAGAGTTGGAGACAGGGCACTTGATGCAGCAGGCAAGGAGCGGGTTCTTCTTGCACTTGCGGTGGCAATTTTGTACATTGGCAAGAGCATTGCAATAGGAGTTGGCTGGAATTGGCCTCATCACCAAAGGTGGGTGGGATGGGAGGTAGGGTGAAATGGATGAGGTCAGTGTCTTGGGGTGCAGGGGACACGCTGTGTCAGAAAATCAGGAGCAGCAAGAAGTCATCCACATCCAGGACTTCAGATTTATTTCTCTGGTAGGCAGGAACATGTTGTGCTGTTTGCTATTGCACTCAGGACCTCAGCGTGGAACAATGATCCTTTATTCCTGAAAATGTCTTAGGAGTCATGTCTTGGCTCTTGCAAGACACTAACCACTGAACAGGCTTATCGGTAAAGTTAACTGTGTTTGTAGGAGGATATATATAGGAGGTTATATTGAGTCCGAATGGAACTTCTCGGTTCACGTTAAAAAAGTGAACAGCTTTAGGATCAAAACATGCATGTACCCTTCATGCGAGCAATTCTTTGGGAGCAGAGTAGGGTGGCTGCACCAAAATTTGCTCGCAGCCCAGCTAGCCCAATATCTTCTGGTTAATCCTGGCCAGGACCAAATAAATGGAGGGAGATGGGAGATTCCTTCAGTGTGGCCAAGGGTTGTAGAGAACAGATAACTGCTGAAGAATGGTGTTAGCTATTATCTCAAAAATGTGTTGCTGAAATTTCCTTTGGTAAGACTAAATATTCTCATTGTCCATCTAAACAGACACAACTTAATTAAATCTCATTATATGCTGCACTTCAGTGGCTGGCAGTGAGTTGCAGAGTCTGACCAGGCATTCCCATTGATTTTAGGTTTCCCATCCTTTCATTCCACTTAACATCTCTTTTCCTATGTTAGGAGAAAGAAAGGAGCTGGAAAATATTTGGGAGAGAATAATACATTCTCAAAAACTACAGTTCCAGAAAGGCAAAATTATTTGAAAATCCCAGACAAATTCACTACTTAGTTTGGCCAAAATGCACATGTATATTTCCATTTAGTGGAATATTAAGGAGGAACGTGGTTTTCTGAAATATTCCTTCTGAAGCAGTTTGTTATTTTGCTTCATAATGGTAGTCAGAGTCATTTCATGTTGTCCTGGGCAGAATAAGCAAAAATGGGAAAGAAAACAATTACAGAAATTGAAGAAGAAAGTTAACTTTTGATTTTAGAGTGAATGAAACATTTGAGGCCAACCATGCTGTAAAGGACTTTTTTTTTTTTTGAGTGAAAAATCTGTGTGTGTTTTTTTTTTTTTTTTTTTTTGGGGGGGGGGGGTGCGTTAAGCTATAATTTTGCAGATGAAGCTACAAATGTCCCCTCTGCACAGGACTCCACCATGAAGTTCCCAGCCTCCCTTTTCTGTGCCCTTCAGTATTTCACACTTGCACATCAGGATGAGGGAATCAGGCTGGGTTTGGTGCTGGTAAAACTGCTCTCACCAGAACCCATTTAACATCCCGTGCTGATTCTGAACAAACATAGCCTCCCCTTGAAGTCCTTTAAAAGCTTTGATGTGGTTAAACCTGGTCCCGTCTCCCCCTCCATCCTCCCTTTCGCTCTGCTCTGGCTGCAGGCGATGCAGGCAATGACTGCCTACGTGGCTGTTGGTGAGCATCTCCAGAGAGGGTTGCATGCCGTAGCTTGGAGCTCACACCAACCCCATGGTTTGCTGCCTATTATTTTGCAAGACGTCTTCTCATCCCATGCAGTGCTATGTTCTGGTCACATCTTGTGGGGTTAAACTCCCATTATCTTCCCTGGGAGTTTTTCCTGCTGAGCTGGGCTTGGAAAGGTCATCTAATGTCTCACAAAGTCTTTTTTTTGTTGTTGAGTTTCATTTCGATTTCCATTTGAGGTCAACACTGAGTTCCTGATTGATTCCAATTATATTTTTTAAGGCTGGGATCAGAGCTGGGCAGAAAATCAGGAGACTTGTAGTCTCTATTTCAGCTCAGCCCCTCCATGTCATGCCCAGAGAGCAAGTCTTAAAATCTTCCTGAGTGAAATGGCGAGCCCTGAAAACCTTTAATGTGGTCACAGCTGGTCCAGGATGGCTCTGGTGGGACTCCACAGGGACATGGCCAAAGCCCTGGCTTGTGTTCCATCACTAAGTTCCAGCCCCTACATGCCTCCATCCTTTGTCCCTATTTCTTTGCTGCCATAAATGACAGCTTGTGCTTAGCTTTGCTGGTGGGCTGTTGGTACATGGAGGCTGGCTGGCCACCTGGCTGTGGCCTTAGAAAGAAGAAAATTAATTTTACCTGGCATTCCCTCAGCTGAAAACACCATTCAGATGTTCCTTCTATGCCCACTCGCTGATTTTGAGGAAATATGTTGTAATTTTCATCTCTGAGACTTACACGTCTGCCACAAATGTGGTTGAAAATAGTAAATGGGTTCAGAAGTTGCTAGGAAGGGATCAGAGGGACAGATAGACGTGGACAGAGAGAATTATTTTATGGTGTTGTAGCCTTTAAAAAACAGTTGAAAATGTACTTATGGGACAATAGTGGATCCTAGGAAGAAGCTTCCTATCTTTGGAGGAGCTTGGGATGGAAATTATCCACGAGGTTTTCACATCTTTAATCCAGTTCTGTAAAGATGTTTCCTATTCCTTTTCTCAAGACTTCCTATGGGAAAGCTATTCTAACAGTGGGCTGCAGAGGACCTTCTGTGGAGGAATGGGTGACATGGTGAACAGCAGCCAAGGGAATATTTGCATATTTCCTTCAGTGCACCGCAATTTCATGTAGAACAGCATCCTTCAAACAGGCAGAATGGGTGCACCTTGGGCAGTGCTGTCCAAGCCCCAGAAGGGCTTAATGATATAAGAGGGGGAAGGACATGAAGAAATAGGGGGAAAGAAAATTGGATGTAGCTGGAGTCGATATTAAGAGAGGATGGAGAGTTGAAGGTGGGATTTGGCTCACAAAATACATCCCTACATTTATGTGTCTTCATGCATGCTGGATGTCTGTGTTCCCAACAGTCAACAGCCCCAAGAGCCATTCAGGACACCCTGGGCATGAACCAACCTTTGGGACAGGGAAGGGCTCTCCAGGCTCCGCAGACTGTGTTGCATTGAGTACAAGGACATGGTCACCCTGTAGCTGCTGTAAGACCTCAACGTAGGCATCTTAAAAGGAGGACCGTGTGTGTATGAAAGCTTGCTTGAGCTTCTGGCCTCAGTCCAACTGCCTATTTTCATAAAAGTAGAAGCTGAGTATCTTCAGGACCATTTGTCAGATTTGGTTGAAGCTGATTGAGACGCTCGGAGCTGTTACAGGAAGGGATTGAATGGCAGAGACGTGGTACCCTCACGTGGGGCTCGGTGACATAGCCCGTGGGTGGGTAAGTGGGCCAGGGCAGGAGGGATGGGGTCTGCAACCTCCCCTTGCTTCACAAAGTTAAGAGGAGCTTTATTCCCCAAGGAAAAATCACCCCTTTGCAGAGGGCTCCTGTCACCCCTTAGGATATCTCCTGGAGCTTGTCTTGGAGTCTTTAGGATCTGAACACGCTGCTTGGGACCACGTCTGAGCACAACCTAAGTTAGCAACACACAGGGGTTTCTCCATCTCCACTCTCAGATGAAAGGCAGTTTTTAGAAAGAAAATGAAATGGGTTGCTTCAAAACCAGAAACTTGTTGGTGCTATGTTGGGACAACTAAAAAATACAAGAGAAAGATGGGAACCAGAATGTGTCCACAGATGCTAAAAATCTTTGCAACATATTGTTGTTTTCTCAAAAAGTTGCAGCTCTGTCTAAAAGAAATGAAGGACTTGTTTTTTTCAGTAACTCTGAAATTCATCTTCATCTAATACAGAAAAGACCATAGCTCACAATACCTGATAAACAGTGCATTTCCTCATCTGCTTGGGTTTACACCTGAGACAGCTTTATTTTTTATTGCTCTTTTATAGAATTAACAAAAGCTGTTGAACATAATTTGGTGAAATGTAGATGAAATGGTGTAGATGTGATGCAATTCAGCACTCACATGCATGAGGGGTGACTGTAGGAAGTTTTGTCTCCCTACACTTGTACCTTGCCTAAGGGGAAGCTTGGTGAGAAGTGTGTGTCCAGGGTTGAGTTACCAACATGCAGGAGAACATGAATTTCGAGGTTGTTTTCTCAATATTTATTTCCACTCTAACCATGAGAACTGGGAACTGCTTGCAGATAGCTTCAGGGCAGAGGTGATGCCAGAAAAGCCTCGATGGTTTCACCCACAGAAGTAGCTATGGGTTGTCCAGTGCCTACGACTGGCTGGCTTTAACAGATCAAATTTAATTTGAAGTTTTCCTAATGTATCGATGCGTATAAGATATGGTTGAAAATGAGCTGTGAGATCTATTTTTTTTTTTGGTAAACCTGACTGAAGGCAGAAGCCCTCCCAATTAGAGCAGTGGGGAGGTAGTTCCCACATCACCGCTATTTTCCTTCTTTTAATTCCTGAACCCTTTTCTTTTTTTCATCTTCAGAAATGAGTTCAGACCATGGATAGACGTCAAGCCTGTGAAAGCTATAAAAGCCAAGGCCCAGTACAAGCCGCCGGAGGAGAAAATGACCCATGAAACCAGTTACAGCGCTCAATTCAAGGGGGAAACCAGTAAGCCTGCTCCAGCTGATAACAAATTCCTGGAGCGCAGAAGGATACGCACTCTCTACAGTGAACCTTACAAAGAACCTCCAAAGGTGAGAAACACAGCAGAAGGGTCCCAGGACCATCACTGTTCCTGGTGGGACATGGCCAACACAGTAAGGCTGGGCTGAACCTGCCTGTGCTCATTCCCCTGGTGTGGCATCTTCATTTCAGACCAGTGGGTGCATCAAGGGTTCCACCTCGCAGTTGGAGTCTAGTGGAAGTTGATGCACTTTGGAGTCAAAACTTCCTTGTGTCAAACTATAAAGAAGTGAGAATAGGGCCCAAATGAAGTGGTTTTGCTTTGTCATTTCCCAGGTCATTAATCTGGATGGCTTTCTCTTTTTCCCTCTAATGATATAGACACACCACATTACACTTTACCCCAGGAACAACCTGGTAAGATCCAGATCTAGATCTGCAATTAATTCAGAGAGCTCCTCAGGTTTTGACAGTAAGCATGGTTGGCTTTGATTAGATGGAGGATGTGTCAAGAAGGGCTTGGACTGAAGTCTCGTCCAGCCTTTGTGTTCTAGCAGTAACAGAGAATTTGAATATAAATGGAGTCAGTCCATGCAGTATTAAACCTAGGACTGTTTGTCCTTTTCAGAGTCTGTAACTGCTTAAATTTGTGAGGTCTCAGAGGGATAGCATGGAGGAGCTGAAGGCTTCTGTTCCTCCTTAATTTTGAAGCTGTACTCCTTGTTTTTGGGGCTGTAGAAGCAGGTGGATGCAAGACAATGGTGTAGAGTTTACTCAGGTACCACTCAGTGGCCCGCACACCAGCTACCTCCAAGTAATTTTCCTCCGCTGTAGCCATTTATTAGGGAAAAGCAGATGGAGGAATCATGCCCTGCAAGAAAGGTGGGGATTTGTACCTGCCTCTTTGTTCTGAACATCTTTTCTTGCCTTTGACTCCGGAGAGACAATCCCTCCTACGCTTGCAAAGTCCCTCCTGAAGTCAGAGGCAGATAGAAAAATTGATAAAATGTCTGGTAATATTCACCCCGCTCTTTGCCTTACTGTGCCCCAATTTGGATGCAATGGGCACTGCTCTGCTGGCTTCATGGACACTGTGACTTGGGGGCATCAACACCACGAAAGGAGCTGGCCATTTGCAACTCAACAAGCACGCAGCTCCTTCGTGGCAGGGCATAGCTGAGTAGATAAGTGATGTTCATGATGTTTCTCATCTAAATTTTGTTTTCCACCTGTCCTTGTGTCTCTCTCTCCCTCTCTTTCTACGTCTCTGTGTTGTTTTGCATGTCACCCTCCATGCAGGTGGAAAAGCCTAGCGTAAAGCCTTCCAAACCAAAAAAGACCACAACAAGCCATAAACCCCTGAAAAAGGCCAAAGACAAGCAGATTGCATCGGGCCGGGCTGCCAAGAAAAAGAGCGCCGAGACCTCCAACACAGCAAAACCAGAGGACAAGGAGAAAAGTAAAGAGATGAACAATAAACTGGCTGAGGCGAAAGAGTAAATGTCACTGCACTTTCCTTTCTTTCTCTTTTTTCTTTTCCTTCTTTCTTTCCTTTTATTTTTCTTTCCTTTGATTAAATAAAGGCCACAAAATTAATTAGAGGCTTCTAATCTGCTTTTTGTTCTGATTGTATTAGAAGCTTTTCTGTTTTATTTCCAAGGAGGATTAGCGAATCCTTGTTTCTGAGGTCAGGTTGTTCTGCTTTGCCTGCACAACACGGCTCTGCACAGAGTGAGGGCGAGCGCAGGAGGGATGTGGGAATGCACAAGCGGGGTCGTAGGAGATGAAGGTTATGGATCAACTGTGAGTACGTCCAGCAGCCTGTCCCTTTCCTTTGGCTTGGTCCTTCAGTGTTTTGACAGCGTGGAAGTGCCCGTCGAGGGGCTGTGCTCGCATCCCACGGGGCCCTTTTTGGGGTAGGTCGTTGTTCAGTCATCTCCCACTGGTGTCAGCAGGCAAAAGCCCTTGGAGAGGATCAGAGGTTTGTTTGTGGTGCCATGGATTTGCCATAAATCTGATAGAATTGGTGGTGTGGCTGAGAGCCATTTCTCCTGGTGAAACCTGTGGGAGTTTTGCTCCAGAAAGCAACAGGGAAGGAGATCCCATTGCAAATAAAGGGCCAAATCTTCCCCCAGGGTAGCTGGGGGTAGCTGTGGTTGCACCAGGGCAGCTTCACCCCTCAAGACCACTTGAAGGCCTTGATTCAAATTAAGAGGGAGGGAAGGTGCAGAGAGCAGTGAAGACTTCCCAAGAGCGTGGCAGGCCAGTAGAGGTTATCAGCAGGTTGTTCTTCCCCATTGTTTCACCTAGGATATGCATCTTTTTAATTGTTCCTGGTTTGTTTTGAATCTTGGTCTGTTTTCTTCACTTCTGGGGTGCCAGTAGACAGCGCTAGATTCCAGAAGAAAAAAGTTTAGTTTGCAGGTATGGCCTTCCAAGGAATAGAAAGAAATGAGTCACCAAGGTTGGCTAGAGCTGTTGGCCTCCGTTGTTTTGACTCTACTAGTTGTTGGAGCTCACATTGGCTTGTAAGTATCCTAACAGGACCATAAACCAGTTGCTGGGATCCCCTGACTCCCTTCAAGCAAGATCTCAGGTTTTCAATCTTACTGTGCCCAGCAAGACCCATTTGGAAGCTGCAAGCAGAGGGGGACCATTTGTCAGCAAGTATGGACTAGCCCAGCACCTTCAAATTGATGGGACTGGGTGGATTTCCACAAGCTGGAGGGCCAGATTGGCACTAAATACCCCAAAATTTGGGTCATTGAGTCAGTGGGAGCTGGGTCTATGGTCCCAACCCAAATTTACGTGCCTAACTCCTGTCTTGGGTCCTACATACATCAGGATTAACCCTGATCTGACCAAACGGAGCTGTTAAACTCTGCTGTCGCAATTGTGCAGAATAGGTGCAAGTGAAGGTGCAGGGTCCTTCTTTGTTTTTGCAGCTCGATATTTCTATCCTAACACGCAGTCCAGCTTGAAACTTTGAGAGAGTAGACAATTGGGAAGAACGAAGCGAGAGACGGGAAGTCGGGCAGGGAGGTGGTGTAAGAGAAGAGCTTCAGAACTGTGTTGCTGTAAAGATGTTTGAGTGAGGAAAGTCTTGCTGCTGGGACATTTGAGAGAAGTGAAACTACCTAATAGGAAAAGGGATGGGCTGGGAGGGTGCAGAGTCCCGTTTTTGGAACCTCACCCCGTTAGGATGGGATCTCTTGGAAACAGGCGTGAGTGATGGGCTATAAGGCTGACAGACAGTTTCCAAAGAGGAGAGAAGCTCTGTGGTATAAGGATAGTGACATTTGCTGGCCTTAGTGATGAATAAATGCCAAGTTCAGTGTATTGTGTGATGTGTCCTGTTTGCCTTGCGCTAACAGCCTAAAGCTTTGAGTATAAGTAAGTGTAGTGTTCTGAATTCAGTGGTGTATTTCCAAGCTTAGCTGTGTTAGAACTGTGTGCTATGAGCTAGTCAGGTTGTGTATGTGGAAAATATATATTCATATATAGAAATATATATATTTAAACCTCCAATGTTTAGGAGGAAACCAGGGAAATCCTCCAGGAAGTAAAACTGTGGAAATCTTTGCGAATGTAATGCATTTTCAATGTGCATGCTCCATGGAGACGCTGACCTGTCCATAGTGACCATTGCTTTTTCTGAGTGCTCAGAAGCCCCTGCAGCACTGCTCGAGTGCAAAGCTCAGCTCTGTCTCCAGAGCAGCTCGGTGAAAGGCTTGCGCTGAACTCGCGGAGGGGAATGCAGCTCCCAGCTCTTCCCACCTCATTGCACAAGGGGCAGCTGGCCAGAGGAGCCACAGCTTCAAAGACTCTGTGTGGTTTCTTGGCATTTAGGTGCTTCATCCATCTTCACACTCTTCAATAACGTCCCTTCTTATCTCAGGATATAGCAACAGCCGTGAAGATGACGTGTGGCAGCAGGCAGAAAATGTCAGGAAGGCACTTAGACAGTTACCAACAGTCCAGCACGCTGAGCTCACTGCACACATAGAAAGACCACGCAATGCCATGCTCTTGGTTATTTTTTTGCCCTAAATTTCACATTCCAAGTGACAGCGCAGTTGCCACCATCTAGCCTTGAATTCAGTGGTAATTTAGCCCTTGAATTCAATGGGAACCAAATTTTGCCCAAGGGATGTCAGTAAGAGCCATGCTCCGACCACCTAACCCAAGCATATCCACAGCCTGGAGCAGCTACTCAACATCCTGGTCCTCAAGGTTGCTTCTTCTCCATGAAGAGCATCCGTCATGGTGTTTGAATTAAATATGAACAATGAGTGGTCAGAATGCGGCCTTATATTTCCTTAATACACAAAGATTTTGGAGGTTTCTGACTGCAAAGCTAGACATGAAGGGCTTGCCAGTGGTCAAAGCACCTTCTTTAGTGGAGTCACCTTCCAAGGGCCATTTATCTGCCTGGTTTGGACACCTCTCTTTGGGTGGGATGAACAAGCCTTGGAAGGTTTCAATTTTTGCAGAAAGAGCCTGGGAAACCATCAGGGCCTCCATCTTAGAGAGCCACCGAGTAGGGATGTGAATCCTTCCTTTGCTCCATTGCACCAGGTCCTCAGCATACATCTGAGCACATGGTTTAGCATCGCATTTAGTGCTGGGAACCGCAGTAGAGTCAGGCCTCAGGGTGAAATCCTGCATTGCTCAACCTCCCACAGACTTCCTGCCAATCCGTCCCACTCAGGTTTATCAGAAAGGAGACAAAAACTCTGCCATTTCAAGTTCACTTTGGACTCTGAGATTGTCGATCCCACTGGGAAAGAGTGCTCTGCTGTTCTGTGTTTCCAGCTACCACAATGCTGACTGTTTCACCGCTAACTTGTAATATGTTTTTGCTTTCCTTGTAAAAAGAAAAAAAAATAGTAATGTTTTGCTTTCTGCCCTGTGAAAGTTCCTATGCTGTCAGTTGCTTGCTTTCTCATTTTCACTGTATTGTACTGTTTCTCCTTTCTGCAAAATGGTGCTAACTGCTTACCGAGCTCCTGTTTTCTGACTGCTTTGCACACCGATCACCTGCTTCTTCATTTGCAACGCGTCTGGTGTAAAAACACGGCTCCCATGAATTCCACAAACTCTTGCCTCTTGGAGGCAGATAGGAAGTGTCTAATTAATATTTTGTGGCCTGGGTTTGGTTGCATATCACAAATTGTCTCTTGTAATGTGTTAAGCACACCTCTTCGTGGTGCTTTTTCATTCTTGCTGTTCGTATGAGAATGACACAGACACACACACAGACACACACACACAAATTAATGTATAGCCAATTGATTGTGACGTGCTTGTGATCTTTGCTTGCTCAAAGGGTTTTTTCTTTTTTTTTTTTTTCCAATGATAAATAAATGCTAAAGACGAATACCACCTCCTTGATCTTGTTTTCTCGATAAGAAGCACAGCTAAGTGAAATACCCTCCCAACCGTAATCAGGTTTGGATGCCCGCCCTCCATGCCTGCCGTAGGGATACAACTGAGCTGTTGCAGTCTGACTCCCTTTAGGTGCCTGCTGCCCTCAGACTAGCCTGACGCGAGAGCTAAGCGTTTGCAAAGGTGAAGATGGACAGTGAAGTCATGTGGACGGAGCAGGTAGTTGGCTTTTATTTTATATACGCATACCGTGTGTTGAGCAGAGCGTCCGTGCGGTGAGTGCCTGGCACGCCAGCTGCTGCTGCACCTCGCTCGCGTGCACGCTGCACCAGAGCAGGGAGCAGACACCGGGCTCCTCCGGGAGCTGGAGGGAGGGGAGATGCTGTGGCCCCAAGTGATTTATTTACACGCCCTTTCCCAACAGCCTACAGCTTTCGCTTGTGCCCAGAACCTCCTGAAGGACCCACGAGGGGTCCAACAGCTATAAATCCATGCTGAAAGGAGGTGGCAGATGCTTGGGATGAGCACTTTCAATGCACAGCAAGCCTGGCCAGCTTTGAACAGGCACTTGGCACTGTGGAAGTGCAAAGCACTGACTTGTGCATCGGTGGGAGTGCTGGCTCTCTGGGAAAATAGTGGTTCAGAACAAAGCAGGGCTGAGGGCACAGCTTGGTTTCAAAACGGTGAACCCTACTCTTAGTTTCATCTCTTTTTTTTATTTTACCTAGCCTGTAAGCTCCTACCTGCAGTTTTTATTTTTGACCATGTTTTCTCTTTTAATGGATATTCCAATAACATCCCCACCTACCTGGGAAAAATTGCCTGCTTTGGGGCTGTATGCTGAAATCCCTCCTCCAGCATTGTGCTGCTGCCTTCCATGGAGCACTGACCTTTTTCTGCATTGCCATTGCTGGGTGCTGTTTTTCATCACTGCCTCATTTACAGCTCACTTTCTGAATTTATTCCATCTGTGACTACATGCTAACAACAATGCTGCTTTCTGATGTCCTGCCATATCACTGCCTTCCCTCTCCCTTCTCCACCAGCCTCATCCATTCATCCATCACGCATAACTACATGAGTTCTGAAGTGTTTCGGCTGGGCTGTATGTCCTGGGATTTATCATTTCACCCCTCCACAGTTTATACTGGAGAAAATGTTCACTCTTAAGAGACTGGTCATTGATGGGGCTTATCTGTGACAATCCATGTTGGCCAGCAAAATGTTTCCACCAAGACACAAAGGCAGAGTGTCCTTGCCCTGCTGCAGCATGGATGTGTGGTCTGGTCCCAGCCAGGCACCCACACTCAGCGCTGAAGAACATCCCCTTGCTGCCCTATTGCTCTCTGAACTTGCTCCACATTGCAAAGCCTGCACACCTGGAGGGGATTTGATGGTTTTCTAGGAGAAAGTACCTCTTAGATGCTTTTCTAGCAGACAGCAGGACCAATTGGGCTGAGACCAAGCATTTGGGACCTGGGCTCCCTGTTCATCAGCCATCACTGTCTGAATTCACTGCTACTGACTAACTCATTAATCTTCACCAGGTCATTAGTGACAGGCACTGCCCACCCATTCCCAAGGGCTGTTGTGAGAGTGATGTCTCTACAAAGCGTGGAACTGAGTTATTGAAAATTAAATGCTTTGTCTTAGAAGGAAATTTGGTGTGGAGGTGCTGGCTGGGTGTAATCCGGTGCTTTCAGATGCATCGTGTGCTCACACACCCGGGAGACTTGTGCAGGGGAGGATGAAGAGGTTGGGGATGAAGAGATTGGTGCCTGATGCTCTCCATCCCTCCCTTTGTGGGATGTTGCCATTCCTGGCATCAGATGGGCTTGTGTGGCTTGGGCACAGGACTGAGGTTTACTTCTTGCTGTTACCAAATCTCTGAGCTTCCTCTGAAAAACCTCACTGACCATTACCTTACATCCCTGGCTGGTAAACCAAGGTCCAAGGATGAGCAGGGGTATTTCATCAGCTGACATGTCAGCCCTTGTACAAATGCAGCCTCTTGCTTCTCAGGATCCTTTGGACTTGGGGTTTGTTTAGAGGCGTGCCAGTGCAGGAGAGAAAGGGACTCCTTAGGAAGATGTCTCTGCCGTAGCTGGCACCTCCTGGCATCCAGGAACCACCCTTCCCAACAGCAACGCCAACATGAGTTGAAGAAGAGGAGCTGTGCAGGAAGAAGTGTGAAGACATGACCATGTTCAGCACCATGAACAGAATCTTGCACATTGCTGCAAAATATCATGATGTCCAGACACCGACTTCAGCTCTTCCCATTTCGAGCTGTGTCTTGGTAAGTTTGATCCAGTTGGGGATTTCACAGCCTGCCTCAATTTGCCCTTATCCCCACGAGGTTTCTGGGCTGGGAGTGATTCCAGTAATGCAGCTGAGCCTATTCACAACTCAGATGTCTGCAGTGAGGGGTGGCACAGCTCTGAGTACTTCAGGACTGGCTGTTTATCGTGAACTGTGGAGATTGCTTGTAACCAGACTTATTTTCTGTTTCAGGGTGCCTTGGAAACAGCTGCCTGATGAGGACTGTCATGTGGAGGAGATGTGAGCCCAAGGATGAAAGAAAGGCCTGCTAAAGGACGCAAGGCACCTTTGTGTTGTCTAAAACGCCAGCTTTCCCTGCAGGGAGCCTAATCCACGGAAAACAACTGCCAGAAAATGATGGATGAGGAGTAGTGACAGATCCTGGGGATGTGTGAGGGCACTGGGGCATCGTAACCATAACCCCTCCTTCACTGTCAGCAGTTTCCTGGTGTGAGAGGTGGAAAGGGGGAACACTTCTGAACCCCTCCTTGTTGCCATCTCTCTACCTCCCACCCCACCCTAGCCAGAGCCACGCTGCAGCCCTCAGCCCCCAAAGAAAAGCTGATTCTTCCCATATATCTGTGAGGAGCATCCTGGCCTGTGTCAGGAGTAGTGCAGCCAGCAGGGACAGGGAGGTGCTCGTCCCCCTGGGCTCTGCTCTGGTGAGGCCGCACCTCGAGTGCTGGGTTCAGCTTTGGGCCCCTCACTACCAGAAGGACATCGAGGCCCTGGAGCGTGTCCTGGAGCATGTCCCCAGCTACGAAGCTGGTGAAGGACCTGGGACACAAGTCCTGTGAGGAGCGGCTGAGGGACCTGGGGGGGTTTGGGCTGGGGAAGAGGAGACTCAGGGCAGACCTTATGGCTCTCTGCAACTGCCTGAAAGGAAGGGGTGGGGAGCTGGGGGTCGGCCTCTTCTCACAGGTAACCAGTGATAGGACCAGAGGGAATGGCCTCAAGTTGTGCCAGGGGAGGTTCGGGTTGGAAATGAGGAGACATTTCTTCTCAGCAAGAGCGGTCAGGCATGGGGACGGGTTGCCCAGGGAGGTGGTGGAGTCCCTGTCCCTGGGGGTGTTCAAGGGCAGGCTGGGCCTGGTGCTTGGGGACATGATTTAGTGGGTGACATTGGTGGTAGGGGGATGGTTGGACCAGATGATCTTGGAGGGCTTTTCCAACCATAATGATTCTAGGATTCTACCCTGCCTGGCTCTGGGAGGGGTCTGGGTCCAACCACGGGTGAGGAGCACCCTTGCAGGGCTCAGCTGGTGAATTGGTGCTTTGGAGCCACAGGACAGGGGACATCCTTGCCCCTCTCCCCAAATCCTTCCCCAGCTCCTTCCCATGCATTTTCAATGCCCTCACCACCCCACCAGACCCTGTCCACCCTCCACAATGTCTTCCTTCTTACCTTCAAACTCATTTTCCCTCCATCCTCCCTGCCAGCCTCTGCTCCACAGCTACTTCCCCAAGCCTTCACTTTCTCCCACTTCCAGCACCTCCAGGGCATCCCAAATACCCAGCTCTACCAGGGATCTTCTCCTTCCCCTCCCTGAGTTACTGTCTGGTGTCTGGTCTCGTCTCTCTTGGACTGTAAGCCTTTTTTCTTTGCCTGTACTGTGTGGTAGCATTCGCTGCTTGGAATAAACAATACCTCACCCTCCGACGGCCCTTTTCTTTCTCTCATTTCTTGGTGTGGCTTCAGTGGCTGTGTCTGCAAGTGCCCGGTGTGTCTGTCCTCATGGCCAGTCCTCAGTCAGTCCTGCCACCACAGCTCTGTCTGTAGTCTTTTGGGATGGCTCTGCTCATGTTTCTGTTCCTTGGTGCCTTTCTTTTTACAGCCACAGTGACAAGCTTTGTTGTCTAAGTGGGAGCCTGGCGTATTCAGAGCTGCATGACCGTCTGTCCTTTGCAATTTTGATGCATCTGATAAGAGCTTGGCCTTTCTCCAGCATTGTGTAGAGATGTCCTGGGCTGGCAGGTGGCTCAAGAAATGTAGCGACTGAGGCGAACAAAGGAGAAGTCTTGTAGCCCAGGGCAGAAGAAGCTGATGTTAAAAGAAATGTATTTCCTATATGTCAGAAGAAGACAATGTGGAAGAAATTATGTTTCTCAACACACTAGAGAAAGCAGTGGGCAGAAGTGCATCGCTGGAAAGCCAAGCAGATGCACCTCTCAGGGGAAGAAGCAGAAGCTGGCTTAGCAGCAGGGCATGTTTCAGAGACAGATGCACAGGAGGCTTCTGGAGGTTCAGAAGATGCCCTGAACATCTGCTTTTTCCATCCCGGGCTTGGACTAAACCTGCCCATGGTCCCTTCACCCTGTGAGTACAGCAGGGACCCAACTGTGACGAAATCTCAGGGGTACCCTTGCTCTCTCCTAGCTCACTGTCAGCCTTCCTTGTCCTAATTTATTGCCTGACAGTGCTATTTGGTCCATGCTGGCTGGAGGTCTCAGTACACACCACTCTGCCAGAAAGCAAAGGAGACTCTTTCCAAGCTGAGCGAACAGTCAGGCTCACAGTGTGGCCATCAGTCTTGGTTTCGTGGGCCATTTGCAGAAGTTAGGTCAGAAGACCTAACTCAAGGCCAAACTGAAGCTTGTTGGGCATGGATCAAGCAGTGCTTGGTGCCCCAGGCTTCCTTCTGTGATTTTCTGCCTGACCTTGGCTGTGCAAGAGCACGCAGAAGAGAGGAAATGTATGGGGAGGGCCAGTCCTCCCTATGAGAATCCTGGAGATACACTCAAGGACAAGTGAGACCTGCAGCTGGGTTGTGCTTGACTTCTCCAGGCTCTAGGAATTTTGGTGTAGATATTGGAGTGATGCAGCAGGAAAAGAGGATCACTTGGTGTGGGCAACAGCTCCCATATCTACTCCCTCCTGCTGTGCTTTCACTGTGCCTCCTCTTGCTCCTAACACATACTCTAGGCTCCAAAAGTGAGGATGCTCTAGAGCAGTGTAAAATAGCAGCCAAAAGTCTCAGCTGCACAGTGTTAAGGAGTGCATGTATTTAGGACAAGATGCCTGCATGACACTGGGGTGTCTAGATTAGATCCAGACCCAGGCTGAAGCAGTTCGTTTGCCTGCTGTAACTTGCAGGTTTAGCTCCCACTGCTTGGTGCTGCTGCTTTTTCCAAGGGATGTTACGGAGGCCAGATGTTGAGTACAGCACTAAGGCTGTTTCCCAGGACAAAGAAGACTTGTGTTTCTGTCACTGCTATACTGAAAGCAAACTTGGTGTGCAAAGTACAATAAAGCATTCAGAAGAAGTGACTGGCCATGTTTTCTAACATCATCATTAAAGTGTGTGCCCAGGAATCGATGAGTTTATGTCTTCCAAGCAACATGAACCTGTCACTGCTATCCTGGGCAAGCACCCCAACCAAGAGGTCAGTTCTTCCCCAGAGGAGAGCCATCTCCTCACCTGAGTTACCTGGGAAAGAAGAGACAGATTTCTCATGCTTCTTTGCAAAAAAATATCCCTTTGATGTCAGACTTCACAGATATGTGTGCCCAGAGCTGTGTTGCTGTTCCTGAGCCACCACGAGAGGATTCCTTCTACTTCTAGTTACTCTTGAAAGCATCGTCTAATTTTCCATGTGCCTGGAGTTGACTCTGCTTTATGACTCCCAAATAGTTAAACTTCTTTGAATTAAGATAATTTTGCAGAGGAGGATAAACATCACCAGCTCTGTTTTGATGTGAGGCCACCAAAACCTTTGGAGAAACAGGGGTGAGCCATAGGCAGGTCCCCCACATCTGTGAACAATGGGATAACTCCGCCAGGACCCATCATCGCTGGAAGCAAGTTTGGACCCCAAGGCACAAGAGCACAGTCCTTGCAAGGGATGTTGCCCATCAGAAGTGTCTGGAGGTCCTGGTGTGCTCCCTGCTTTTACACCAGGACCAGCAAAGAAAAGACCATGCCAAGTATGTCTGTGGTGGTCATCTGGCTTTTTCCAGACACCAGATGCTGCCTCTGGGAAATGAACCCCTGCTGAATTTTCTACGTTTCTGTCTCTTGGCCGTAACCTGAGTAATGATCTGTCACCTCCAATCCACCCATTCTCCATTTCTCACCTTGTCACATCATGTAATTAACCTCTCCTACACAAATGGGTTTCGCCAGGCAATGGTTGGCCGCTGACAGCCCTCATGCGTGCAAAGATCTCCAGTCTATTTCCTTGCTTGGCTGAGACAAAGACTATTTCTAAATGTTGCTGCTTTTGTGTTAGGACTTGTTACGGCTCAGGATCTGTCTTTCTTTCCAACCGTCTGATTCTCACCCTCCTAGCACTCTTCCCAAGGCCAGTACCCAGGGCTGGACCTCGTTGTGCAGCCCCACAGAGAGCAGCTGGGGCTTGTGAGAGGCTGTGCAATGCTGCATTGTCCCTGGGCACCAATGCCTGGGGAAAATAATGTAATTACCTCCCCCTCTATACTCCTCCCAGCTTAAAACAGGTTCTGAATGAGATTTACTGGGAAGGACAATCACGCGATTCTATGTATTCAATGCAAACAAAGAGGATGGGGATTGGACGCAGCCTCTTTCTCCTGCAGGAGGCTGGCTCCTAGCCAGCCTGTGCTACAGAATCACAGAGTCACATCTACATGGCTGAAGGATGCACACACTCACAAGGAAAGGGCCAAGGGATTAAAACGGAGCAGTAGCCACCCTGCAGACACGCACTGTATGCGCCAGCCTTCATGGCTGCCTCAGCAGAGGCACCATAGTGAGGTTGCTGGAAAGGGTGAGTTCCCCTGAAAACTCCAGCAGGGTTGGACACCAAACCAAGGGAAGAGCTGGGATTAGCCTGGCATTGCCCTGCTACAACCTGGAGCATCACACAACACAGAAGACCTGAGCTTGGGCCCCATAGGTGCTGCATCACCCCATAGTAGACCAGGTGCAGACACCTGGTCGCTTCCTTGGCACCTGGAGTAGCTGCGGGCAGCTTTCCACCTTCCCAGTGGTGTGCAGGTGCCCTTGGACGTGCTGCCCACTGGCAAGGATGTGCCGACCTCTCCAGCCTTCTCCAGAGTCCAGAAAAACAGGTCCTGTCCCAGCAGATGTCCGGGCATCGGCAGCACAGGGCTGGTCGGACCTGACACGGACAGCTTCCCAAAGAGCTGCCCCGAATTATCCCTCATCCTTTTATTTAGGGTGCTGGGCTCACCCCATTCCCAGTTAGGAAGCCAGTAGGCTGGGAGGACTCCTGCACAAGCTGTCCCCATACAGTGACACTGGGGACACTGGGGAAAGGCCTTGCCAGCCTCTGCCAACCACTTCTGGCAATAAATGGCTCTTCCCTGTAAGCACGAAGGGCAGGACGAGGGTGAGTATTTGAGCAAGAGCTGTCCTCCCGTGGCTCTAAACATGGTGTTGCCCCATGAACCTCTTGCACAGGGCAGGTTTGTCTCAAGTGTCTCGTTTTTTTCTGGTGTCATTGGCCAAGGAGATGGTTATAGCATCTCTTCTCCTGGCCCCAGTGCCAGCCTCGCCTTCCCCTTGTGAAGATCCAGGCTGGGGTTTTTCCCTACACAAAGCCAAGGGCAGGCTGGGGGGACAAAGGGGGGTCTCCTTAATTCAACCACCACACAAAAATCCATTTTAAAGCTGAACAGGTTTCTCCTGCTTCTCCATTTGCTTTCTGCAGCCTCACAGATCCCTCCCCATCCATCACACGTCTCGCCTCAGCCCTGGAGATCTTCCTTCTCCTTCTCCTTCCTCATGAAGATGAATTCCCCCATTTCCTACACTTTCCTTCCCTCTGCACCCCCTCCACTCTCTTCCTCCAACAAACCCTATCCTTCCCTCCAACATCCATCCAGAGACTGTCCCCACAGCATCTATCCTACCTCCAGAGCCTTGTTCCCTCCTGCTCCATCCAAGGCCACCCCAAACCTACCCTACAGGAGCTGTAGTTTCCCCACAGCATGTGTTGCATAATGCAAACTTGGTGCTCACATTGATGCTTCTCTGCTGTTTTACCCCAAAGACAGAGCTGGCCCCAGAGATCCTACAACACGGATCTTACACCTCAGTGTCACCAGCACCTCCTGGTGTCACCAGGGGTCACGGAGGTGCTCTTGGATGGGGTTTAGCACATGTTAGCTGAGCTTTCTTTCCTTTTTTTTTTTTTTCTTTTTTTTTTAATGGGCACTGGGCACTTCCTGAGCAGCTCAAGAGCTCCCCTGCGCTATAGGGCTTTCCCCACCTGCCTTGAGGGAAACAAACTGCTTCTTTGTGAGACAATTTTACAGCGAGGTGCTCTTTCGATGCAGGTTATAATCAATTGGCAAGCATTTTTCATAGCTGACCCATGGTCCTGGTCCCAGCTAAGTCAAGAGCTCCAGCCCTCTTGATTTTGTGGACATCCACGGGTTTTGGAGCAGCTCCTTGCAGGGACGAGGACCAGGCTCACCAACCGTCCTGAGAACATACCAAACACGTGCGGGCTGCATGGGAGTGCTCTGCAGAGCCAATTCCAGCTCGGGGAGGACATTTTGTTTTGGTGCACCAGCCAGTTGCTCTGCCAGCTTTGCAATGATGCTCTTTCTCTGCTTGCAGGACCCCTGAAAAAAACCCTGGTGCTACAGACCAAGAACCAAGTACCTTAGTGCAGGACCAATGCACATGAAGCTGAGCACTTTCTTCTGAGCAACGGTTGGAGCAAACGTATAGTCTGCATGAAATGTGTATCGTCTGGCTGGCATATAATAAAGCTGATGATCAGAGTTGAATGATAATTTCTCTTGTCTCCCAAGTACTGAGGAGTTACCAGGATCTGTATAATGCAGTTAGCATGACTGTGCCTTGATTTATTTTCAGTAAAGTCAGAAAAAGAAAATGGGTCCAGTTCTCCCTTTATTCAGTGCTGTGAAATGGCACTGGTTTCATTGCTCTCTCTTATTTACACAGGCAGCAGGGAATTCAGATTCATGGATGGAGGAACCATACTGGGTTTCAGAGGTTATCCAGGAAGCCTAGCTGACACTCTCAGCAGGTCTTTTCAAAATCCTTGGAAGCTTTTTAATGCACTATAAATTCTCAGCCGCTGTCAGGAACCCACATTCAGTTGTTACCAGGTTAAAAATGTCTTGTGCAGCATCTGGAAGAGCAGCTGATCTCCCTGCTATTGCATTGTAGCCAAGAACATCTCAGGTCTTTTTCTGAGGCTTTTAACATCCAGTTTGTTCAATTTGCCATTTATGGTAGATCCTGGACAAGACACCTTGATGGCAAATTGGAATTAGAAATCAGAGTTTTTGCTGAAAAATTGTGAAGTACAAACTAGAAATGTAGGAGAAATGCTTCTGGTTCGTGGGATTAGCAGGTGTGTTGTGCTATATCTCCATCTTCTTTTTTGGGTGAGGCTGCCTATGTCCATATGATGTATGCAGCACTTAATGAGAGATGTACTCCAGCCCAACAGCCCTGCAGATGGCCAAGAGCACGAAGCATCCAGACTTTAATAAATACCTCTAGGTTTAGCCTGAGGATTGTGACACTTGGAGTAGGATTTTTTTCACCTTGCACAAGCACTAACCTTAAGCAGAAAGCTGTTTTTCCCCCCGGAATTGATTACTCAAGGCAGCAGAGGTGGGGAGAGCTGGGCAGCATCCGTGGAGCACGGCAGCTCCAAAACCAGAGTCCAGTTCAGAAGGAAACTGCTTTGGGCTCGGAGAAGTTGTCCAAGTATTTCAAAGTGTAAATGCAAGCCCCTGGTCCTGATACACCTCCTCCTCCTATAGATGCGCTCTTCATATACAGACGCCTCTGTTGGAAATCAAGAGTATTTCCAACCATGGCTAGGCCAGCTGTAGAAGGAGGTCTGACTTGTAAATCCAATCTCCTCCTGCAGTGCCCCTTGGTTCCTACTGCTATTCCTTATTCATATTGTGCCACTGCTCAGGCACCCCATGATAGCCAAAATCCCAAGGGTGCCAAAAGCTGCACAGACATGGGACAAAAACACTGGGACCCACCCAGAGGACCTTGAAAAGTAGTAATAACAATGCCTCGAGATCCTGATGGTTGTGTTGTGAGTTCTCTTTGGCAACAGGAGGTTGGAAAGATTCCCCTCTTCTTGCTAAAGGGATAAAATACAGAGGAGTATTTGTAGCGACATGGTTTGTACAAGCCAAGAAGAAACTAGAGTAAATCCAATCACTGAACTATTGCAAAGCACCTCCGAGAAGATGTGAATAGCAACTAATGAAATATTCAGCACAAAGGGAAGTAGATTACATGCCTGTGAATAATTGCACTGAGCGTGTGCCTCGCTTACTAGCTGAAGGGGCCTTGTAACACATGATTAAGTAATTAACTTTTTTTTTGTGTATAATTACCATGATTGCACAATTATTAGAGAGGAGCCTGGTCCAAATCTCCAGCGCCAGACGTTGTTGGCCTGCAGGAAGTTTTGCTCCAGATTCCTGGAGCTGCTGGTGTCCCGGGGCAGAGGGACCTCGTGGGCATCTGGCTGCTGCTCTCTGATGTCCGATCACTTATCTCTGATTCAGATTCTGAGAAAAAAATGTCAGCCAAGGATCTTATCTATATGCCATCATTTGTAGTAATCCAGATATCCATGGCGGAAATCAGAAAAAGCTTTTTCCCCTGAAGGTATCTGATCATCAGGAAACAGAGATTTACAGGGGCAGAAAACCCAAACCCAACATTCAACAAAATACCGACTGTTTTTCTGCCTCTTCAGCTCCCTGGAGTGGTTCTGCACATGGTGAGGGCAGGAACAAGCAGCCACCGAATTTCATTTCACCAGTGAAAGCTGTGAGGAAATGTTTCTGAAGTAGGAAGGTGAGATTTCATAGACATAGGCTTTGAAATGGCAGTGTTGATTTAAACACTGACCCAAATCAAGGCAGAAGATGTCCACTTTAAAAACATTTATGTAACTCATAAATAAACTTGTTTGTATATGTGTGTGTTTTTCCCAACAAAACTAGGCACGATATTTCAGACCAACCAAATAAAAGGATTTAGGTTTCATTTCATATACAAATGCAATGCACTGGTTTAGCTTGACTGCTCCCCCTTCTCATCCCAAATTTTTCATTTTGCCACAAGCTGGAATATTAAGAAATAGTAACAATTTCTGTATCCTGACAGATTCTGTTTTCCATCGCTAATATTTCCCTTCTCTTCCTCCAGGTGACAACTGCTGCCCTCAGAACTCTCAAAAATAATCAAGTTACTGACCATCATATTTCCCACTTGGTTTATTGTACACCATTTCTTACTGTGCTCCTCTTTTTAGATTGCAAAGTGTTCAGTGCTGGGAGTTTTCCTCATTTTGGGCTATTCACTACTCTACTCATCTTTCACTTATCCTGAGGTGTTACTGTAATAGACGTGATTAATAGGAATTATCCTCCTACCAGCAAGACTAATTTTGCATGACTGCTTTCATCCCTGGCGTACTTGGTACATCCATACAGCCTTGGCTGTGTTTTGTATCAGCAGTGGTGCAGATGTGTAAGGCTGGTGGAGGGGATGGAATTCCCCAGGCAAGCATAGCCAAGGCTAACATAAGAATAATGCAGGAGACCAGAAATGAGAGCAAGGGAAGGAAGAGAATATTTCCAGATCAGAAATGAAATGCAGTGGACAGAGATAGAGGCAGGAGGCAAAGCTTTTTGACTCCCAGGAGGTGGGTAATAAAATCGAGCCATAAAGGACATGCCCCCAAGGGAGAAAAAGAAGAGAAAGGTGCTCACAAGTGTGCTCCAAACTTGATTTCACCCTTTGCAGGTCTCAGGATGCACGGCTTGGAGGACTTGCACTACATTTCAGAGAAAAGCACACCCAGGGCTGAGGAGACATACAGAGTTCACAGGAGGCACTGAGGGCATTAACGTGGATTAATGATGCAAAACTCCTAATCTGAAGGGTTATTTCCATGTAATGAAGCAGCGGCTGAAGGAGCTCGGAGGCTGGGGGGAGCTGTCAGGCACATCCATCAAGTACCAGGGCAGAAACAAGCGGGGATTCAATTGGGATTTGGGGCCAAGAGCATCTGTGATGCAGAGGCCAAAACTATTGAAGCTGCACCTCTTGGATTTGCCCTTCTGATTTATCAGTCAATTCCTCGAGAGTGTGTGAATATCCCCAAACTGGCTGGCTCTTTGCTCATTTACACCAGTCAGGTTCTTGCTAAACGGCTAAGTCCAACAGCTCTTTCTAATGCTGCAAATAGCATATTTTACAATAATATTTTGCAATGATTCATAGGTGACACGCTTCCTTGTTTCTTCAAGGCTCTTAAAAATCCTGACCTGAATTATTTAACCTCCATTCACTCTTCCTTTCCTCCATTGTCTTCTCTCTTTTGTTTCCTTTGCCTTGATGTGTTTATCTCCCACTCTGTCATTCCACTCACTTCATTTCTTCTCCCACCCTCATACATCTTTCATAATTTCCCCCTTTTTGCTCCAGCAAGGGGCAGGTTTTCCTATGCAGTGGCAATCAGCTTTTGTGACATATCTAGGTTACTGTCAGGACTCCTTCTCTGTGTAAAATGCCTTTCATTTTTTATGAATCTGCTTTAATAATTTATCCCCTATCAATGATGTATAATGAAATCACCATCCTGAAATGGCTTTTTTGTGTTGGGGTAATGGAACAGGGAGGGGCTGGAAGGTACAATCCCCGGATGGTGTTTTGGTGCAAGATAAGCCACAAGTTTCAGGGGAAGGAGAAAGATGAATTAGCTGAGAAGACCCAATAGTTTGGGGTCTTATCACTCTCACCACAGCATGAATTAATGTTGCTGTAGTCCTGGTGGGCTACGGATAACTGTGAAGCAAGGCTGGCAGGAGATATGTTATTTTTGTTAGAAGAAGGAAATGGATTTCACGTTGAATGTCAAGGCCGGTAGCTTCTTCAAACCAAATAATACTGTGGTGTCAGACAAAACTGGAGATGTCTGAATCCAGATAAGTGAACCAATGTCCTTTAAAAAGAACAAGGATACGTGCCTGTGATCACAACATGGATTATCACAGGAGGTGTGTATGAGTTGGAATTGTCTTTTCTGGGCCAAAGTCTTATGAACAAAGCTAAAATTTCTGTTGGTCTTCAAAGTACAGATCCCACTACTTTTGGAGGAGTGTAACTTTAAAGTAAGTTTTAAAATGGTCTGTATCGAGCGCTTAAATGGTGTTTTCCCATGCACAGGGTTTAACTACCTTCCCAAGCTGCCCAGTACAACAATAACGTGTGCAAAGCTCAGCCCAGTATTAGTCATGAGACATGCCAAGAAATGCCTTTGTTAAGTGCTACCTGCAGAAATGCACAGTTGTCCTCCCTCCTGAAAGCAACCCAGCAGTTCAGAAAGGGGTGACTAATGGATTTGCTGCTTCTGTTTAGATACACACATATTATTCATAATTACCTCAGTGACATCTTCATTTGTCTTAATTTGCATGGCATAATGGAAATGATGTGCTGGATTTCCTAGTGAAAAGTGTGAGGAAAAGGTTAAACTGAAGCTGTGCTTCAAAGCGTCACTACGAGATTTGGGAAAACCTTGGTGCTCCTTATGCAGCCACACTGTCCATGGTGTACATCACTTTTCCCAAACAGGGTTCGGGTTCAAAGCATTGGAAGGCTTCACAAATGTATAGATATGAAAATATATGCTCTAACTTTAATTAGGATAGACTTTCGGTTTTGAAGATTGGGTTCAAAGGTTTTGGGATGGAAGATGGAAAGCCACTTTCTCTCATGATTGGATATTTCTGATATGTTTCTTCTAAACTGCTTTCACACAATTTTCTCTGAAATGGCAGACATCTATTACTAAGGGAGCTATAATGGATAAGAAGGGCGATGCATCTCTTCCAACCTAAATAATCCAGTTGTTCGATGCTGGATTTCTAGCTGCCTGAAATATATCATACCCTTTACTGAAAAAAACAATATATATATATATATTTAAAAAAAAAAAAAAAGAAGAAAGAATATATATATATATATATAATGCTAGCTTTCCAGTGCGGGGAGGAAAAAAAAGTCCACCTCTTGTTTATATACATATGAATTCCCTTATATTCAGTGCATCTAGCTGAATTTTTAATCGAAAGGGTGAGTGATGACGATCCTCATCCACTCTCCCCTGAGTGCAGAGCATTTCTCATCTACAACATCCGAGCATCCCACCTTGCGTGCTTCAGATGTTGAAGTCACTTCACATTATACATGGTAGAAGGAGTGTCCCCAGCTTTCTCCTGCAGCGAGATAGTTCCAGATATACATGTGAAGCAAGCAACATTGTTGGAGAAAAATCTGTTTCCAAACTTGCCACATTGGGAAAATTTGCCACAAAGTACCTTTTGATACATTAAGCCGAAAAATTAGGTTTATTACAGCCTGTCTCCAGCAGGACCCATGGCTCTGTTACTGTCTGATCAGATTCCTGCTGTGGGACATGCTGGCTGGAAGAGCAGGGAAGCACCAGTTTATTATGGACATACACCCTATTTTAAGGACAGACTGAGCCTGGCCTTAGGAGGACACAAAATGAAGCAAGGTTCGATATATTTATCCTCTGAAAGAGACTCCAGACCTATCACTAGTCCATATTGTCCTGGTTATTCCATTGTCCCGGTTATTTTTCAAGTGTTTTTGCTGCCTCTCCTCTGATCCAGCTAGAGCTGGCCCTAATAACTCCAATACACTGGAGAGGTGACCAGTTGAATCCAACAGAGAAACTCCACGACTGCCACTGTCCCTAATGGGACATCGAGGCGGTGTTGCTCCATATGCAAGCTGATAACCTAGTTTAATTCAAAAGCAATGGTCACGACAGCAAAGCTGTGCTATAGTTTGCCTCCATGAGGGGATTTCCCCTCCAAACAACCTTGGAGCATTTTTTGTCAGGCTGGTCACCCAGAAGACCCCAGTCCTGCCGGTCCTGATGCCCAGCTGGGATCTGCATGGCCCATATGTCTATGTAAATGAATCACAGAATCATTAAGGCTGGAAAAGACCTCCAAGATCATGTGGTCCAACCACCCCCCTACCACCAATGTCACTAAGCCATGTCCCTAAGCACCACATCCAACCTGTTCTTGAACATCCCCAGGGACGGGGACTCCACCACCTCCCTGGGCAACCCATCCCAACATCTGACGGCTCTTTCTGAGAAGAAATGTCTCCTCATTTTCCACCTGACCCTCCCCTGGCACAAGTTGACGCCATTCCCTCTGGTCCTATCACTAGCTGGGTGCCACCACCCAGTGTCCCAGGCCAACCATTAAACACAGAGTTAAAAAAAAAAAAAAAAAAAAAAAAAAAAAAAAAGGATATTTGTTTCTTTGAGTTGAATTAACACCATTGTAATTCCCCAGCTCACCTATCTGGGCTAGCAGCAGTAAAGCTTCTCCATGCCACCTGTTCTGTAGTACGAGGCCCATCTGGCAGAAGACGAGGCTGCTTTTACTTTGTGCAACCAGGCTCAGATTTCAGAACAGTTGCATAAGGAGGAAATGCGACGTGTGGGCGAGAGCACTTGTAGTTTGGCTTTCCAGTCATGCACAAGTAAAAATAGGTTAGTGGGTCTGCAGGAGCAGGGAGCTTGGCCACACTTGTCCCAGTGGTCCCTTTCTGGGTAGGCTCAGTGTCCAAAGCATTTCAACCCTTCCCAGTTATCCCCTGAAGATTGCTCAACGTTAATTAATCTGTCTCATCCTGGAGGCCGTCTCATCTTCATCTGATACACCAGGAGTTGGACAAGTTACCACATACCTCACAGGGCTCTTCTCCATGATGCTTAAAATGCATTGCTTTATACGTCTGCTAATAAATAGCCCGAATGAATATCTAGGTGCTCCTCTTGATGGCAATGCTGTCCCCTTTCAAAGGACAGCACCAGCCCTTTTTCCCCAGAAGATCACAAAGCTTGACTGCCCCTGGTGACCCCAAAACCTATTCAGATCCCCTCTTTCCAAGGGATCATCTCCAGATCTCAGGCCACGACCTCCTGCATTTTCCCAGCTTCTGACAAAGCTTCTGCCTTTGTTAACACATTTTGGCTGCACGGCCCCAGGCGAGCCAGACTGCTCTGTGTGACTCATCATACTTTTTGCAGGCTGTCCTTGTGTTGTCTGCGAGTGATTTGATATTTATTTGCAGATCATGGAGGAAAATGTTGAACAGTGTTAAGCCTTGTCGCAAGTGCTGTGGGTCTCTGTAGCCATCCAATTTCCAGCCAGGCAGGTCACCCAGTTGGTACCTCCTGGTTGAACTGTTGCTGCTCAAATTATTGACTATTAATTAATCTCCTTTTGCTGTTGATTACCCAGAGCTATTTGGTCATTGTCACGTGGGGGAAATACAGTATCCAACATGTATTCTAAGTGTTTTGATATCTTTATTCAGTGATGGCTCTAACCCATCGATAGCATTGCTTCATTCCCATTGCAGCACCTCTATGCTATCCCTTCCAGTCATTACGTATTTTTCCATGAAGCCTTCAGCTTCTCTTTTTCATTTTCTGTCCTTCTTTGCCATAGTGGAAGGTACTCACCGTCCTTTTTGGCATTGTTTTTTATATTTCTAATTGGGAACACCGAATAGAGAAGGTTTTGACTCTGGGCACTTCTCTTCTGTGTTACAAACCAAAACATTTTAAACATCTTATTAGCTCTGGATGAAAAGGTCCTAAATATCAGCCATGTTTCCTCAGGCAGAATTTTTCCTCTCTGTTCCTCTCATTTACCCTATTTCTCTGTGCAGAGGAAGGCAACATTTCAAACAATTCATTGCTAAGCCAAGGCAAATTGTTCAAAATCAGCAGGATAAATGTGGTGTACTTAATGTGCTTAAAAATACGAGCCACAATCTATAACTCTATAATCTACAGGATCACCCAACAGGGTGTGGTTTGGATTTTGTTTAGCGTTGATGTGAAACAAGCCAAGGGGGCATTTGCACAAACAAGACTTCATTTTCGGAGGAGATGATGGCCTCCTGAGATGTTTTCAGCCGACAGCTCTGAGGACCTCATGGGGACAGTGGGCACTCCTGAAACATCAGGCAGCTGAATGGAGGCTGAGCACTTCGGAAAAAATCATCCTGCCACATTTAATCATGAAAAACAAACACAGGACCGGGGGGTATCAGCTGGTGCCGTCTCCAGTGCTTTCAAGAAGCTCTGTAAAAAGTGCTCTTGGAAATGCACCTTTGCCTTGGGCAGTATTTTAAATAGGCAACAGCCCCACTTATGCACAGATGATGCTTCCATTTGGAAATGTGGGACCTAATAATGATGTAAACCACAAGAAATGGTGCGTGGTCTCCCTGCCTCTTCCTTCTTTGTGGTTTAGATTATGAAAAGAGATCGTGGCAAAGCTGGTGAAGGAATAAAGTGAAAAGAGGCTTTTTCCAATGGTCACAGTTTTGGAGGAGGGAAAGGAATGTGGTGACATTAGAACTGATGTCAAGGAGTGGCATTGTCCATGTCCCCAAGGGGCCCTCGCCAGGACCAGGTGAGGTGTCCCCATGTTGGAGTAGGTCTCCATCCCATCCTTCACCCCACACTGCCCTCCTCCCCAGCACCTCCACAACAGTTTCTCAGAAACTAAGACTTCACACCCTTGTCCCCTCCAACTCAGGAAACTCAGGTATTTAAAGAAATACCTTGTGTGACAAGGAATGCCAGTGAAGTCTTTCTCCCTCTGTTCACCACCTCGTTATCGATCAGGCACTCTGTTTTTTCCTTTCTAAAATTGTCTCAATTAAGGAACAGGAAATGCGGCTTTGACATTTTTTCTTGAAATGTCAGCTGTCTCTTTTGATAATAATTTGGCTTCTTTTCCAAAATCTTCTCTGATCTCAGTCTCTGAGGGTGGCAGCTGATTTCTGGAAGTGCTGGCACAGGCTGAGCCCACCTGGGGTGTTTTCAACACTCCCAGCCTTAAGCCAGAAATGCAGAAAATGGTCCCTTCCTCTGGTTTCTCTGCATTTGCCACTTCCTTTACAGCACAGTATTTATTGTTGCAGTTCTGTTCTTCCCATTTTATTTATTTATTTTTTAAACTCTGAAGAAACACCAAAGTCATAAATATGATGCAAAGTATGACCTAGAAGCCAAAAACACCATAACTCTGTTCCTCAACCTGCCATTCATTTCATACCTGGTCTCAGCCATATTATTTGATGTTTTTGTTTGCTTCAGTAGTGACATGAGTAATGATAAATACACAGCAGACATAATTCCTTTTTTTTTCTCTCTTTATTGTGTGATGTTGTTATGAGGATTTGTCAATGTTTAAGACTGATAATTATTCTGAGTTATTCATGAGAAAACCACAGCATCAGGCTGCCTGAAATCTGTGACAAGATTTCATTTAAAATTACAAAAATCAACAACAAAAAAATGGATGCAGCTGCAGCAATTAGCAAGTAGCATCAGATCCCATCAGACTGCTGACAAACAGCCCTGTTCCCCGGGCTTTACCCTCCACGGCTGAATCCTACACCCTCTCCCAAAATATATGGGTTACCACAGGAGAGACCAAGCTGGAATTTATTTTTAAGACTTGGTCCTACAACACAAAATTCTTGGTGGCAATACCGTCCCTGTCCCTTGACTCCTCTGGTTCACAGTCCAACCTGTGTCAGCTTTAACAAAGGGGTGGCCCTCTGAGTTAAAAGGGGAAGGAAGCCCTCGAGTCAATATTGCTGCCAAAACCTGGGCCATATAAATGCACAGCCCTGGGAGATTCAAATTGACCCTTGAAACAGCCCATATTTCTCCACAGAGCCTACAAAGCGTGGGCTGTTGCATGCATCAGCCTAAGATACCTGAAGGCAGGAGGACCATTCCCTATTCAGCATACAAGGCCAAGGTTTTTGGCACCAGCCTGTAGATGGGTCGGTTTTCATAGAATCATTGAATCACTGAGGAAGGCAAGGATCTCTGGAGATCTAGTCCAAGCTCCCTGCTCCAAGCAGAGCCACCTGAGCTCCTCAGATGAGAGATTTCCCAGTCCCTGGGTCATCTTTGTGGCCCTTAGCTGATTCAGTCCAGTATCTCCACATCCTATTGTGTCTCTGGTGCCCAAGACCGGACCCAGCACTCCACGGGTGCCCCACAAGTGACAAGCAGAGGGGAAGTATCCTCTCCCTCAGCCCGCTGGCAGAGCTCTGCCTGATGTCCACGAGGTTCCTCTGCCCACCTCTCCAGCTTGGCCAGACCCCCATGGATGGCAGCATGTCCGTCAGCTGTATCACCCACTCCTCCCAGGTTTGTACCACCTGCAGACTTGCTCTACCCACCACCTGGGTAATTAGGGCAGAAATTAGGCAGCACTGGTCCCAGTACCGACCCCCAGGGTCAGCTCTAGTGACCAGTTTGGGGCTGGGCACTTTGTTGCTGATACAACCCTTTTTCTCCTTAGCGGTCTGCACTTCATCAATTTGCCTATAATATTGGAGATTATGGGAGACAACACCAAAAGCCTTGCTGAAGTTGAAATTACCAACATCCACTGCCCTCTGCTCATTCAAGCCAGTCAGCTCATTAAAGAAGGCTATCAGTTGGTTAAGCAAGACTTCCCCTTCGTAATTCCATGCTAACTACACCCCATCACCTTCTTGTCCTTCATATGTTTTGGAAAGGTTTAGGATTATTTAATCCACCAACGTGTGCTCCAACAAGACCAGCCAGCCTGTACAGTAGTTCCTCATTCCTGCCCTTCCTGAAGATAGGAGTGACGTTTTCTTTATTCAGGAACTTTCCACAGTCACCGTGACCTTTCAAAGACAGTCAAGAGTAGACTTGCAGTGATATCAGCCACGCATCATTTCTTTAGATAACCCTTTGCAAATGAAGTTGCTTGCATCTGCTCCTCTCTGCTCCTTTTCCTCTGCTGGGATCTCCCCCTGTGCTCTCACACTGCTCAGCAGGACAGAAAAATGCTTTGCAGCAGGAGAAGTAGGTGAGTTCTTGTTATTGATACTTCAGATGCTTGGTCAGGCCAAAATAAGGAAAAATGCTGTTATTTCTTTAATATGCTTGGGCTGATCCCAAGCCACATTACTCATTCTAAACATCATAGCAACTTTTCCAGCATACTTTATTCTGTTCTGACCAAGGTGTGTGCACATAGATGCAAAGAAGGCAGAAGTAATTTTAATTTTTGGAAATTAAGCTTTACAAAATGTGATCAGGAGATGTCATATTGAATTATTATTTTTTTCTATGCAGTTAGAGTGTTTCACTTTGAAAACATCAAAACAACATGTTTTTCCCCTTCCAAAAACCCAGCAAACAAAAGGACACACCTTTTGCTTGGTAAAAAGGTGAAAAGTCTCCTTTTTGAAAAACTTTCCTGCAGTTTTTAATCTGGCTTTGAATAATCCTGAAAATTGCTGTTTTATAAGTAAACTCTCTGGCTGAAAAAATATCACTCAGTGCTCCATGTGATTCATATACATTAACATCAGAGGGAAATATTTCTTTTACTGCTAATATCAACAACAAAACACAGCAGATATTCAGTCACACATAAGCAGCATGGTGATAAGCTAAATCAGCCCCTCCTCACATATTTGAAGTCTTTTTTTTTTTTCTTTTTCTTTTTCTTTTTTTTTCTGAATTGACCTCGGACCTTGTCCACCATCAGAAAAGGTGTTAGGAAGGTGTCCAATAGGGCCCAGTTAGTAGTTACTTGGGATGATGGAGTCAAACCTTTTTTAGCACAGGTCAAAGGAGCTACAGGCAGAAATGGCAATTTTGGAGACCGAGGTGGGACATTTGTAACCAATTTACACCAAGGAGGTGGTGCAGCTCTGTAAAAGGTCATAAAGGAAGGAGATGTCCATCCAGCAGTGCCTGGGTCTTGGGTAGACAGAGACACGTCCACCCTGGCCCAGCGCTGGGCCTGATCCTGCTCCAGGCAGGTGCTGGGCTGGAGATGGCCAGAGGTCCCTTGGCCCAGCATCTCCACGAGCCCTTCATGGGGCTTGGCCCTGCTTTAGGAAACAAGGTCTTTATATGTCACCTTCGTAAAAGATGAGACAGAGACGGCCTGTGCAATTATTGATCAAAATTAAAGCATAGCAAGAACACGAGAGACAGCAAGGTCGTCCGTGGAGCGGAACGGGCTGCTCAGCCTTCATCTGTGGCAGATGAGAGGTTTTCTGGCTGCCAGGAGCGAGAGTCAGGATCTACTGATGCACAGGAGGCAGCTGATTTACTGCAGAAAGCGCCTGGCCCTTAACTCTTCCCTGCCCTCCACGTCCCGTCTTTGGAGCATGGGGCAGCCCAGGGCGCTTGACACAAGGGGCTGCAGGGCTGGACCATGGCCGGTTGACCTGGGCAGGATGGGTCGATGGGCAGGAGCCAGTGGGATGAGGTACAACATGGCCAAGTGCCAGGGCCTACTCTGCTGATTGATGCCCTCTTGAACAGGAGCCAGCAGTGTGCCCAGGTGGCCAAGAAGGCCAACGGCATCCTGGCCTGTGTCAAGAGTAGTGCAGCCAGCAGGGACAGGGAGGTGCTCGTCCCCCTGGGCTCTGCTCTGGTGAGGCCGCACCTCGAGTGCTGGGTTCAGCTTTGGGCCCCTCACTACCAGAAGGACATCGAGGCCCTGGAGCGTGTCCAGAGAACGGCTCCGAAGCTGGGGAAGGGCCTGGGACACAAGTCCTGTGAGGAGCGCCTGAGGGAACTGGGGGGGTTTGGGCTGGGGAAGAGGAGGCTAAGGGCAGACCTTATTGCTCTCTGCAACTGCCTGAAAGGAAGGGGTGAGGAGCGGGGGGTCGGCCTCTTCTCACAGGTAACCACTGATAGGACCAGAGGGAATGGCCTCAAGTTGTGCCAGGGGAGGTTCAGGTTGGAAATGAGGAGACATTTCTTCTCAGCAAGAGCGGTCAGGCATTGGGACGGGTTGCCCAGGGAGGTGGTGGAGTCCCTGTCCCTGGGGGTGTTCAAGGACAGGCTGGGCCTGGTGCTTGGGGACATGGTTTAGTGGGTGACATTGGTGGTAGGGGGATGGTTGGACCAGATGATCTTGGAGGGCTTTTCCAGCCCTAATGACTTTATGATTCTATGCTGAAGGCGTCTTCAGGAGGTGTTCTGTGGGGACAGCATGGCCTACCTGGAGCCAAGCAGCCTATGAGCACTGTGCCCATGAACTGTAAGCACAACTGGGTGCCTGACCCAAAGTTAAGGAGTTGCAGCTGGTCCGTGAGATCACAGTGATGTCATGCTGCAAAAAGTCACCTTAAGGTACGACGGAGTGAGCTCCATAGCAGGGTAGAGAAGGGCCAGGACTAAGTAGGTGGAAAATAGCACCACCACAGCTCCTCTGGCTTTGGGGTCACACAGACTCCTACCATTCAGGAGCAGGATCCACCCCAGCATTTAATTTCTCAACTTTTCTACCCAAAACAGGCTCCAGAGGAAGGCCCCCACCCCTAAATCCAAAGCACTTTTACAGAGCCGAGCAGTGTGTGCCCAGGGCCACCACACAGTCTTGCAGCCTCAGACCTGTGCTGATGGGTGGGATCAGTACCCGGGGCATGGTGCTGAGTCCAGCAGAAAGCTGAATCAAGCATTTTGTGTATGTTCCCTGTCTAGGCAAAGTACAGGATGAGCTGATCTTCTCTTTCTCCTCTTTTTCTCCTCAATGAAAAATTTTAGTGGATTTCATTTCTATTTTGCATAAGAATTTTCTTTCCATTTGGAGAGCTGGTGTTTATTATTCAAAGCCATTAAATATCCTCTAAAATCACAGCACTCACAAAATGAAAAAGGAGCTATGAGATCATTTGGTCTATTCATTTAGGAGATTTATTAACCTCTGGTAGAGACATCTATCACTCATCCCTTTAGGACAAATCTTGAGTTTGTCTTCCCAAATGGATGCGTTCATCTCTCTGGCCTTAATTTGCATCAGCCTTTGGTGCTGACACATTTGCAAACCTACTACGTGCTCCAGACATGGATGTTTGCACAGAGGGCTGCTCACGGTTTGCTGTTCGTGGTTACTGCTGAAAGCTGGGAGCTGCTGAGGGGCTGGAATAGACACGTCCATGCAATACCTGAGAGATGTCTACATCTGAAAAGCCCCCCTACCCCCTCATCCCTCCCAGCCACTCAGGGGACCGTAAACTCCCTAAATGAGACCTTCACTTGCACAGCCCCATGCTTTCCTCCTTCCAGGTCACTGCACAATGCTGGTTTAATTGCAGCTGAGCTGCTCTTGTCTTTCTGAGCTCAGTGCAATAACTGTGGGCACTTTGGACGAGGGAGAGATGAGAGAGAAGCCTGCTAGCAGATACCTTAGTGCAGCTCCTCTAGGGCAGAGAGTGCGTGCTTTCATCCACAGCATGGGCATCAGGATGGGTGGAAAGCACCCAAAGCTCCCAGCCATGGGGCCACCTCTTCAGGAGGGGCGAGCACGGAGTTACTATTGCACCTGCAGTAGGCACCCTGGCTGCGAAATAATGAGGCAGATCCTCAGGACAACACACTTATCCTTGCTCCATTGGATAATATATTAGACCAACATCTCCCCATTGTGGCTGGATGCCATTGAGAGTATTTCTACAGCATTTATGTGCTGACACAGGAGGCTGACATAATGAAAAAAAAAAAAAGGAAAATAAAAAAAAAAAGAAAAAAAGGATGGCATTCTTCTCAACCTTTCTGGAGCAGGAGATGCCCTGGGTGTCCCAGTAACCCAAGCATCAAACCCGCATCTTCCTTTGGTTCTGTGGACATCTCTCACCTGTGACACTTTGAGATGGTGTTAGAGCATCTTGTGCTTTCTGGCTTTTGGAGGACAACCTTTGGACACCTTCTAAGATGGGATGCCCACCAGCATGCACTCAGCTGCATGCTCTTGCTGCACAGTTTGCCCTGCATTTCCACAGCAGTGAAGACTTTGAGTTAAATTCAATCCCAAGGAAGGCACAGGTACAATGAGCAACAAATGAATTAATTCAGATTTCTTTTGAAATTTGAATTTCAAAATTTCATGAGATTTCTTTTGCAGACTGGTGGCAGAAAGTTGATCTTGCAGCTGGAGTGAAGAGCAGAGCATTACTGGGGGCTTTGCAGAGATTCTTTTATGGCCATGAGGTCACTTAACTTTTCTATGTCTTGGCTTGCCCATTTAAGCAGGGCTTGCCTCAGGCTGTTCCTGTATCTAAAAATACAGGAGGACTCATTAATCCTATGTCATGTTCCTAAAAAACACCTTATAAGGTTGTGAAAGGATCTGTAGCTGTTAAATTTGGACCAACACGTGGCTCCAACGACCACTTTCAGCAATGAGTTCTCTGATGGATTATATCTTCCTTAAAATGCTTCTCTTTTATGTGTTTAATGCAGATATCCTAACCCTTCTGTGAAGAGAGGTGGAAGCCACCTTGTCAGGAGCTCAGGTTCCCATGAACTTGATTTCTGGTTATTCATTTTCCCTATTGGATTCTACAGGACAAAATCAGCCACCCTCATCTGACCGCCTCTGATTCCAGCATCCAGCCTCTGGAAATTTATTTCTCCATTCTTTTTCCTGAAAAGCTGATTTCTGCACCCAGAAATTCCGGCTGATGCCTTTAGCCCGGTCTCTTCCTGAAAATCTCCCAAACCTGCTGCTTCTCTGCTCAGCCAGCCAGCCTGGAGGTTCACTGTGCATGCTGGCTAATTACTTCCCTTCCTGGCTCCCACGATTGTTTTTCCACGCTAATTAGCCTTCATAAAAGCCATTTCCAGAGCAGTGCATGAAGGCAGTCAGGGAGACCACATTTGTGGAGTGCAGTTTCCATGGTACCGGCTTGGGGCTGCAGCAGAGGGACTGGACTGGGGTATTTATAATCCCAGCAGTAAACTTTCCCCTACACCCTGGGGAATGTGACAGGCATCCCATTCTCTGTCTCCATCACCACCATGTATCACCCAGCATGGGCTGAGGCTCAGAAAAAATCATCCTTAACCGTACTGGGGCAAGCAGCCTGTGCCTCTCAAAGTGATGCACCTTCCCCCTGGATGTTAATGGGGTGGGGAGGGGAGATTTTAAGCCAAGTCCAGCTCTTGGGGCATCACAACTCTGTGGAGATGCCCAGAATAGCCTTTATTTATGATTTTGCTGCAGGAGAAAGGAGAAGCGGTGCAGGAGGAACTATCCTGAAGGGCACACCATGGTCAGCAAGTGAGTGGGATGGATGACTTCATCCAAAATTCCCTCATCCTCTGGGGAGGTGACAGAGGAAGAAAAGACAGAGAAACCCCACTGTGCACTGCAGACCTACAGCCCCCGCCTTTGGGCACAGCATCAACTTGATGTTAAATAGGGATGCTGAAAAATGGGGGGTCTTGATTAGGAACCAGAAAGGAAGTAGGGGTGCAAGGACACTTGGCCAGTTGAGTGGGGACTGCAGGAGTCCCAAGCCAAAATCTCCTCCAGCAGCCCAAAGAACCTATGTTTAATTTCTAAGAAATTGCTTAGAGGCTAAGAAATTGCTTAAACACCAAGCAATCAATGAGGCCTCCTTTCTTTACAATTGCACTAAGGAGGGAAGGGGCATTTGTAGGGTCTGGGTTTAGCTCACAGCCTTGTGAGGTTGCAGCCTGCTGCAGCTGGATCAGAAGAATCATAGCAAAGGTCTGCTCTTAGGACAGGACCCCACATGTGCCCAGAGCAGTCTAGGAAGGTCCTTATGTCCAGGAAATGTCTTTGTATTCATGGCAAGTGCTTGGGGTGAAGGGTCTGAGGTCATCCCAGAGACCCTCCGTATCTTGCATGCCTCCAGAGCCTCTATGAACCAGCTGCAAGAAAAACATCTGGAACTGTTAGGGGAAAACCTTTCCCAGGGCACTCAAGGGGTGCTTAGGGCCAGCCCTAAGGGAAGGAATGGAACAACACATGTTGTATGGCCATGAGCTGGCTCCTGTGCATTTCTGAAACCCTTCACAACAACAAGCTCAGTTAGCCATATTTGTCCCATTGATTAAAACAGACACTTTGGGGGAAAAAAAAAAGAAAAAAGAAAAAAAAAATAGAAAAGGACAAAATTCATAGGCCCAGGATTTGGTCCTTGAGGATTCTGATTAAAATATGTTCCAGGTAGACTGCTTCTTAGGGCATTAGGGTTGTGACTCATTTCCTTGTTATTGCTCTGATTCAATAATGAATATTCGTGTTCTAATATCTGCCTGGGTTTGTGCTCAGGTTTTCTCTTTGTTTCTCTACGTTGCTGTTTTCAGTCTGACTCCAGCTCAGCAGAACAATCAAATCTGAAATGCTGGCAAACATCTTCAACTCAATTAAAACTTTGATTTATACGGTGCTTCTGCTTCTTCAAGAAAGGCCATATATTTTCCTGATATTAGGGGGAAATTACTTTGAGCCTATGAGAAAGCCAAGTTGAAGTTACGGTTATTGCATATTTCCATTAGCAAGGCTCTCTGCTGCCATGAGATTTTTATTCTCCTGTTTTGCTTGAAGAAAAAATTGAATGAAAACACTGGGATGTTTGGCCACCAAGACGTGCAAAGTTTGGTCCTCCTTGACCCCACCATGCTTCCATGCCTTGGCGCAGCAAGAAACATCTGTTGTTCCCCTTCAAGGACCTTGTTTATTGCATTTAAATCCTTAGCTGAGGTTTTGGGCCTTCAGTCATCTTTATTTTTGCTGCGAGACTTTCAGCTTGAGTGGTTCACCTGTTTCTGTGGATGGGGGCAAGGAGAAGGATGCTGACTTACAACGCCAACCTCCCTTTCCTTTCCTCCCTCACCAAGCTTTGAAGGTGCAGTTAAAATCTCGGTGCCTTTCTCCGCTCTTCTCAAGGAAAAAGTTGCCCAAATTTACATGTTTGGGTCAAAACCACAAGTCTTAGCTCAGACGTTTTGCTCAGGGGGAAAATCTAGCTGCTGCTTTCTCCCAAGGTGTCATTTGTGAAGGACACATCCCGCTGCCCCCCTGCTCCCCCCTGCACAACTCATTCAACTCTGGCCATCACAACCACATCCCTTGGGTTTTTCACAGCTCCGACCACTTCCCAGCCACTTTCCAACCCAAAAAATGTCCAAGCAATTTGGAAATGCACTACACTTTTTATGGAGGTACGGAGGGGGAATAACCAGAATATTCTCCCTTACCAGAAAGCTTATTGCTCTAGAAAAGCACAGATTTATGGTGATGACTACAAACCAAAAAAAAAAAAACAACTAAGAAATCAAATTAAGCATAAAGATAATTAAAACAATTCCACGTCAGCTTGCAGGTACTGCTGGCAGCCAGGGCCAGCCCTTGATGATGTCTCTAGACTTCAAAATGGAGTTGTATCAGTGCGTGTGCCCTGGGTTTCTGCTCCATGAAACACATTTTCATGGCTTTAAAGCTCATTAGTGGTCCATGAACTCCAGGTCAGCATTGGATCAGTGCGGCAGAACCCGTGCTCTACCACCTGGGCCACTTCTGGTCAGATCCGCTCATTTCTGAGGCTAATTTCTTTGCTGATGCCTCAGAACAGAGCCATAAATCACATCCAAAAGCTGTTAAACACAGCTGACACCTTCACCAGGCTTTCTGCTGACCACTGGCAGCTCTAATGACTGGGCTGGGTAAGGTTTTTGCAGCCAGGATTCTCCCCACTATCGAAGGACAGACACATTTGGTCTGTGAGCTGCTTCTGGCACGGCAGCAGGAGACAGAGGGGAAAACTCCACCCAGCAGAGACATGAGGGAAACCAAAACGCAGTGCCCAAATCTTTTCAGAGGAAGCATATTTCTTATAAAGCTGCAGGGTTTTCCCAGCAGCAGAGCAGGGATAGACCAAAGTGAGCTCGATCCTCTGGGAAACCCCAGGTTGGTGGGAGCTGATGGTGTCTCGAGCATACAGAAAATTAAAAGGGAATGCCAATGTATGCCCTGCAAATAGCCAGCAGTTAGAAAAGTGGGTTTAAACTGCCTGGGCAGCTCCCCAGAGGGCCTGTATTTGCAATGTTTCTCTCTTTACAGGCGCAGCCATGAGAATCCCTGCCCATTCGGAGTGGAAATTCACATAACAAGTCTGCTGTTTTGATTGCGGACCATATGGACCTTTGCAGCTCCATTCCCTAATACAAATCTGTTCGGATTGTCTCAGCTGCTCAAGTATTTGGTCATTTGTGCTGGCACAACTGCCTAATTGTCCTTCTTTGTCACGGCTCTTCTGGACGGGATTGGGTCTTGCCAGCAGCAGCAAGCGAATTTATAAATCAGAGCATCTGCCAGAGGCATGGCCAGATGTTTTCTCATCCCTAACCCCGCGGTTGGCTGCAAAATTAAGTCGCAATTCATTCCCATTACAGCATCCCAGATCCATCTGAGCAGAAGTATGGGGATTTGAATAGAAAGCCCTAGCCCCTAATAAATCCTGCAGTGGGTTGTCCGTCACTTTGCCTCGGTGGCTTCGGCAATTTAACCTGCAGCTATTGTAGGGCTATTGTAGAGTTATTGTAGAGCTATTGTAGAGGCACGGTCAGGATGGCTCGGCCAGCAAAATGGGCTCGAGGTGGCCCAGGGGGCAGTGGCTTGTGTCCCGGGTACGCTTCCAGAGCAATGCAGTTGGCTGCAGCATCTACAGGCTGCCAAAAGAGAGGTGGGCACGGGGCATATCCTGGGAGAGGCATCCAGCCCCAGCACCTCTAGTTTTGGGCTGCAGGAAAACCACACGTCTGTTATGGCAAGGGCTTTGGTGTCAGCCCTCTTCATCTTTCTTTGCATTTTCACTGACCTTTCAGTTTCTGGGTATTCACACCAAAGCCTTTTGCTTCCTTCAACAATTTTCTATAGTACAAGTTACAACTTATGTCAGCTCCTCTTCATCCTCGTTTATGGCTATTTTATATCAGCTTTTTCTTTTCCTTTTTCTCCATAATTTTCTTCATCTTTTTCTTTTTCTTCATCTTTTTCTCTTTTTCTCTTTTTCTTCTTTTCTTCTTTTCTTTTTCTTTTTCTTTTTCTTTTTCTTTTTCTTTTTCTTTTTCTTTTTCTTTTTCTTTTTCTTTTTCTTTTTCTTTTTCTTTTTCTTCCTTTTTCTTTTTTCTTTTTCTTTCTTTTCTTTTTTGTTTTCTTTTTCATTTTCGTTTTTATTTTTTTTCTTCATCTTTTTCTTCATCTTTTTCCTTTTCTTTTTTTTTCTTATTCTTCGTCTTTTTCTTCATCTTTATCTTTGTATTCATCATTCTCTTCATCCTTTTTTTCTTCATCATTTTCTTAATCTTTTTCCTTTTCTTTTTCCCCACTTAGTTTTCATCTTTCTTTTTTTCCAAATGAGGAGATGTTTTAACCAAGGACAATGGTATTTCTTGAACGTGCAAGCTTTTATCATGTGCACAAATTTTCTCAAAGAGACAGCTCTTTCCTACAATATTCCACACACTTAATTTAAACAATAATATTTCCCTGGAAATCAGCCCTGCATAAACAGTGGCTGCAGATACAGGCACACAGAGGTGAAGCCCCCGTGCAGTCTGATGCCAGCTGTGACTGCCCTCAATTTACCCAAATTAAATGTAAGCAAGTTAACATCCCTTGTCCCCGGACAGTCATCAGCTTCCAATCAGTAATTCATCTTCCCCCTCTGTTCCTGCAGCTGAGAGCACAAAGCCTTTTGTGTAAAAAAGAACATTGACTCTAATTTCATGAGCTCTACTGATGGCCTCTTACCAGCTCTGTGAGCTAGCCTGGGTATGTCTTCCACACTGAAGTCTCTTCTAATGCATTTTTTTTCTACATACATCATGGAGGAGAGCCTTAAAATAACTCATCCTGACCCCCATCTTGAGCCAGCAGCCAGCACAGCTTGTAATCCTGGTGCTGAGCTATCAGTACCTCTGAAAAACTCATTATAATTATATATAATGCACATAATTATTTATTTCTGAACTATATATTATAAACGAAGTATATCTCTAATGCTGAATGCCACCACACCACTTCCCTTGGCTCACTGAAATCATCCTGGGAAGCGAGTTTGTGTCCTGCTTGTGTCAGTCGGCTCAGCAGGATTTTGGAGGGTGATCAGATCCAAATTTACAGCTGGACTTGATGATCTTAGAGGTCTTTTCCTACCTAAATTATTCAATAATTCTGTGATTCTATGACATTTTCATCAATAACCAGGCCAATTTTTCCAGCTTGCTACCAGGTGATGATATTTTTGTACAGGGACATGAAACACGCTTACCCTCCACAGCACAGGTGAAAACAGCCCCTTATGATAGGGGCCATCAGCCTTCTGGTGCCTTAGAGGAGACAAGCTGATAAATCCACAGGGTTTTTTCTCTGAGCTTCTCACTATTTAGCCAGCTAGTGATCTGCACCCTTTACTTATTGCTTCTTTTCTTCTTTCACAGATAGGATTGAAAGGATTTAAGAACTCGCTTGGACTGTAAGCACCCTTCCAACAGATATCATTGCCAGGTGAGAGCTCTTTGTTTTTATGTAGTGTAGTTTTGCTCCAGAAGTTATCCCCCAACATCCCAACCGTGTCTTCTGTGTTGACCTCCTTGCCCAGCCTTGTCAGTATGACTATTTGCTTCTGTAGGATGGTGAATCTCTGTTCTTCCTTGGCTTTGCACTACAAAGACATCCCCCAGACACGATTTTTGGCACAGCAATTTTTAATGCATGTCAGCAACTTTTAATGCATGGTGTTTTAATGCATTTTTAAATGCTGGTGTGCAATGGGGAAAACAGCAGCAATCATGGAAATCAAGCTTGGAAGATGCAACACCTGGCCAAGTACATGGAGGTAACCAAATGTTTTGGAGGGTGGGGTATCTTTCTGCACATTTCTAAGGGTCATCAATCCTGGATGAACTTTACCTCCTTCGACCTGATGCTGTCATCTGCTCCATAAAACAATTTCAGGCACTGCAACCTTACTGCAAAGCCGTACAGCTGGACACAGCATTCAGCCTCCCAGGAGGCTAGACAAGATGTTCTCCGGAGGTCCTTCCAACCGGGGTTACCTGGTGGTCCCATGAGGGTGCAGGTCTAGATTGTCATCAGCTCCCCCTCTCTTCAAGCCCCCCCATCCCCAGCAAATGGCTTCAGATTGCTCTTAGCAGTGCCTTCAGCTCCAGGGCAACACCAGCCACTGCATGAGAAACTGGAGAATTCCTCTCCTTCCACTCCAGTGTGCTGGCAGAGAATGAACCTGTGTCTGCAGAGGTCCTTTCCTTCTCCAGAATGAACCCACTAGCAACAGAAAGGTAAAACAGACCAAGTAAAAGCAAACAGCTTTGAAAGCATGCTGTCAGCAGTCTGTGTTCCCATCTGTCAATCCATCTGCCCTTCCTCAGCAGCATCCTGGCACCAAACAGATGCTCCACCAACATCTCTTCCTCAGCAGGATGCTCTACGATTCCTGGGTGGATCTGAAACTGCACTGGTCCAGATGTTTATCTGAGATAAAACTGAGGCTGGATGTTGTGTCCAGGTGTATAGATTTATTTCAGTGATCTGCAGATCATTAAAACTGAGAGCAATTTGTACCTGGGATGTGGCTTAAATATTTAGGAACTTGTGGGTAAATCAGTGGTTGGGGTCATGATCTGTTACCTGTTTGCTATCTAAACTCATTTTCGCAGCTAAGATACCCTGGTGGAATTCAAAGACCCTATGCAAGCTCCAAGATATGTTACAAAATCATAACGAAGGGATCTGGCAGTTAAAATACCTCTGGAGGTCTCTGCGTGGAGGAGGTCCCAAAATCACCCACATGCCCATCATGCAAGGAGGAGGCAGTATGTTCTCATCCTGCCCGTTCCCAAAACATGCCTCCAATTTATCTAGGCCATGTGGATGTTCTCAGCCATAACCAGGTTGTGTATGGCCCTCCACACGTGGCTCATCTTCTAACCATCAGGCCGTGCTGTAATCTTCTTCTCTCTCAGCCCATATTTAACACACCACAAAAATATATACACAGAAGAAGGTAAGAGGCTTGAGGGAAATAAAGAGAGAGAAGAACCGAGAAATGAGAGGACGAAAGTTAATAATTCACTGAGCCATGAAGCAGGTGGTGATCTGGGCAGCAGAAGAGGCAATGCCTTAGGAAGAGACTGATTAAAGGAATACAAATGAAAACAAAGAATAGCCAGCCAAGGTTAGGAGAAAGACTGCAGAGAGGCCTCTGAGCTGGCTTACATGTGAGAATAAGTCACTGCAGATCTTCCATGTGAGGTTCCCCTCAGCTGTGCAGGGCAGGATGGTGTGGGGGGCACAGCAGCATCCCAGGGGAATGAGAAAAGTACACAAGTAACTATCCCTATTTACAAGCTACCAGGCATTTTATGCTAGGGAGAAAGATTCAGAAAGAGTGAAAAGATTGGGTTGCCTAAGAAATAGAATTGCCTTCATGTCTGTTTGTTTTGTTTTGTTTTTCTGAGAAGAGAAAACAAGGAGGAGTATGTGGGGAGAAGAAAATAATTACTGGTTTGTGGATTTCTTCTCTTTGAAGTAACTGCAGATGTTTTCAGGGAATTTCTTCTTCAGGTCCAGAGAAGAAATCCCTTGGAACAAGGGGAGCAGATACACAACCTCTGCACACACTGTGCAAAATCTCTGTGTGCACTTGGTCCTCTCTTACTGTTCCCCCATGCTGCAGTCCCACTTCACTCCACCTCTTCAGCCAGCACAGGTGCAAACACTAATTTGGGTCCTTTATCTGCCCTGGGAATCACCTTTTGGGTACAAGGATCCAATGCAAACACATCCTTTCCTAAAATCTCAAAACTCAGAGAGGTGAGACAACAAAAGCCCCAAACACTTTCCGCCTGGATCCCTCTGTAGCATCCTCAGTTGGCACGAATGGGTGTTTGAGGAGGAAATATCCTCCCACTTCCCACCTCCACGGATTTTTTGCAGCCCCCTTCTTTTCATGGCTAGGAAATCAGCATGCACAGGGCTAACTAGAAAGCAGAGCTCTTATTATGCAGTGTGCTCAGCACGGCTCGCTGTGCTGATAGAGATGGATGGGTGCCGGTGGCTGGGAGGAGAGCCGAGAGCCCTTTGTCACGAGCAGATGGCAAGGGGAGGGGAGGACGGGGGAGAGTAGTCTCTCAGGGGAGTAAATCCAGCTCAGGAAAATGTTCATTTTACTCTCTGGCCCTCTGCGCAATCAGCCTCTCACCCCTTAATGATGTGCTTTTGAAAGAGAAGGGTCAATCAGTCGAGGCACAATAGAGGGATGACTGATGGAAAAAGCTAATGTGGGCACGTTTGTAGCATCCCAGTGAAATAATTTGAGGCTGGAGCAACTCATTTCCTTCCTGGCCACTTGCAGAGAACCCCACCAGTGACACCAGTGAGAGCAGCAGCCCCTGGGACTGGGAGGATCCAGGCCAGGCTCCCAAGGGACCAGCAATTGCTTTCCTTGCCAGCCCCACCAAAACCCGACAGACCCCTAAGCGAGCAGAGGGGGACTTGGCTGCTGCCCTATAATTGGCATTTATTTGATCCCGGTGCTGCTCAGATGTGGTCGTCTGAGCTGGAACCAACACAGGAGGACAAAAGCATTGCAAAGCTTTGTCCCCCATCCAAAAGGAATCCCAATTGCGTTTTTCCCTGTGCAATAACAGGGTCCTGCTCTTCCCCCAACCCAGCCACAGGGTTCAGTGCCCGACCACAGCTCTGTCATCACTGCGGATCGAATAGAGGACCAGGCAAAAAGTGTCCCATTGTGACAACAGGCACAGGGACAAAGGCCCAGCACCAGTATCCCCATAAATCATCGTTAGAAAATCCCAGAGGTCAGAGTTGCCAAGTGATCTTACAGAATAGAAGGGGGAGGGAGGAAAAATAGCAAGTCAGGGAGATTCATTGGTTTAAGGCTCCTGGACACGGCTGGACTGGCATTCTGCTGTAGTGCCGTGAGAGGATGTGTGAAGAGCCCCATCAATTTGCTGGTGGATGAGGGCCAGCCCGTAGGTGGTGGTCAGGAGGAAGCAATAAAAGCTAATAGGGAAGTGAGAGAGTTTCTTTCAATGGGGTTCGAAGGCACGAAGGAGAACCAGGTCCCCTTTTGTGCTGGGGGCAGCAGGGAGAGTTAGTTCAGTCAAGAGCTCCAGGGGGGCACCCTCCTTTAAGGGGTCAGAGCCAAGCCAGGGGGGCAAAGCCCTTAGCACAGCGGTGATTTTAAATTGCCTGAGCAACAGGAATGATCTGGGATGGCTTTCCAGACTGCTCATGGTCTGTTGGGGCTGGCCTTGCCAGCAATGGGTGGTTGGGAGCAAAGGTGCCGTATTCAGCGTCCTGATCCCAGCCCTTTTCTTCAAGGAAAAGGAGAGAGGGAGGAGTTGCAGATGTGTTTGGAGCTTTCACATCATCTGTTCTTTACAGGCAGCGGCCCAGCAGACACACACGGTGCTGCCCAGCAGACACACACGGTGCTGCCCAGCAAAATTTGGCCATGGTCTCCTTCCAAACCTGGCCACCCAGGGCTTTGTATGGACATTGTGGTGTAACACACTGCTTAACCCACTGCTGATGGCTCTGGCTCAACCGTTACCATGGCAAGAGACAGTGAGATGTTATTAGGGTCTCTTCCTTCCTGAGTTGATTGGATGCTGATGAAAACAAATTGGGAAGCAGCGGCAAGGTCCTGAGACACCTCCCTGCAACAACCCATCCCACCTCAATCCATAGGGGATTTATTTTACTGTTTTGTTGGGCAACGGAAGGTCATTTCTTTTCAAGGTGCTGGTAGCTGCTGTGGCAGTCCCCGTTTTCCATTTGGGGACCTATCTGCGGTGAGGTTGAGGGATCTGGCCAGGATGAGGTGGATGGTTTCTTGTGGAGCTGGATGCTGAGGCTCAGCCTGGAAAACATGGAGCATCCATGAAGGGGGATGTGCAGAGCCATTTCCAGCACCTGGTAACCTGGGCTAAAACAGCCTCCAGTGTCTTGGCCCTTGCACAGGCTCTGCTCCAGATCAAGGTTTGCCTAAAAACCCCACCTCTGCTGAAATAAAAAAGCCCCACACACATTCTTTTCCCCGGCACACCCTCCTGGTCTTCTGTTGTCAATACTGTGTGTTTCCGAGAGAAGAGGGGTAAAGCCAGGACAGTTGCTATGATAAGGATGGATGTGGCAGCAGGGAGAAGGGGACAACACCCTTCCCAGGCTGTGGAAACCCTCCTGGAAAGCCCAGCAGGTGAAGAATTCCCTGGCTGGACCTCCCCAGCCCAGGGAATGGTGGTTTTCAGGTGCCACCCACTGGTGAGGAGCAGGACTAGCAAGCAGACTGAAGTTTCTTGGCCATGCTGCATGGAAACACCCCTGGAGGTTTCCAGTTCAGCAAAATGTCCTCAGGAGAGAGCAGCTTTAACCCATACATCAAGAGAAATATGCCAAGAAGTGGTTGCACATTTAACTGCAGCCTATGGCTGATCTGGGACCTCCTGTCCCTGCTTTAGAAATGCCCGTGGAGGTTTCACAGTGATTATTTTTTGTATCAGCAGAGCATTTAAAAGACTGGGTGATGGACAAGGGTCCTGGCACTGTCCAGGTGTAGAAGGTGGTCATATAACACCCCCATGCAGGGCACAAATCTGGGATGCCTGCCACAGAAAGCTTATAAGCAAACAAAATTTAGAAAGAAAAAGAAAGGGGAGAAAAATAATGCTCTGTGAAAAAGCATCAGTGGGATGTTTCCAGCAGGAGCAGCTGCAGTATGTGAGCACGGTGAAGATTTTGCATGCACTGGAGCCTTGACTTTCAAAAGTGGTTCCCAGATCAGGTGTAAAGCTGGAGGCAGCTCAGGAGCCTTCCATGGTATGTTTATAGGGGCTGGCATGATCCTGCAGCTGTCCCGCATGTGTGGGGTGCTGAGCACCCTCGGCTCAGGGGGACAGCCCGAGATGGAGCGGAACACTACAGCCATGGGAAGCATGGGTTATTTTGCAGAAGTTTCTCCTCCCTTGGCTGGCTGGACAAGGACCAAGGCTTGGGCAAGAGCTTTCTGCGTTACCACGTCCCCTTTTCTTTCAGGAGACAGGAAACACCTTCTCCTTTCCCATTTTTTTTTTTCCAAATCAGATATCGTTTGAGAAAATCTTGGAGTTTATGGGTGGAGAAGAGTTGATCTTGCAGCAGATGGCGCTTCTGCCTAGGAGATGAAGCCCAGAATAAAGTACTTGGTCCTCAGAACGAGGCAGTGGCTCCCAAGCATTCATCATGTTCATCACCATCAGAGAGGGCAGGTGTAGTCTGAAAATACCCCAGATTCAGCCTTGCTGCCCTAACTTGTCTGTGTGTTTGAGAAGGACTTCATGATCCTCTTTTACCACCTCTTGATGCATTGGAAATACATCACTCACCTCAAGGAAGAATATTTGCACAAGCAGACCAACCCCCTGCTTTGGGATGCTCTTTATAAATATTTATGGTGGCTTTTAGGGAAAATAATAAAATAAAATAAAATAAAATAAAATAAAATAAATAAAATAAAATAAAATAAAATAAAATAAAAATAAACACACACAAAAGGGAATCAAATATCTTCAAACACTTTCTTCATAATGAAGTTTTGTGTTAAACAAGAAAGGAAAAAGGAAAAGGAGAGGAGAGAAGAGGAGAGGAGAGGAGAGGAGAGGAGAGGAGAGGAGAGGAGAGGAGAGGAGAGGAGAGGAGAGGAGAGGAGAGGAGAGGAGAGGAGAGGAGAGGAGAGGAGAGGAGAGGAGAGGAGAGGAGAGGAAAAAAACATGGAAGGAAAGCTTTCAATGAAATCAGATATCACATTTGGCTATCTACACCTGGAAGTAGTGTTTTCTGTATTTTAGCCAAATTATATTTATCCTGTTCTTGATTGTTGTGTGAACAATACAGGAAAATATTTCTGTCAGCCTAAAAATACAAATGGTCTTTCATAGAAAGGTTTTTATTGTTTTTTTTATTGATATTGTCCAATGAAATGGAGGACAAACCTTTCAATTCAAAACTTCAGCTCTGTTTGCAATTTTTATTTTCATAGAATCATAGAACCATTAAGGTTCGAAAAGACCTCCAAGATCATCTGGTCCAACCGTCTCCCAACCACCAATGTCACCCACTAAATTTTATATCAGCTCAGCCCAGAAACATCAAACAACACAAAAATTTACTCATATTTATACACACACAAGCAAGCACCTGCTCTCCATCCACGCCAGCTATGATTCAGAATTTTGCAAATTTATCCAATTTCTTGACCTTTTTTTTTTCTTTTTTTCTCAAAAACACCATTTTAAGAAGCTGAATGATGCATCAGATAATAGGGATTCAAAGATGAGATAAAATTAATAAATCAGCTCCATTCCAGCAGTGACCCTAAGCGCACTGTGAAGTAATGTACTGAGAACCTGTCAGATGGCAAGCTCATTTCTTGAGTTATCCGACTGATCATAATTGCTTGGAGAGAGGGAAGAAAAAATCAGTGCTTGGTGAATATGAGGACTTCCAGGCTTTCTCCCAGGATGACATGTGAATATTAAGGATTTTTTTTTTTCGAAGGAGAAGAAGGCAAGGTCAGTCACAAGGTGGAGTTTGCCCCCCAACCACATACACATCTTCTTGCACAGCAGGCACTGAAACCAAGCCAAAACCCTGCCCCAGCGGCAGATCAGGCTGGGTGTGAATGGCCATGCCCAGGATAATAACCTGCTCCTGTCCACTGCTCCTGCCCCATCGGTGACACATGAAAAATTGCAATTTTTGACACCTTTTTGCTGTTCCTTGAACAAGTCTATATTATAACTGCTTTCTTCCCCTCCTGTAATTGCTGTTCTTTACAAGTGCGGGCTTGAGAGAGGCAAGATTTATATTAACAGCAAGGTTTTTCTCTTTTCCTGCTTGAACACAGGTTTCTGAATTACTCTACGTGCCTTTGATCAAAAACACAATCAAATATTTATACAGTGGGAGATCCATCTGTTCAGATGAATTCCCAGCAGGGTAGCTCCATTCCCGCCTTATTACTCACTTCATTTTCCTCGCTCGCTCCACTTTTCCTGGAATAAATTGGTTAAAGACTGAGACAGCTGAGGGAATAAATATTTCTTATTCCTTCTCATGTGCGTGCATAGGAAATGCGGTGTTCTCATTTATTTGCATATGAATTTATTTAGCAGTGGGTCTGGGGACCGGTCTGCACACAAAGAGGGGTCCCCAGGCTGGTTTGGCTGTCCCCTCTGGCTGGGCAATGCTCAGCGCCATCAATCCCTTTTTCTGACACTTTCCATGTGTATCAGCTGGAGGAGGAATAAATGTCACGCTGAGATTTATGCATTTCCATTTTGACCCTGCTGACCTTAATGGGAGCAAAATTTCTTTCTAATATCTGCGCAATTATATGGGGGGGTAGATATGGGATTGGTACCAAGCCTGCGTGCTCCTGGGGGTGGAGAGGATTAACCATCCTGAGAAGAAAGCCTTTTCAAAGGAGAAAAAACTGCATCTCCACTGGCATGGAACGCGTTTAGCCAGTGTGACTAATAAGATTGAAACAAAGGCTGTAAAATGAGGACTGGGCTTCATGTGCATTTGAGGGCTTTCCAGCCCCACGCTACACTTGCAGGTCAGCACTTTGTCCCCAGCAGCTGGACGGGCTCTGCAGGGAGGACTGGGTGCCCCCATAATGGAGCTTGCACATCCTCTTTGGGCGATCCCTTCCACCAATTCTCTCCCAAATCCTACTCCTCTGAGGCAAAAGCATCCTCCGGCCCCTGCCAGCGTCTCCACAGACAGGCTGAGGTCTCTTGAAAGAGCTGCTTGTCCCCAGATAGACCATTCCTTAAGGTGCTGTGCTGGTCGTACAACTGCTAATAACATAACCAGGTTTAAACAAACCCATCTGAACACACCTATAGCAAAAACAAGCCAAGACCCATTGTAGAACCTTCCCCAGGAGGTTCCCCCCACCATGGTCTGGTGGAGGGGACATTCCTGGTGGGACCAGAAATATTGCTGGTGTCAGAGATGGAGCAGGGAACGGGGAAGGAGAGCAGAAACAGAGCTTTTTTCATCAGTTTTATCTACTGTTATAGGAACTGACTTTACAACCAAAGCCAGCAGCTCTCCTCTCTTGCCTTTGGTTGGAAAGCAAATTGTCACCAGCCAGGGAGGCGAGCAAAGGACAAAGTCTCGCCATTTCAGAGCTGGAAAAGCTACTGACCTGCTCTCAAAAGCTCATCTGCAGCCAAAACAAACCCAGCCCTGTCCTCTGCCCCAGCAAGTCCCGATGCCTGGATTTATAGGCATAGCTACCACGACACTAATGAGCTCTGGAGAGCGTCTGCTGCCAGTTTCATTACAGATGGGTGGAAAAAAAGTCATTCTGGGGAATCCCCCAGCTGGACATAAATATTTAGCATGCGATCGGCTGCTCAGTATTCCCCTGACCTGAATAAATCCGTGTTGTTTCCACTGCATTCAAATAAAAGGCCCATAATCAGGATCATTCCTCCCTCTTAATCTTTTTCAGGGGCGCGGTGGAGATGGCCGCTTTATATCCATCTTTGCAGCAGCCACATCTCTCAGTCTCTGGCTATTTTAGGCCAAACCATCTCTCCAAGGCAAATTCAGCTCAGCCCAACAGGATTTTACAATAATTCACATTGCACACAACGTAAAGGCTGCCCCTGGGTTTTCACTAGGGGTTACATGGGCCTTTGGTAATCTCAGCCTTTATGACCCCAAGAACAGATGTTTTGGTTCAGGATAAACATTTTCCTAATCCAGGGTTTCAAGAGCAGTTGAGGATCCGAGCAGATATTGATGCTTTCAGTGTATAGTCCCCCAGTATTTTGTAGCTCATGGTTTCCTTGAGCTAGAAATGGTATTGGCATGTTAATTCTTCCTACTGTATTTATCTTCCACAAACTTTGTCTATTTGGTCTCCTGAGCACGTGCAAATTTTTGGCATCAAAAATTTCTTGTGGCAATGGGTTCCAACAGCTGACACCGTACAAGCAGCATCTTCAGCATGATCTCACCTGCCCACCTGATCATTAAACACCCTCTAGTTTGTGCATTATGAGAATGACCAAGTATTCCTTATTTCCTGCCTTTTAACCACTTGTGGCATCTGTTATATTCCTCTTTTCAGGGCTAAAATGTCTTTGCTTGTGTAGCAGTGCCTTTCCCAGCTCCCCCAGCCAGCCTGTGGTTTTGCATTGGAGTCATGCAAAGCCTGCTTTAATTCTTTTTGGCCAAGGCGTTGCAGACAATGTGAGGGATTGTAACCAGGCAAGTTCGTGTTTGCATGCCAGCAGCAGGCTGCAGGAGCTGAAAGAGTTGAGGCTGCAAAAGCCTTGGCACGGACTATGGGAGATGTACATTGAAATCCATGTTCTGCCACTGACTTGCTGGGCAACCCTGAGCAAACAGGGCAGAACAACAGCTCCTGTGATGGAGCCATTGATGGGTGATGGATGTGGTGCGGAGGGGTGAAAGCATCCTCAGGGGCTCACCACAGTCCCCATCATCCTCACTGGCCTTCACACGCATCTTCGCAGCACATAAGCTCTGTTGCATGGCTCCTGCTTGCACAGCACTGACTTAGCCCTTGCACTTTCACAGAAGCTGAAGATGCATCTATTAATGTGTATAAAGACAGCTTGTCCCTTCCCTTCCCTTCCCTGCCCTGCCCTGCCCTGCCCTGCCCTGCCCTCCCCTGCCCTCCTCTGCCCTGCCCTGCCCTGCCCTCCTCTGCCCTGCCCTGCCCTGCCCTGCCCTTTCTGTCCCTTCCCCTTCCCCTTCCCCTTTCCCTTCCCCTTCCCCTTCCCCTTCCTCTTCCCCTTCCCCTTCCCCTTCCCCTTCCCCTTCCCCTTCCCCTTCCCCTTCCCCTTCCCCTTCTCTTTTCCCTTCTCCTTTCCCTTCTTTCCCTTTCCCTGAATCATTATGAAAATAACATTGATTCAGAGCCATTCTGCAATTTTAGATGCAGGTTTTGATGACAGCACGTGCATCTTGTTCACAGGAGGGGCTGAAAGAGAGCCTGGCCATGAGGCTGCTGTAGTCAGTAAATCATTACCTCTCCCCAGTGTGTGCTGAATCAGGCCCTAAGAGGAAAAAGTGGTAAGGGTGAGTCGGTATGGAGAGCTTTGATACTGTCACTAACACCTCCTGTAATAACTCCTGGAATGTCTTAATTAAAAGAAAAGAGAGAGGGTGGTGTCTCTCAGAAGCACAAATCTTCTCCATTGGTTGTAGTCTCTTCTTGAGATGGGGGCTCTGGGAGTACACAGCTTGGGTGAAGGGGGAAAAAATTCTGCTTTTGAGAAAAAAGGGTTTGTTGTGCTTATTGCTATATTGTCTTAATAGGAGCTTGGTTCAACCTGGACTGCTTGGTTAGAATGCTCTTAGTGATTGGCTTCTTAAAAGCGAGGAAAGGGAGTGAAATAGACTAGTGAAGAGGTGGACTTTATCTCTGTTGATGTTTTTAACCAGATTTGAATGTGATTGCAGCCTGGTTTGCTTCAACACATGCCATAAACTTTAGATGAGACCCCGATCTCTGATTGCAAAGTGACGTTCTTCCAGGACCCAAGGGATGGCCCCAAAATGTATGGCCTCCCACTTCGTAGCATCTCTAATCCACGTAGCACTGATGTGCTAAAATTGGTCCCGCTGCTGAAGAGAACCAGTCACTAGGAGCAGGATGCATGGCCAAATGAAGTAATGCTAAGCATCAGATTTGGAATAATTAAATCAATATTTGACTTTTCTTTTTCCTCCTCCTTCTCTAAAAGGTTTCCAAAGCTTCACCCCAACAGAGCCCACTCCACCATGAGCACAGACCTCCCCAGCAAATGTTATTTCAGGATCTGACCTCTTCCAGTAAAATATTGCAAAATCAAATAGGGGAATCTCGGAAATCTGGTTGCCAACCTCAGCACCAGGAACTGTGAGCTGAAAAAAGAAATCAAAGACCTGCAAATCCTGAACAGCAGCTTGCAAGCCAAGCTCGCAAGGGCTGTTTCAAGACATTGGTGGAAGAGTTGCAGAAGGAAATGAAGAACATCAAAAACACATTGCAACAAAGGGAAGGGAGGCTCGGACTACTAAAGCGTACAAACAAAACCCTGAAGAACACCACTAAACATCTCACCTTGCAAATCAGTGATACAGCCAGCCTACTGGCTGCACATGAAGGCTATCAAGCTGTAAAAGAGATGCTAAGAGAGAGAAGTGAAGCTCAGAAAATCAAAAATTATGCTCAGTACCTCAAGGACAAATTGGAAAGTGTCCAGCAGCAATATGAGAAAGAGAAGCAACAGACCTCCCAGCTACAGGAGGCACTGGGAGAGCTCTCCAAGATATGGGAGAGTCAGAGAAATGGTGGAATGCAGCTGAAAGGGTAGCTGGAGTCAGCAGAGAAGTGGACATTTCTCTGGAGAAATGACCACACATGCTGGCTCCTCATGGGCTTACAGTGGCAGGACAGAGATGGGAACAAGATGATGGAAAGTTCCTTGGAGCCAACTGGGAAGAGATTATGGCAATGGTTCAAGGACCTCACAAATGTTTTATCCCCCATCATGCAACAGGCTGCCCAGAGAAGTGGTTGAGTCACCATCCCTAGAGGTCTTCAAGAAATGTGCAGATGTAGAACTTAGTGACATGGCCTAATGGTGGACTTCAGTACTAGGTTAAAGGTTGGACTAGATGATATTAGAGGTCTTTTCCAACCTGAATGATTCTATGGCTTGGGTTGCACAAATTTGACAAGGATTGTTCCACTGCTGACATATTTCTGCTCATTCTGAGTGACCACAACATCTGTGTGATTGTGGGGCTCCTAGCTCAGTATCTTACCTGGAAAAGGTAATGGTCTCTTGCCAAACTAGATTTGCTGTAGTCCCCTTATTGAGGGGCTAATCCTACTGAGCTTTGTAGTGTAAGCGTTCATCTTAGTTCTACATCATACATTTCCTATATTTATTTAAATTTAAAATACAAATAATTTTAATAAAGCAATCACAATAGACTGCCAAGTAGTTGTTCTTTCAGTTATTTGTTAATGGAACTGCTTGAAGAATTTTTGTAGACATCAGAGGGATGATTCTTCTATTTAAAACCATGTTTGATTTTAAATTCTTCTATTTAGAACCATTTCAAATCACGTTTGATTTTGTTTTTGCATGTCACCCACCTATTCCCACAGAAGGTTGTTGTTCAGTGCTTCTCCAGACCTCTTCCAGCACTGTGAAGAATTCAATTTGATCCAACTGCAGCTTTTTCTTCAGGAAGAAGCAAGTTCGACGTGCCAGATTTCAGCAGTGTGACTTCAGAGATGGCTAAAGGTGCATCAGGAGAAGGGATATTAAAATGCTGCACTGGGATTCAAGAATAAAAGTAGTCACCCACTTGCACCAGACCATGGCCAGACTCAGACGATTCTCCCCTGGCTTTAGGTAGTTAGCTGAGGAATCTAAAAGTATCAACCGACCTGATATTGACTCCTCTTATATTGAATGAGGAAAGAAGAGTGCCTCCAGAAGGTGGCACAGATGTCCTTATCAGGCAGAGAGTTTTACCACTAAGCAAGGTGGGGAGATTTTCAACCCCAGTCCTCCCTCCATGTCCCACCAGAGCCTCTGGACAAGTCCCTCAGGCCTTCACCCAAGTCCCTCACCCTGAGTCCCTCAGGCCTTCACCCAAACAGGAGAGAGACATGAGGGTGACATTGGTGGTAGGGCAATGGTTGGACCAGATGATCGTGAAGGTCTCTTCCAACCTTGACGATTCTATAATTCTATGATTCTAGGGCACCTGGTGGCTGTGCAGTGCTGGGTCTTCATGTCTCCTGTACCTCCAGTACTCAGCCACCACATTTCCCCACCTCACAAGAGTACTAAAAGCAGCAAAGGAATGGAGTATTTCAACAGCAGGAGCTACCTGTAGCGAGCCTGATGGACCTACTTAATTCCTGAAGCAACCCCAGCTTGGCTCTTACATACTTTTATCATTCTTTAATGGTCACCTTAATTTCATCCCACATCCTTTCCCTTCCTCATCAGCCTTTGCACCCAGCAGAGCCAACCAAGGAGCTTGCATGGGCAGAACAGGGGCCAGCAGCAGTCCGTGGGTCCTGCTGCCGATGGGGCTCGCTGCACACAGAGGCTCTCAGTCTCCCTTTCGGTGTCTCGGGGTTTCATTGAAAACAGGCTGCAGCCCCAAAGCGGCGAGCACAAAGGCGGCTGGCCCCAGCCCAGGCACGTTCTGAATCCCTTTTCTGCAGAGATTAATGGGAAATAACACCGGAGACCCAGCACAGATAGTCAACGGCCAGCACTTTGCCAAGCTCGGGCTGGATGGGGGCCCAGGTAACCTTCCCATGCAGAGCACTGGGGTACCCTGGGCAAGCTCCAGGGGACAAGTATCACCTCCCTCAGAGATTTACGTGCAGTAATTCCTGCCCATGGGTGTCCTTGGGGACAGCCCCAACTCTATTCAGCCCCTCTGTGGTGTTTTGGGGCATGATGCTCATGCCAAGGTCACTAAGATGCACATTCCCGTCTCTCTCTGCAAATGAGCGGTGGGACAATGTTTGCTCCAAGCCTGGAATTTGGCTGATGAAGGTTTCCTTCATGTCATCTGCTCTCGTCTGCGCTCCAGCTCTTGTGGATGCATTTTTGGGTGCCTTTCTTCCAGCAATACGTGTGCTTCAGGAATTAACTGATTGCTCTGCGACAAAGCACCAAGTCCTTTGCCCTCCTTTCAGGAGAAGCTGCCCTCTTTTCTGTTTCATTTATTCAGGTATAGCTTTAAGTTTTTAATCCTAGATTGCCATAATTGCTAAATCAGCATTTTTCATTCTTCTCATTAATCCAATACACACACCAGGGAGGAAATACTTTGAGACCACAAAACTTACAGAGGATCTAGGTGCTCAGTGCCTTTCTGAGCACTGTCTTTCACACTGTCTTTCACACAAATAAATATTCAATTCAGTTTGAAATGTTTAGAACTTTTAGGTCACCCGGTTTTGTCTGGTATTTGCTTGCCTAAGAATAGCTTTCTTTCCTCTGCTTTGCAGTGGTTCTCAGTCTACCTTCTGACATTGTATGGACCACAATAAATAAATAAATAAATAAATAAAATACAGGCTATAAAATGTCTGCTGCTGCTCAGTACTAAATGCAAGGGTGAGGAAATCCTCTGTCTGCATTCAGGCACAAGCTCCCAGGTAAGCCTTTACACCACACATGTGATGCAGAAGCAGATAGGAACCAATACAGCAAGGCCACAGCTGGACAAGCCCTGCTGTGCCTACGTGCAAAACCCAGCGCTGGCACCCATAAACAGCTGTGGTGTGGGTTATGAGTCCTAAAAGTAGGATTCAATTCTTGCCACTGCAATCTGATAAACATCTTGTTCCACAAGAATTGGGACTCAAAGCCAGGCACTGTGTCTGAACGACCCTGCTGATCCTACTATTATTCACATTTAATAGGAAGCAAATCTAGTTACATCAATAATCTTGCGATAAATGGGATACAGTTCCCCTCCTCCCCTTCTGTCTTGTAGGAATATTTAAAGCCACTGAAAACTGCTATTATCTCTGCCCACCATTCCCAGCTGCCTATTGTGGCCCTTAATCTGAGTTAATCAGCACTAGCTCATCCTTTCAGATGGGGCTTGCACCCCTGAGCGCTGCTCTCCTGCCCGCAGTGCTATCACCTCATGCCAGCTGGGCAGCGAAATGCAAAGGCAGCTTCAGCAGCTCCAGGGGCTGGACCGTGGTGATGTCCTGCCACGTTTGTGCTGGGGAGGTGTTTTTTCAGCCCTGTGCATTCACAACAACAATTAGCATATGTGCAAATAAACTAGATTAATTAGGGAGAGCACATGCATCGAGCCTGAAGGAGATAAGGAGGAATGGGAGTGAGCAAAACAGTCTGGGCCACAGGGATGTCACAGGGTGAGGGATACACCTCTGAAAGCCCGGCCTGTGCAAGACAAGCCAAGACTAGGGAAGGAAAGTTTGGGCTAGAGAGATGTGAAAGGGCAGCATGGGGAGAGAGAGGAGGACTTCATGGGACAGCAAGCTCAAACCTTCTTTGAGACAAGTGCCATACTTACTCCTTCTTTTAACACAGTTCCTGAGAGCATGATAATTCGGGTAGAACAAAAATATCTCTTTAAAAAAAAAAAAATCCAGTCTTCACTTACTGAACTCTTGGGGTCAGAGGGAAGCCTTTGCAACCTGAAGAGTAGGTAGCCATGTCATCAAAGTCTCACTTAAGTGCACTAATTATGAAAGGCAGCTCCAATGGGTTACTCATCCTGCTCCAAGAGGGACACCTGATGTAGGGCAGCTTGTCCCACTCTTTAGAGGGCCCCTCTTTCAAAAAGGAATTTGAAGGAGGCTCCAGTTTCACTCTTTGAGGACACCTGATTTTCTAGACGGTGAAAGCCAACTGTTCAGCTATATAAACTCTTTTTAGGCTTATTGGGTTTGATTTTCCCACAGTTGGGTTTTGTCCTCTGGGGAACTGAAGGACCCAGCAGTTTCTGGGAAGGTTCCTATGTGACACCCAGGACATCAAGACTTCATATCTGTTGCTCCTTTCTGCTAAATATCACACACTAAGCCCTCTGTGACCCTCATCCCACTCCTGAATAATGTTGATGGCTCTTCAGTCCTTTCTCCATTGCTGTGACCCAGCACAGCCCTCCATGTCATCCTTCTGCTCACACATCGCAGTACCCTGTCTCTGCTCTCAGCATCACACTGGAAATTATTTCAGCTGCTTGTCCACCCTGGTCACCAAATCCCTCTCTGAAGGCTGCTCCACAAGATCCTTCTCTAGGTCTGGGTGGTATTTCTGTCTTGCCCAGTTGCGTCATGTCTCGCTTGCCTTAATGAAGAATGTAATTTTGGGCTACGTAACCAAGGCTACCAAGCAATCCAGCCTCTGTCTTCCAGGTTATTTATTATTCTTCTGTCCATGTGTGTCACAGACAAATGTTATCAAGCCCTGCAGATCTTGCTGTCTATATCCTCCATGTGATTTGTTGACAAAAGCTTTTTCTTCCCTCTGGATCCCCTCCAAAATACAAACATACCCAAAATAACGCAACTGCTGAGACAAGCAGCAGGAAAATCGAAAGGATGGGATGAGGTTCCAAGAACTACTTACAAGTGATTGAGAGTTGCTGGTTTGGAGTGCAAAAAGTCTTTCTTCATTATCTAAAATCTTAATTACAGAAAGCTTAAAATACTGCATATGCTCTGCAGATGATCATCTTCTACTTCTTTCCTTTAGAAAGCTCCAACAGTCAGTCTGTGTCTTATTGTAAACACAAGCAAGGCAGTGATTTACACGTGGGTTGGAAAAAGTCTCTGAAGCTGGAGCAGACTGTAGTGGCAGCCAGCTTCATATTTCATGCTCTTCTGCCACACCAAGGAAGAACAAAAATTGGGCAAGCCAGCTCATTTTCCAAATTCTCTGAGAATACGCTTTCTGTCATGCCAAAACATCAGAGCTTCCTCCTCCTTCAGCTGATTTTGAATGATCCTGGCACCTTCTCTACAATGCCTTGGCTATGACCCCACCTATTTAGACATTATCCCCTGCAGACCAATATATTGCAATACCTTGAAATTCCTCCTTACATAGTGAGAATCTAAGTATCCCAGGCAGAGGCTGGGACACCTCAAGGATAGTGCTCCCAAAGCAAATCTGATGCTCCACCAACAATATATTTTTGGAAAAACATGATGAAATATGCACAAATGAAATTCCTGTGGCAAAAGCATTTTGGAGTCAAGGAAAACATTTATTTCTAAGAATAACAAGTTAAATTCCTCCCCCACCCCTCCCCTGCATGCCCACAGCCCTTACAAAATACAAACATGTTTCAGTGGTACAATGAATATCAGGACCAAGAACATGGTGAATGTTTTAGAACCTATGTCACAAATTCCACCGCCGTGTTACACCTATTGCAACATATCACACACGTCAAAAGCACATGGGAAAGGTGACCAGAACATCTACTCTCTGGAGTTGCTTATTTCTACAGGATCAAGGTGTGAAGAATAGCAAAAGACTCCAAGAGGAATTAGAAAAATCAGGAAAGATGGTGGAAAGAGAAGCTTTGAGGAGAGCAACAGTTCCGTGGTGCAGCAATGTTGGAGTTTTCCTCACTCATCTTTATTTGCCATTGGAATGAAACCACAAATTTCTGAACATTGCCCCTCCACTCCCACCCCCCCCCCAAAAAAAAAAAAAAATTAATAATAATAATCCAGCACGCCGAATCCTTTTTAGAGCAGCTCTCTTGCCAGATGGTTAAAGAAAAAACCCCATCCTAAGACAAGGAAAATCCAGGTCCATAAGTTTAAGACCCAATATTAGGTCCCCCAAAACAGGGCTACAAAACACAAGAGTCAACACACCTCAGCAAGGCTCCCTCAGGGGTGTTTCAGCCAGGTGTAAAAGTAGGGATGTTTACCCAAAAAGCTGCAACTGGAAAACTCATTTTCCTATCAAGGCTATCACTATGTCCAAATACATTACTACGCTCCTTCCAAGAATGAGCACAAAGATATGCCAGCAGCCAACCTATGGCTGTGTTTACAACCCTATAAAATAAATACATTGAAGCATATATTTGTCACTGGGATCAACCCTTCTATAAGGCTGATTCCTTGCACTGCTCAGCCTCCTCAGCCTTTGCTCAATGTGTGCCCTTGCAAGTTCAGGGTGCAATCCTCTTCTTGAAACACCAGCAGTGGTTTCCAAAGTGCAACTCAAGATGTGGCCAGTCTGTGGAGAACTACAAATGTCCTTGGCCAGATGAGTGATAGGGTGAGGTGAAGACACAGGGTCCCAATCCATACACTTTGAAGGGTCCCTGTACCAAAGCAGTGAACTGCTTAAGGCACAGGGAGCAGTGACAGAGACAGAATTGCTGTGGGGAGATGGTCCTGAGGAAATCAGGCTATAGTAAGATAAAGGTCTCTCTGGCCCTGAAGTCTATCACCCCATGGGTTGATATGCTTGTGCTTTCTTCTGTGCTAATTTAACTAAATCAATGAAAGGTGCCTGTTTTTAGTGAAATAACCACTCCCACTAAAGGCCCATCTGTGATTACAATTTGATTGCAAATAAAATTGCCTTTTACCAGCATGTTTTTCCTTTTCTCTCCTCAGAGGAATAATCTATAACAGCATTGAATCGCCTTTATGTTGCTTGAAGGACATATCCTGTTGTTCATGATCTGATAAAACATCTAACCTATGTGCACAGGCCTTGAGGAGAATTTGAGGCTTAGAACAGATAAATAGTGTACCTTGATGAACAAAATGGCCACCATAGCCCTGAGACTTTTCAGAGGTGACTATGAGGAGTGTAAGGTACGTTTTGTGCAATGAAACACCCTGCTCTTCATGTGGACAATGGAAAAACACACATTTCCTAATGAAAAGAGATTAGCATGCTCAGGTTCCAGCCAATTTGGGTTCTTCAGCAGGAACTTTTTTGCCATGTTTTATAGGTGATCCTCGTATCATCACGAAGAAGTGGTGAACTTCTCGGAACTCACAGAAGACAGAGGTACTAAAGAGCACCAGAAAAAATCCAGCCATAAAGGGGAACGAGGCAATAACAGGAGGTTTAAGATCATTAGAAGGCCCTGAAAAGAGGAGTATCTGGGCCAATAGCCATAGTAGTCACCACTGCTTCAGGAAGAAGCCATCACTGGGGTGAGGAAAGAAAGGTGCAGAGAGAACAGCAGCCAGCCAGCAGCCTGCTGTAGAGGGGTGCACCCTACAACATACAAGTCATGGGAGTTTTTAAGAGATCCCACTCTACATTTGGCAGCACCTACGTCCCTATTGGAACAACATGGACACCTACATGGACCCATCAGAAATTACGAGGTCCAGTCATGGACTAAAGACACCAAAAGTTACGGCTATTCTAACAAATTTAATGTGCTCAGGATCATTTCTAGGCATGAGGCCAACTGGCCTGGTGCTGCACAGTCTGTGCTGTTGAACGCTTGCACCCCCAAGCAGGCTGCACATTTAGGCTCTCAGGGGCCCTGGGTCCAACCTGTTAAATATTGAGTTTATTTTCCTAGTTACCAGCACATTTCAGAGCCAAAAGGAGACAGACACAATTCTGCGGCTACAGTGCTTCAGGACTTCTTGCCTAATTCCTACACATTGGCCTACCTCTGCTCTCTGAAGAAGAAACTCTTGGCTACACAATTCACTGGACAGTCCAACTATGCAACATGTATGAAGACGTACAGCACTCTGTGCTTTCAGGGGATGGACCCTCATACACCATGTGCAGGTTGGAGTCAGAGCTCACCCTATTTAACCAGGCTTTTAGGGATTTACCAGAGAGATTTTCTTGGGGTATCAGCTATGAGGTCTCAGCTCTCTGCTCTAGTAGGACTGTTCATGGATGTCATTTAGGCCAGCACTGTGGTTTGACACAGGGCTCTAGAGAGCTAAATGCACAAATATCTGATAGCTTTAGCTAAAAAAATGGATCCTGTAACTATAATTGTGACTGCAACAGCCTCAGGCATCAGAGAGCAGCAACAATACATGTCCTTGCAGGACAGCGAGCCTCTGTTGGCAACATTACAGAAAACCATAATCTACATCCAGGGAAACCTAAAAAAAAGTCAAATCCAGTAGCTCCAGGGGCTGTAACGATACTTGAATCCTCCTGTGCAAGGTCTGCAATGCAGCTTTCACACAGCCCAGCACCCTTTCATCCTCTCACCTAGATCAGCATCAAAATCACTGGCATCACCAGGCCTGGAAAAACAAAACAGTGCTCAGGGCTCTGCCGGAGCACATCTTCAGCAGCTTGTATTGCCCTTCCCCGCAGAGAGCTGATCTGTGTGTCCACACACTGGTGGCCACTGTCTCAAGGGGAGGCTCTGGGTGGGAGAAGGATGCTGCCAAAGCCCCGTGGTCATCTGTTCATGCGCTGCAGGATGGTCACGCAGCCGTGATAACTGGTGCAGCGCTGCAGCGGTGGCTGCTGCTCCACACTGCCCGTTGCAGGGTCAAAAGTGAATGCTTTGTCCGTGCCTTCCCCGTTCTCGTCTCGGCCACCCAGGATGTAAATCTTCCCTCCGCACACCGTCAGGCCACAGCTCTCCTGGAAAGCAGAAGGAAAGCCCAAGAGCTGAGGAACAGCCCTCCAGCTTTGTGCATCATTGCAATGGGCTCAGCTGTCACCTGCTCTGGAGAAGGGATGGAAAGTCAGTAGGGTAAGTGGGGTCTGGCTCCTGGGGTGCTGCAGTCTTAAGGTTTCAAGCATTTGAAAATACCTCGAGCTGGTGATGGGAGCTTTGCTGTTCCTGGCAGCTCCCCAGACTCGCAAGGATGCTGAAAGCCCAGAGAGTCGCCCACCACCTCCATGCCAGAGCTGCTTGTACAGGCACATCAATGGTGGCATTTTAACTCATATTGGGGTGGGCTGTCCCCCATCATTCCTCCCCACTCACTGTGCCATGGCTCACATTGCAGCCTGGCCTTGGAGCACAAAAACACTAAATCAAGTGTGATGACGTTAAACCAAGATGCACACCCACAGCTGGTGCATGTTCAGTCCACACACCAGGTTAGAGCCAGCATAACCCCTCGCCTTGCAACATGCAGCATGGAGAAAAGGTCCTCAACACCCACCTTTTCATCCCACAAATCCTCTCCAAGGGCCTTAACAGCTAGTATGGACCCAGCCTCAGCAAGAAAATTTGGGATTTCTCTGGGAAACACATCTTCCAAGCAGTCATTGATGGTAAGTACATAATTTGACTTGAAATATAGAGGTCAGTATGTTCTCATGCTCAATTCCAACCCCCCACTGTATTTTACCTTCAGTCTCAGCAAAGCACAGATGGGTACGTTTGTTCTAGAGAGAAGGAAGGCTCAGGGCTTCTTTCCTAAATCTTTTCCTTACCAGAGGCCCAGGGAGTGTTGCCACTTCTTGCCAGCTGTCTTCCCTTGGATCATAGCTGAAGATTTTACTGAGGAGTCCACCTACGACATAAATGATGTTGTCCAAGCAGACAGCACTGATGCACCTCTGGTAAAAAGGAGTGGGAGACAAAAGCGTCCACTTGTTCTCCTCTGGATCATAGCACTGGACCTGGGAGGAAAAACGCAGCTATGGGAACATGAATTAACCTCATCTCCCTGCTTGGATGAAGTTGATATCCACTAGAAATAAAAGAAAATATACCCAGAAACACAGACAGGAGCTTCAACACCCAGAGACGAGCGCAATGACCAAAGCGATGAGGGTTCTAGCATTCCTTTTTCAACTGGCTGGGACCTCAGGCAGTGTCTCTGTGGGCCTGTGTGTTCAACTCTCCCAGACAAATTACAAGCCCCCAGGGTGGCTGGTCCTGACCCAGATGTGATTAAACATTCAGGGATTGAGCTGAGTGCCATTAAAACTCTCAGCACAACTCAGGTGCCAACATTCCCTCATGAACCATGTTTTTTAGGTCTCTGGCCATCCTTGATGCTCTTTGCAGGCTTTTCTTTCAACCCTCTCTCTCAAAGCACAATGCCTGAAACCAGACCGAAGCTGAGCTGAAACCTCCCATGCCTGAACTTGCCAAGGGCTTATTTTGCACCTCACAGCCGTGTTTCTACTTCACAGTCATCCTCACCAGCGATACCTTGTCAGTGTTAGCAGTGTCATCCACAGCGCCGCCCAGCACGTAGAGCTTGTTCAGGCAGGAGACCACAGCCGCTGAGCTCACGGCCTGAGGCAGCGGGGCCAAGGTTGACCAGCTGTTGGAGAAGGTGTCATAGCACTCCACGCTGGAGAGGCGGTAAAAACCATCAAAGCCTCCCACAGCGTAGATCTGCCACAAAAAGAGCAAAGCAAGCTGATTAGAAACTCCTGGAGTCACCTAATGGGCTGCACTGTCATGGTGTGCATGAGGCGAGGCTAACGCTAGGCCAGAAGGGCAGAGGCCAGGCCCTGGTAAAACCTTCTCCTTGAATCCAGTGTCAGCACACAGGCTGACCAGTTTGAAACAACCCACCCTGCATGGTTTTCACCCAAATACTGAACACAGCCATCTGCAGAAGTCTTCCACCATCCTGTGGTAGAACTTACTGCTATGGCTTCATTGCTGGCTACCTCAGGTGGCAACACAGCCAAAGACTAATGACACCTTAGTTATGTCCTAGGCTTCTCCCATCAAAATCATCTCCAAATGAGCCAGAAAACAACCAAACACTGACAGTTTCTCATTGTACTTGACATTGGGAGAAGCAGGGGACTGTGCTCTGTAAGGGTTGTTCCCAAATTCAGGCCTACCTTGCCCTGAAGTGTTGCCATTTTGTGCCTCCATCGGCCTTTCTGCAGACAAGCGACCTTGATCCAGACATTCAGCTGGGAGCTCAGCACCCAAACATCATTGCTGCTGATGTGTCCCCCTGAAAAAAAGGGGTGGAGAGCTGGTGCAATCCCAAAGACAATCCCATCACCTCGGTACACCACCATACCGTATAGTTCCTCTGTGCAATGGAACAATCTAGGCCAGAATATGGCTGTTGGGTCATACTCATGTAAACTCAGCTTCCCAAGGAAGATACCCTATGAACTTTAAGGAACTTATTACATTACTCCATCCCTTCTACAGAACTCTTCTGATAGGCATTTTATTTTAAATGAAGGCCAGGCAGAAGACCCTGATGTTATAGGAAATTCTGACAGTACACATCAAAACCAGCTTATTCCACAGCTGGACTCTTCGGACAGATGCCCCAGTAAGCAGGAAGAAAAGCTTTTTAATAGTGCCATCCTCCCCTAGAGCTGAAATCGGCTCCTTGGGACACCAAAATGCAAACCACCTAAGAGTAAACCTCACTCAGAAGAAATTACTTTGCTCTGGAGTCGTGAATGAGTCCCACCAAACAGACATGGGGAGTATCTGCCCAAGCAGAGGTCCCACTGCTTATTGCAAGCAGGAAGGGAGCAGCCATCCCAGGGCATCTCACCTGATATGTACACGTCGTTCTTCAGTGTGCAGGCAGCAAATTCTGACTTGGTGTAACCGGGCACACTGGAGAGGGCCGTCCACTGCCTGTTCTTTGGGTGATAGAGGTCTGTGAAGGGCAGCTTCAGAAGGCCTTTCTTGTCGCAGCCCCCAATGATGATGATGACTTCTGCCAGTTCCATGAACCTAGTACACGAAAGACATGGTTAAGTCTCCTATCCCATTTAGGATATTGGCAGACTCCTTTCCTTCATCAGCCACTGATTTTTCTAGGCAAATTCTCCCCCCCCCCCACCCCCCCAACCCCCGCACCTTCCCTCTTACAGGCATGCTCAAATTAAAGGCATCTCTCAGCTTGGGTGGAAAAGGGTCCAAATCGTGGCATTACCCCCTCACCCTCTCCCTTCATTACATCCAAGCCTAATCCTCAACACATGGCCATAGGCGTGCAAAGCCGTTCCTGGCAGCCAGCCCGCCACACTCTCTCTGCCTGGAGAGAGAAGTGTTTCCAGGAAATCTCACTCTCTCCAGCCCCAATATCAGCGAGCAGACACAAGAGACAGCAGGGGAAGGAAAATTCTGCCAGCTGGTAGGTGACAAGAGACGGACAGCTCTGCAGGAGGGGAGGGAGAGGAAGGAGGAGGGTGGAAGGGGATTTGAAGGACTTGGTCCAATCCCCAGCCCTGCCATGGTTTGTACAGCCTGAGACAACTCACTTAAGGCCAAAGCTGTAAAAGGAGGAGAATTAAAATGTGGATGCTGGGGGTGGGATTTATTCCCAGTGAATTTTAGTGATCTGCATCCTTGAGGAGGTCAGCACAGACTCTCTTATTGAGCAGTTCTTTCGTTAACAACCTGTTGCGTCATTCAGCACAAAGAGGCAGCTTCAAGCCTCACACCAAAGTGAAAGGGTTCAAACCAGCTCTTCACCTGACAGAAACCCTAAATGCCAGGCTGGGACTTCTGAGAGGCACTGGTGCAAATTCCAGTCTTCTGCCCAGGCTGCTCCACTGAGCAGCAGAAAAACAGCTGGACTCCTGGGGCCAAAGGGCAGGAGAGCACAAGAACTTTCTCCTGTGGTCATGGGTCTCTTCTAGAGAAGAGTGGAGAGCCTTGCAAACCACCTGGTTTGATACAGCAACCCACCCCAGAGCAGACGTCTCCATGGGTGCTCTTACCAACCACATGCAGAGGGACCTCCATGACCATGAAGAAGCAGCAGAGGCTTCAAAAATATCTGGCCAAATCTAGCAAATCCAAATGCCAAAGTGACAGAAAGGTGCAGATTTCCACACATACTCATACCCAGGAATTGTTTTTTTTTTTTTCATCCTCCACTTTACACTATCAGCTGCCTAGGTCAGGAGTTCTTTACCTTCTTGTTGATCAATAAATCAACAGTGCAAAAGACAGAATCTGAGTACATAGGTAGACACCTGGACAGTATATGTTTTTTTTTATTGTTTTGGTTTGGTTTTGTATTTTTCCAATGGACATTAACTCCTGACCCAGCAGCAATGGCTTTGAGCTAGGAGTCATGCTGATGCCCAAGAAGCTAGAAGTAATTGGAAGGAAAAAATAAAAATAATAGAAAATAAATTAAAAAATCAGAGAATCCCACCCCATCAGCTTTAAGATCCATTAACTTAGGCCATGTAGATCTAGGAAACACAACTCTGGGTTTTACCTTCTGGGCCTTGATCTCAAGGAGCTGACCTCGTTCCCAAGGATGTAGTACTTGCGGGCTTCGTGCAGTAGAGGAATGCACTCCTTTGAGTCCTGGATGAGTCCGTCCATCTCCACCTTCTCCAGGAAATAGGTGGGGTCAAGCAGTGGCAGTCGCACATGCTCTAGGAGGTCCTTCAAGGCCCCCTTCCTGGCAGGGACGTCATGCCGTACCCAGCGCATGACTGCTTCAAAGACCACTTCCTCCTTGGGGACCACCAGCTGCTCATCAGACAAGTACTCAACCAGCTCCTTCACACCCATCTCTAGGAACTCTTCATGACACGACACCTCCACAAAACACTCCAGCATGAACCTCTTGCTCTTTTCGGTCAGTGAAGCGATAGAGAATGAGTCGGCAAACTTCATGATGCCCAAACAATTGCACGGGTGGAGCTGGCCTTCAAGGAAGGTGATACAAGCATCTCTGAGCTTGGAGATCTGCAGCAAGTCAGACAGTTCCAAGATGCCCTCAACGTTGTCTTCCTGAATGACGATGTTCCCCCCATACATGTAGTCAAGAAGGAGAGACATGGTGGAGGCAGAAATCTTCTGGATGTTAATGATATTCTGGTGGCCTTCCTTGAGATTGCCACCAAACATAGCCCGAAAATACGTGCTGTTGGCTGACAATGTAGCACGGTGACAGGGGAATTCTTGTCCATCGATTAATAGCACCACATCTGTGAAGATGCCACTCTGCCGGTAGGAATTTAGCGTCTGGAGGATTTGTTCAGCGTGGCAGGACCCACTGCAGAGCTTCATGTGCAGCTTTTCTTTGCTCGGGTCACGCGTTGCATTCTCCAGGCTGCTCGTCCTGTAACTTGACTCTTCCTTCATTATTCGATGCATCCTGATTGAGAAGCAGCGAAGAAGGCAAGAGAACAGTGTGCTCATTAAAATATCTGCCCATGACGTCCAACACCATTGCGGTTTCTGCATCTTTCTCAGTGTCATGGGGAAGTTCAGATTCCAGCCAAAATCTAGTTGGACTACACCCCTTTACCCACATGCATAGCTCATCCTCAATAACCATTTCCTCCAAGCACAACGCAGCAGTGGGCACTAGGCTATTTCCAACCCAACACTATCTCAGTAGAACAAACTTTCTGGTTTTAGGAGATGTTTTTTTTCTAAGGCAGTTACCTTACCCAACCTACACTGTACTAACAGCTGGGACAGGGGAGGCTCAGGCTGGGTGTTAGGGACCCAGAGGTGGTCAGGCACTGGAACAGGCTGCCCAGGGACATGGTCACAGCATTGAGCTGCAAGAGCTCAAGGAACACTTGGCCAATGCTCTCAGATATAGAGTCTGGGTTTTGGGTGGCCCTGTGTGGAGCCAGGAGTTGGACTCGATGGTCCTTGCAGGTCTTCTCCAACTTAGGCTATTTTGTGATTCTATGATTTGCCCTTTGAGATGGGTACCAGCAAGGGCAGCCAGCAAAGCACTCTTTATCACAGCTTCTATCATGGCCATGAAGGTTTTAGATTGGTTTTCTGAGGCTCTGTAACAGCAAAAAGCACATTTGGGGGGGGTTCAGGCTCTGCTCATAAGTGCCTGACCCCTTGAGCCAGGCTCTGGAGCATCTCACCACGTGCCTCTGGCAGGAGCACAGGTCCCCAGATGGGGTCACAAGATGGCAGACATCAACAGCTCCGTGGCATCCACCCAGTCCTCGGCAGGACAGCAGGCATCACACCCCTTGAGGAAGATTACCTTGAGCTTCTCATGAGTCAAAATCCCTGTGCTAACTCGAGCCCGTGATCTTTCTTCCTATATCTGCACCTCACCTGCACCTGAGTGACCACGTGTAGGACAACCCAGCCTCAGTACTGAGGATCCCTGCCCCACTACCCTGGTAAAATGTCATCATATCCTCCATGCCTGCAAAAACACACACAAAAACATCTCTACTCCTGCCATGGGGTGTTGCAGAACCCCTAAGAGGTATGAAGCAGCATGACGAGCCCTGCATAAATATCTAAGAAACCCTGGGGGAGTGGGTGAAGGCACCAAACATCCCAAATGGCACCAGTGGGTGCTCAGAGCTCCGCACAGAAGGGAAATGCTGTTAGTTGGTTCAAAGTGATTTAGAGAAGTTACAACAAAGGCAGCTTTCTGGACAGCACAGCAAGCTCCGTGTTCTGCCGACACGCACAGCTCCAGCCAAGAAAGATGAATGCATCTATATCCCAGGCTTCTGGGCTAGTCAAGGCTTCTTCCCTGATCTGTACAAGCTTCCAAGCCCTTGAGGTCTCTCGCAGCTTACAAAGAGACGAGTCCCCACCCCAGATTAATCCAAATTCCTTTCCCCAGCTCACAGACCTCCTGTCTACCCACGATACAAATCCATCTCCAAGGAGGGACTGGGTTCCCCCGCTGCCCACGTGCACTCCTCTCCGCATCACTCTCTCTGTCCAAGCACAGCCCAGCAGTAAGCACCAGGTATTTTGGGGCAAGCTCCCTAGGAAGCCCAACGTTACCTGGCCCACAGGTTGTGTCCTCCAGGTGGGACCTCGCGAAGCCTCAGCTTCCCTCTCGGAGAGCTCCCATCCACACCGGAGCTCGGTGTGGCGACTGGTCCCCTCCGCAAAGCGCGCTCAGCCCTTCTCCAGCAATGCTGGGGGAAGCACAAAAGCCCTGCTTTTATCCTCGCTGCTAAAGAGGAGGGGGATAAATCTGCTTTTGTTTCTCCCGAATGACATGCCAGAGAGCTACAGGGCATTAGCCATGCAGCTGTCAATAACAGGCAGCCAGGGAGGAGCCAAAACCCAGGGAAAGCCCATGGAGGCTCAGGGAAAATATATCACACCAGGGCAGCTTCAGAGGGCCCAGCCATCTGGAGAGCAAATTGGGGTCCAGGTGGAACGATTCATTTGGAGCAGACTCCAGCTCTCTGCAAACCACACTAAAGCTGATAAATAAAATAGGGCTCTGCGAGCAAAAAAGGCGCCTGTAGCAGGAACGGATTGGGGCAGTGAGGAGCTGCAGTGCCCTTCGTTAATGTGGGATAATTAGGTCCGTAAGGACGATGAGGACAGAAGGGGAGGCTTGTCCCAAGTGGCTTTCAGCATGCTCCCCTCCACCTCAATCCCAGTTGCTGGCTGAATTTGTAAACGCTCACAGCAGGGAGCAAAGCAGCCCTGGGGAGCCCAATTTTTGCACCATGAAGTAACCAGCAGCCTGCAGGCTGCCTTCCCTCCCATGTCCAGCATCACTTTGAACAACCTGCATTATTTCATACTAAACACAAAGGAAATATTAATAACCACCACACCCTGCATGTTGATATCCCAGTAAAATCACCTTTCCCTGGAGCACCACCACCACGTGTTCTGGCTGGATCCCTTCTACTCCTCTCCCTTTGCTGGGATGCAAGCTGGCATCCTGCTCACTCCCAGCATTTGCATATGAATTAGCAGCAACCTGGAAAGGATTGTGGTTTCCAGCCTGTGCTGTGGGCTGGAAAGGTTGGGGAATTTTTGCTCTTAGGACCTTCCACCACGATCGAGTTGGCTCTGCTGGGCCACATCCAGCTAAAGATGGTTGGGATCTGGGTCATCAGGATGCACAGGCACTGACCCTGCCCTGTGGGGCACCAAAAACAGATCTCTTGGGGTTTGGATACCCTTCAGTGAGGTTATAAAGCTGCCAGTGTTGTGCAGCCATACAGCATGGGGCTAGCACCCTGTAGCCTGAAAGTGCAGGGGCTGTGAGCTGAGTCCTACTCCCCTGTAAAGCCACTTCTTCACATTGAAAACACTCAACCCGTGGCACGTGGCCCACAGAAGCCATTAGGCACAAAGCTGTGAGCATTAAAAAGAGTTTGTAGGGCCAGGAACTTCGTGAAAAGCTCCATGTGAATGTGGAGTGAAAGCTTCCTGCAGGAGCAGCAGAGCGACTGTGTCAGGGGAAGAAAGAAATAGGAAGGAGGAGGGATGTAGCTAAGATAAGACGAAAACAAGTAGAAAAGAGTGGAAAAGGCAAGAGGAAAAGTGGGAGATAATTTTGGATAAATCGGGTAATGGAGACCACAGTGAGACATCTCGATGGCGGCAGTCACTAGGACCTGATCACACCACGGTCTGTACCTCCCCATTGCATGCCCCAGGGATGAAATATATCCTACCCAGGACAGCTGTCCGTGTGCTTCAGCTTGCCATGGAGAGAGTCAGGACCCTCCCTTCCTGCCCGCAGCCAGTTAGCAGAGGCAAAGGGCAGTCACCATCATCCAGGAGAAGAGAGAAAGCAGGAGGGAGCCACACAGGTACCCTCCTATAGAGCAGTAAGTGAAGAGGAAAGAGGGCTCAGGAGGAAAAGAGGGATGAAAAAAAAGAAGTAGCTTAAGAGAAGAAAAAAAGAAAGAGAAAAAGAAAGGGGAAGAAAGAAGAAGAAAGAAGAAAGAAGAAAGAAGAAAGAAGAAAGAAGAAAGAAGAAAGAAGAAAGAAGAAAGAAGAAAGAAAGAAGAAAGAAGAAAGAAGAAAGAAGAAAGAAGAAAGAAGAAAGAAGAAAGAAGAAAGAAGACCCTCTGCCACTGCAGCCCCATGCCACTGCAGCTGCTCACATCACAGCTGGGCTTTTTGTACCCAGTTTGAACCTCACAAACTCTGAGCCTCTGCATCACATGAAGGTTTTCACAGAGATAGAAGAGGTCCTTCTGAGGGCAGATATCTGTGTAGACCTAGGGCATGGTCACAAGGGCATCACCTCCCAGACCCCAGGACTACAGCTCTACCAGCAAACGTGAAGTGCTGGAACGGTTCCCAGATGCTCTCAGAACTATCCCAGCTGTACCACTAAGCTCTTACAAATGAGGGCAGTTTTAGGAAGAAAGAGTTAAATAGCACAATGTTGGCTGTCCCAAGCCATTTGGGCTTAGAGCCAGCGACCAATCCTCAGCTCTTTTGTTTGAATAACAGAGTACACGACTCTCATTTTTCTTCCTCCAGCGTTTCAGTATCTCTCCGCAGGGTACAGCAGCGACAGCCCCCCATTTTGGATTATTCAATAATGTGGATATCAGGAGCCCACCTGATATATATACCCTGGCTTATGCCCTGTCCCCTGGGGCTAGTTCCTTTTTAACACTCAAATGGTATTCCCCGAGCCAGTCAAATCCTTGACACAGTACTGCCTACCCATCACCAACCAATGAGATAGTGTTGTATTTACTTTAATCCCTTTCATCTATCCTTTAAATGCAGCTATTCATGGCCTGGAGAAAACAGCTGCTTAACAAAGAACAATCCCAGGCTGGCCCAGACGAGATCCCCTCCTAACCCAAAGCACCCTCCGCCGTTTGCAGCTGGGAGCAGATCCGGGGGTTAGGAATAAGAAGTAGAGCAAGCACAAAGCAAGCCTTTCCCTTAACATACGCATTTAGCAAACAACTGCTCAGGGACTTCTCAAGCTGGATCTTGCATCCGGACTGCTGTGTTTAAGAAGTGCTAATGGATGTACGAGCCATTTACTCCTCTTTGAACGTGCTCTTGGTTTTTGGCCTTCACAGCACCCTGGGGCGATGACTTGCATAAAGTTTGTTAGAAATAAATTGCTTCCCGTTTGTTTGGCTGAAAACTGCGGCCAGATCTCTTATATGGGCGCATCATTGTCCCCATGCAGCCACAAGCATCAAGCAGTTATTCCAGCTATCATTCAAGTTTCAGGCCTGCAGAGTCACTTCTTCTCCACTTGCCTGCTTATCAGCTGCCTGTCTTATAAAATCTGGATAGAAGAGAGGATAGCAGCACAACTGATCTCAAGAAGGATGGGTCTCCAACTCTCACCCTGCTCAGACCACAAGGTTCCCCCCCGCCAGGCATGAAAATGCAGAACTACCAAGAAGATCAATGCAAGAAGAGCAAGGCACCACCATTTTGCAGAACACACGACAGCACCACAGACTGGCAGGGGAATACTGACAGTTTATTTCACAGAGGATCACAGAGTTCATTTTGGTCTAGCTCTATTTTCATCAAAAAAGTATCATCTTAAAAAAAAAAAAAAAGTAGCAAATCTTCAGGACGATAACGGTAACAGTCAGTGCATCACGCATAAGGTTCGGGTCTCATCATAAAAAAAATGAATTGTGGAAACAACTACTCTTTGCTGGATTGCTTTTTAACACTTCCAAGCTTTTTAAGCACTTCACCTTTCAATAAAGTCATCTCCAAGGATAAAAACAGAACATGCAGGTGATTATCGACAGGTGCCGAGATTTAACATCTCTCACTTGGCAATGACAATCCACTGGGAATGTTTCAATACAACAACCGCATTAAAGGGATAAGCAACGTTGTTCTCAAAAGCCTTCAAATCCACCAAAATTTGCAATTCTGGAGGAAAAAAAAATACTATGTTTCACAGACTCGAGAGAGTACCATATAGAAGAAGAGTATTTGGGGAAGGTAAGAGGGCGCATGGACCAGGGGCTTGTTCCACCTACACTCATAAGAAAAACAGGGTAGATGCAAATAAATTAAACTCAATTTGTGACGCTTTAGTAGGCATCTCCTAAGCAGCACAATTCAGATTTTACTTGCGTTATAGGGGTATTTTCTTATGTTACTTTGACATGCCTTCTTTTCTTTTCTACAGCTAAGATTGCCACTTTCATCCCCAATTCTTATGCACCGAACCCAAAACTTTGGTGCTTCAGAACACTACTTCAGGAAACTAATAAAAAAGAGCAATTCAGTACTGCCAGAACAAGAACAAGCTGCTCGAAGCTGTTTATTGGGGCTTGTTTCCGGCTTTTCCGTTGGCTTTAGGTGTCGAACGTGATGCACATCAGCATCCCCAAACCTCCCTTCTTTTCTGCAAGGGGACTTCTCCCAGCAGCTCAAGGGCTTTGCAGCCTGGCTCAGCCAGAGCCCAAAGACTGAGCTTTGGCTCCCATCCCCTCCACGGGAAACGACTTTCATGGTCCTGGCATTTTCAGGGCTTCAAAGGAAGCTCGTGCTCAATGGGATTTCCCACTTTGCACGTTGTGTCGACCGAGATCCAGCGAGGAAGGGAGCGACCCAGCAGCAGAAGGCTGCGGGGACGGAGCCAAGCCCCATTCACATCGCCGGCAGCCTTCGGGCTGGCTTCAGCTGCCTTGGGAACCAGCTCCGTGCGAACAGCAGTGACCCAAAACCAGGCTCCTCTAGCAAGCTGAGCCTGCCCTTGGGCTGGCTGCAGGCTGTTTCAGGGAGAGGATGAAATGTAACTGCCATCTACTTGGTTTCTGAGCTTTTATATTTTTAAATCTCTCATCTAGGATTTTGGTTTAAAGCCTTTTGTATTGGAAACACGCTGCTGAGAGCTCTCGCTGTTGTGAGCTTTTCAGCATCTGCTGCAAAAAAAATGCCACTCCTTTGGAGGACACCAACATGCAGCTTTCGAAGCAAGGAGAAAAAGTCTCCTTGCAGGAATAAATTACTCTCCTGGGCTGCTTTGTCTTCCGGACTATTTACAACTCCATGCACGGGCATCTGCTTGGCGCAGAGGGGCTGACACTGCACCACCGCCCCTTCTTCCTGCACGGCGAAGCAAGGAGCAACTGCAGACACCACTTGGAGTGGCAGGCACTTTAGCCAAACGTGAGCAGAGATGGTGCCCGTGGCGTTGCTTTTTGCAAGCCATCTGGGCTGCCAACAGAGCCCAATTCATGAAGAAGATAGAAAGAACAAGGACAAAATCAAAACATTGCTGCCAGCAGAGGCCAAGCTTCAGCTACCACACAGGGTTTGCCTTCAGACTACAGCAGAACATCTCAAGAAGGCCATTCTTCGTGAACATCCAGGTTTGGGGAACGGGAACAGGACAGGGAGAAGGTGCCCAAGTGACTGAGCCAGTGTAACTCCTTCCCTGGCTCTGAGCTTCAGCAGGGAAGAGCAGTCTCCTCTCCCAGGAAAGCTTCTCTCCTCCAAACAGTTAAATTAGAGCTAAAACTTCATTGCCCAGGAAGGGGGAGAGGGAGGGGAACAAACAAAAAAAAAAAAAACAAAAAAAAAAAACAAGGAAAACAGAACAAAAGTGACATTTCACAAGAACTTCACAACATACGGTTTATACAATTCAGCTACACCGTCGCTGCACCGAGGGAAGGAATGGAGCAGGGTGGGGAGAGCTGTCCCAGCACCCCCCCCGGGACTGAGGCTGTCACACCAAAATTCAAATAACTTCAGCCATAAGGGTAGAGGATTTAATTACCATGGTATTTCCACTCATGCCCTGGAAAAATTACACAAAAAAAGACAAAATTCAGATTTTTTTTGTTGTTTTTTTACATATTTACAAAAAAAAAAAGCCCCCCAACCTCACAACCAGGGAGGTGGAGCAGCCACTGATGGTGGAACGGGAAGGGGTGAGCTGCCCAGCCAGCAGTTCCTTCAAAGGCTCCCGTCCCATGGCAAGCAGGAGAGCACGGCTCTCGTTGCCGGAGCGAACGCGGGGTTGGCCACACGTGGGCTTGGGCTGGAAGCCCCTCAGTTCATCCGCAGCTTGGTGTCCCGATGATCCGTGGGGGTGACCATCTCGTTGGCGTAGCCGTTCTCGGAGCAGAGGGACAGCTCGTCCGTGGTCTCCACGCCGCTGTTGATCTCTGGGGAGGGTAAAGAAGGGGAGGGCATCGTCACAGGGGCGCAAAGACCCAGGAGAAACCTTGTGGATGAGGGAACAGGCATCGAGCTGCCAGCACGTGAGGTCTGTCTGATCCTACAGGGATTTCATCCCTGGCTTTAGTGACACTGCCACCATTTTAAACCAGTTGTGAACAGGATCTGCCTCCAAACTGGAGCTCACCTCTAAATTTCAGACCCTGAGTGTCCTGTCACTATCAGAGACAAAACTGGACCACCCCATACATATAATGTTATGCCACAGACTGAATTACTTGCCTTCGGAGACAAGGATGCAAGATACCTGAACTTAATCCCTACCCCAGTTACTCTTCTAGAACTGGGGATACTCCAGTAGTCACTGGTTTCACTGGGAAAACCGTGCACCCACCAATGTTCTAATAGGTAAACACCAACCCTGTGCAAAACCGTTTGTTTCAGAGGCACAAATCCTTAACATACATCCCCTGCCTCACAGGGTGGTTTGTGTCGAAGACATTTTATGTCTAGAAAACAGTGGGAAGGGTTAATTTTGCTATACCAACTGCTTTCTCACTCTGGTTTCCCCGGATTTATTCCCCATTTTGACTGTTTCTAGAGGGCAGAATCAGGCTTGCCTTGCCCACAATAAGCTCTTTGAAGCAAGAGTTATCTCTTTGGCTGTGTGTATGTGTCCAGGACAATAAACCCTCATCCCTGCTGAAGGTCTCTAGCCCCTGATACGAGGAAAGAAAACCAACAACAGAGCTCCAGGGGAGATTTACATTCACATCCCTTCAAATGTGAGCTCTCCAGCTTCACGTGCCAACTTTAATCTTTTAAAGCTAAATGTTTCTTTCTTCGTACACATTTCTGAGATCTTTGTTGGAGGCTGGATCATTGAGAGGAAGCCAGCACATACTAACACAGAAAGGCTGGGAGGATGACAAGGATCCAGGTCTAGCTCAAACTCGTCACTATTATCTGCAGCAACTCACAGCACTATTTTCATTTACAGTTTTGACACTGTTGGCAATTAAGAGAGGAGATGTGAGACAGCTTAAGACAGCTGCATAGCACAGATTGAGAAGTTAAATGCAGGATTTATGAGTAAATCAGTGGTCAGGCCTGGACCATTTTGGGATGGGTGAGCCAGGACCACATCCCACAAGTGGTACAGTGCAGCTGGGGCGGTCCAGCTGCCCCATCCCAGCTGTGGGAGATGACACCCATATAGAAAACCATCTCTCCTCCAACAGTAGGGTGGCAGCTGTAGGACGGAGCAAATAGCTTCGACTGACCAGCCCCATTCATACCCGAGAAGATCAGCTTCTCCTTCATGATCTTGACATCCCGGCTGGACCGGCGGACGGCAGCACTGAGCATGATCTGCTCCGGGTTGTAGGTCCTGATGCTTCCTAAACGCCACCTGCAAGAGAAGAAAGGGTTATCAGGGGCTGGAGTCCTCAGCCCCAAGAGCGTCCTCCAAGCAAGTGGCCACCAACACCGGGGAGACCAAGTCCCAGAGACCCTCACGCCTTCCTGCCCTGGTGCCTACACAACCCCACATGATAGGAGGATGTTTGGAGATGAGTGTGTTATCTCAAGGAGGGTACAGACATAAAAAATGGTCATCTCTAACCGCTTTGAGCATCCTAATTCCATTAATTTCACCAGCTACCCAACTGCCCTGTAGAGGTGAACTATTTTGATTCTTAGGGTTAGAAACAGAGAACAGAGACCAAGCCAAGTAAAGAAACCAGAAGCTTTTCTTCACTACATGGCACACTCATGCTTGTAGGAGAAGAGAGCTCAAAGGCAAATAAAGGTCTCAAGCCTGAGACATGCAAAGACATCACCACGAGATGCTCTGAAGGGAACTCAAAGCAGTCTCAGCACGGGTAACTGTCACATACGATGCCCCTGATCATAATTTCTCCCAGAGCACTTGCCTCCCCAAATGCCAGGTCTTTGCTTACATGCTTCTATCCAAAATGCAGACTTTTTTAAAACAAAACTTCACCATATGAATACGATGAGGCTGATGGGAACCTGGCTCCCCATTAAAGTCAGCCAGGCTTTTATTCTAATTACTGAATGCATATAAATAAACTGACTGATGTTAGTAGTAAGCCATAGCAGCAAGGCCAAGTCATAGGATTTTCCTTTTAAAGCTCCTTTTCATCCTGGGAGCTTCCCTGGATCACAGAACCTCAGCTGCAGAGCTGCTGGCGTTAAGAGAGAAAGGCAGGCTATTGCAAATAGGGGAAAAGCAGGGCTTGGTGGGCTTTCGTGGCCCCAAACCCACCAACTCTTCCTATCTCCTGCCCACAGAGGAGGGCTTTCAGTTATTCCCATTCCCCCTGCCAGAGCCAGGGACGTAACAAGCTATTTGATGGAAAAACAGCAGAGACTTACAGTGGTTTATGGGGTTTCTGATCTTCTGGCACCATCTAGTGGCTTACCCACACAGGAGAAGGTGATTTTTCTGGTTTGGGGTGCTGGCTGCCTTCTCTTAAATGCCTAACACCCTCCCCATCCCAGGGGCAGAAAACCTGAGGAGCAGCCCCCAAATCTCCAGCCTGGGCCCACAGCATCAGCCTGACAAAGCAACACCCACAGATGAGGTTCTGCAGCTCTTCCAAACCTAGCTGGTGCTGATTCCACCTGGTTTCCATCCTTTTCCCAAATCCCAGCAGGTAAGACAACACTGTCGGGCTATAACTGAGGTACAGATGAAGGTGGCTGCTCTGCTACAGAGAGGAGATGGGATGGCAACACTGCACCATGCACAGGCCCATGGACAGAAGCAACACAGAAGCAGCATGAAGTGGAGAAGACGTTAAAGCATTAAAAAAAAAATAAATTCTTTGTCATCTAAGCTGGGCTGCTCTAACTTGGAAGATGATCATTTCTGCCCTTAGTTTCCCATGTAGGCAGCTCCTAAGATCAGTACCTGCACAGGATCGCACAGGATAAGACATTCCATAATCAAACCAAAACGGATTGCTGCCAAGTCTCTGTGCCCACAACAGCCCAACAATGAAAATCCTGATACGTTGCATAGCCAAGAGGCACAGCAACCTCTTGTCCCCAGGTCCTAAACATCCCATGGAGGGCATGGGCCATTTTGGGGCCCAGACAGCCCAGCCTCAAAGGGGTGCAGGAACCAAGGGCTTTTCTGAAACCTCTTGCCAGGAGGAATAGCTACTGCTCTCTGCTCCCCATCTCACGTGGTGGCTGTGGTCAGACCCAGGCCAGCAAAAGGTGCACGAGGGGCCTGTGACTCTCGCAGGAGTGCACTGCTCTGCTTCAACGAGCTAGGAGAGGGTTTCAAATGAAGTTCTCCAGCTATATAACCTCAAGGCTTTGTCAACAAATCTTCCGTCCCCTCTTAGCCCCAAACAGGATATCCCAACTCAGGCTCTCCAACAGCTCTTGCACCACTTCTCTGAGCAACGTCTTTGCAACCTGAGCTGGAACAGATGGACCCCAGGCATCCTCCAAGTTCTCGCTCCCAAAATCTGAGGGCCTTTTACTGGGCTAGTAGAGGCTGACAGCAGATCCAGCCAGGACTTCCTGGGCATCCAGGAGAGAATTTCAGTGCTAGGTAAGAGGAGCAGCTCACAGCTGGGATGCGTTTTCAAATGGGACCCACCCAAGGTGCAACACCAAAACCAGCCCAAATTTGCAAGGCTCATGCAATTACTCTTTTAGCTTCTGCATGGGGCTGCTGGCAGCTACAACAGTAAGCCAAGCTTTCAGTAGCCACCCCCATTTTTAAACACCCTCTTAGCAGAGAAGCCATCAGCATTTAACCGCGGTGCAACTCCAGCTACACCATATGAAACACTTGCTGCTCTGCTCAGTAGATTTGGGATGCCAGAAAGCTCGTTTAATAGAAAATAACACCTCTCCTACCCCCTTGGACTCTGTTGTGATTGGCCACAGTTAGGACAGCAGTGTGCAAAAAGGCCAGCCCACAGAGGGGCTCGTTGTGCCAGCCAGACTGCAGGGAGGTCTTGTTCTGGGAGGCTGGCAACAAAGCAGACCAGATGGACACGGGGTGGGAACAGACTGAAAAATACTGGGACAACAACACAGAGACAGCATACACAGTGTTAGGGCCACCACCAGGGCCGTTCGGTTGGAGGAGAAATGGCAGGGAAAGGAGATGGGAAAGGGCAGACTGGGAGGAAAACAGAGTTGATTGGTACCAAGGTGGTAAGATGGAAGCGAGCAAAGAGCCAAGCCAGCCACAACCACACATCCCCGTCCTGCTACAGCTCTTCTCTAAAGCCTGCCCCACTCCTCCATGCCTCTCTCCTCTCCCTACCCCTGTGAAAAAAGCAATGGGGAGGTGGCAGGAGGCAAACACCCAACCTCACTGCACTGCTGGAGGGCTCAGCCTGGCCCCGCAACCAGTCCCGTCTTGGGGAGGTGATGCGAGGATGCAACGCCGCAAGTCCAAGGTACCTCAAGGAGCAGGCAATGCTTCCAGGTGGCTGACCCCAAATCCCAAGGCAGTGGGTGGGCAGGGAAAGAGGGGAGGGCTAAGCACACCTAGGGAGTAGCCAGCCCTCAGAAATACAACCCCATGGCACAAAGCGGAAGGAGTGGAGAAGGAAGGTAACGCGTGAAGAGTTTGGTCCGAGGACAGACGTGGTAAAGGCTTTACTGCAGAAAGGTGGCAGCACTTCCCTCCAATGGGATAAAAAGTACAGGGGAGAAAACAGCCAATGCAAGGAGAAATCTGGCTGTCCAATTTATGGCACTTCAACATCCCAGGCTCATCCCATTCCTGGCTGCTGCACAATTTTCATTTTCATACTGTATTTCTTCCAGTTTCGTAGTGGTGTAACTGGGAAGAGACTCAAGCTCCAATGAGTACAGCAATTGTTGAGCCAAATCTTGTCAGATATTAGCCCTATTAATTCATTTCCAGGGCAGTAGAAGTGATACTTTATATGTTTTACTTTTTCCTCTATAGAATTGGCCAACTTAGAAGAGGTTTGTCTTAAAAACCTCTGGTAAATACAGGAAGGAGGGAGATATTTTGCAGTGAGATAATTTCCATGGCGAAAGCATTATCTCCACTGGGAATTTCCCAATTTCAACACACTGCAGGAGTTCAGAATCAGGGTTGTTTTAAAAGGCAGTGACCTGGGTCACTGCAACAAAAGGTCAGATTGCCTTCAAAACATCCACCAACTTCAGCATCAGGCTCCCGTGGTGCTCATGGCTACGGACCATGCAAAGTTCAGACCCTCGTGGTCCCCCTCTGAAGCCAGATGTTTGAAAGCATCCCAAAAAAGCTGCGTCCTGCACTGTCCTTCTGCAGTGAAGCCATAGCAGAGAGGGAGAAAGAAAGAGAGAAAGGAAGGTTGAATGAAAAAGAGAAAGAGGAAGAAAGCACCAGAATTACCTGATCATGTGATAGCTGTGAGATGCCAGAATGCAGCAGAGAGAAAGAGGAGGAACATGCACAACAGTCAGAGCAGTAAGAAAATAAACAAGGCAAAGAGGCAAAAAAGATCGGTTATAAGTCATCACGCTCGGTATTTCCCCCTCTGGAGAGGCTGCCAGGATCCGGTCACCAGAGCTGAAGCAGAAGAGCAGGAGCAACCCCTACCCGCGGCTACGGAGGAGAGAGAAGCCATGCGGAGGAGAGACGACGAGCACATCGAAGCGGTGCCTCTGTTCCCACCCACCCCCTCGTCCTTGCGTGAAGGAAGTGGCTCCGTTTTGCCCCCCAAAAAAGGGCTTCAGAAAACCAAACCAAACCACACCATGACACATTGAAGGCCAAACGTCAAGCCCTGCTTCTTGGAGCTGAGCCACGTCAGCAGGTAGCTGGGCAATTCTGCTGCAGCTTAGTATTGAGATATCCTCCGTGCTGCTACCCATTTGTCTGCGTGGTGGTGAAACCGTGAACAGCAGGGAGATGGGGCTCTCCTAGATGGGATGCACAAAGCAGGAGCTCTCAAAAGAGCAAATCTTGCTGTAGAAAAAGCAATTTCTGGAACTAGAGTTTCTCCCTCATTCTGCTGACTTGGGGTTGGGTTGTCCCAAGGCAGAGATCCAACAGAAGACATTTGACACTCGCCATCCTAATCCTTCCATCCCTTACCCTGCTTCCTCTCACCCTACTCCTTCAAACCACCTCCAAGCTGGGAGGAGTTCAATTTGTGAAGAGAGGAAGAGTCCAGATATTGCAGTGTCCATATAGCTGGGACTTCTGCTCTCCAAGCATGCATCGTTTCACTCCGCTCTGGGACCTGCAGCTTACATTCAGCAGTATGACTCTGTAATTTCTTCAGCTGTGGCCTTCTGAGTCTGATTCAGAAAGCCTGATAAAACCAGCTTTGGAAGATGATGCAAAAGACTTCAAGTATCTTATTGCCTTGGCCTTTAAATTCTGCTCTTGAGAGAGGTCAGTCCCTGCCTCCAGACTCCTCGCTGTCTTTCTGTAACTGGCAGAGAAATACAGGGCCTGAAGAGTAGGGAAATCTCTCATTAAACCAGCTGATGAATCTGAAGGGGTAGAGCAAGCTTCCAGACAACACAGCCACAATGCCCTTCTGATGGAAAGGTTTAATTGGCCACAATTCGAATCACCAGACTTCTTAGCAAAATTATAAACACATTGGCAAATCTCATTTGGGTCATTGGTTTCATTAAGTGTTGGTAAATCTAATCTAAGAGGACAGTTTTGTATCTGTTTCTCATTCTATCTTCCTGTGCTGGAATCGGTGACTAGTCTGGGACCGTGCAAGTCACGAATTTAGAGGGACAATTATCACCAGAGCCGACATATGGCCTGAAGTCAAACCCATAGCAGGTGCTGGCAGGAGCAATAGCCTGCTGTAGCATGGTAAAATTACCCAGGTAATTATCTGCCCTGGGGAGGGAAAGGGATTGCTGCAGGCAGATGATCTGGGACGATGCGACAGCAAAATCACCAGCTCATGAGGCTGAAGGAAATGAAATTGCTACTCCTGACACAAAGGCATTTCAGAGATCAAGAAGGAAGGAAAGCGTAAGCCCCTTGATGTCTCTAGGACAGTAGTTTGTGCATGCTAAAGCAGATGAGATTATAAAGCCGAGGGAAGAGAGGGGTGCAATTTCAAAATGACACATTTTCCCAGGAGAAGGCTGCTGTTGTCGCCGGAGGGAGTGCATCTCCCCTCCTGAGCTCACGCTTTCCCAGAGAGGGTTATTACACTGTCATCACTGACAGCGAAAATGCCTCCTAGGAGAAAAGGCACATCACCGGGAGGACACCATGGTTTCCTCCCTTATAATCAAGAGGAGGGTAGTTTGGCCAGCTCTGCCATTAGCAAGTTGATTTATCTCCCTACTGACTTATCAGTGTCTTAGCTAGCCCTGCTCCTGGGCTTTGTGCTCTGAAAACATTTTGTTTTCTATGACCTGCACTGACTAGAGGCTTCTGCCATGCACTCATTGCTCCCCATTTTGTTTGGAAAAATGGGGAAATTTTCTCAAAGCACCAAGCTAAGCAACTGACTTGATCTGTTAAGTCATAACAGCTTTGCATCACTTAATGCATTGCTTTAAAATGTTTCCAATTTCTTCATCAAATGGAAACCAAATAAATTAAGAAAATCTAAAAAAACCCACATTATAAAAACTGTGGAATCTCATAATATTCTCTTTTTTCTTTAAAGCATTTAAATCCATTTCCCCAAAAACATTTACGGTTTCTCTACCACACACATTTATGAGAGGAGCGAGGAGTCTGTCACTGCTATTGTGAGATGTCTCACTCTTCTTAAAAACAGTGACTTCATCCAATTCAATGTCATCGCAGAAGTGGAATGACTTATTGTTTGCACTCTTTGTAGGAAGTTTCAATAAACATTTTTCCTGCATTTGCAATCCAAGTGCCTGAGGAGCACTGTAGCCCTCTCTTCCATCTCCACCCCACGCTCTCAATGAAAACACACTCCATAAATACACAAGAGATGAGCCATAACAATGCTACTTACTTCTGGAATATAAAAACTCCTACAATTATGATAAATGAAATGAGATCAGAAGTGATCCAGATTAGGCGGTACTCGTCTGGAGGCTGGAAGACAAAAAACAGGAGCAGATCTGAAAGTTTTGCATAATCACATGGAGACCACACGTTGCTAAAGTTACCACCAGGGCAGAAAGAAAAGCGTTGAGATGAAGGAGTCACGCATAAATCACAAAGTTTATGGCATTTCTAATGTTAGCCTATCCCCCAAAGTGACGTTATCAGGAAGAACCGCAAACAGGAACAATTTTAATCTCTGCCTCTTTTCATGTGCTGATGTTTTCTCAGAGCTTTGTGGGCTGGAGTTGAGTTTCCTATCTCAGCTGTACCCCTAGGTGGGGTAAGAGGCTTTTTGGAAACACAAGCCTGTGGGAAAACAAAAATATACACATTGCCCATGAGATTCAGGGTCCATTCTGAGTGCTAATGTCAGCTGTTTAGCACAGTCCCTGTACTACCAGCATACACTTCTCAGTTTCTGTCCTTTAGGGCACAGGGAGCAATGGCTCCATTTTCTTTTTTTCCCACTAAGCCACCACCAACAGCCAACAAAATTCTGCCTTGCCAGTCTAAGCCTGGACAACGCGGCCCCAACCAGGATGCTGATTTCTTACCAGACGGATCCATCACAACCATCATTAGTGCATACAAGTAATATTTCATCAGAGGAATAAAATACATAATACAAAAAGAGGAGCTCATGCAACAGTAGGGTGACATGGGCAACACCAGTTGGGAGCCATCAGTTCTGCTGCCTCCTTCTCCCAGCAGAGAACAACTTGATTTGTGGTCACTACCTCTGTGTGTGTCTCACGTAACCCTGGGAAAATGTACTACAGAGCTAGCAGGGCAATGCTTTAATTAGCCAATGCCTCTGATAGAGATTTAATCCTTGTGTTACCCAGCTTAATTACAGAAAGGTGACATTTGGCATGGTGTAGACATTGCACGAAGATCTGTCTAATGTTACATTTGCTGCATCTGTTAAAACAACAGATGCAAAATTGATATTTCACATTTTCTTGGCAGAAGAATGCCATTATAATTGTTTTGAAGGAAAACTCAAGAGTCGTATAGGTTAGAAGAAAACCTACACATCTAAATTTTTAATTTATCCAAGCGACAGCATTGCATGACTGACGACACAAATAGCAGGTTCTTTTGCGGGTCAAAGGTTGGATGATATATCCCAAGCCATGTGTAGACTTGACTTTCTGGGCAAACTCTAGCACCCTATGTTGATGATTTAAAAAATAAAAAAAAATCTGCAATACCTGTGAAGTCCTGCAGAAGGCTCACAGCTAACAGGGTTTGGTACCAAAACAAGGTTTTATGAGCAGAGAAACTGGAATTTCGATGTGGTCAAAAAGAGGAAAGTGGTGTGTTTTTTTTTTTAATTTACTTACTTTTATTATTTAAAGTCACGCACTCAAGACACGCTCTCAGCTCTTCAGAGAAGGGAGCATAGGCCAGCAAACATCTATCATGCAGAGACAACTGATTGTGCTGCCTCATCCACACTAAAATCTGCTCAGGAATTTTCTGTGTCACCCACAATTGCCAATTTTGGGGCAGGGCTCTTCCTTTGGGGTCGATATATTCAATTTTTTTAAATAATCTTTACTCAGCTTAAGTCCTATTCCTGAAACCCTCCCATTTGCAACCCTTCAAAATCGTCATCAATTCAATGTAACCAACCAGAGGGCAGCTCAAATCTGAGGGAGAATCCCAAAAAAGCAGGGAGTGCCACCCTACTGGGCACCCACTTTAAGAACATCAAGCTGGGGTCTGAATCCCAGGCTCGAGCCTTTCAAACCCCTCCTCTACAGCATGTCAGATGATACAGGGGTATGCGCTCACAGCAGAGGGCTCACTTGGAAATCCAGCAGATGGAAGAGCCCTTTGAGGAGGGCTCCAGCTACCAGCTGCGTTTCATCACTGACAATGAGGCTTTTGCAGCAAAAAGCTGCCAGTGATGTGCTCACAGCTCCTGCCAGCTGTAGCAGAGGACAGATGTTTGCCGCAGCAGAATTCAGACAATGATAACCTCTTCTGCCAACAGCCTTAGACTGGTGACCATTTTCAATTTTCCAGCGAACACCAGTGTGAATTTGCGTAGTCAGACACAAGCAGTGGGTTAAACTAAGGCCAAGGATGTTGTGCACAGATGTTCAGAGTCTTAAGGTCCTACCTCCCACTAAAGATGTGGATAACTCACTAAAGCCTGTTAACTTCTCCTTGTGCCATCTTACCTCCCTTTTCCCAAGGGATCTGCCAGAACAGCAGGCAAAACAGCTGCCTCCTGTCCTACCCCCATCAGGATCTGTTATCAAAAAGAAAGAGCCCCATCGCATGCATGTATGCCTCCATAGCTAAGCTCTTGCTTTGGGAATGTTTTGATGCAGCTATTTTCCCTCTGCTCCAGCACAAATATTTCTGTTTAGTTCAGACACCCAAAGTGCTGGCAGAGATTTCAGAGGGTTTGCTGGCTACGTGAGGGATAAGGTCTCTGGGTGCCTAGTCTGGCAATAGCCAGAGGTAAACCTGTCCACGTCTGGTATTAAAAGCAGTGAAAAACCTAGTTCTGCAGCTTGCCTAAAACACATAGTCACGTTTGCTGCTTCTTCTGCAACTCTAGCAGCAGGTCTGGAAAGGTGTTTTTCCATTGGAGGAAAATGGAAAAGTTGGATGGATTAAACAGGACATGTGTTGTGCTCTCCAAGGACCCCAAACCCTGCAAGGGGAGAAGCAAGGCCACCTGAAGGAAGGGTTTGTGCAAGAGGTGCTTTAATCCTTTCCCATTACAGGGTTCAGGAATACAGAGGGTGAAAAACCTCACCAGCACGTTGAACCCAACCAAACCTTCTTGGAGAAACCCCCCAGCTGTATGGATGACATGTTTAATGGCCACCCCTCCACGGTGCCCCCTCCCTCCAGAGGCTCCCAGCACCTTCCTGGCCTTCGTGCTTACCATCAGCCAGATGGGAAAAGGCACCTTGCGAAGGACGTGGGAGCTGTCGGAGGTGACCGACTGGACACCAGTGCACCACAGGATGGAGTACAGCCAGGGCTCGTTCACAGTGTAGAGATTCACACTCAGGTTCGCCATGGTGTAGTCCCTGCCAGAAGACAGATGGGGCAAGGGCTGAGTCTTGCGAGCATCAGACCCTCAGCTCAAAGAGGAGAGTTCCCACATCAGCTGCTCTGCTGAAATCCAGATTTATTGGGTTTGAATTGCATGAAATAGGTTTTTAATAGGGCACAGTCGCCTCATAAGCAACCCAAGGGCATTGCAGTCGAGTGGTTTGAACTTGAAAGCTTTCTTATCCTCTGCCCAAGGCCACAGACACTATCTGCCCAAGGCCACAGCCCGTTTCAGACACATCCTCGTGAAAGATGGATACACCATGTTTCTCTAACCACCACCTCATCATGTTGATGTACAATTAACATCTGGCTCAGATGCCTGTCACGCTTCGTAGGCAATCTACTTAATTAAAAACTGACTGGGTTTGCAACATCAATTCCTACAGCTCCTATGCCCTTGTTTTGGGGACAGTTACGAGGTTACAGCTTCCAGTCTCCAGAGGTCATTTTGTGTAAGAGGTTAAAAACTTAAAGCTGGGGCACAGGAGCTGTCAGCAGTGAAACAAGAGCTAATATCGGATTCCTTCTACCCCTGAAATTTGCATAAATTGTTATGTTTCTTTATCCACAAAGCAGAAACATCACTAGTCTCCCTGGCATAGAGAGCACAGAGATTAACTTTTACAATTTAATAACTACCAAAGCACTTTGAGGAGGAAAGCAGCTGTACAGGATGTGGACAAAGCAAAGCTCGTGTGCTCTGAAAGGCTAGGGAAGTCTCAAGTGTGGTCACAGTGACGTTGAGTTGAGAGGACTGTTCTACACCAGGGCTTTTTGAACCTACTCAGCTTGCACTGCAGGACTGCAGCGGTGTCTGACCAGGCACCACAAAGCTTTTAGGGTTCCAGAAACACTCAGGTGGCAGGTCTGATTTTGGAGACATCAGAGGCAGGATTGATGAGAGATTGGGATTTATGAGGTGGGAAAGATGAGAGTTGGCATATGGTCCTCTCCATGAAAAGGAGCGAACAAGTTGGGGAAAAGAGGCAGGAATTAACCTGAAGGTAAAACACAGACTTGATTTTAAGGTCAAACAGACCAAGTGCTGGCAGTCACAGAAAGATTACACTAAATAGGTCCACTCTCAAAGAGCTGCAGGCTCAATTCTTCCTCCCTACTCCCAGCACCTAACATATAATAAGACAACTCCTTTAAAAATACTTTTTTCTTCTGAAAATGCTTCATTTTTCAAATATTTCTTTGTGAAATAAATTCAAACTCAAAAAAAAAAAGAAGAAAAAAAAAAGCTCTACTAGAGACAACCTACCCTTTCCTTGGAAAAGGACCAAGCCACGAGCTAAAATTACATGCCTCAGATACATACTCAAGAAGAAGGCTGCACATTCTGTACCGGTCTCATTAAAGAAGAGAATTGACCAGTCTAAATAGGTGACAAAAGACAATAACAAATCAGGTGAATTCTCTGCAAAAAGAAGTTTCTAAAAGCAAGTTTAGACTTTGGGCTAATCAAAAATTCTGTCATAGCAGCTCTGGAGCAGATTCACAGAAGCAAAGGGCAGCTACTAATGAGGATGAAAATGAAGTGAACACCTTCACTTTTCCCCAGGGATGACAGTGGAATAAGAATCAGACTGTTCATGTATTTGTATTTCAGAAAGGATCATTGTGCACTTGATCATCATGAGTCAGCTGTGCGATCCTGGGAACAGACTGGTTTGTGGTTAATGGGTACGGACAAGCTTGCACAGCTCAAGTTTTTAACAGCAAGTCCATCTGAAACGATACCTGTATGCAGACAAGACCTGGAATTACCAAGAAAGATGCTGCGGGGCCAGGGATGCATGCAGGGCATGATGTTAGAAAGGAGCTGTGGACACCCATTGTGGAGCAAATGGGCCGTCACCACATCCAAATGGAGGACCGTACCTGACATCCTCATTCGTGACCTTGGTGTAGCGCAGGTTGAGCCTCACGATGCCTTTCTCTCTCATGCGTTCTGCGTCCAGCTTGAGGCCAGAAGTCTGCTGGAATCCCGGAGCAATCTGTCTGACCAGCTGCCGCTCCGCGTCCGGCAGCCACATCACCTGCAGAGGCAGCGAGACAGAGGGTGGCTATCACAAAGACAAGAGGAACACCAGGCAGGGATGCTGACAGACAGTTTACACCAAGTCTGAAGCAAAACCACAAGAGACTTTGCTTTATTTGTCATATAAATTGTTTAGAAGACACCTACAGCCTCCCACATCTCTATATAAATGAATTTCAGGACAGTTGGCAAGCCCAGAGGACTGGAACACGTACATCTTTAGAGGTGAAAAGGGTTGAGATACAAAGAGATCAAGCCAAGGGCTCATGAGCTTAAGTATGGTGTATCCCTAAAAACCTGCCTCCCCTTTTTAGTATAGATGATAAAACTTAAAACACAAGACAGGATGCACAGGAGAAGCCTCCCACGATCCCACGTTTGAGACGACTTTCATTCACCCTCGTTTATCAGGGCTACATCTATTCCAACCCCAACCCAGAGCACAATGTCAAGGGGATGCTGGAGCCATGACGGGCAGTTCTATGGCTTGTGCCATGCAGAGGCTGGGCCCAACCAGATGATCTCAGGAGCATCACTGGGCATTGCATTAACCATGCTTAATAACTCATCAGCACTCGTTTACTAAAGCATCAGACCAGCATGAGAATTCAGTTCAATAAGGAACCATCAAACTTGGGTGAGAAATATGACTTCAACACCCCACATTTATGTTTTGACTGTTTTTCCCTTCATCCCTTTGTGCAATATCCAAGGGGAAGACAGTGTGGTCCTCCTCTCAACCTAGCAAAGTTGGCAGAGGCTTGTTGAAAACACTGCCACTGTGACCAGAGTTAATTGGAAATTATGAGGCAGTGTCAGCTACTAAAAAACAGATAGAAATTAAAAAGTAGCTCCAGTCCCTGCTGAACCCATCGTTGTACAAGATGGTACTGAACTTGTCTGTGCATGCGGGTGCACCTAACTGGCAAACTGAAATACCCAAGCCACCTCCCTCACCAGCCTCACGACACAGCTCTCAAGCAGTCCGTGTTAAAGGAAGAGCACAGGACAGGTGAAAGGACCAGATTTCCTTCCCAGGCAGGGCAAGGAAAGAAATTTGCTGAGGGATACTCAGGGCCAGGTCCCTTCTGACACATGGGAAGTTGGATTTTCCCTCCAGAAGAGGTCATTGCAGCAGGGGGAGCTCCTGGCTGAAGTTCTACACCTCATGGCCTCAGGATCCCCACGTGGCTGGTGGTGGCGGGCAGCTGCAGGGCCCCTGAGCCTCTGTCTCAATACTTTCCTGCCATCACAGGGAAAACTAGTTTATTTACATCCAGCAGGAACTTCCCCGGTTTAATCTACGACCACCACCTCCCATTCTCCAGACATAGAGCTCAGGGAGGAGCTTGGGTCCAACTTCTCAACATCCGTCTTGATGGTTCTGGAGAGCTGAAGCCCCAGCATGGCTTCGTGGCACCAAGTAGTATTACAAACCAAGTGTCCAAATGGATCAAACAAGGCACTCAAGGCTGCAGGGAACCCATAATGAGTGAAATTTTGGAACCATCACCAGCCCCGCAGAACTCACAGCCTGTTGCCGAATTCCTGATGCCAGGATGGTTTTCAGGGTGATGTTGATGTAAGTGCTGTAGTAGGGATGAGCCGGTGGCAGGTCCCGAAAGTTCAGGATGAGTGACGTGTTATCCTTGATCACCTCCAGCATATCTGCCAGCTTGCAGACTGACTGGTTGGCAGCTTCCAAGTAGTCAGACCTTGAGAGAGACCCAGCCGTCCAGAAAGGGTCGTTCTGAAAACAAAACACATCCCAGCGTTACCACCACGAAGCACAGACTCTCCAACTGCAGGTGAAGCTTCTTTTCTATCCCACCATGGCTACAGCAGGGGATGCTGACAGCTATACTCAATGTCCATCCTGCTGGAGCATGTCTCTGTGCCTCAGTTTCCCCACTGATGGGGAAGTTATAGATTCTTACTGAAAGCAAGGCACGTCACCCCACTTCCAGGAGAAGAGTAGAGCTTTAGGGCAAGGAGTAAGCTTGTATTTTCTCACACTGTGTGTTCAAAGATCCTTCAGAACCCAAAAATACAAAGGAGCACCTTTTTTTAAATAACTAAGAGGATCAGAGAGGAGCTATGGGATGTTGGAGAAGATGGATCCTCCTGATGTATGGACATTCAGGAATGATTATGGCTCAAAGGACACCCCTGAAAGCAGCTTTCCAGCTGCTGTCTTGGTCCTTCTCATGTGGCAAGAGGCATTTTCACAGCATTGCCACTCCAGCAAGCTTCTGTGAAACAGCACATGCAGCTGTAATACACGGACACCCCCCTCGCATCTTCAGACCAGCAGTGATGCTACTATGGCTGAGGCTGCCACTGAGCAAGCACTCAGGGCGCTTCAAGCAGACACATGAAACCAGTATCTGAGCTCGTATCACTGCAGCGAGCCTTGTCTGAACTTGCAGAAGCGTGCCAGAGTGCTGCAGCCCTCCTTCCAGACCACAGTAAATGCTCTCCAAGAAGGTTACAGCTGCAGGCTAGAGAAAGAAATCCCACCTGCAAACTGGCTGCACACCAAAAAATGGATCAGCCCATCCCACAGCAATTTCTTCTTTGAGGCTTTGAAAGCTGAACGTGCTTTGTTTTGTTCCCCGCCCCCCCAAGAACAACTGTCTCCAAAATTAAATTAAGGAAAAAGGAATGGTATAGCATGTTCTCTTCTGTTTTCCTTATAATCAGATTCCCCCTTTGCAGGGGGATCTTTATCTTCTGTGTGGTATCAACCAATCATTAAGTTCCCTCCTTCCAAGTGGTGGGAGAGGCACAGAAAGATGATGTAGTTTCTCCTCAGCCCCCAAAAGGCTATGAATGCAAAGGGTGGGATGCCAGGCGCTGTGGCTTGCAACACGAACAAGCAGACCAACATCTTAGAATTGACTGCACAAACACCACAGAGGCCTGTTAATATATATATATTTAAATCCACCAAGTGAAAAGATTCCTTGATTTGATAGGGTCAGATTACCTACCAAGGTGCTCCAAACAGCAAAGAAAATGGCAACGTTAATTTAGTAGAGGACTAAAATAAATGGAGGCTTTGTCTAGCTGCACTTCAGACCACTCCATCAAGGAGCTATCTTCATCTCAAAGTGTGTTTAGGCATGTGCTTCATCCCACAGCTATGGCTTCAGGACCCCCTCTCCATGCCCATACCCACCTGTAGGAACCATTCCCCAGCATTGAGCTTTTCCAGGTCAGTCCAGTTGAACATGGAGGCGAGCTCATAGGCCCTCTCGGGAAACACTTCCTCCACGTTCGTTGTTCTCCTGAGTGTCTTGTCGTGCATCAGAAATGGCACTCCATCGTAGCTGCACAGACAGACAGAGGGCCCGTTACAGGCGGAGATGAACAACCCTTAAACCACCCTAGAAAAACACCCATCCCCACTCCAGCTTCTCCCACAGCTTGGAGGACAACATCAAAATCATCGTGAAGATCTCGACCAGCTTAACACATCCCCAGCAGCCTCAATTCAATTAATTCAGTTTAATTCAATTGCTGGCATAACCCTATCCATCCCATCCTTCTGACTCAAAAACGTCTAGAGTGCCAAACTCATGTAGCTTGAACAAGAGCAGCCACCCTGAATGCTCACAGCAACCAAAAATGCCTGCAATTTTTGTAGCTCCAAAAACTGTCAGAGGTTTCCCATACCCTGTACCCACACATGCACAAGCTATTCTCAAATTGTTAATAGTAGATGATGAGTAAGGCTCTCAGACCACATAGGAACTTAATGTCCATGGGCTTTCAGCAAGATTCAAGGGCCCCAAGCTACCAAAATTGCTCTGAAATAACCTTTTCCAATTTGAAATTGGTTTCAGGAAACAGCCATGCTCACATGAGTAGCTAAGTTCAAGCATCTTGAAGAAAGCCCACCTCTGAGAAGACTCTAACTAGCCAAATGCTATTTTAAGCCACCTAGATAAGAGCAGCTCCGGGAAACCTAAAATGCTCTTCAGTCTCTTTTTCAGACCAGTTTTCTGTGGCTGGATCAGTGGTGACACCACCCAGAGCAATGAAGGTTTGTATCAAGGGCTGGGGGACAGCTGTCTGCACTCAGAAGTCAAGATATCCGACTGGCCGTGCAGGGTTTTACAACGTTTTCCAAAGCAAGAATCCCATCTTCGTATTAGGAAAATAAAGTCTGGAGAGGAGATGGAGTTAAACAAAACCCATATGAACTAAGGGACAAGCACTCCCCCAGAGCTGCAGGGAGAACAAAAAAAGATTTTGGATGATGGAGCAAGTGCTGCCTCAGCTTTCCCATTGCCTGCAGAAGTCCCTTGTCACAAAGGTCACTTGCATCTCATTTGCTATTTCTAGTGTGCATTATGCCAACTGCTTCCCTCCCCCTCTCCACTCAAAGCAACGTGCTGACACGGCACCACCACGCTCAGCAGCACACCATGCTGCTGCAATCAGAACAGTTTTTGGTATTTACAGCTAAAAAAAAGATGCTAAGCAACTGCAGAATTAAGGGCATGGAGCGTTTAAGGGAGACGGGAGCTCAAGTCTCAATGTCTTGCAGCAGAGCATCATCAGATAGGGCTAAGCCTTAACCACAGCATGGAAATCTGATGGGGCACTTAACATTCACTCCCTCCTCTCTCTAATCCTTCCACTTACGGAGTTACTCAGTGCCATGCAGGGCTCACCACAAAGTATTAACAGGCACTGGTTTGAAAAAATAATTGAGAGAAACCAGAGCTTTGTAAGAGAGAGAGGAGGAGGTGGAAGATGGGAGGCTATCAAGCCACAGGCACAAGAAGCATCTTTCAAAGTGATAAGGACAGCAGTGGGGGCAGTGCTGCAAACCCTTCCCAAAATTGCTGCCAGCTATATTGACAGCTCTGCTTTTGGTCTGAAGGTCACTGAAGTCCTCTTTGTATAAAGCAGCTTGGGTCTCCTAATGGGCCTCATATAATTGAGCCTTGAAGGGCATCATTTAAGCTGTGGGACACCTGGGATGCTCCTCTGGGATGTCTGATGGGTGGCAACATGGGAAGCTCTTGGAGCTTTTCAAGCTCTCCTCCTTCCAGAGTCCAACCTTCTTCTTGGCCAGGGCTAAGGGAAGCAACCTATTCAGCCACCAGATGAAATAAGTGCTCATTTGTGATTCTGGATAGCCAAGCTGTTCTTCCTTCACAACTGTTAACAAAGGAATTTTTGAAGGAACAACTTTATTGTAAACATCCCAGTTTATCCCTCCACAATGACATTCCACTCCCCAGGGGAAAGAAATTCCTTTAGTTTTCACATCGTTTGCTCTCAAGCAATTATGGAAAGTAAGAAAGCACCATGACGATTAGGGTCCAGAAGCCCATCTTCCACCAGACAAAAAGACCTTTCCATCAACACCAACCTCCAAAGAAGTCAAAAAAAAATCAGCTTGGTGTTTTCCTTGTATTTATAACTGGAACTAAGACAAACTGAGGGATCACCAAGATAAGGCATCACAGTTCCCTTCATGCCACTTCTACCCTCTTGCACATTTATGTAAAATATACAAAAAACAGTTCAGGAAAAGGAGTAATAATACTAGACAATGATCACACTCCTGGCACAAAGCACAGTTCTTGAAATAATTCTCTTTAAATGATGTCTAAATTAGCCTTGTCAATTCAGCTCAACATCTGCCTGCAGGGAAAGACTTTGACAGGCACAGTATGACCAGGTTTCTCCTTCCCCCAGCACTGGTGTCATGTGAAGGAGGGCAGGAGGAGAAGGATTTTACTCCTGGGCTGCTAAATTCCTGTGACAGTTTTGCAAGGCTGGTAAAACCCTCCTGAAGACCGGCAACACGAGGAAGTGAGTTTGGGATGGCTTCGCTCTCTGCACCTGCCCCAGTAGAAGTCACATTTAAGCAGTTGTGCCTCTTCCCAAGGCCATCTGCCTTCAAGATGGGCTAGAAACCAGGAGCCGTGTTTCACTGCAATAAGGCAAATTCTAGGATAAACAACAGCCTTCAGGCAAATTAAGATCAGTGCCCGGACAAAGGAATCCAGGTTCCCCCACCTGGGTATCTTCACCTTTAACCATCAGCCCAGTGGAACAATTTGTGGTGTCCATGCAGTGTAAGTGGAGACAGCTGGGAGTTATCAGATACATTCACCATTCAATGGGAGAGAGCAGTAACATCCAGACAGGCAGCAGATAAAAGAGACCCAATAGCACAGTTTGGGCTGTCCACAAAGCGTCTATGCTCAGAGCAAGCAACACTGGGGCTTACCTCAGTACAACATCAGCTTGGACTCCATACGTCTTCTGCTCCACTGCCTTCTGGAAGGACATCAGGGTGTTTTCTGGTGCCAACTGGGACAGAAAGAGCAACGAGAGATTAGCAGTAAGTAGGCATGTTTACAAAGCAGCATCAGCAAGGGTGCTTGGAAGAAGGCATAGAAAAATTAGGGAGCCAAAACAACTTTGTTTCACAGACTACATGCTGGCCAGTTATGCTGGAGTACCAGCGTCCCCCAGACAGAACTGAAGCCTGAAGATGATCCCACTGATGGTTCTTCACACACAGGATGGAGTTCAGTGAAGAGTTATCATTGCCTGCAATGCCAGTAACCCAGTGAGCCCAAGGTCTGTCGCAAAATTAGGATATGAGACATTTGCTGACCAGTGTGGTCCCCAAAATGGCTTGTTGAGGACCCACAAAGTGATTATTAACCTGATGCTAATTCTCTATACACAAATAGAGCTACCTAAAATAGCTTAATAATTCTTCGTTCTCCTATTTTTCTATGCAAACAGTGATTACAATGCCTTCAGAGAAAGAAATAAGTCCACAAACCATGGTATCATCTATACCATGGAGAACAACTAGACCACAGGTTCTGTAGCACACATTTTATTTCCACTTCTACCCAGTCAATAAAGTAATCTATTGCTAAGACTAAATATCAGTTGATCTCTCCTAACAAATGTTCCAGTAAGTTTTTATCAACAATAAAAAAAAAAATAATCTTAAGCCTGGAAAATGTGTCCTTCTTAGCTATCACAGACAAGGACACAACTTTTCATTCAAATTCCTTCCTTTCGAATGAAGCAGATGACAGCAGAATTAGGATCTGTTAAAAAGAATAAAGTATTTATCTTCATACTGTGTTTTTCTACAAAAACATTTTTGGGCATAGCTAGCCCCAAAATGTCCATAAACCAACAAGAGGCAGACCAGAAAAAAATAGACTACTACAACGAAAAACCTGACAGGCTGCACTGAAACGTGCACATCACGCACATCAAAATAGCTCTATTTTGAAAAATCATTTTCTTATTTTCCAATTTTCCAATTTTGCTTTCAGGTTTAGAGCACCTGTAACATCCTATTTTTCCCCACTCATCCCTGCCACCATCAGGATCAGTAAATTTCCATCGAGACGATGAGCATTCACAATTTGTGTTTTTCAACAGTTCCTGAGGGATTGGAAAAGAGGAATAATTTTATAAACAAAGACCTAAACGCACCATGCAAATAACATGCACAATAAACTTATATTTAAACTTATATATAACATATATAGATCTTATATATAAACATATGTAAGGACCATTCATTTTCTTGTTAACTGAGCAACTTAAACACCCAGGTCAGCAAAGCTTTGGGGTAAAATAACCCAACCACACACTCTGTCCTGAAACAGCAGCAGCACAACCTTTATATAGATACAGCATCTCTCTACTGAATTCCCCTGGCTCAAACCACACATCAATACCGGTTCATTTTTCTGTTTGTTCAACAAAAAGCAACACGGAGGCGTGTTATCTTCCCTGAAAAGGCTCCTGATCAATGCCTGAGTTGTCTATGAGAAGGTGAGAGGCATCACCCCCATCACACCCTCTCGCACAGCCCAGTGCTGGGTCACACCAGGACAGGCTAGGAGAGATTTTTGCAGCATTTTTGCACGATGCCCAGAGCTGTCAGCAGGGAGCAGCAGCCCCATAAAGATCCCAGCCAGGCAGACCTGCTCCATCTCCTTGGGTTGCTTTCAGCATCTCGGGTTTCGTCCCGAAGTTGCTCGGGTTTCTTCAGGATGAGCACGCACTGCAAGGTGATCGGCTGGGTGCAGAGCAATGCTCGATGTTTGCTCTCAGACTGCAGCAGCCACAAGGAAACAAAGCAGGCAGCGTTCAAACCAGAGCCAGCTGAGGATGAGAAGCCAAAGGGCGATGGAAGACCACCAGCCCAAGTCAGGAAAGGCTGGTGGGTGGATGCAACCCAAGTCGCAGCTCAGGAGGTGATTCCGCATCAAGCAGCAACCCTCTGAGCAGCCTCATCAGGGATGTGAATGTACCAGGAACAGAAAAGCAAAGTGTATTGAGTTGTAAATCATCTCTTGGGCTAAGGGAGACTGGAGAGGACAGGTTGAACTACCTCCACTAAGCAATCGATGTTGAAGCCTTCAACAAGGGTAGGACAAAGAGGAATGACACTGCTGTTACCCACCTACGCAATTACGAGCTCACATTGCACAAAGCAGGGCTAAAGAGGGCATACAAGCCTGGCCAGAACATATTCTCCCTCTACAAAAGGTGGCCAAGGTCTTATGTCTTACCTAGGCACCAAATTCTGGCACAGCAGAGTCCTAATCCAGAAAGGACACTGGCTGTTGTTGCCTCTGAAGTGTATTTTGTGTGTTTTTCAGGGCCAGGATCAGTTGGGCACCAGCCCTCCTGGGTTGCAGCTGGTTGGAGATGCAGAGCAAGCTTTAACCTAAATGGTGGGGAAGTCACAGCCTGCACTGCTGGAGGCACTATTGGAAGGAAACCGAGCAAAACAGATCTGAGGAAGCAAGTTTATACACATGAGCCTTCATCACCCTCCTCATCAGACTGGGGAAAAGTGAGCTTGGACAGAGCCAAGACTGCATACAGAAGTGATGGATGAAAGCCACATAGAAACAAACAAACAAAAAAAAAAAACAGTATTTTGGGGATAGGATTTCAGTATATCAGACCGGATAATTTTGGCCACATAAAGACAGCAGTGACATTCATGCATCTTAAATGCAGTGCTATAAAACACTGCAGTGATCTAAAAACTGACACTGAGTTTCAAGATTTGGTGCACCATGACTGTCCCATCCTCAAAAAGATGCCACGGAGCCTGACCCAATGGAGAGAAGATCCCAGCCACAGGAGTGGAATATTCCCCTCCTGCCCCTACAGAGCTTGCAGACCAAACTTTGCTTGTTAAGAAGGGCAAAACTTAGCTGAACACCATCAGGGCTGCATGCAGCTGGTCAGATATGAGGCTCATCCATTCCTTTCCCAGGAACTTGATCCCCAAACGCAAGCTAGATGAACTCACAAAACTTCATGCTGATTCACGTTGAGTTTTGCAGCTGTGCAGAGGAAACAGTGCTTGAAATTATTCCACAAACAGGCTGGCACTTCAGATCTGACCATGAAAACGCACACTTCAGAGCTGTAACGTCACCTCCATCACGACACCACTAGACGTGAAGAGCATCATCCTGAAGAGCGTCACAGATGGGTGAACATCCCTGGCTGCTCTGAATCAGCAAGCAGCACGGATGTCAGCAGAAGTGCCCTCTGCAATGCCATGCCCCACGATAGCAGGTGCTGGGTAGCCTCTGTAACACCACAGTGCTCTTAATCAAGTTCACACTCCCTACAGTGTGAGTTTGTTGTGAACAGGGAGAATCAGTAACAAATATTTCCATCATTCTTGCCTGCATCTGTCTCTTTCCAAGAAAGATGGAAGTAAAAAAAACATCAGACTGTTTAGTACAGAGATGTCTAAACGGGACAATTGCTGGTGCAAGATGTTTTTTGCTTAGTGCTGATTTAGTGTTTTACAGCAAAACTGCAATAAATAAATACATAATCTTTCTGTTTGCATTACCCTCTCTCCCTCCAGTTTGTTTTTTGGCTCTCCTCCTTGTACAATACAGTCAAGCAAATTACATCTAAAACAACCCAAATCCAGGTTTGCAGTGACCCACTGCAACTGGACACAAACCATTTCTTAAGAAGCCAGCATTGAAGTGAAGGAAGCCCTTGGGCACGTGGCAAGGATTTCACCCCAAAATCCATCCTACAAACCATGCCAACATCCCCTGAAAGCCACAGCTTCTAAAAGCTTCTTTGCACTTGGTTTGATGGGCTCATCCCTTGCAAAAAAAATCAGCCTGCTATTCATATTTTACTGCTAGGGAGACGCAGCAGGTAATTTCTAGAAAATTGCCCATGAATGAACCTATTTTTGACTATTTTTGTTCTCGGAAGTCAATTGAAAGTGCTTTCAAATGGAGCAATGAAGTCAGGAGCTTTGGACCTTCCTTAACAAATATTGGGAAAGTATGCTAGTTAGCACTACACTCTATTTTCCCTCTAACAGCCAGCTTGCCAGGACTTAAAACATAAGTAAATAAATCATTGTATCATTTGCATGTTAGAGAGGCTAACAAAGAAGCTTGCACCCGAGAAGTAAATTTCAAGAAGTAAATTTGTTCCAAACCATACCTGCAGCTATAGCAAGCTCTAAGGATATTTTTCATCCATTTCATCATTTTAAAATTCATTTTGATTTCTTCCTTCCCTTTCATCTCCTCATAAGCCAATAACTGGACTAAAAAAGTAAAGCATGATTACAATGATAGCTGAGAATTGGAGTTTTCCTTGCCATAAAAAGATGCTCTTTGGAAGTTCCCTTTGTGGGGCTAAGCCTGAGATCTGTCAGTACGTCGGCTTTCAGGATTAGGTCCCACTATGCCAGCTCACTAGGAGGCAATAACAATACCGTTTAAAAAAATATGCATCTTTAATCCCCAGGAATTCAAGGTATTCTAGAGAACATCCATATCCAGCATTTCTGGAAACATCACAACTAGACTGAAAAGTAGTGAAGTAAAATAAAGAAAAAATAAAATATTGCCTTGGACAACAGGATAGGATTTTAAGCAAAAAGCCATTGGAGATTTAATAACTAGGCATACAGCAATCATGAGGTCTAATCTTGCATAACATGCTAGCGCTGAAGCTTGATTTAATGAAAGACTGCCTAATCATATATAGAATGGTTTCAATGAACACAAGCCTTTCTCCAGGCCTGACAGAAGACACGAATTGTGATTGTTGCTATTAGTTGGAGCAGTGGACAGGTTACTTGGCCATATCTAACAGCTGGGGGTGCATAAAGCATACAGCAAAGATGTATTGATTTCAGCAGCACAAGCAGAACAAACTGAACCATTTCAGTTTGAGCCCTTAAAAACCAAAGCCATCCCAATTAGGTGCCTGCAAAGTTTTGGTATCCAAGTTTAAAATGAAATAAAGGCCCTCCAACACACCTAAACCAACAAAAAAAAAAGCAATAAAAAAAATCACCAGATCTTCTTTAGCTCAACAAGACTCTCAATAAGCCACAGTTCCAACCAAAAGTCATAGAATGGCTTGGGTTGGAAGGGACCTTAAAGATCATCCAACTCCAATCCCCTGCCATGGACAGGGATGCCACCCACTAGATCAGGGTGGCCAAGGCACCATCCAGCCTGGCCTTGAACACCTCCAGGGATGGGGGCAAATCTTCACTATCAATAGTTGATACTACAAGATGACAAAAACAGCATCTCAGAAATGCCAGTATGTTGGAGGCTTCACCTTCAGGTGTGATAAAAAACAACACTCCACGTGTGCAAGGACGCATTTGCTGGAATTTTCCTGGGACCACTACAGTGTGCTCCCTGCCAAGGCAAAACATCCCCCTGCAACACCCCAAAAGACAAATCATAAGCACAATTAAACACTGGCTCCCCAAAGCACTATGTCCCAACAATGGGTATTTTTCCATTCCGAACTTGTGCAAAGCCCGTGAGTCAGCACTGCCCAAAAATGCTCTTCCCTGCACAGTGCCTGTGCACGGCGCCGAGACAGCTGCTGCCTGCCAAGAAGGAAGGAGGTCGACGGCATGCAAGCCCCACGTGCTTCGCAGCATGCAGACAGATGTTGAGACAGCGCTGTTGAGACATGCCAAAAACCAGCTGTCTGGGTGGCTTGCCAAAAGCATTTATTTCCATGCTATTTGTAGCCTCCAGCTCTGAAATCAGGAGCCGTTCTTGCCTCCGACATGCTTGGACAATTTCCACAGGTTTAGCCCTGATTTGTTTTCTTTCTTTCTTTCTTTCTATTTAAAAAAAAAAAAAAAAAAAAAAAAAAAAGAACTTTTTTGGCCACAGTAATAGGAGGTGAATTTCTAGGCTTCATGCAGTTTCTAAGGAAGACAGGTACAGCTGAAATAAGTTCTTAATGTTATTAATCTTTTGGGTGACTTACCTACAATTTGAGACCAAAGATCATCATGATGAGCCTAATTTTTCTCCTAAGGAATTAGGAGACCAGGAATTAAGGACTAAATTAGGATTAGGAATTAAGGACTAAGCCTAAAATCAAATATGATTCAACATCATGAAGAGCACCTTCTTCAGATCCCAAACCCAAAGACAAATTGCCTCAACTCCCAGCACCTTGTGAGAAGAACCATCTGGGAGAAGACTTCAAAGACACAAACAGCAGTAGAAGCTGGTGACCTACTGGATGAAGTTCCTCATTTGCCTATTAGAGTTGGTCCCAGTTTCTACCTCCCACCCTTGTTTCGGCTCATCCTCAGCACAGGCAGCACACTAAACATCAGAAAGAGAAGACAAAGCCATTGGCATTGAAGACAGAACACAACAGACTGATGAAAGAAGAATAAACCAAGACCAAAGACACCAGACACCTGCTCATAAAACCATCTGACGTGCTTAACCTATTAACATGAATGCGTTGCAGAGCCCCCATCTCATGTTTCAGACCTGGGTGTCAGATAATTCTTCCTCCCATCAGGACAAGACCCCTTCAAACTAATAGGGATGAAGTGAGGTCTGGTGCCCTCAATGCCCAGCACACCGCTGCCACAGTCCTTTTGCTGTCCTGATGGGACTCCAGGTGGACAGAAACAGACCTGGAGGCTGAATAGTTAACTTCAGAAGAGCCCCTGAAAAGAAACTAATTGATTAAATGCCTGCTAGAAGAAGGGGCTTTTAGTTAGCACCCTGATGGGAAAAGACATTTAGCACAGCGAAAAGTGGGGATGACTGGTGACATTTAGGTAATAGAGGGTAGAAGGAGTTATGCAGAAGAGCATTTCTAGTGATAAATTAAAGCACATGGGGGGGAAAGGATGATACCAAAGAGACATTTTTTTTGGAGGAGCACCAGGTGTCAGCCATTGTGGAGCCTGTATCTCTCCCGTACTGCAAAAAGCCACGCTTCATCTAGGTGCTGATGCCAGGATGCTTTCCAATTTTCTCTCGCTTCTTAAAATGCAAGGACATTTTCCTGCACTGGTGTTTTGAGACAATTTATATGAGCCATATGGCCTCTGTTCCTCGCTTTTTTCCTCCACAGAACAAGGACAGCAGTTGAATTGCACTCAGATGCTGCGAATTACACTCTCAGAAATCCTAAAGAGAGGAAAGAAGAGAGACGGGCTGTGTGCACGCATGGAGGCCAGCAGGCTCTAGAGTACAAGTGAAGTTCATTGCCCCTCTATGAGAAGCAGTCTGCATACACTGATGAGCCAACATGCCAGGTACTGTAGCCCTCAGGAAGCACGTGTATATGGGCTTTCCTGGGAAACTCTCCATTTCACCACCTTTTGCCACATATGCCACATGCCATCACTCCAACAAATCCTTTACTCAAGGACAACAAGCATCTTCAGCCATCCCATGGATCCCCTACTCATCAGAACAGCACTCAGCTATGTGTTTCTTTCTAGCAGAAGAGCACTGGTCATGCAAATGCAGCATTACATACCCAGTCCTGCCAGACTGGTGAAACAGCCAGCTATCAGGCTGCACCGGAGAGCACAGCTCCCAAGTCAATTTGTCTTGCTTCAGGAGATTTGAAAGAAGCATTGCATTGCTATTTATCATCTCCAGTCCCACTAGATGCAGTATCACCTCAGGAACCAAACTCCCAGGATCCAGACTTTTGATCTTGATATTGCCCAAGGGAAGATGTCTGTGTCCCACAACTCAGACTCTTCTCTCAGTTATTTCCTTCTCCCCAGCTCCACTTGGCCATCTCTTCAAACACCTACATAGTAAGTAGCCTCGTGAAAACCTGACTCTGTTAGCAGAAATGCCTTTTGGCAAGGCTTCAGAATCATGAGTTTCCAAGCAGACATGAAGACTTGCACTATATATACTAGATGAAGCTTTTCAAAGTCAAGGTGACATTTGATAAAGTGAAAAGCTGGGCATTGATGGAAGTACAGAAGAACATTTTGACCTCCTCTATCTGGTTCTCATCCTTCTTCTTTGCCGTTCGAGGGCACAGCCAGAGCACACTCCCTACACATATGGCAAAGATAAAGGAGTCACGTAAGCCTACTGCCAATGCACGATGAGACACGCAGGCAGCTGTTGGAGGTTGGAGCAAGGTTTGACAGTATATATACATATATATATATATATATATATACACACACACACACTGTCAGGACTGTTTGTTGGCTCCAAGGAAGAATATGAAGCAAACCAAAGTACCGAGTCTCTGCTAAGAATCTTGTTCCAGGTAAGACATGCTGAGTTTTTTGTTAACTAGTTTAATCTGGAGAACAGAAAGATTTTGTCTGCTGCTGTTTGGTATCTTTAGATGGCTACAGGGGGGTGCACAGGCCTAGAAACCCTACAGGAAGAAAGTCTAACAAATTTTTGTGGTTTCCTGTCACGCAGAAAGCATGCAGAGACCAGGTTCTCACACAGCCTTCTGGCCTTCAAAGTTGGTACAAACTCAGCAGGACAGGAAAAAAAAATATTTGTCATGCCCAGAACTTCATTCCATCACCCACAGAAACAATACGGTTAGAAGAGCAAATCAAGTTGGCAATTCAAGGGATTTCTTAAAGAAAGAAATCATTAAAAAGAGAGAACTGAAATGAAATACTTCTGGGTCATGGTAGATGTTAATCTCTCCTAGGCAGCTCCCAGTGCACTCTAGGACTTGGAGAGGAGCTCAAGCACACTCCAGCCTGCCAAATAGGTTTCTGACAACCTGTAGAGATTTTTTTTCTTTTGGTTGTAAGCAGAAAAGTTAGTTGGATGCCTAAAAAGAACATTTGCAAGGCCAGTGGCAACACTGCAGTGTGCCATCTTGTATGAGATCAATTAACCAGCAAAGAGAAATGGAAGCCCATGAGCAGAAGCACCTAAAGTGCAGACCCAGACCAGTGTATCCAAAAACCACAGGAGAGCTTCATCTAAGCCCAGAGCTGTGCCCACACCAACAAGCCCCATCTTTAGCCCGAACACGACCAGAAATGTTGGAGGAGAAAGGACTACTGCACTATGATTTCAAGGTCTGCCCAGAGACAGGTGACAGAACTGTTTCATCACCTCACTCTGTCTCACGATGATCTGCAATGCAAGAGTACAGTGCAGTCATGTAGGGTCAAGCACAGCTCCCTTGTTTTTTTGTTTCTGCAGATTACCACATACCCAAGGCATCTTGCTGGGAGTTGAATTTAATCGCTACTGGTGACATCCTGCAAAGGACACAAAGCCCAAGCCTTAAGGTCTACAAATCACAAATTTCTGCTTCAGCTCAAGAGCCAAGCCAGCAGAGGAAAAAAATAAAATAATAAATAAACAACACCCAAACAAAGAGAAGAACCAACATACAGAGAAATACAATGGCACAGAACCCCCTGAACAAGGCAAGGACTGTCCTTTTGCTTGTAAGGCATCCAGCACAGCCAGGCCATGCCTTGACTTGGGGTTCACGTCCTGCTGTATCCACCACAGCAATTCTAGCCAAGAGGGCTGCCTCCAAGTGCCAAATATATTTTCCTGAGAGCAGTCTGGAGACCACCAGGCCCAGTACCATATTTTAGGCAGGCACCACAGCACGATTAACACGAAGCCACTCACCATTGGTGCTCCACGGTGACCTATGATGGCTGGCTTTGGGCCCAGAACCTTCTTCTCCATTATGCAAGGGGACGAGATGGTGAGGGGGACAAGGTAAAGTGCAACTACGACCGCGAGGTATGCAGTGAACATCAGCATCTGAGAAGCTGGAGTGGAAAGATAGAGGAAGATGGTGAGGACATCGGTCATGAACTCATCCTACCACAGGAGCAAAGTCAAGAGACCTTCCTCCTCCAGAGGGGAGACCAGTCTGCAGCCACTGCTCCTAGAACAACAGGGTTCTTGTTTAGGGAAAAACATAATTTATTAAAAAAGAAAATCTCTTTGGACTAGTCAAGTTCCGCAGGAGGTTTCATTTGGTACCCAATTTTTGGGTAGACCTGTGTGGAGCCAGGAGTTGGACTCGATGATCCTTACGGGTCCCTTCCCAACTCGGGATATTCTGTGATTCTATGATTTCAATTTATGTTGGGGAAACAAAAAGTTAAACAAGCTGCTTAAAAGCCCCAGCCATACAGCCCCAAACCTGCTGATTTCTAGCTCTACAGGCAGGCCAGCACCAAGTTTTGCCCTTTCCGACAGCAGGAACAGGGCACTCACTAAATAATAGTAAATATAGTAAATTAATAAATAATAACAAAATAAATAATATCTGCAAATCGTGGCACCATGGTGCACTTCACATCACCTGGGTTTATACTGATCATTCACCAACACCACCTGTTTCAGCCAGGGTAAAGGTACTTTAACAACTTCTGCCAGGAGAACTGAGTTCATTTGCAGTGATGTTTTACTAATTACAATGGGCACATTTGAATGAATCCCTTGGGTTGTGATGGTGCTGCACTCCCCGGGGTCTCTGCAAGCAGCTGCATTACAGAATTCTCACAGCCCAGAGTCCCTGGGAATATTTCAAAGGTGCTGACAGCACAACACAAGCACCCCTTGTCCACAGCAAATGCATATTCCTTAAAAAGAACAGCAGGCACCTTTGAACTCCCCAGATATTTAGATTTAATTGAATACACAGGTATTAAAGCAAAAGTTGCTTTTTGGTTCTCTGTTCTTTTAACATTTTTTAACTCATTAAGGCTTTGGAACTTGAGGGAGAGCCTCCAAAAAATTAAACATGTATTTGCAATGAACACAAGATAGGAAAAGGTTGTTTTTGTGTTTGTTTTTTTTAAACAGGAAGGTCAGCCCAACCCAGCTATGGTCCTGACCGCAACTGATCTGGTTTCAACACACAAATCAACTGCTTTTAGAGTCCAGCACCTAACAGCCTCATTCAAGCATGTTCCTACAAGCCAGGATGTAACACTAGTAACTTTGCCAGTTAATTTTTCCTCCTCTCTCTGGCAGAGATGTCAATCACCCACAGAGCACTCAAGGAACTGAATGGCTTGCGTTACTGGCATTAAAACCACCAGAAGGACATAGGAGGTGATCCCAGTTCTTGTGCACCCTAGGAACACCACACACCAGCAAGGCAATCGGGCAGATTTTGAAAAGTCCCAGGCTGTGCAAAGAATCTGGTCCCTTCCTGCAGTTTAGGGATTAAGCAGCTTAGATTCAGACCAAAGAAATGCATGGGCTTGAATTATCTTTTGATCATTGGCCTGCAGGTTCAAGGAAACGATGCCCCAATATGCATCATTACAAAAATGGTCCATGAAAACTACACCGAGCCATACATTCAGGGCAATTGAGACAATGCACACACACACACAAAAAAAAATTAAATACAGACAAAGTACTTGCTGTTAACATGGGCTGCCCAGGGAAGTGGTTGAGTCACCATCCCTGGAGGTATTTAAAAGACGTTTAGATGTAGAGCTTAGTGATATGGTTTAGTGGAGGACTTGTTCGTGTCAGGTCATAGGTTGGACTAGGTGATCTTGGAGGTCTCTTCCAACCTAAATGATTCTGTGATTCTGTAACTTGGCAATTAGATAGTCTGTTTAGAAGAAGGTCTCCTGGTGACCACCCAAGCTAAGTAAGCAGGACAGATCTCCCATTTTGTGCAACATGAAAGTCCCAATGACAATTTTTGATGCATGCCTTCTTGCTCTACTCCTCCTGCTTTAAGCTCACTGTTCTTTATCTGACCTCAGAAACAAGCGTTGAGAACAACCTACAATTATTTTATTTTTTAAACTACTAGAGTCATTCAAGAAGCATCAATTCTGCAGGACTGAAAAACACCTAGATGTTAACTTTTTAATTCAGAAGGCTAAAAGAAAAAAAAGGGGGAGGGGAGGCAATTTACTCAGGAAAAAAAAAAAAGCCAAATGCTGAAGAGTATCAGACGCCTCAAAGGAAGAACGAGAACATACTGCTGCAGCAATGACTCTAGCTGCACCAGTTATTTCCAAAAGACTGAGTGAAATACTATTTTCCCATTATAAGGGACTGTATGTTCTCAGAGATTTCACTTTTCTTTTTTTTAAACACCACCATGTCAAACATATCTGCACCAAGAAGTATATGAACTCATCCATATATTTTTCACAAGTAAAACGACCCTGAAAGAAACAGGGAGTTTTAAGAGCCAATGATACAGGTGAGATGCATGGTCTTCTTTCAAAGATTAAAAAAGAAATCGGGAGCAGAAGAAGAAAAGCAAAACAGCTTCCTTATGTATTAAAAAAACTCAGGGAATGCAACTGCAAGAGAAAAGATATGAAGAATTCAGGAGCACATGCACTCTCTGCTCTAGGTGCAACCACAAATCCTCCCCCAGCTGGCAGCCTAATTACATGCTAGGAAGTATTTAAGAACCACCAGGTACAGCTTTTTTGGCATATTTATAAATTAAGGCAGAACAATTCTTTCTTTGAAAGGTCTCTCTGGATATCAAATCTTTCAATCCCCAGTCACCATCTCTAGACATCACTTCCTCATGCTGAACACACGCTTCTTGGAAGCCTTTCACAAGTGCTGCCAAATCCTTCCAGGGCTTGTATTTTCCTACAGGTTAAATACCAATTAAAATCATTGTTCTGCAGCTGGCACAAGTGTCTGAGGACATCCACAGACACCCTTAGGAAAAACACCCCTGCGGGTACAGAAGGAGCAAATTATTTCCCAAGAAAACCCGAAGGAAGAGCCCAGGCTTGAGAGAGCCCCTGGCAATGAGGTGGGGAAGGGGAAATCAGGAGAACTTGTTTCAGTGGATGGGCTCAACAACCAAAAGAGCTGGGTTCAGCGTGACCTTCAACATTTCACACATTTCAGAAGCACCTAACCACCAGGGGGGTCAGAAAGCCTCAGCTAGTGAGGATTTCAAGCAGCACCTAGAAATGCAGGTAGAATCATAGAATCATTAAGGTTGGAAAAGCCCTCCAGGATGATCTGGCCCAACCATCAGCCTACCACCAATGTCACCCACTAAACCTTGCAGAACATTGCACGTTAACTGGAGAGGATGCAATTATGTATTGTAATGAGGATTAGGGGAAGTCTAGGTGCTTTTATTCATTGCATCATTGAGAATGGCCCTTTCACCTCCAGCTGGGCTGTGGTTCCAACAGCAAAGCATCAGCTGTGGGATCTGGGTGCATCCCCAGACCAGCTTCAGCCTGGTTCCTCTGTGAGAACATCCACCTCCCCAGTGCAGCTGAGCTGGAGGTTGCTGACCACCTTGGAAGGGAGCCTGGAGGGGCCAGCCCTGGCTTCTGCTGGCTGGATCCAACACCATGACAGCCACCCACCAGCCCCTGACCACCACACAAGGACAGAAGTGGTCTACAGGGTGAGAGAAGAGGTGCCCAGCAGGTACTCACTGGCTTTCTCCGTTCGTGCAAACTGCCCCGCTATCAACCACGACAGGGCTGTGACCGCCGCAAGCGCTCCTATGTGCAGGAAAGGGGCTGTGGCCTGCAGGACACAAGAATAGGAGAGAAGAAAATGATTAAACATCCCAAAAAGCTCCAAATTCACTCATCTTGCAGGCTCCATAGGACATCAGATGATTCTGTTTTGAGTTGGATTTTGCAATATTCCTGCTTCAGCCTACTGCATCTGTTTTGGATCTCTTCTTCCAAATCCCGCTGTTGCCTTTAGCACTCAAACCACTATGAAGAAAAAGCAGGAAAGTTCTAAACCCCTTCCAGGGGAAGAGCTCACCCCATAATATCTCAAAATATATTTGATATAGGCCCCCTTAGACACCACACAATTTTAGGTAAGGCTTTTGGTGCCACTAAGTTTAACATTTCTTGTAGTCCAACTGAATATGTTGGACTGGACATCACCATGGAGTATCACCATGAGAGAAAGTTTGAGATAGGCCCTCTGAGTCATGCTTCTGCTCTCCAACTGCCTGCCTATATCTTTAAAAAGCAAGGAAAAAAAGGAAAACACTTCTGAGAAATGTTAGTCACTTGCGTGAAGGCTATTTTTCCCCCCATATTTGCATACTACCAAATAAGAAGCAGTAATCACCAGTAAAACCTCAAGCCTTTCATGGGCAAAATATTTTTCATACAACTTTTTGAGGAAGAGAAAAGAAGGAAGAGAGAGCAAGTCTATCAAGAAATTCAGTTCTTAACTATTTTCCTCTAAACAGCCCTGCAGCATACCACGAGTCTTTCTTAAAAAAGGACTCGAGCACACAAGTTCCATTATTTTTTAGATATATATACACTTATACACAGGGCAAAAATAAACTTAGAGAAGCACTCCCATGGTGCTGGGAAAAGCCAGAGACACTCCAGAAGTGGACACCATGCCCTGAGCACTGCTGGCCACACCAAGATCATGGATTTTTCCAAGTGGAATTGCTCTCGCCCTCCAGCAGCTTCAAGTCGCCCCCAGCTTCAGAATTTCCACCTCTAACCCTGCAGCCAAGCCCTGGTTTGATTTTAAAGGAAAAAGCCCAGGAGACAGAAACAGAGTGATCACTTTTGTCCCCACCCAGAGAAGCATCCCGCACACAACTTACTTGCAGTGAAATAAATACCATCTCCCATTCGTCGTCCCAAAGCTGTGCTATCGATGACATGGTCACCACGGTAGTTATCAAGGTCGTCATCAGGCCAATCTGAAACAAATGCGAGAGTATTTACTTACTGGAGCCTTTGTATTGTTATTATAGCAGTTTTACAGATCGGGAAATGGAGAAAGAAAACTTTTTGCATGTAACAAATGGCAATTTAAATAGAGAGTGGGCTCTGCCAAGATCCTGTGCACCTGTGATGCACCAGTGCTATGGAATGTTGCTGGATTTCACCCAGCTTGCCCCTCCAACAGTTCCGTTCAGGAATAAACCTTGGACACTCCCAGCAGACAATGAAAATTGCTCTTCAGCAAAGGGTGAACGTGCACAGGCAAGGATGTGCATCTCCATCACAAAGTGGTCATCATCCCCGCGATGGTTCAGCACAACTTTGTGCATGGATGTGACTTCACTTGGGTTTGAAATGGAAACAGCTGTGTGGTCAGCATCCAAGCCACGTTGACAGAGCAGTGACAACAGATATTACAGCAAGAGAAGAGGCTCTGGATGATGCAGTGGCTGAGCTGAGATGGCAGGATGAGCCCCAGTTCATCAGCAACCTCCCCTAGCCCTCCCTGCCATCTCCACGTGGAAACACTCAGAAGTCTGAGCACAGCAGTCAAAAAGGAAACGTTGCCTCCAGTTAGAAGGTAAAAAGTTCATCACAATCTGCCTCAGAAATAACTCCTCCTGTAAAGATCTGAGGGACTAAATCTGGGCTGTCTGTCAAAAAATAGTTCTCCATCCTCCGCCTCTCCGTCTGGTATCTCAGCCTCTGCTGTGCTGCGTGCCTGCTGGATCCAAAGGATGCTGCTGCTCTGCCTCCCAGTCCCACATACTGTCTACATCTGAAATCTGTGCAGGAGACTCAGGCAGAAAAGGCCAACTGATACACAGCAATGAATTGGTCATCTAGTTCGTACAGGACATCTCTAGACTAGTTTCAGATTTTCTTAATACCCTAGACAAATAAAAACCCTGCATCCTCAAACATTTAAAGAAATCAGCTTGGTATGTAAGGACAGGATTTCTCTATGTAGTTTAGCACTCCTGCCATTCCTTTCCTGGCTTCCCTCAGAGATCTGCCAACAGCACGGTAGGTGTCCGTGGGACTGCAGTGCTTTACCCTCAGCCTCCACCTTTGGGGGAACACGAGCAAAACACATGGGGCCACGAGATCTGGCTGCTCCCCACTGAAAAGGACCCACAAGCCAAGACGCTGCTTGCAAACCATGTACTACCCATCTCTGCATGTACTTACCTATTTAAAAGACATCCCCAGCTCCCTTAGAGCCACACTATTTCAAGAGTTCTCCTCATTAAGGGCTCCGAGTAACCAAAGCACAAAGCAATGCACATCGACAACTTATTTTGCCATGGGACTTGTATGCAACAGTTGTTCTGTTCCCCCATCCTGCAGTCAGACCTCTGGGCCCCCTGCCACAGCCTAACACCAGCACACAACATGATCCAGTCTACTTTTCATCCATTTTTATCCCCCAAAGCTGAACTCCTAACTCAGTGGCAATGGAAGATTTTGCCAACTAGATTTCGCCAACTGGATTTCCTCAGAACACATCAAATTGCCCATGATGTTGCTGCCCTGCACAGCACAGGGCTGTCAGACCACAAGTCCATCTCCATTTCATCATCTTCTCCCATCAGCTCTGATTTATCGCTTCTTCCCCTCCCCTGTGCAGCTCCAGCTCATCTTACAATCCTCAGATCTTTCTGCACAGGAGGAAGTTGGAAGGAATCGTGCTGTCTGCACATATCGGCCTTTCCCACGTGCTTTAATTTGGTTTTGAAGGTAACTCAGCATGGCTACAGGGAGAATATTAACTTATTCCAGCCTCTTGTCTCTCCTTTCTTGGAAAGCTGAATGAAGGTGGTGTGGGGAAGGGAAGAGAGACAGAGCAAGACACCTGAATTGTGCTGAAAAGGTGGGCTTTTTCAGAGGAAGAGAAGGAAGGGTGGGTTTCTGTAGGCAAGAACTGATGCATCTCCAACACATTCCTCTTCTGGACTTGCTCATCCAAGCCCACCAGCCACCTGGAGCGTGTCTGAAAATACCATCTCCGCCAATGAGGAAACATATGTTAGACTCAAGGATCAACAACTTATTTTCCAGCACCAGTCAGACAGCCTCCGCCCCCTCTTCGCAGCACATCCTTCCCCCCTCCTGAGGAAGCACCATTTCTATCATTTCTAAATAAAAATAAAAGAGAGGGAGGGGATGTCTGTGCTCTCCCTGTCCCGGGGAAGGCACATCTGCTCACGCTTTGGTCCTTCAGGACCTTTCATACGCAGAACTGATTTCAGGGAGAGCTGCATATTGGCAGATTGAGGACAGGTCCCTTAATTATCTATTAGCAAATTGCCAGTTACAATTTAATCCTGCCAAGCCATTTTCTTTGGCACTGCCTCTCTCCGCAGCTTGCTAGCAACCCTTCCTCTCCCCTTCTGTGTTCCAAACACCAAATCTGTATCTTCATTTTCAGAAGATAATTCTTCATTTCATTTCTTCATTTCAGAAGATAATTCTTCATTTCTCAGAAATCTTTTTCAAACTGCTTTAATGCAAATTGGGACCTCCTTGGGTTTCAGCAAGCCCCAACCTGTGCATCGTGCACCCCCAGCCCTAACACCTACATCATCTCCCAGGGCTCTTCCTCAGTCGCTGACTCCAACCGCATCCTGAACAGCTTCACATCCACCTAGCCTCTCCTCCGGGGCTGGTTTCAGCACAGAAAGAAGCATAAGAGGTGAAGAGCAGAGCGCTATGATGAACCAAGACTACAGTCAGGTTGCCCTAATGAAACAAGGCCAGGCTTTGATTGCCACCGCTGCATAATTTGCTCAGTCCTCCAAGATGAGGACAAGCACCACAGACATCCAAAGGCCATCATTTAACCCCAAACAGCACGACAGTGAGTATCCCATTCAGCACCCACTCAGACTCATTTCGTTGAGATCTTTCTTGCTTCTGAGCTGGGAAGAGCCATTTACCTTGTGAAGCCAGTGCAGGTTCATCTGCTGTCCCACAGCTATGTGACATAGTGCTAGTATCTGGAAAGAAGAAAACAAGAGTCAGACAACAGCACGTCAAGGCTTTTCTGTGTTTGCACATGCAGGAACACACCACCACCCCCAAAATACAACCAAACAAGTGAGGGCAGGAAGCGAGGTGGGGATGGTCCAGCAGGCAACACCCAGATCCTCCTGAATGGCAGGGATGGGGACGAAGAGACTTCAACCTCCAAGAGGCATGGAGTTGGAGAGTCTGGTCCATGGGTGCACAGCTCCTGGGGGGAATCCTACATGGGACAAGGCTGTTCTGCCTGCATGGACACCACCTTGAAGATGGGGCCCCATCACCCTGGGGTGAGGGGAAACAACTTGCACTTGGGATTCAGATACACCAAAACCAGGACAGGGCCAGGAAACAAGAACTGTTTGTCTCCTCAGGCCAACTGCACCACCAGTTCTAGGGTGTCTAACTTAATCAGCTGGGGTCAGAGACCACGCATTTTTCACTTAATTTTAGACAACTGAAGGCTGAGAGAGAAATCCCTTCTGAAAGAAAAATTGCTCAAGTTGTAAGCAGAGTGAGAAGCTCATGTTCTTTATTAAAAACAAACACACAGACCTTCAGCAAATGGTGTTGTACTCACCAATAACACTGTAATGTACGTAAAGCCAGCAGCAGTCGTTACAAGTATTGGAATGGACCAGTCACTCCAATATCCCATTCGGTTATATAAAAACCTGAAAGGTAAATATGAAATAGAGATTAAGGGATTCAACAACATAGCAACTCCGCTAGGATTAGACGAGTCTGTAGAAAATGGGCCTTTCAGCTTCTACTGCATGGATAAGCAGCAAAAAAGCACAAACCATTCTGAAAAGTAAAACCAAAAAGCAGTGTTTGTGCTTTGATCCCTCATGGGAAATTAACTCTGCAAAGAGGAATCCGACAATTATGTCAAACACAGCAACATCGTTACGCTGGGAAAAAACATACAGGATGAGCTTTCAAAAAAATATTCCCTATAAACAAGAGGAAAGTATCCTTATATTTGCTGTTGTTTGCCTAAACAATAGATCCAAAGCTGTCCTATGTATTCAGAAAGTAATAAATGTAATAAATGTAATATAGAGATGGTATCAAGGATGAGGGAAGAAAAGTCTTGCTGAGCGTAACGGTGCTTTGTACTTAAGGCAAAAAACTATTTTCAGAGGGACAAGGTGATGGAAGACATTGGATCGTCTGTATGTATCAGAGACAGTGCCTTTTATTGCGATGGTCTGGAGAGAAAGTCCAATCCTCCTAGAGTGGAGACGGTCAAGAAGTGGGCTTGGGGCTTCCCCAAATGAGGCTGGTAGAGGAACCGCATCCTTCTGATCTTCTCCAACCAACTCAAGGGTCTGTCTGCTGAGCCTGAAGGATGCTGTGAGGGTTCTTGGCCCAGCAAGTTCCCTTGTCCCAGCCCTTCTGGTTACCTTAAAGTTAAGTAAGAGGCGGGCCACTCGATGCCTCTGTGATCCAACCTTTGCAAGAGGCAGCCACAGGACTGGACCCAGCACTCCAAGTGCAGCCTCACCAGGGCTGAGCAGAGGGGAAGGATCACCTCCCTTGAACTGCTGGCAATACTTTGCCTCATGCAGCCAAGAATACTGTTAACTTTCTTTGCACCAAGAGCACATTGCTTCCTCATGTTCATCTTGGTGTCCACCAGGACTCTTAAATCCTTTTCTGCATCCTACAGGTCTACCTCCAAAGCATTTATCTCCAAAACAGCCTCTCTGGTGAGTGATGGTCTGGAGGAACCAGCAAATTTCCTACAGTTCCCCTGAGAACACACAGAAGAGCTGCTAGCTCGTCGAGGTATAGCAGCACAAAAACAGAGGCCAGTTTTTTCCAGAACTGCTCTAAAACCAGAGAAGCCCATGCTCACTCCCTACCTCAGCTGCTGGGATTGCAGTGCTCGATCCCCAACAGCTCTCAGCTGCCTGCTAGGCTCCGTTCTCCTGCTGAAGCTGATTTTTGTCCTCTCGTTTCCTGTATTCACCCAGGCGCCCTCTCTGTTCTCAGTTATCAGGTTTCCCAACCCTATACTTCAGAGGGCAGATCTGGCTCATCTGCCTGCCTCTTTCCATCGCGGTCACGAAGCCACAGCACAACAAGAGCTTTGTGAACAGGAGCATCAGGTGAAGCAGTCCATTACTGGCAGCACAGCCAGAGACAGTCGCTTGTGCCCGGCAGTGGGTCTCAAATGTCAAATTTGCATTTAAATAGCAATACACTTCCCGTTAAAGCTATCCTGGAGACGGACTGGAGAGTCATTAAAGCACATTACAGCGAAGCAGTAGCAAAACTCAAGACTGACTCAGTCCTGTACTGTCCCTGGCCTAGAAGGCTGTCACAAAAAGCAGAAGGAAATAGAGCCCCAGGAACAGCATCCTCCCCAAAACAGAGGTGCCCCTTCTTCCCCATCCCTGCCTCCCAGACAAAAGCTGGTATAACAAACAGGATTTTGGGGTGCAAAGGCTTTTGAAAACTCTCCAGATCCCTATGCACTACTAATAATACAATTATAGCACGTGCATGCTTCCATGCTACTCCAGACACATGCCTATCAAAATTGGTGCTTCTGTCAGTGTCCAAAAGGACCCCCTTCTCCTCCCCAAAAAACAGCCAAGAAGGCAAAGTAGCTGAGACAGAGCTCAAAGAACCTGAGCAGGAGCTGTCAAAAAGCTGAAACCAACAAAATAGGGATCAGTTTTAAAAAACAGCATCCCCAGAGCTGATGTGACCCTCAGTCTCATGCACTACAGCATTTAAGAGAGGAGACAGACACTACTGCATGCATCTGTAACTACACTTCAGCGAGGCCTGGAGGAAGAAGGTAGAAAAACCACCCTTAAAAGAGCAGCCACATGAATGACAAAGAGTAAAAGCTGTTGTTTGTTTGCTTTGTTTTGTTTTAATCATATTATTGGATGATTTTGCAAGTTTTTCTTGAACCATCACCTCTTCACCACAGCTGGCCAGATGTCTGCAGGATGCTCAGTCTTCCTTTTATTTCATGCACCAGTGTTGTCCAGGGCCACCATGGAGTCCCATATGTTCAATCACGCTCCCATCAAAATAATCCCAAAAGTACCCAGGTCCCACTGCACCAGGAGAGAGGCAGCCAAATCCCTTCTTGAAACTTCTGAGAGTTCTAGTCTGACCTGGACTAAAGCATTTTACAGTGAATTTTGGGGACAGACACATCACTAGGTTGACTTGGATTTGTGTTAATTACCTCCATGTAAACCCACACTGTAATAGGGGATTCCATAACACAGTACATGAACTGGCCAAATTTTTTTTGTTAGAATAAACTACAAACACTGCATGCAACCAGCTCAAAGACTCAATCTCCACAGCCCCCTTCCCATCACTAAAAATTTTGCATCATTCATCAGCCACAAACTCCAGCCTGACAACTTCCCCAGTTTGTTGTATCCAGAAAAAAAAGCTCCCACAAAGGATCTGCAAAGCAAATCCTCAGGCTAGACAAACATGACGTATATCCAGGTTCTGCTCTAGGATTCCAAGAAAAAAAAAAAAAAAAAAGGTTCCTCTGAATTCTTTGCTTGTGCCACCATTAACGCCTTCCCTAGCTCAGCTTCAGTACATTTCGAATTTTGCTCTGATGCCCCTTCAAAGTGGCCTTCAGGTCTTTGCTTGATGTGCAAATGACTGTTTTAAAATGCTGTTTCCATGGTAGTTACAAAACAGATACTTCTCCAGAACTAAGGAAGGGGAAAAAAATTGCTAAATTTATAGTCTTGCTCTAGAGGAAATACAGCCAGGTTCACAAGTTACAGCACCTTCTGCATCCCTTATTAATGAAGTTCAAGAGTTTTGTCGCAGTACGTAGGCTTCGACCTTGCACAGATCTGAAGCATAATGCAACAAAATGTTGACACAAGAAAAGGAAATGCCCAAAGCAAAAAAAAAAAAAAAAATTAACAGATATTTACTTTCCATTTAAGAGACACAAAGGGCTTTCACTGACAAAGACCTAATTGCATATTCAGGCAGCAAACCTTGCAGAAAAAGGTTAAAAGCCTGCAGCAACACATACCAGGCTACAATTTTGTCTTTCTTCAAAGCCCATTTCAATCCCAGAATAGTCCCTTAAGTCTCTACAAGCTTAAAGGCCAAGTACACACATTTATGTAGGTAAACCCTACCACTACCACAATTTAATTAAGAGGTCAATTTGGTTTCTACATAGGCAGGTGCATCCACTGCAGAACCCTGGCCACATGGCCTGAACTGCAGGCAGGCTTTGCTATGGTCACTTGTAGGTTTCTGCTTCCTCTTAATTCATCCCTATAAGCTGCTCAGCAGCATCTAGCAATGCCCTGCATGTGTGGGCTAAGAAATGAAGAACCTCTTAATGGATCCAGGTTTCAAGCGTCATTTTAGCCCAAAAAACACAAAGGATAGCACACTGAGAAGGATGCTGGGGTTATGGAGAAAAGGTTGTGAAAGCCAACAGGATACCTCCCTTATAAGTCAAACCACACATTAGGACACACATGCGTTAGGAGGATTGGGATCAGCAGACCATGGGAAGTTGCTCTCCCATCTGCTCAACACTGGTAAGGTGGCACCAGCACCACCTTGTCCTGGTTGGGGCCTCCCAGTTCAAGGAGGACATTGGAGGGGGTCCAACAGAGAGCTACCAAACCCAGATGGAGAGGCATCTGGGAAATAGGGCTTACTAGGAAAGCTTGAGGAAGCTGGGCTTGTTTAGTCTCACAGAAAAGAAGTTAACAGATGATCTAATTGCTGCCTACACTGACAGACAGCAGTGAAGATGATGAAACCAATCTCTTCTCGGTGACATTGTCACAATGGGAAATGGTCCTTGGAGGTTTGAGTTGGAAAACCTCCTCACAGAAGGTGGTGTGGAGCTGGAACAAAGCCGAGACGGAAGTTTTCATCCTTGGGGTTTCAGGACTTCACAGTCAACCTGGCCTAGTGCCAGTGGCAGTCCTACTTCAAGGGTTGACTGGACAACACCTCCCATGTTCCTTCACCTGCTGTGGTGAGGCAGACCCGAGGAGGTTCAGTGGAGTTGTCTGTACATGATGTGAGGAAGGACAGCTCATGAGGATGAGCTTCACAAGGCAGAACAGAGCTCAGCAGCTCATCACATGAATGTGAAGGCAATTCCTTGTCCCAGGGCCTCCAGGGAGCCTATCACCACCTCGGTGTGCTAGGCCCTGCACAATGATGGTGTTTGCCCCAAAGAGCTCTTCTTATATGAATATAAAAATACATAAATATGAAAAGGATGTTAAGATATTTGAATGCATCCAGAGGAAGGCATGTGTTCGAGGAGAGGCTGGGTTGGCTGGTCTGGAGAACAGGAGGCTGAGAGGTGGCCTCATTGCTCTGCAATTCCCTGAGGAGATGAAGCAGAGGGAGGTACCGGCCTCTGCTCCCTGGTCACCAACAGCAGGACACATGGGAACAGCCCAAAGCTGCACCAGGGAGGGTCAGACTGGATGTATGGAAAAATTTCTTTACCATGAGGGTGGTCAGACACTGACACAGGCTTCTTGGGGAGGTGGTTGGTCAAGCCTGTCAGTGTTCAAAATAATAATGAGGATAATGCCCTCAGTAATGTGCTCTAACTTTTGGTTAGCCCTGAAGTGGCCAGGCAGTTGGACTTGGACTCTTTTAGGTCCTTTCCAAATGAACCATTCTATCCTGTTCTAGTCAGGAAGTGTTCATGGCTTGTAAATAGATCACGGAGCAGAGAGGGAGGCAATAGGAACAAGTATCAAAAGAACATTGACCCCAAAAGTGATAGCCATATCCAGTCAGCAACAGGCTCACAGCTCTGCTGGGACCAAAATGGTGCTTTTATCTCTTCTGTGTGTCCCATCTGGCTGGAAACTTTCCCCTAATTACCATCATCTTTTAATGGAGCCCACCCATCTGTGCAGGGAGGGAAGGGGGCAGGCTCAGCCTGCACAGACCCACAGTGGAAATTGTTTCCTCTCTCCCTGCAACTGACGTGGCTGCAATTAAAACCTCACTCCATGTTACCATCCTCCCCTCCCAGCCTTTCTGCAGCATTTCAGGCTGTCGTTAAGAAACCCTGCTGTTCTCCACAACCTCTGGTGCCAGCGCATGGAGCAGGGGTCTAATTGGGGTTACAGCACATGCAAAGCACTGACCCATTTTCAGCACCAAATGGCAATGCTTGAACGGACAGATGTAGCCCTGTTATTTTGCATCCAGAGAGATTTTCCATGGCTCTTGTGCACACAGTTTTTGCTTTTCCAGTGCTGTCAACCCAGAAGTGCTTCCAGTGCCCTGTGCACACCGGTTGCATGATAAGTGAAATGCCCAAAAGCCCAAATACCTCTTTTGCACATGGAGCAGCCCTACACATCTCCTCCCATCCCCACATTAATATTTGGGAACCCAAAACTTTGCAGCACCACAGCTTTAGTGTCCATTCACGGCATTTCTAGGACATTCATCATCTTTACTTAATTTTGTAGCCCTTTCTCAACTTTGAGCCAAAACCAATTTGGCTTTGTACTGGAGCAGTTCAGTCCTGTTCATGTCCTGTACTGAAGGCATAAGCTGAAAGAGGACTTGCAAAATAGCCTTAAAAATGAAAAAATAATCAAGCATTTTCTTCATGTTCTTGTTATAAACAGCAAGACCAATAGCGATGGGTTTCAGTTCTGAGTGTTGGTCTGAGCAAAGGAAAAACACTCTCCTGGGAGGAGAGAGCTCACATCATCAAGTTAGTAAACATTCTCCCTCACATAACTCTAGCATCTAAAGCAGGCAATTTATTTAAGAGATCAACTACCCGCTGTGTTTTAAAATTCTGTTTAAATATTATTTTTGACAAGAAGATGTTGTCAAAGCGGTTTAGTTAGAACAGAGCCCAAGGTACTATAAAAATGTTTTAGGATGCTGCTGAGATGGTAAAAGAGAGGATGATTTCCAGCACTGAGGGGGAGTTGGCAATACCCCAAACTGCCCAGCACATCCCCTTGGAAAGCTTTACAGCTTCTTCCAACATTGCAAAATTTTCCACACCCGTGTCTGCTTCAGGCTGAATATTTTTTTCATTTATATTTATATTGTGGAAAGTTTTGGCCAGATTGCTCAGCTGCTTCCAAAAGGAGCCGACCGTAGAAACAAACAAATGAAAAAAATACAAAAGGCTTTTACATGATTTCAGCTCCACTTTGTTTTCGCAAGCTGCTTTGGGGTGCACACCTGCCCCAAGTTCTTACAGCTGAGAAATGGAGATAGGAGAGCACATTACATCTATCAGCGCAGATAGGCAGGAGCAGCTCTCTGCCTCCCTCTCCACCTCGCTTTCCATTTACTTGTCATTAACAAGTCCATCAGAAGGACGCAAATGCATCCGACCTGGTACTGAAAAAGCCTTTTAGAGGCGTAGAATAGCAGCCAGATCAGTTAAGGGCTTGCCTCCCCACAGCGGGGAGGCTCTGCTCACCAGTTGATTTCATTGTAGTCATTGCGAACTTCCCACCAGAAGTAAAACCAGACCAGGGTCAGGAAGAAGGACAAGGTGAGGATCAGGAACCAGAGGCGCTCCCACTGTGGACAGAAAGAGAAATCACATTAATAGTATTCCATTTCCACATCTTATCTAGAGGCTGTTGGGGTTGGATGGTGTAATCAGGCATCTACAAGGCAAGAGTTTACTCAAGACAGCATGAACCTGACTGCAAGAAGCTTTCAGGTTACCTCTAGGTTACAAACTTTATGGGTCAAACACTTGATACAGCTGCCCCAAAAGCCTCAAGTTAATTAGGTCAAATCTTTTCCCACTGATTTCAACAGATACCAACAGCCTAACATGCCAAGTATTTCGTGGGACTTGCACAAAGAGGAGGAACACAGAAGTTAACACAGAAGTGTTAGCAATCACAGCTGAAGGCACCTTGATGTCAAAAACCACTCAGCTCTGCTGGCTGGGTGAAGATCCCACCTCTTCTCCTCTTTCAGCATCAACACAGCAGGAGAGGGGAGGCAGTAACCTCTTCTCCCCCCCGGGAGGTGGGAGATGCGCCCCTTCTCCCCAGCTCTGGACAGAGGGGTCACATCACGGAGGTGAGTGTTGTGCAGTGCTGGGACGGTGTTCCTCCTGCACTTGGGGCAGGTGGAAAAAAGAAGCCTTTCTGGTACAGAGCTGGGTTGGGGTTTTTTTGGTTGGTTGAGCGTTTCTGTTTTTTGAGGTGTTTAACTTTTCCATCCACTTGTGAGAGATGCAACATGGCATCTTATTCTGCCATCAGCTCAGCCTAAATAACCGAGCAATTATCACACGGTAACAACTCTCTGTGGCAGGTTAGGGATGATACTGTGATACAGACACACAAACCCTTCCTCTCCTTCCTCTGGGGCACTAATTCTGGAGAGCCAAACCACCCAACCACAACATTTATTCCCACCACCACCACATATGCAAGTCTTTAGCAAATAATAACAGCAGCAGAAGAGACCACACCAGCGCCGGATGAAAGACATTTGCACCAATATTGAGTTTTGATAAATGTTTCAAATAGCAACCACCACCCAAAATAAAAAATCCCTAACAGAGCTGTTGAGTACCCCTCTCCAATAGCACGGGTAAAATCCTAAACCGCAAGGACATCCATGGAGAGAACAGTGTTGCAAGAAGACTGTCCCTAACCAGCACTGTTTCCATGTGTTCCTTGTTGGTTTTACCCTGCAGGCATTAAATAGTCGACACATGTTTCCGCTTCAAATAGCATCCAGTTTGTTCGGAACAAAACACTGAAATAAATTAGTTATGGAAAATATTCAAATGAATCCTCTCTTCCCAGAACGAGCGAGAAGGGATGAAAAATTGAAGAAGTGCATGAGCAACTTTACTACTATAATTTCCTTCCAAACCCCGAGCACACACCATTAATCTCTTTTCAAAATGTCCTTTTCTCTAGTGAACTGTCTCATGGCTTTTCAATTATGCAAAACGTAACCAGTATAAACACTGTTTTGGTGATATATAAGAAATCCTACAATTCTCTGCCCTCCCTTTCCATCTTAATGGCTGAAGCTATTTACTTGACTGTGTTGCCTGTTTCATCACGCATCACCCTGGATACCAGTCTTGTGATACAGCTCTTCCTCGTATGCTCCGTCTTATAAAAAGCGCCAAAAAGAAAGCAATAAAGGGTTGGAATTATTTAACTTTTGCTGTGCCAAAAAAAAAATATTTTTTTGTTTTCTATGAGAAATTTCCAGTTCTTGGCCAGGGATTAGGATTAAAATTGTTCTTCATCTCAGCTGAAGTTTGTTAACCAGCTTCTATCAGACCTCAGCGGCACCAGGCGTCTAATTCCATTAGGGGCTCTGCATCCCAGAAAAATGGGGCAAAAGGGACCAAAATAAGGTATGTAGGTACTTCTACAGTGCAGCTACTGAGTACAAGCAGACCCACATGGCCAAACCGTTCTGCCATGATTTTAGAAACTGTCCTCTCCCCACTTTACACACACATCTGCATCTACAGGCACAGATGGGTTCTCTGAGGGAAAACACTGAAATTGGAAAGGTTTCCAACCCAAATGCCCCACATTTGGTAGCAGGATGCCAGCCTTGGTATTTGCATCAACAACACACACCAGCCTTCCCTAGCACCAGAAGCAGCAGTGTGGCTGCAACATCTCTCCATGATGAACCACCTCCACACCCAGCCACTACAGCACAGCTGAACCAAGCCTCTCCACCTGAGAAATTGTGGATTAAAATCCACCCACGCAACATTTGGGTTCTGTAAACACCCAAGCCAAAATCCTTTCACAGCTCTGCTCCGTCCCACCGGAGCTCTCCAGGAGGAAGGGATTCCTTACCCTTTCTGCAGACTGTTTCCCTAGGTGCCTTCCAGTCTGTAGATCTCCAAACCTGCAAATTCCATTTTCCCTGTTGTTTGCTGTTTTCTCCTCCCCTTCTGGGTCTAACACCTCCTCATACCCATTAGTAACACTGTTGAATCAATTAAATGGTTTTCCATGGCAAGTAAGGTCTAAAGCATCTCAAATGCTGAGATATCAGTCTATGATATGCATCTGACTCTTTGCTGGCTCTAAAAACACTACCAAAACCACGGTCATGGAAAATTATCTATTAAAGAAAATAAAGTTAAGTTGTTCTTTGCTAATACAATTACTACATGTTTTGCAGAAAGTGAGTGAAGGTTAGAAAGCAATCCTTGATTTTGCATCAGCATTGCTTCCAAAAAAAAAAAAATCATTTCTCTCTTTAAAAGATCTTTATGGGATAACTTTGGCCACTATTCATGCACTGGATGACACCGATCTGATAAACAACCCAAAGAAAATATTTCAGAAGAGGTTTTTTTCCCCCTCCTATACATATACATGGAATATATATATATATATATATATATTCATTTACATGCAAGTAGCATAGCTGACGTCAAGCTCTCCAAAAGCTATTTTGGGTCTGTTCCATGATGGTACACCTGCCAGATACACTTGCCTGGCTGATTCTGTGAGAACTCCATCAGACTCTTTGTAAGTCGAAATATTCTAGCAAGTTACAGCATGGGCTTGGATGGGTCTTCAGAAAAACGGGGAACATCTCCCCGGCACCACCAAGGTGATTCAACACCAACTGAACCAGAGCAAGCCTGACCCACGTGCATTGGATGTGGTCTGGGTCCTGCTCAACCTCCATCCAACAGCCCCTCATTCAAATTGCTTTACAGGCCCCTACTTTGCAGGCTCCCACGTGCTTTATGGAAGGTTGCCATCTGCTACGTGCAGCAGCTTCTAACCTCTACTGCCAAAAATAAAGGACTTAAAATCGTGTCTTCCCAATCACTCCATCACAGCCACAAGTAGGTGGAGGAAATGGTGTTACCTCACCTACAGAAGTTCAGGCAGAACCACTAGAAGTTTGGAAGGTGCTCGAGAAAAAGATGTCTACATTTTCAGCTCTGTGAGACTTCACAAGTATGACAGAACTGACGTTTTTGGCAGTTCTTGTAGAAAGCCTGCTCCTCCCACCCCTTCCTCATTCCCCTTCCTTTCTCTTCCCACTGGGATAAGATGAGTAATTGCTGGTTATCTATAACTGAGCTTTACCATGCTCATCTCACACAGTGCTCAGAAATGTCCTGCTAAGGAACCCAGCTGAGCACATTTGCATTAGCATCCTCTCAGGATGCATTTTGGAAGCAGCTCACCCTTCGGTCCTGCTCTTTGTGCTCTGGTTCACAGCACAGAAGGGTTCTGGGTGCAGCTAAACCAGAAGATACTCTCCAGGATTGAACCGAATACATCTCAGCCACAAAGACATGCTCAGTCCACAGGATGAGACTAGAGCAACTCCTAAGTGACCACACCATCACCTCCTCTTCCTCCAAAAGGCTTGGGTCATGGACAATGGATCTCAGCACCACAATATTTGCTAATGCAGATGTGGCCATGGTGGCTCATGGAATGAGGAAAACAGAATTTGTCTTATTAAACAAAAATTTAATGTTAAATAAAATGAATAAATGAAGAGTCAACATTTTCCTCCAGCTAAGAAGCTGGACAGGCCTTGTTCCACATGCCACTTAAGCTAAAAAAAGCCAACAGATGCATGGAGTGGACCTTTGCCAGGCGCACACAGCAACATGGCCAGCACCCAAACAAAGACGGAGAGAATCTCATTTAATACGACAGAAGTCGCTTTGAAGTAAGAATATTTCAGAAGGAAGTCTTAGTGTTTTACCCACATTCTCACCATTTTTGTTCCTCCCAAATGCCCGCCCTATGTCAGGTGGGAGTGTGACCAAGTCCAAAGTGAGCAGGATGGTAAAAGACAAATTGAAAGAAAGACACAGAAAGATTCAGCTTGTGGTTCAGTTGTGAAGTTGGCTTGTGTACTTTATCTTCTCCTGAGCTGCAAGTTTTTATTTAGGTTGTTAGAAACAGCCCTGAACTTCATACCGTGGTGCACAGAATAGATTCTCCACTTTGGGGATTTCAGGCTTCGTTTAACTGAACCAGCCCCTTCTGCTGCAACTCCCCGACACAGACGAAGGTCACAGCTTTATTTACCACCTGGCACCAGTGGAGTAGGAAAGCAGACAGGCTCAGGAAGATTATTTTTATTTCCTACAGGATCTGTAGGAGATGAAATGAAATTCATCTGCACACAAATCCCACCTACCCCTCCCACAGGGTAGACATAATTTAGTCAAGCCTGCTGTATCAGAAACGATGAGATTTCTCACCCAGTTCTACAGCCTGATTGCATTCATGCTGGAAGACAACCCTTGGTGTGATATAATTTTTAAACCAAAGAAATTTGTTAAACAATGAAGCCACGGTGGTGGTCTTTTGGTTTTTTTTGTTTTGTTTTTTAAAGTTTATTTAGAGGAGATGCCCTGGCTATCACTAGAAAGTGATCCTCTGCCAAAACTAGCCACGTGCAGAACTAACGCCCATCTGCCACAGCTATTCCCTGCTGAACTATGGGATGAACACATTTCAGTGCTGTGCTGTTCTGGAGATGAAAGAACCATCATATCCATTTGATAATTTACTTGAAGAACTCTTATCAAATCTCTAGATCACCAAACTGGCCACTATGTTCCCCCAAAATAGCAGATCAGTACAGCAAAATGATCTGAATAGGGTGTGATTTGGTCTCAGAAAAGCAAGGAAATATTTAAAATCTTAAAAGGGTGAGAGCCCAGTGATTGAAAGGAACATGTGTCCTTCTAAGTTTAAATTATTATTAATTTTAAATCAAGCTAGATCTATCTGAAGTACGTCCTAAACCCCCATCCGGAGCACACAGGAAAAACAGAGGGGGTACAACATGTTGCAAGACCACATTAGCTTGCTTATTTACCACCAAATTTATTCCCAGAGCTCACCGAAATGCCATGCAATGCTCAAACACGAGCTAAGCTGCCCCCTTCACCCCTCATTTGCGCTCAGCTGGAGGAAGACACTGCATTTTCAGAAGGGACACTACACTGTTGGCTTGAGGACTGCTCTGCTAAAGCCAAAAAAAGCCAAGTCCGCAGCCAGCTGATTTACTGGCAGCTTACGGATGAAGCCAAGCATAAACAGTTTGCTTCACTGAAGTTGCTGGACTCACCCCGGTCATCACTGAGCCTGAAAAGTTGTCAGAAACCTGTCAGCTCGCCCCATGCAAGCAGCATGGCTTAATGTCCTTGAGATGTGCCTGCACCTCCTGGCATGGGGACAAAACCCCAGGAGCCCCTCTAAAAGCAAACCCACCGCCTCCAGCATCCTCTCTAGCAAACAGAAGCAGCGTAGGGTTTCAAAATGAAGGGGAAGGAGAGAAGCCAGCTCCGAACTGCGAGCGGTGGGAGGAAATGCCAGCGCCGGAAGGATTAAGGGCTCCATTCCTCCGCGGACAGCTCGCAGCAAACAACTGCTCAGCGCTCAGCCAACGTGGGTGAAGTTGGGTGCCTTCCAACGTGCGTGTCCCTCGAAGCCTTCCGGAACGAATGCCGCTGTCATTAGGCCACCGGGAGCTTGCCCTGATTTGTACCGGGGTAATTAATCTTAGCAGCTGATGGGTGCAAGCAAGCATTTTGTCCAGCCCCTGTTTGGATTCACACCTCACCGTGAGGATCTCACAGCTCCTTACATCAATCCTTCCCCCGTGGTAGGTTCCAAAGCTCCCCCATAGCAGCCAAAATCACGGTGAGCAAGGTTTCACCTACAGGTCTTAAAAACAGGGGTGAGGTTGGGGGTGCCTGGAAGTGAGGAGATGCAGAACAAAGCAGATTTCTTTTTTTTTCCCTGATTAAAATCTAATTTTCTTTTAAAGACTAAAAACCAGAAAAACATTTACAACAAAAGCCATTCAGAGGAAAAATTCCTCCACAAATCAGCAGGTTGTTGGGTCAGACGAATGCACCGGGTGGGGTACCATGCTTTGCTTTTTCACAAAGCACCACCAAACCTTTAATGGAGAGAAAGGGGGCTTGAAGCAAGGCAAGAACAGACATGCATTCACAACTGAAGCTAGTCTGCTCTCCAGGTGCCTCAGTCTTTTAACAAAGTTCAATAAAGCAGAAAGACAGTTCTTCGAAAGCAGGGCTCAACCAGCAAAATGAAATAGGAAAAAAAAAAAAAAAAAACAACTATCTATTGATTCCTTTCAGACTCAAAGCTCCCTTACCCTGAAGGGCCTCAAATCAAGAAAGATCATCACTAGCATTTACAAACCTAAACCACAGACAGCAAGAAGAAAAGCCCTTCGCCAGAGATCGCTATGCAGGGACACAACCTGCACTTGAAAAGCAAAGACAGGAAGGATGGGTAGAGTTTGCTACCAGCCAAAAAAGACAGCATGACGGCCGGGGGGCTGAAGGGCAGCGAAAGGATCAGACGAGCCCACTGAAATCAATAGAAAAACTCCAAGTCACTTCCCTGTGCCCTGGCTTTGAACCAGAACCTTTTATTGCTAGATTCATTATTTCAGGAAGGTGGATAAATTGAGTTTCCTTTCAATTCCACATTTCTCTCTGCCGTTAATTTATATTTCACACCGCACCAGGAAATCTCTCGTCATTAAATGCTACTGGCAGAGCAGGCGCCTTCCCTGTCTCGCTGCTACTTCAAGCAGAACTGCGGATTATTCTGCCAAAACTGTTCAGAGATCACCTTCCTTCTGTTAAATGCACATTTTTTTCAACTTTCTTCATAAATCCAAACCCCGAGTGCTCCATGGTACCATATTTTGAAAATTCAGTGCAAACTAGAGCACTAAAAACATCTGACTCACCTCTCCGCATGAGCATTAAGTTATAATAAACATTGTGCAGAGCAAACAATCCTAAAAGTCAGGCAGAGCAGAAAATTATTTTTTCCATTTCACCTGCTGATAGCATCTGTTTTCTGGTCAGAGGTTTCTGAGACCAGGAAACTTTCAGCCTATTTCTAATAAATAGAACCAGCTACTGAAAGATGTGGAAGGAAGTCACTCCACACTGAAAAAATAGCAAGTATATTTATGTGTAGCTACCCCAGACAAGAATTATTTTCTATGCATATGTGAGTTTATAGTAGTCTCCATGTACAGTCATCCAGAGGTTTGCTCCAAGCAAGGGTTTCAATCTAGAATTTCAATGTAAATCTGTAAATGTACAAAATTTCAATCTAAATTTGCTCTGGAGGAAGCTGGTCCTCTTTGCTGGCTACATAAAGAGCCTCTGAGAGCATCCTCTCACTTTTAAAAATTACACCCAGATAGCTTGAATTCCTCCCTATCATCCAACTCATGGAGTCACCGTCCCTGGGGGTGTTCAAGGAAAGGTTGGGCGTGATGCTTGGGGACATGGTTTAGTGGGTGACATTGGTGGTAGGGGGGTGGTTGGACCAGGTGATCTTGGAGGGGTTTTCCAACCCTAATGATTCTGGGATTCTATGGGTTAGGTCAGAGGTTGGACTAGGTGATCTTGGAGGTCTCTTCCAACCTAGATGATTCTGTGATTCTTTGAATCAACGCTGTTGGAAACACGTTTCACCTCCAGTCCCCATGATCACAGAGGGTTTGCATGATGACTTTGTGCACAAGGGGTGTGAAAGAGTCTCAGCCTTCTATCCACTCCCTGTGGTGTCTTTGGGAACACCACCATCTGAACCAGGACCTGGGCATGCCACACGAGGTGGCAGATGCCTGCTGGGGAGCCTCTCCCGGCACAACCTGTGCTCCCCAGCCAGAAACCAAGTGGCGGTCGGAGGGACCGGCTGGCAGCTAGAAATGCCCGTCACCCGACATGAAGAGGGCTCTTGTTCAAGCCAAAGCGCCCCTGGGAATTCACGGCTTTCGGCCCTCGTGCCAGATCCCACCCATTCTGTCTCCTGAGCACAGTAAGCCTTCTGTTCCTTCAAAAAAAAAATATATCGAACTAGAGCAGGAAGGAGCTTTTTGACTTTTTTTCCCCCTCTTTCCTGGTCAGAAAAATCCCAATTGTCAAGAACTGAAGTCTTTTATAGGAAGCATGCCATTTGAAAGCAAATTCTTGCCGAAGGGCATCTCGGCTCAAGGTTGGAATTTCTGCTCAGAGGACACCCAGGGCACACCAAGCCCTCCCCCAGCCTGGCAGCGCATCTCTTAGGACACAAGTGAATGGAGAACAACAGCACAAATGCAAAGAAACCAACCCACACATCTTTCTTCACCTCTGCCTGTCCAACAATGCTGTTGGAACAGCTGCAGGGTGGGTGATATGGGAAGTTAAAGGGGGAAACACAGAAGTCTGGAGGGGTGACAACATGACACAACCTCACCCTCCTGAAGAAGGACATCAAGGACCTGGAGCGTGTCCAGAGAAGGGCTCCGAAGCTGGGGAAGGGCCTGGGACAAGTCCTGTGAGGAGCGGCTGAGGGACCTGGGGGGGTTTGGGCTGGAGAAGAGGAGGCTCAGGGCAGACCTTATTGCTCTCTGCAACTGCCTGAAAGGGAGGTGTGGGGAGCTGGGGGTTGGCCTCTGCTCACAGGTAACCAGTGATAGGACCAGAGGGAACGGCCTCAAGTTGTGCCAGGGGAGGTTCAGGCTGGAAATGAGGAGACATTTCTTCTCAGCAAGAGTGGTCAGGCATGGGGACGGGTTGCCCAGGGAGGTGATGGAGTCCCCGTCCCTGGGGGTGTTCAAGGCAAGGTTGGACGTGGTGCTTGGGGACATGGTTTGGTGGGTGACATTGGTGGTAGGGGGATGTCTGGACCAGATGATCTTGGAGGGCTTTTCCAGCATTAATGCTTCCAGGATTCTATAAAGACTGCTACTGTAACTCTAGCCACGAACCTGACTGGCTTTTTATTTGCATCCAAACTCAACCTTGGATCAAGGTTTGGTTGGCTTCAGTCTTCTCCCCGTCAAAGTCCACATCCATAACCAGAGCAAGCCATCCAACATCAGTCCTGCCCTGCCAGCACTAGGATCTCCAGCCAACAGCTACTCCAGACTACCCGATTGACTTAAGGCACCCTGATCAGATCTGATTACTGTTCTAAGGACAATCAGGAGCAATCAGGGTTTCCCAGCATTGATAAAAGAACAAAAAATGAGAGCAAGCAGTGACTTGAAACAAGTTACACTAGTACCTCTACAACTCCATGCAGATTGGATGTCCTGATGCCCCTGGGCTACCAGGAGGTCTTCTCCGCTGTGCTCAGCCCCACTGTTACACATCTAACACTGCTTCTCCCATCACTCCCTTTAAATTCAAGCTTTCACCCCAGAAGAAAGCACCTATGAGTTTAAGTGCAGGGCCTGCAGAAGAGGTAAGCTCTATCAACCACAGCAGCCACACAGCCTGTGGATGAACCTCTTCTCTATGCCCCTGCCACAAGATATTCATCATTTTCTCACTGGAGGCTTTATCTTCAGAGACATCCAAGAAAACCAAGGCCTCACACCTGCAATCACAGCAAGACTGGGAAGATCTTTCACCTTCCTGCAGTGCACATCATCCTTGTGTCCCTAGATATCCACTGGCCCGGGGCTGCACCTGCCTTTAACAAGTGACTAGATTTCACTGAAGGATCAAGGCCATGTAGTCCGAAATAATTGCTCTCTACCTCAAGAGCAAATGCAAGAGCTGAACTCAAATTGGAGCACCAACATTACTCACGTGTGATTTTAGGTCATTTAAACCCACTCCCGGGTACAAAGAAGAGTTTACTAATGAGCCTTCACTACACTATTTTCTGACATCTTCAAGAATCAATTTCCTGCAGACATTTATCAGCATTAGCTTAGAGAGGGAAGGAGGCAAGCTAACATTTATCCAGTAAATAAAAAAGAAAAATTGAAGGCATGATTCTTCATTTCCGGATTACCCAATTGGACCTCCTTTGCACTAACAAAAGAAAATCATCTTCGAGCAAGTTATTAAATCATCTCTGAAGATGAAAGATGACTACATCTTCCAGCTGCGCCCATTCGAACCAGGAGATGAGAGGAACAAAAGCAAACATCAGCTGAAGGATTTTGTCAGTGTGCAATACTTCAGCTCCTGCAGCCAAGTTACAATTACACAAATAATTTACAGGGTATAAATGCATAGTCCTTACAGCAGAACCATGTACCAGAAACATGGAGAGTTCTCCATCCCAGCCAGTTTTGAGCTTATTATCTCTGACCACACTATCCTAGATCAAACTCGGACACTAATAATCATTTAAAGGCAGAATAAGTGAAAGTGCAAGGGGCTCCAAACTCCCACTGAAAGCAGGGTCGGTGCAGGTCAGGTTGCTCAGTGCAATGTCCCAGTAAGGTCTGAATGTCTCCAAGGGTGCCAATTCCCAGATCCTGCTCCAGGGTTTGGCCACCCTCGTGAGGAGCAGCTTTCGTAGCAACTGGAATTTCATAGAATCATAGAATATCCCAAGTTGGAAGGGACACATAAGGATCATCGAGTCCAACTCCTGGCACCACAATTTCCCTTGATGCATTTTGCATCCCTTGCCTCTTGCTTGGCTCCCTCTGCTTCTACCTGACCTGCTTCTACCTACCTACCTCCCCTTCCTTCCCCTCCCCTTCTCCCACTGCACAACCTTCAGCTTCTCCTTGTGGGTTGCAGGCTCCAGTTTGATGGCCCCACTGGGCTCACCTGGCTGTTACTGCCTGCCTGGTTTTGCGGAGCCCCAGACCAGACCCAGTGCTCAGATCTCAAACATCAGTAGAGAGGAAGAGCCCATCCCTCGAGCCGCTGGCTGCACTTCCACTGCTGCAGGCCAGGATGCAATCAGCTTTCGCTGCTCAAAGTGCATCCAGTAGCCGAACCTCGTACTGCAGAGGGATATAATAAAGGGAATGCACCTTGCACTCCCAAATACCCGAAGCATCTCAGTGACCAGATCAATACCTGACTCGTAGATGTTGACCTAAGCAGACCTTACATACATTGGGAACAGAATCAAGGCGCCTGGTCTTCGATTTCCTCGCCTTAAAGAGGCCACAGAGGGATCAGGCTTTCGTCTTTTTGTCAGGTTGAAGACTCACGAGCCCAAGAGAGAGCACACAGCAGTGAGCAGGACTCCACAATGCATCAGTTGGCTCTCACGGTACTTTGTAATCTGTCCAAAGGCATCATTATCCCTCCATCTAACAACCAAGACCACAAACACTGGGTACAAAACTCTGCTGCAACACATTCCCCACCTCTTGCTTTACTCTTCATTCTCATTTTCTCCCTTTCTTTGCTTAGCACTTCAGATCTCATACAGTATACAACATTTTTCCATTTGCTACAGCTTTCTCAGGGCAAAAGAAGATGGGCTAAGCAGAAGAAAACGTGTGTCAACATGAATTTGAGCCAGTCCAGCCACTTCACAGGCACTGCAAAGGTTTTGGCCAGTTTACTGCTCCTAGTATACACATGATGGTCTTGCATAAGAGACATCTGCCAGTAATCTTGTAAATGGGAAAGAAAAGGAAGAAATTGGATCTAACAGATGATGGGACCAAAGTAAGGAGGAAAGAGGAAAAAATATTCCTGCTGTTCTGGCTGCTGAGGCTTCGATAGCTAACCCAATGCTTCCGAAGTCATTGCAAATCTCAGATACATCTTATTTGATTATTGTAAAGACCAGGCTAATAGCTCTCTGCACACCTTGTTAGAGAAGGCCATGAATGAGATTTCTGAGCTGTGACATGCTCCATTTACAATTCAATTTAGCAGGTCAGAGAAAGTGGCAGAAAACATATTACTGAAATATGGGTTCCTGCTGGGGCTGCCGTAATTGAACCGAAGATCAACAGATGCAACAGAAAGAGAGCCAAATCTCTAAAAATAACATTATTACACTTCATAAAACACTGCTGCTCCCGGCCTCCAAAAACACAACCAGAAAGGGTAGCCAGGCAGGACTACTAATTCCCTCCGAGCTTCAGAGCTTGCACCTTTGCAAAGGTAAGGAGCAATCGGGCTGTTTTGCTTGCCCAGGCACCCTTCTTCCAAATGAAGGGATGACACTACCTGCATGCCCTTCTTCCTCCCTGTGCTCTGCCCCCTCCTCTAGAAGACCATTTTCTCTCTAGGTGCATTTCATCGAACAGAGACAATGTTTAACGGGATCCCAGAAGCTACGATCAACACAGAAAACACTGGCAAATCCCAATGGCACTGTGATGGGAATTCCTACACCAGAGCAGCGACGATGCACAGCTGGAGACGGTGCTATTAGCAGCCCCGAGGGACATTTGGCAGCAACAATAACGTCCTGGACCAGCTCTGCCTCTTGCAATTACATCCTCCCTCTTTCATTCAGCACAGTAAACTGAACTCCCTGGGGAGCCTCTGATTCACGAGAGAACAGGACAGAGCATCAGGAGCTCCCCAACCTACCCCCTGCAGCACGGTCCCCTCTACCTTCACAGCACCTGACTCTGTGTTTTTAGCCTAGTGCATCTACCCCAGACAATATAACCAGCAACACCCAGTACTTCTGACCACGCTGATGGATGGATTCAAGTACTGGGGACTCCGATGCATTATAAAACTATTATTGGTTTTGCTAATAACGTTCTGTTCCCCTTTCTCTTTACAACATGTGTTGCATACTTGGAGGCCAAGGGAAGGCAGCTCTTTTCTAGTCTAAATAGGTCCAAGTCTTTCTGTCTCTACTGAAGAGGATCGTCTGAAAAACAAAATAAAATAAATATATATATATATATATCCCCCTGCTCTCCTGCAGACCGAGTGGAGGAAGTCGGAGCCTTGCCTGGAGCAGAGCGCCTTGCTGAGCACAGCATCCCTGCTGAGGTCTCATCAGCATCAAGCAGCAGGAAGACCGCGTCCTCGATGTCTCCTGAGGACGTAACTCCTGCTATCACATCCCAGTCTCATGCTAGTTCTTTTCCCAGACACACGATGTTGTCGACTTGCATTCAGCTTATGGTTCACTTTAATTAAAGCACCGACACCCTGGGGCAATGAGTTTTCAGATTAAAAATACATATACACAAGTTTTCGTTTTTGTTTTTTTAAAAAAGTGGAGATATATGCAAGTTATCTGAGAATAGAGCCAAATCACCTACATGAGGGTAAAGCTCTGCATTAGCCTTTGCTACTCCTATTTCTGCCCCAGCCTGCTTTGTCCAGCTCAGTCTCATCCCAGGCTCTGACATGCCTCCAGCTCTTTCCTGGGTGGTGTTTATGAGCCTAATAAGCATGGCTTTCATTAGGAACAACAGTGAAGAGAATGAATACTGAATGCATATTTAAAGAGAATTACTGTCATTACTGGAGTGCTCACAGGAATTCTGTTGTAAAATGCTCTGGTTCAGAACAAATAGTTCTCACCCAAAGAGCCTGACACAGATGTCAAGTGGATTCAAGGGTGAAGGACACGACAAGGAGAACAAACAGCCAGTCAACTTATTCCTTGGATAATTTCTTTCCTCTGCCACATCTTGTTCTTTGCTGAAAATCCCTGAAAACCCAGCTGTAGAATACTACTTTGTCACAATGCTGGGCACAAACACCCCGTGTTTCTTTGCTCTCAGTGGATGAGAGCATCACCAGCGAGTGCTGAAAACCTGCACTGGCGAGGCAATGAGTGACTCTTGACATCAAGAAGAGGTCTTCTACCTTCCCTCAGATGGGAAGAGGGTTTATATTCAAGCTGGAAGAAGCCAAGAGGAGAGAGGCAGAGAGCAGGACCAGGTGTTCACAGAATAACCAAGAAGTTCACCCTGGTGGTGGTGATGCAAGAGGGCTTCTATATTACACCCCAGCTACGACTCTGTTTGCATCTAGGAAAATCCTATTGATGCCCTGGGAATGACAGAGACCAGCACGTCCTACCTCCATACAAGACGACAGGCTATGCACGTGACATCTGCCCTCCCCAAAGCCCCACTCATCTCACGTTGCTCATTTTGGTGCAGGTAGGGCCATGCCCATACAGATGCGGGAGGAAAAAGCTAAAAATACGAGCATTATCAAAAGCAATGCCAAAAGGCAGGCCAGAACATTTCCCCACGCAGAAGTCCACATGTGCTATTTCTCCTGTCCCCATCCACGTCAGAAGTAACAGGCAGTGACAGCTCAAAAAGGCATCTGAGGGCAAACTGTCCAGGCATCCCAGCCAGTGGGTCAGCTGAACCCCAGCTGAGGAAGCAGCAAGGAAAACTATAAGCAGTAGATACCCAAACGCCTGCATTATTCACTGGAAGGCACAGAAATGCTGATGACGTTAAGCAAAAATTATTGGCCAATAAAACCTGCAAAGAAGTTGAGGTTCTGCCTTACGCAAGGCCCCTTTTTCTGCTTTCCAGCGGCTCTGACAAATCGCACATCATTGTTACTGCAACTGGGCATTTTCTGTGATGTTTGTAATTCCAGCATAGCAAAGTCAAATTACATAACAGCAGCTCTGCCACGCTTGTCTAGAGGGAAGCCATGAGATTCCCCTGCAGCTATCTCCTTTCAGTACCCATTACCATAACTGAAATGCAGGCAGCCCACTTGCAGACACGAGAAGCAAGTTGTTTCCATCCTGTTTTAAGCAAGAGCCCGATTGCTCAACGCGTGTCGATAAAGGCATCACAACTGCTCGGCGTCCTGGTGCTTTCCAGTGGCAAGCCAGCACATGAACCCTTCAAATCCTGAAATTTCTCATGGAGTTAGCTGAGTAAGAAGCCAAAGAATCATCTGCAGCTAAAGCACAAGGACATGCAAGAGACAGGGGGCGTAGGGAGAAGAGGTACTGGCCCTCCAGGTAGCAGAGGAGAGGCATTCCTGATTCACCTCCCAAAACCAGAGCAAACTTCACATCTCTGCTGGGATGTCAGGTGGAGACAGCCCAAGCACACCGGGAGGACAATCTTGGAGGGAAGGCTCGGTTCATTTCCTTGCCATAGAATTATCTGCAATTTCAGAGAAGCCATTTTAATCTCTCTCATATTCTCACTCCATAAAAATGGAAATAATTATCCCCCTCATCAAGAGCTGCTCGTTGATTAGAGCACTCCAATCCCTCCACTGGAAGGTGTTCCAGAAATAGCAAGTCTCTGCAGTGCCACTCTTTCTGGAGCTTGCTGAACTCAAGAGTTTTCTCTAAGCAGCACCAAAGCCAGCCTGATTTTTTCCATTGTCCCCTAATACGCTACCCTGAACAGAACATTTGGTGGAAGTTTAAAAGAACTTGTCCAGAAAATAACCCAGACAGCTGAAGCTCAGGCTCTCTCCTGGCTCCGCATTGACTGTTTGCAGAAATATGCCACGAATCTTGCAGCTTTCCTACAGGAGTCTGGACACCTTGCAGAAGCAACCTGCTTTCACAAAACTGCTTTGCTCAATGCAAAATAGATATTTCCTGAGTTGCAGATAAAGCCACTGTTCTGGCCACAAAATAGATGGACCAGGCGCATGCTGTGAATGGGAAAACAGCTAGAGGAAACATGCAGGGAAAAACTTCCCGAAGCATCAGCCTGGGATTTTGTAGGCAACAAACAACGTGGCTTTTGGCTTCACATCCCAGACACGTGCTAATAAAAAATATTTCCAAGTACAAGAACAGAACATGACACAGACACTGCCCACGGCGTCAACAACACCGTCCCAAAAGATGCCACCACCCAGAGCCCCTCTCCCGCTGCGGAAGAGACCAAGGCTGTCATTTGCTCCAGCCCCAAATTAGGCACAAGCTGCATTGTAGCAAGGTATAAAGCCTGCATTCAGCTATCCTTTCGCGAGCTTTCTCATGGAGCAAAGGAATGTCTTTCCTTGACATAGGTCAAGTCACAATCCACCCTCTGTGATAAATAACAACCCAGTTTGAGCTCTCCCCCGCGCCACCGCAGATTTACCATGTCCAGAGGACTAATATATACATATATACTCATTACTCACTTCCTCAACTGTCCGCAAGTTTTAAAATAATTAACTGCTCACAAAGTTGCTTTTATTGGCGTAAAAACAGGCTCCTTTAGAGAGGCGCCAAAAACGCCATAAGCCCCAGGGCGTGACAAACGGCTCAGTAAGCGCAGGATGGGTCTCCTTGGGGGTAACCACTGGGTTTGCAGCTACAGGAGCACGGGTGCAATGCAGAGACAGCTGCAAGGCTCTGTGGGCACCAGGTTTTATGGGATGATCTCCCTGCACAGAACGGGACAGGAACAGAGATGGATTATTTCCACGACACGCTGGCTTTCGTCTGCTAGGCACCGCGCTGCAGCCCCTAAAAACCACCCCCAAGTCAGAGCGATCCAGGCAGGCAGCGACGCCTTGCCAACGCTTTAGCCCCTCGCTGTGAATCAGAGATGCAGGAGGAGAAGCCAGCCCGCGAAGCTGTGAGAACAGCAGGGGGGAAGGAAGAGGAAGAGATCACAGCAACATCCCATCCCGCAGCTCAGAGCTCGGGAGAGCATTGTCTCTTGTCTTATAGATAGCTGTACCAGGCAACTTCTCTGGCTGGCATGTCACTAGCATTATTCCTCCCATTAATTATCAGAGGTAAAGTTGTTTCCCCACTAGATAACGAGTTTCAGGCTGTTTCACATCTGGCATTAGTTTATTTTGTCTCTCACTGGACATCAAGAGAGATGTGGCCACAATCGGAACCATGAAGGACGTCAGCCCAGCCATCCCAGCACAGCCCCACGAGATAACTGTGGGCTGCCACATCCAGTGCTGGCAGGTAGTTTTACCATGATTAATCTGCAGCAGGTTATGGTCTGCGTGAAGATCCCTAAGGCACAAGGTAACCCTGAAAACAGACCGATGGTATTCTCAACAAACATAGATACTGAAGTGCCAGGGCAAGAGACAGCAGGACTCAGTATCCAGAGTTATAAAAGCTCACCTAAGGCCTTTGCATCCAGCATTCCTTCCCATGCAGGCATTAAAATATTCAAAAGAAGCATTCACTAGGCATCTTCTTAATAGGAACTTCAGGGGAAGCAGCAGGAGAGAAGCAAGGAGGCAAAGCCAATCCAGGAATTAACAGCTCAACACAGGGATGCCCTCCAAGGTACTTTCCTCCAGTGTAAAAGCCTTGCAGAGAGGCTGAGCAGGCAGCTTGGGCACGCAGGCTGCTACAGGCAGCTTTTCACTTCAGAAAGTTTAAAAGCAGCTCTTCAATCTTCATTTCTTGTTAGATGACAGAACGGACCCTTGGCAGACTGTCAAGACGCTCGTAGGGCTGCTGACTGTAATGCTGTCAGAAACAATTCTCCCCAAAAAGATCTTGGGCTTGAAGGAGTAACAGAGGGAGACAAATGCGTAGTTGAGAGGAAAAAAAAATTGGATTTCACACTAAAATGGCACCTCCCCAAAAGGAGTTTCTCCAAACCAGCTCTCTCCGTGCAAGAGTATAATTGCTTGTTCAATAGAAGCCATGGCAGGAAAGGTATCTGCACAGTCACTGAAAAAGCATCTATCATCTCTGTGGGCTTTGACATCAAAATCATTAAGTAGAAGATTAACTTGTTGAGCTAGACGTTTGACGGGAGTGGATGGCATGCAGCAGTTCTGCTTTTATTTGTTAGCTGTTTTTTTTGGTTCCTGAACTCTTTGATGTGTCTTAGAGTCACAGCTCCAAGTTTCTCCAGGCACGCCAGGTCCATGACACCTCTGTTATGCTTTGCTTACTGCCCCTACCAACAATACAGCTGAGATGTTGCCTACACGAAGCATGGGACAATGGAAAAGAAAAGCCTGAATTACAAACCCGCAGCCAAACACAAGGCTGTCAACTGTCTGCCTGCAGGAAACCCATCCAAACACTTCCAGCGACGAAGAAATCTGGATTATCTGAGTTACCTACAGCACCTCGACTCCCATTTCACTAGGACCGATGGGACTTTTGAATATAGCATGTGCAAAGGCATATTTCTAGTTTTTCTTTTCTTTTTAAATACGCGTGATAAAAGTCACTCTTCAGCAGTAAGGTTATTAACACCTCCAACCCGCTAAGAAAATATCACAGGTAGCTCGCAGAGGTGCGGAAGGACTCTTTGTTCCTTCCCATCCAAAAATAGACAAGGATGTTCGGAGGCAGGAGGTGTGCCACTGCTCAAGTCCACAAGCTCAAGAGGAGACTGCCCTTGGACTTACTGCAGCTATCAGAAGAGACAAATAAAATGAAAAGCAATAGCTCTAAAGCAATTCACACACCAAGTGCTCAAGCAGTAGCTCCCAGCTCCCTAAGGGATGCAATCTTTTGCATTTTCCTGGTGCATTTAATACTGAATTGCTTGCATTTCATTAGGAAACAGGGCAAAGAAAAGAACTCGAACTGTGAGCTTTGGTCACAAGCAAGGTGAGCCATAAACCCCATCTCCTTGATGGGCTCTGCTGTCCAGCAACCACATGCACGCAGGCTGTGATTTCCAGTAACTCCTTCTGTCCCCAGCCCAGCAGGTGCAGGATTACTCCCCTCCAGTCTCCTCCATTCAGACTCTGCCTGAATTATTCAAGTAAAGGCTCCTCCATCATCTCCCCTGACATTCTAGCCCCAGATGATCTCCATTAGATGCTCAAAGTTCAGCAATTGCCAGCACCATCCACCCGCACCTCAAAGACAGCTGAATTTCCAATTACCGTCTCGTATCACAGGGTGCATTTCCCAAAGAATCTGCTGGCTGTGGCCAGTAGCCCTGGGAGTATCACAAAGGACGGAGAAGATAAAAGGATGGAGCCAGTTCCTGCTTGGCATCAGAAGTGTTTTTTCCACCAGCAAAAAGAGCATGAATGTTTGATGAGCAAAGCTTCACTGACGACTCGTAATCCATTAAGGAAACAACATCGGGGCTGATTTCCCCAGCCCAGGACCCCCACAAAAGATCTACCTAATGCAATGATTGTACTGTGCCAGAAAAAAAAAAAAAAAAAAAGAAAGAAAAAGAAAAAAAAGAAAAAAAAGCATTCATAAATCACATGGCAACAACCTGGAAGCAGGCTGTGACCGCAGCCCGAACTAATTTACAGTTGAGCTTGCAGGAGGTGAGAGACAGGAAAAAGGTGGAACATGACCCCCCAGCCTCAAATTAGGAAGCCACAGGAGAATTGCATGCGGATGTTGGTATTTCCAGCAAGAGAACTGCTGCCAGGGGCAGAAGTTAAGACATCCACTTTAGCCAAGTCACCAATATAGCAGAGGCTGGACCATTTAAATAAGAGCAGATTGAGCTCACTGCTCCCTTACAAATATTCACACCACATACTTGGGAACATCTCAAAGCACAAGGATTTGCTCTGGCTCAATACATCTACACCTAGAACAAGAAATAGGGGAATGGAAATATCCTTCTCCACTTGGAAATACCCAAAGGCATAGTTAGTGTGAACGGGAAACTGTGAACCAAATTCACTCGCCTCTCAGCCCAAAGCCCAGGGGTTCATTCAGTTTTAAGAACAGAATCAGCCCAGACCAGCTTGGCATCGGAGATGGCTCCGATCAATGCCGACTGTTTGCAGAAAGTATTTATTTATCCAGAAGCCATTTACAAGTCTGGGAAGATGGTGCCCAGGGCTTCCTCCTCACAGGTGCTCATCCTGACACCTTGGACAACTCCTGCAGGTCCAGAAATTTGTGTTCTGCTCATGAGACAGAGCAAAGCTTTCTCCTTGCACCTCCACAGCACTGTGTTGGAAGGTCTCCAGTGAATGATGTAGACTTCAAGGGAACTGGTAGGTTTATTCCTGTGGCCAATTTTCTTCTCAATGTGCTCAATGCCATCTGCAAAAGCGAGCTATTAGCATGCTGCTGCCACCTCACGCAGCAGATGTGGATGTAGAAAACAGCAAGCGAGATGCAGTAGCTGCCTGGGGTCAAGCAAGAGAGAATATAAAATAAACGTGTCCGAATCACACGATGGCTTGGAGACAAGGGATGAAGCCAGAGCTTTCTGCTAGCAGGTATTTAAAAAAATAATACTCTGCCTTATCAAAAGTTTAGGTCCTGTGTCACACAACAAATGCTTTATGCATATGCTTGGGTAGTAAATGGTATACACAAGTCAGTTGTGAAAGAAAAACATCTCCACTGCTTTGTCACAAGGCTTGATGTAGTAAAATTGTAGCGGGTTTACGTGGCAAGGTTTTGGTAGCAGGGGGCCATAGGGGTGGCTTCTGTGAGAAGGATCTAGAAGCTGCCCCATGTTTGGTAAGGGCCCCACTGCTGACCAGAGCTGAACCAATAAGTCATGTTGTTTTGTGCCTCTGTGAGAGCATATTTAAGACAGGGAAAAGAAACACTGCATCACACAGCAGCTGGGAGAGTGAGAGGAGTGAGGAACAGCCTTGCAGGCGCCAAGGTCAGTGAAGAAGGAGGGGGAGAGGTGCTCCAGGTGCCGGAGCAGAAGTCCCCTGCGGCCTGTGGCGAGGACCACGGTGAAGCAGGCTGTCCCCCTGCAGCCCATGGAGTACCACGGTGGAGCAGGGTTCCACCCTGCAGCCCATGGAGGAGACCCCGGTGGAGCAGGTGGACCTGCACCGACGGAGACTGCGGCCTGTGGAAGACCCCTGCCGGAGCAGATTCTGGGCTGGACCTGTAGCCCATGGAGAGGAGACCACTCGGGAGCAGGTGACCTGGCAGGAGCTGCTGCCCGTGGGGGATCCAGGTTGGAGCAGTTTGCTCCTGACGGATGGACCCCCTGGTACGGACCCATATCTGGAGCAGTTCTTGAAGAGCGGCTGCCTCTGGGCAGCCCACACCGGATCAGTTCAGGAAGGGCTGCATCCCATGGGAGGGACCCCACAGCACAGGGGACGAGAGTGACCAAGAAGGAGCGGTGGAGAAGACGCGCTACAGACTGACCATAACCCCCACTACCCCGTTCTCCTGCGCCGCTCAGGGGGAGGAGGTGGAAGAGGGTGGATGGGGGGGAAGGTGCTTTCGGTTTCTTTCCTTTGTTTTTCACTTCTCTAGCTTGATAGTAACAGGTAATAAATCTTACTATCTCCCTATGCTGAGTTTGTTTTGCCTGTCACGATAATTACTGTGAGATCTCCCTGTCCTTATCTCAACCCTTGAGCCCTTTTCATCATATTTTCTCCCCATTCCTCTTTGAGGAGGGGGAGTGAGAGAGCAGTTGTGGTGGAGCTTGGCCGCCCACCTGAGTAAAACCACCACAAAAATACAAGGGGATTTCTTGCATTTTCTTGCTTGTAGTGGTGGAGTAGAGCCAAGCATCTCGCTGCTCTACCACCTGAAGTCTTCCATGTGAGGTGGAGTGCTCCTTGTGTGGATTAGGAGAGGCTCAGTATGACCAGCGCAGCTTTCTTTCAAGTCTTCCAGCTTTACTTTTTCAATAGAAAGTATGTGTACACATCAAACAACCACTGCCTGGGAGATTTCCTAGGTTAGAACAGCTAAATGCTTGCTTAAAAGAAAAAAAAAAAAAAAAAAAAAAAAAAACCCTGGCCCAGGCTGCCCAGAGGAGCTGGGGGTGCCCCAGCCCTGGCAGTGCCCAAGGCCAGGCTGGGTGGGGCTGAGGGCAGCAGGCCCTGACCATGGCGTGGGGACTGGGGGAGCTTTAGGGCCCCTTCCAACCTAAACCATTCAGTGATTCTGTGGTACCCCACACAAAGCTTGTTTGCAAGGGCTAAACATCCCCAAGGAGCTTCAAAAGCAACAGGACATGACTTTAGAGCAAGGTTCATGCCTTCATTCAACAGGGTTCAACCAAAACAGTCCCTTTATCCTTTAAGATCATTCAAGGGCTTTATTCCTCACGCATAACACAGACATCAGGGCGAACAAAAGCACCTTGACCACCTCCAGACTTTCAGCTGCTCTTAGAGCTATGGGGTCGGGGTGACCGAAAGCTTTGACCACAGTCCCTGTGGAGCACGCGGACTCCTGCCTTACTTCTCTCACGTCACCAAAAATCCCCAGGAGTTTCTTCCACAAAGGTGCTTCCCAGAAGGAAGGGCCCATTTAAGCGAGCCTCCTCTTCTCAGCACAGAGATGTTTTAGGGCCCATCCTCTCACCACATAGGCAGCCTCATTTCCCCAATCAAGATAAATTAGGCAAGCTATTCGTGGGTTGTAGCAATAAATTTAGGACATAGCAGCATGCTGGAAAAACTAGGTACTGCCAAATGGGATAAACCAGCCCATAAAAGCAATTGCATTATAGATGTTATTGAGCTTACTAAAGAGCTTCTAAATTATTAGGTTTGGCTTGATACAACATCCCTGCCTGCCTTGAGCAACAATATATAGGTTTATTGGATTATAAGTTATGGCCAACCCTAGAAGGGCACAAATTAAAAATCTGCTTTGGGAGCATAATTATCATAACGTCACGAGGGGTGATATATGGCACCTCTCTTCTTTTATTCTGCAGCACGGAAATTTCTCCAAGAGCAAAGCATCTTTCCCTAAAAACTAACTAAGGAAATACCCCACAAACCAGAACCTTTACACATCTGCGCAGGGAGATATACAGAAACAGGAGGCAAAAGATCCACTCTGATGATAAATAAGGAAGCAGAGACAGGTCAGACTGAGATCTGAGGACATGGATCTCCACCAGACCACTTGGCTGGGTGATGGAGAAGGCAGGAGAAGAAACTCCTCCAAACAACAGTTCAGAAGTGTGGCCAGATTTCATGAAACACATTACCTTTCCTTGTTACAGCACAGCTGAAGATGATCTAGTTAAATCAGGAGAAAGCATTTTGCCTCAGGAAACGCTGCTTTTATTGGGTTCTGTGAAGGAGCAAACCTGTACCAATGGGGCAGACCAGCAAGAATAGGTTCTGGAAGTTGCAGAGGGTATGTTTGGCTAGAGAAAGTGCCTCTGAGATGTCTATTGAGCCACAAAAGTTGTGTGGAAGGGAAAGACAAGCAGTTTCCACCCTTTTCTTCCCTAGGATTGGGCAAGCATCACCAAGACCCTCAGACATTCATGCAGGTGTGTGGTTTCTATTTCTCCTTCCACATCTCTTACTGTAAGAATATTAAAGTCCTTGGAAGCATCCATGCTAGAAAATAAATTTAAGATGGGGAAAAAAAGTAACTAACAGCAAGAGGGATCCCTTGAATTTAAAAATCCACCCCCAAAAAGCAGGGGACAGAGACAGATTTATTTGTCTTACAAAGACAGCATTGTATGAACACAGAGCAGACATGGGAAGGAGATTTACTGTTTGCTTAGCCCACAACCCAGCCAGCTCTCCATCCTCCACCAGCCCAGTGACTTTACAAGCCCCCCAAAATTCACTTTGTCTAATTTCCCACCCTGTGTGCCCGCTCTAGCCCCGTCTTGTACTCTTTGACTGCAGTTTAATGTTTAGCCTTTTCCAAGGACAAACCATCATCAGATGCTCCAGGGGGGAGAGTCACGGAAAGGCTGAAGGAATCAGCGGGTCTCTATCAGAGTTTGAATAGCAGCCAATAAGTAATAAAAGTGTCTTGAAAACTCCCGTATTGACCATCCTGTACACGGAGCAATGCAAGGGAAAACACTGGGCTCTGATCTCCAGCAGGGCAGGCTGGCCTAGAGCAATACCTTGATGATGTTTTGCTTGGACCACGCGCAAGCCCTAGATGTGAACTCTCCCTGCTTTCTGCAGATTTTCTCTCTTTCTCTATTTCATGTGTGAGAAAGGACATCACACTTGCCCCCAGCCACTGAAGAAATGCTCCTTGACAGCCAAGAGGAAGGTGGTGCTGGCAGTGAGGAAGCCCAGTAAACCTCCCAAAACACAGCCTGAACCTTTTGCACTTCCTCCCCACCTAGAAACAAGGAGGACTGTGCGTGCTGAGGGCTTTCAAGGATTCACCCCCTGCCACAGAGACCAAAAATCTGTATTCTTTAAAGAGCACAGGAAGCAGGTCAGTCCTAGCTTTGGGACCAAAAAAAGCTCCATGAGACCAAGGAAGTGGAGATAAATTCGTATAACAGGTTCATAGAAATCTGTCCCATTTTCCCTAAAAACCAACACAAGGAAAGCTCTTCCAGAGGACGTGTAATTATTAAGTTCACACAAGAGCACAACCAAGCAGACCTGGGCTGTATCTGTATCTGCTCCTACCTGCAGTTCAGAAACAAGGAAACAAAAGGCTAAGCCTTGAATATTTCATGAGTCTACGACTCAGACACCTCTTTACTGCTTTAAGGCACGATCCTGTATGAGAGCTCACAAAAAAATGTGCTTCTTGCATCAAGCCCTCACAGGATGCCTACATGTGTTTGGGTCTGAGATTACAGCGGTAGATACACTTCATAGGCACAGACAAGTCCTTGCATCAAGATAACCCAACCTATTTCATCCTCCCACGAGCCTTCTCAGGTTCTAAACAGAAGTAACATTCTCAAGACAAGACTGATCTGGATAATTTGGTTTGCAATATTCCCAAAGCTTATCAAAAGATGCACAGTGGCCCTGAAGCTGTCTTTCAAGCTTAGAGCCCACAGAGGTGAAGTCTCTATTCACAGACAGCAGATCAATCCTGACACACTCTCTAGACCTCTGAGAAAATTAAAATCATTTTTAAAACCCAGCAAACACTGACATCTGGAATTTTACCGCAACAGGACCCCGAGGAGGATGAATAGGTGCAATTTTGCAGACAGGAATGACACTGCAATGGAGGATTCCTTCACTACCATTTAAAATAATTAGATTCATATGTATGTAACCCTCCTCCCCCAAATTATATGAAAGCAAATCTACTGTAGAAAGCTATAATAAATATAAAGCAGTAGCCAAACATGCAGGAAGCACGTGAATTATTTCACAAGCTTTCATCATCGGTGTTAGTGTCCTTAGAGAGTAAATATGGCTTAATAATAAAGTCCTCCTTAAGCAAAATTTTGGGATGCCAAGAAAAATAAACCATAATCCTATTTCAAGCCAGTGCTATAATCATAGGCAAAAGTGTTTAAACAAAGCTCAAGAAGTTGATGCATGAATTACTAAGCTCAAAACCTTTTTGTGCGTCCTCTGATTCGGTGAAAAAGAGCATTTCATCATACTCCCATAAGCAAGTCAACAGTCCAAAAATTTGCCATTTCATTTTGCCACTACCTTTGTTCAATGATCTTTTCCCCCAATCGTGTCTACATATTTAGTTTTTCTCCACTTACTAATCCCTTCCTGCTTTGAATTGGTCTCTGGCCACCCAGGAAAGAGAGAGTGAGCTCTCAGTTTTGGGAGAGGTTGACTCTTCTCTCCATGAGGATCGCACCAGTTCATCCTCTCAACTCTATGCAAAGCAACCCAAAAAAGCAAGTTCTGTCTCTAGGAATATTAATTCTAGAAAAAGGGAACAAACTCTGAGGGGAGGTTGGAAAACAAAATTCCAAATCCCCAGGACCCTCTCAAAGCTTCCTAAAGCCCCACAGAAAGGGCACTTTAGCACCTTTTCCTTTTTTTTTTTTTTTTGAAGTCAAGAGACAAACAATTATTTCACTTTTCTAGAGTTCCCAGAGTGATCACTATTGCACAAGATAATCAAAAGGCAACAAGAGTAGATAGCTCCTTTGTCATTATGAATTGCTAACTAAACCTCCACTGCCACTCCCCATCAATTCTCTCTAAAGCCAAATATTTTGGGGTTTTTAGCTGCATTTTCCTACTCTATCCAAGACCTGGGGGGAAGTAGACAAAATGCAAGAAACTACATGCAAGTTAAAATGCTTGCGAGACATTTCTTGTCTTTAGCTAATCTACTCAGTTGTGAGCCACAGCTGAATAAAGCCAAACAATTTGTGATTAAATTGCAGTATAGTGATTTGCAGTTACAGGTGCTTTTACCACAGCTGCCTTAATGCATTTGTTAAACTATCCCGATCCTGACACAAAAATAGAAAGGATTTTGGTCTTGGTCAGATGGGAAATGCTTAAATTGTTCTTTGCAACTCTTTAATGTCCTTAGAAGGCAGCCTCATTATTTTAAGTGCCCCTTAATCAAGGTGCTCCAGCAGGCTGGTCATCCAGCCTCCATCTGCAGCATTAAGTGCACGATGACAAATAAAGGGCGCTCCTTTTATCTGGGGACACTCCCAGTTTTGCAAGTGTCTTGGTACCTCTCTGACGTTTGGACCGTCCCAACTCAAACCAGCATCAAGGCAGGATGTGCACAAGGGTTTGCCACCGAACTGGAGACAGGCAAGAGGTTTTTGGAGTGTCCCAATATCCTTGCAGCATCAGAAATCAATTTTTGCACCAGTCTTTGAAAACAATGTAATCTTATGCCATGGTAGAGTGAGAAAGTTATATTCCCCTGCTTCCAATCTCACTCTTTCTTCTCTTCAGCCCATTGATCTTAGAGCTGGACTTTGAGAAGAGCTCAATTCATTCATCACTGCTCAACTCATTTGAAAAAACAACTATGACTGTCTTTTCCATTGAGAGGTTAATAGAGAAGACAGACCATGCATGACCAAAATCTTGCCCCCACACCCTTTGTAGCTTGCATCTGTGATACCCAAAGGGCAGCAAGGCAAGGTCTGGAGGGAGCAGTAAAATCACTTAATAGCAACACCAGCTGAGACAGGGAGAAATGTCTATGCCAAAAGCCAAGAAATGCCAAAGCACCAGACCTTATCCTTACACACAATACAAGGGGAAGCGTTCATGTTGCTAGAGATGCTCTTTTCTAACCCGAAACTCTTATGCTAAGACACTGAAAATCCAATCAACCAGGCAGAACTTAGAAGTGCTTTTTCAGAATGAGACAGTACACAAAAAAGAAGCAAATACAATTTATTTATTCTTTTTAGATTTTTGCCTGCATGAATCTGTAAAAGCCATTGGTTTGGAACCTTTTATCTAGAATATTTTTTACTCCAAGCATTTCTCACAGGCCTTGGAAGATCTGATCTTGTGCATACCGAGGGTGACACTGGATACAGCACCTTTGGAGCCATGGAAAAAGCAGGAATGCTCAGAGCTAACAAAGGATGTATAAGCATCAATTCCAAAAGCCATGGCTCCCATCAGATGAGAAAACCTGAAGAAAGGTCCTACACCCTTTAGAGACCAACATCTCACTCATACTGTCCCCCAGAGCAGAGACTACAGAAAAACAGAAGCTCGGTAAAGAAAGAGGAGGAAAGGAAGACGAGGAAAAAAAGCAGTCTCTAGACCCAACCCCTCAGTGCTATGATGGAAGCAGGCTGGATGCAATGATAAAAGCGCACATTAAGTGCATTGGCAAGGTGCTGCTGAAAAGCAGCAGGTCCGTCCCCTTCATAAACAAGAGCTGTGGCAGAACAGGAGCTATGGACAGGAGCTGAGGACTGCTAAAGCAGAGCTTTGGGCTGGAGCAGCTCTGCTGTGGAGCCAGGCTGAGAGAGCTGGGGGTGGTGGGCCTGGGGAAGAGAAGGCCCCGGGGAGAGCTGCCAGCGGCCTGCCAGGGCCTGCAGGGGGGGCAGGAAAGCTGGGGAGGGACTCTTGGTCAGGGCTGGGGGGACAGGACGAGGGGCACCGGCTGGAGCCTGGCAGGGGGGAGGCTTCGGGGAGGCGTTGGGAAGAAATTCTTCCCTCTGAGGGCGCTGAGGCCCTGGCCCAGGCTGCCCAGAGGAGCTGGGGGTGCCCCAGCCCTGGCAGTGCCCAGGGCCAGGCTGGGTGGGGCTGGGGGCCCTTACCACAGCAGGGGGTGAAATTAAATGGGCTTTAAGGTCCCTTCCAACCCAAACCTTTCCATGATTCTCTGACAGGAGCCCACCTGCCAGCTCGGTGGAGCTAGCCGCACGATGCTCATTGGCCCTCTTCCAGAGAAGCTGGAGCTTTAGCTACCAAAACACATGTCAAACAAATGGCTACTGAACAGAAGTTTATTTGGCACAAGACATGGGAAGGACGGGGCCAGGACAGAGAGAGAAAGGGTAGAGGAGAGCATAAAAGAGAGCATTATATACACCCATCACAGGTAGTTACAACACTTGATACCTGCTTACGTAGAACATGAAAGAGCACAGCTTTTATGCAGCTGGTACTGTGCGCTGATCCAAGAGATATGCTCTGCATGCCATGATCACATTATCTTAGGAACAGAAGAGGACAAAAACCTCTGGTCCTGCCCATCCAACCCCAAGTCTGAATCGAATGCTGCTATATTTGACAGGCCAATGAAGTAATTCAGTTTTCTTCCTGCACGCGTGATCGCAGAGTCATCATCATCTTCACAGCAAGCAGCAGCAGCTTCAGGTTAAATAAACAAACCAGAACGTTTTCAGAGTTGGTTTTGCAGCACCAACCACCCCTGAAAACTACGTTCCCTGGGGCTCCAGAGCTCTCTAAAAAGTAGTACTTAAAAAAATATGCAAACAACCTTCTTCCTTTAAAAAGGAGATGAAGGTAAAGGAGATGAAGGATTCCCAGCTAGCTCCAGGGAGGTAGGTGGTCATTGTGCAATCCCCTTCTCGCACATTAAACCAGACCTGGGCTCTCCATCCAGGCATTTGGCTCCAGCCCCCTCCCTGGCCAAAGGCACACATTCAGACAGCCAAGAACCAGGTAACAATTCCCATGTACGTGCTCATGAACAGCCATAGGGTACAAAAGACTATACATGTTGCAGTCAGTCCCAGACCCGACAAACCTCTTGAAACCCTCCTAGCAGCCTGTAAACCAGCCTGAACGACGGACTGCTCATAGAAAGAGAGCTCAGAGGAACCAGCTAAGATCAGGGCCTCCATTACACAAAACATCATCATTCCTATCCCTCAAAGGACAAAAAAGAAATTGACTTTCTGGAGATACCCGGATGGCATTTCATGTAGCACTTGTCTTGCATCTCTAAGTGTTTTTCTACCTACAGGAGGGACATAGTTTTGAAGACCATCACTTGCAAAAGTTTGCCTTCAGCTCCGTGTCTAGAGACCTTTCCTGATCCCAAATCCCTCTCCTTTTCAAAGCTTTCCTTAAATCTACAGTTTTGTCACCACCTCTGTAGTCTCTTGCCTTCCAGCATGGAAAAAAGGTGATTTTTAAGCGTCCAAATAATGTTTGCAAAATTAACTTGATCCTCCTCACTCTGCCAGATGGTCAGCCTTGTTTTTACAGGCTTTATAGTCCCCATACATTTCAGCACACGGACCTAGCTCCCCCAATTCACCCCCAAAACCTCCAAGGCTCTTTTAGCCAGTGCAGCCATCCGAGCACGCCAGATCAGATGGTGGGTGACACGAGACACTGAGCACAGCAGTGAATTGATTCAGTCTCATGGGTCGCCTGCATAGCAAGCGAGAGGACTTCTCAAACAACAGTCACGTGTTAAGCAGGAGGAAAAATGGGGAAATTCCTTTGTGGGTGTTGTTTTTGGGGGCGGCACCACAAGGAGGGATGCTCGCACCTTTAGGTACTGCCGCTATAAATTAAATGTGGGCACAAACAGCAGCTGCACAGATGGGCTCGGAAGTGACGTGGGTGGCAACATTCACTATCACACAGCAGCTGGGCTTGTCACTGACCCAGGGTGTTGAGACAGCCCAAATTTGGCACAGCTCCCCCTGACCCCTAGCTCCCTGCCAAGCGTACACCTGGCCAAAGCCAGCCCCTGTGTTTTGTGCAATGGAGTGAGGAAAACCACAATATCCATTCCCTGCAGCTTCATTTGTGGAAGAACAAAGGATGCCAAATACTCATATGAGAGTCCAACACTATTATACTCATCACTTCAGTGCACTTGCAGCCCGTGAGCTGTATTTGCTAAATCGCATCTCTTCTCTGGCCTTTGACATGCTTTTATGCTGTTATCATCACCTCCCTCCACCATGATAGCAGCAGATACACAAAGCACTGCAGATCAGCAGAGAGAAGAAACCAGAGCTGCAGAGCTCAGGTAGGTTTTAACTTGCTCCAGAGGAGGACACAAACATACACAGAAGAAATAACAGCCTCAAATTATTCTTTTTTTTTTTTTTTCCCCCCACCAGGAGCTTCCATCCAATTTTAACACCCACTGCCCAGCAATATCTGGGCAGGTTGGTCCTGAAGAATTTGCTCACACACTTTAAGTAAAAAAAACATTAATAACGTTTCCCAGCAGCAGGAACGCATTCTGCCTGTTTCTGGGAAGTGCCTGAATGCCACCTAGTTCTTTTCTTTATGGAAGTCAAAGCAGGGGAAAAACAATCTGTCTGATGTCGTAAAATCAGCACCATCAGGAACAAGAGTACAAGAACTCATTGTCCTCATCAAACCAGTAGTGAAAAACAGATATCTGACTTTAAAAGAGTTTGCCTTTAAACAGTCTGATGTTTCTTAGCATGGCAGCTCCTAGGAGAAAGATTTTGGCTGTTTCCTTGGCAGAGGAGGGGATACCACGAGCAAAAAAAAATTAAAAAATAATAAAAAATACAGAAAAACAGACACAAACAGAGCAGAGAAGGAAAGGAGAAGGTGTACACTGTCTAAATTAAAACCAGAAAGCAACGTGTAATTTTAATGCTGAAGAAAACAGTTCATTCATGGCAACATTAAAACGCTAAACAAGCCTGCTTTGCTGGTGCATTGCAGAAGTGGTGAAGCTGGGGCCTTTTCTTTTCCTCCTGTTATTTTTTTTGACCTCAGATCCTCTGGAGGCCTCTAAAGGGTTGTTCCCAGCAGGGACTCTGCCCTTATCCATGGCCATCCCTCCAGAGGACACCACTGGGCATCACCCCCAGGGCTGGGAGACCTTTGTCCCTGGACCACGTTCACCCTCCCACCTTCACCGCAGACTCCTAGAAGAGGAAAGTCCAGAAGCTGCTTCAAAAAAACCATTACAGTATATCATTGCTTTCTGCTTGCTACATTAAGCACTTACACTCAGCATTACAAGGCACCTTTGTGAAACACTTCAATCAGTTTTAATGATTATAATGGGGGCTTCAGCAGTCATTCCAGCCTCTTCTAGCTCTCTAATAGCTTCAAGCATTGGTTGCAAGTGTTTAAAATATCAGATTTTATTTGTTTCCAAGCCACAGAGGCACTGGACTAATAAGAAGTTGAGTGCTGACCTCTCATAGAGCAGCTTTACTGCTAACCTCTCATAAACCAGTTTATGTGCAAACACCAGCAGTTGTTTCCAAAATTTCCCTCCGGTACAACATCCAGTGCTGCCGCTGGGAGTCGTTTGTAAAGCAAAGGTTGCCAGAAGATAAAGCAATCTGCTCCAAGGACAGCATCGTAAGGGTAAGATGAGTATTCTCATTTGCAGACTAGTCAGAGGGAATGAAGGTAGGAAAGGAAGAGAGGTCTTCATCTCCAGAGATGCCTCAGTGCTTTACAATATAGCCCTCAATAAGCAGAATGGGTGCGAGTCAGGTTCTGGTGCTGGTCCTGAAAACAAAATGGGTCCAAGAGCATCCTACACGCAGCACAGAAGCAAAGGTCAATGGAAAAGCAACCAGCAACTCGCTCCAGCGGCCCTTGGGGTTGCTGCAAACTACGTCACCCCATCGCCTGGTGACAGGGTGTCACCATCCATCAGGTTTTGCGCTTGCTCAGCATCGTTTCAAGGCAGGAGCATCTGACTCGAGGTGAACCCATCCATCACTGCCAGCAGCCACGGAGGCAAATTGCATTCCCCTGGGCAGCCGGTGCACCCGGCTCCAGCAGCTCGCATTATCCACACCGGCAGCAGCACTTCCAGCAGCTGCTAATGACAGGCTGGAGAACAAGTGATAATTGATAAGGAAAACAACTCAGGAGCACAGGCAGTGAATTATCTCATGAATCACACCTAGACAGCGTGGGCAGAGAACTTTTCTAGACCTTAACACTGTTGCAAAACGTAATTGTTTAGTTCCAGTTGACTCAATGCCTTGAAACATCCCTACAGGTCGATGCAGATAGGGACTAAAAACGTGTCCTGTGTTGGCATAGATGAGAATTCCCTCTTGCCATCAACACCCTGATCCCTTTAGTAATGGTCCAAGATTAAAAGAATGCCCTGACAATTTGTTTGAACACAAAGAGCTAAAACTCAAGGAGCCAAAGTTAAAACAAAAACATGAAAAACGTGGTAACTGGGTGCAGAACTGGTTAAAAACACTCAAAAATAATATTCGAAACAAGATAACTGCGGGGAGCCTCAGCCAGAGCCTCCCTTCGAGGCCCTGTTGTATCAGTCAGACAACTGCCACAAATTGGCAATTGAAATGTTAATGAGGACGGGCTCCTGCAATCAGGGACTCTGTAATTTAGACTGGAGGACTTGCGTTTTGCCAAAGAGACAAGGAACAGAATAGGAGCATCCCGTTCCCCAAGGCAGGTGCGGATTCATGATGGAGTCACAAGGTGCCTTTGCCTCCAGCGAGCATCCACCGCCCAGAGCCCCAAACCAAGCCCGTGCACAAAAACACCTCGCCCCCAAGCAAGATTCCCAGTCCCTCTCCTTTCCACACAATGTTTGAGGCTGGCAGGGAACTCTGGAGGTCGTCTGGTGCCAGCCCTGCTCCAGCAGGGCCACCCCGAGCAGGGGGCCCAGCCCCACGTCCAGGCAGCTGCTGGAGATCCCCAAGGAGGAACCCCCAGCCCCTCTCTGGGCAGCCTGAGCAGAGCCTGGCTCTGTCCCCTCAGCACTCCCCTAAATGTGTTTCCTGCAAAGCCAGGCTAGAGAGACAAAAAAAAAAAAAAAAAAAAAAAAAAAAAAACCACTTTGGCCAAAGTGAAAGAAGAGGGGGGAAAAATGGAAAGAGATGGTTACTTCTTCATTCTTCCCCAGCAGTAACTGCTGAGGTGCTCTCCACAGGTCTGCTTTTAAGCAACAAGACCAGCAGAGAAAATCTTTATTTCCTAGAGCAGGAAAAAGTGCTTTCTTAAATCTTGCAGAAGTTTTTAGGAAACGGAGAAAGGAATAACTTCAAATAATTTATCATGGCTACTGCACAGAGAAGTTCATCCGCTGATCCCTGCATCTGAGCACAGAAACATTCAGCCACTATTTCCCCAGGGAGATTTGGTCTCAGGGTGAAGAGATCAGGCCTGGAGAACTGCTCCTGCAGATCTCGCAGCCCTTTAGGACACCATGTCCCATAAGTAAGTGTTCGTACACTTTCTGCCACTCCAAATAAACCTCTAGACACTTTGCATACGCCAGGCAGGTGTTAAGCACTTCCATTAGAAGATCTCAGGAGGAAAAGGGTTCTGACAGTTCTTCAGCCACACGCCACAGAAGGAGACAGAAAGAATCCTAATAAACTCATACGTATGCAAACATCCAATGAGACAGATTCTACTTAAAATGCTAGAAAAACAGATAAATCAATACGTGATGCCTACTAAGGCTTATACACGTTGCATGCATTCCTACCTTATTTCCAAACCTCATCGTGGGTGGCGTTGCCCCCAGCCACACTCAACTTCAAGTCACATCACCTAAATATGGGCAAAAGCACATCTTTTTGGCCAATGCAACATTCATTCCCCAAACAGTGGTATGAACTTTAATGACTTCATCATACCTCCAGCACTTTCACCACTCTGGAGATAAACGTGGGGAAGCATTAAATGCCATTTCCTTGATATCAGATCAGCCCTCCCCCATTAGCAGATGAGGAAGAAAGATTAAATTGCCACCTTGAAAGCCAAAGACAGAATGATGGGCAATAAAAAGGCCAGATCCCAAGCCTATATTTAATTCACCAGCACCCCACCAGATCTATCATTCAGGGTTTTTATTATCATTAAAAAAGAAACAGACAAAAAAAACACAGGAAAAGAAATACAGAATATTAAGGCAAGAAGCACAGGCACAGTCCAGGCTGCTTAGAAAGATAAGATGACAAAAAAAAAAAAACCTTAGGAACAAGCACATTTTTTTTCATTCAATGAGTTTCAGTCTTCACACAACAAAACACAATGAAATGCACTGAATCATGGTTTATTAGCATAACGCTCGGCTCTGCCGTCATACTCCGGGTCTCGCTCAGAAAAGCCAGGCACGAAGCAAGCAGCTCCCTGTGCCCCGAGGAATTAGCAGCTCGTGGAGATTTGGCAATAGGGCCTGAGGAAACACCTTGCAGTCTGGGATGGGGATGTTCTTGGCAAACCAGCAGAAAAGGTAGTAAAGCTAGCGATAAGCATCAAAGCAAACGCACCATTCTTTATTTTAATTTATTCAAAAAGCCAGAGCAAAAGGAGCAACGAAGAGCAGCAGCTCCCATTAGTACTACGGCTTCCCCATGCAGGAACAAGCCTGGTAGCAAAAACTCCCGGGTGGTTTTCTTTCACGTCAGTCATTTACTTTCTGAAAGCTAATCAGCTCAGACACAACCAGGCAGGGAAAGGTTTGAGCCAAACAGCACGTCCCTCTCCAGCCCAGCCACCAGCTCAACATCACCACTGCTCTGCTGGCCTGAGGGAACCCGACACAAGCTCAAAGAACCCATTGATTTCGGAAAACTGGAGAACCAGACGAGTTTGCATTTCATATTAATAGACCGACCGTAAATTCAGCTGGTCCCTCACCTCAGGCTTCATCAGACAAGGCAGGCTACATGACGCAAATTACCTCGGTGATACTGATTTTTCTGCCCATTTGTAATGCTCTGGGGAGAGGCTGGGGCAGTGCAGTTGCTATTCAAGGAGCACAGGTATCACCAGACTCCATCAGAGGAGCAAGATCTTGATCATGCAACGGCCTGGATAACAAACACTGCAAAACACAGGGCACACAGACAGGTCTCAAACCCTACCAGAAAGACAAATGCAGAATTTAGGTTGAAAGAAATCACCAAATGCAGATGTTTGGCTTAACATTATCCAACAACTATGACAGAATATGGACTGTTGATTATGAGGGTGTTATCCTACATCCAGATCAAACCATGGTGGGATGAAATCAGGATGAATCCATTGCATCACCTCTACCTACAACCTAGAATTTAGAAATGGGGGCTGAAGGCAAAGCACTCCCCACCCCACCTGCTGCGCCATCACTTCATGCATTGGCGGTAGTTGGCATCCCTTCACATCCACGACCCTAATTCATAACAAGGGCTGCACAATCACAGAGCTGAGCTGTATGTCCTGCACCATGGCCCAGGCTACACCTGGGAATTGTAGGAATGGTCCCTTACAAGCTCTGCTGCACAGCCACCTCCTGCCTCCCATGGGAGAGGGCGCATCCACCTGGGACGTGCCCCTGTGCAGCACCACAAAAGACATGCTTTAGGCTGGAAGTACAACAGTAAAAGGATTTTGAGGAAGAAAAAAAGAGGAAAAAACACCGAGATCACCCATTTTCTTCTGAATTAAGAACTGTTGCAGATCTAAAACCTGTGAAAGCAGATACTGGTCCTACACGTCAATCTACTCACTGGTTATTCCCACTGAACACAATTAAAAGCCTTAAGCATGGCCAGAGGCTGACTGGTAAGCACTTTATCTAGGACATCCTCTCACGTAACATTTCCTTATGTATCAAAAGATGAGTTTGTTAGAGGAGAGAAGGCCGTTGTCCTCATTAATATGAAAGCCCAGCTGGGTGCTCTAACTATCATTAAGCTGTAGGGAGGGAATTGCCTGGGAGAACGCCAACTCAGGCTGACAAATATCCACCCTTTCCCCAGTTCTCTCCCCAGCCACGGGAAGGCTGCACAGCAAGAGCAGGCATTTATTTACACAAGAGATGCTTTACTTTGTTGCGTCTGGCCATTGCTCGGTTCATAAATTGCAGTTTCTGGACAAGGGCTGAAAGACTGTCTACACCTCTCCTGTGCAAAACCTTTCCAGACGCCTGGCTGGGAGCAGAGACCCAGGCTGCGAGGTTGGCCAATTTTAGGACATTACCCAATGCTCTGAGTAACTATTTACGGGACAGCTTTGAGCAGAGTGTGTCATCTGTCCCAAAGAAATTCATTTTCCAGCTATCCCTCCAGGTTCGTCCCAATGAAACCACAGGAGGACGCTGACCTAAGAGCACAGGTTTCTTTAATGGTGTTTTGCTGTCACTTTAGCCCAGGGTGGGCAGGAGGACTATTTTTGCTTCATTTTCTCAGCTGCCTTTTTATAAGAAGTGCCAGGCCACCTCCCATTTAGCTTAATACATTTGCAGAGCTCAGGCTGTCCCCAGCACAAAAATCTCTCATCGCAAGGCCAGAAATAAAATTGGAAGTACTGGCAACCCAAGTTTTCAACAAGTGCTGGTGAAAACTACCCATAACTTCAGAAATACTTTCTCTCAAATGAATTTCCATACACCACAATCACAACCAGTCCAAGTCAAAGAAAACACAGAAAATGATTTATAACTCTTATTGAAATAATAATACAAGACAACCACACACGAAACAGGTAACTTTTTCCTCTGGCTCTGACTTAAATAACTGAATGTATAAAATTCCTCCCAGATCTCTGCTTGAAGGCTTATGCATACACAAAGGATGTATTTCACAGACTTATCTGCCACCCATAAACATTGCAGTTTATCATGGAAACAGTGACAGGCTGCTGCAGAGGAGCCAACGCTAGAGCTGATGAAATTAAACCCAGTGAGAATACCCACTGAATTACAGAGCACGGAGTTATTCAAAACCCCATCCCAGCCAGCCAGGGAAGATGGGGAAGGAAAAAAAAATAATGACCATTTCCCAGCTTGGCTGGAAGTTTTAAAGGGATATTGTTGAGAGTTAGGCTTATATTCCAGAATCAGTAACACAGATTTAAAAAAAAAATAGAATAACAAAGTTTGTGGTTTTATTTTTTTTAGGGAAATTTTTACTCCAATGGCAAAATGGGCTGGTCACTCCTGGAGGAGCCAAGCTCCCCACATCACCTGCTTGATGGTAGAGAAACAGTGCCCTGCGATGATTTTTTTTTTTTTTTTTGTGCCAAGCATTGCAAAGAGGACCCAGGCTGGCAGACAGCTCTTGTCTCTCTCCTTCTGGACGTATTTACACTACCAGCCTCCTGGGAAATATTCAGCTATTTCCATCAAAACCAGACCCATAAACACTCAGACACCTCCTCCTGGTGTCTGTGCTGAACATGCCCTGGCATCCCCTTCCGCCACCAGGGCAGAAGTCTCATCACACCTTCCCCCAATACAGCTGCATCGCACCAGACCTGCCACAGCATCCCTAAGGAGCTGGGATGAAAGCAGCAGCAGCTTGTGCCACCCAGAAAAAATAAATAAAAAATAAAAAAATGTAGACAAGCTGTAGGATATCAGCACGTTACTCCTTTGGTTAAAGGCAGATATGGGTTTACTGCTGAGCAATAGAAAAATATAATAAAGTGTCCAGATCCAAAAGCTTCATCAATTGGAAAAGCTCTTTGTGAAATAAACACTTGGGATTCATTTCCCCTAGTTCACACATTACAGCACCCACAACCTAATGTTCTTTACCAATGCTGGCTGTCTCAGAAAACAAAATGATTCATGAGCAGCTTGCAGCTTGGCTCTGGGTCGGACGTGAACAAACTGTGGTGATTTGGATGAGGCCAAATTTGGGTGCCCAGTTCGTGCTTCTGAGCAACCAAGATGCAAAGTAACCCAACCATGCCATACATGAACTGGAAGTGGGAAGAAAAAGCGTTTTACTTGTTTCAGACCCAGTAAAACATGTGTTTCCTAAAAATATTGCAAAGCTGGTATTTAGCATGGTGTCCCTTAGCAGAACTAAACTATATTGAAAAAAAAGTCTTTACAGAGTAACAAGACAACTCCAGCAAAAGTACATGACCCAGAATTTATTTCTACTCCCACAAAGGTAAGCTCAGCCTGAGAAGGGCTCAGAGCAGCAGAACAATATCTTAGATTAACAGGTATGTGACAAAGCCTGTATACATAAGGGGGTTCCTGCTCCAACCATGCATAAAATTCTCCGGTGTTCAAAGGAAATGTGCTCAGAAATTACCCTAATGCCATTTTATTACTCTAAGGCAGTACTGTACCCATCCAAAATAATCTCACTAGAAAATGTCCCCCCACACACACACACCAGATACTTTCAATTGGAAATGTTTTTCTGCTCACTTCCCAGGCGAGTTGATAGACATCGGGTAATTAAAATCAAAAAGTGCAGCTAACTATTGGACCAGACACACATCCTTCCTCACTTCTGTTTTATTTACTTGTCTTTCTACTTGCTTTCCTCTTCCCCAGGCTTTGTCTTAAGGTTTTACAAGTTTCACTGCTTCAGGACAGCAGCCACAAAAGTAACTCAACCTCTTAAGCACAAAACAGATCTGAAATTCAGCCCTTTTTCTTTAGCTAAAGAGTGCTGCAAGGAACAAAAAGGGCTGGGTGGGGAAGAGCCAGGAAGGAAAGAAAGGAGCAAGACTTCCCACTAGAACTCATCCTCCTTTCAGAGGTACAACCCCAAAATTTGGCTTCTTTTTGCCAGCTTTTCATGCCTCAGCTACAAAAACTATTGTTATGGACTACCTGGAGCAAGGCTGATGGGCAGCTGGATGGCAACCTGTATTGCCTTCACCTTCTTCATCCTTCTGTCATTCATTAGCTCAAATACCTGGCCATTAGAAAACTTTCTTGTCTTGATACATATTAGCCACGTGAATTTCTTATCACCCACGCACAAACTTCAGTCCTTCTCTTGCTGTATTCTGGGTGTTTTATTTCTGAGGTCCGTGGATCCCCAGGTGTGCTTTAATCAGTTTTTGTTGAGGACAGCCGAGATCAACTGGATCTGTCCCTCAGGCTGCTCTTAACCCCCATAAAGCAAGGGTGCCAGGCAAGTTGCAGCCTCTCTATACTTATTTTTAAAGTGGGATGAACAAAAGAACAAGGCTAATCTTCCCAGCAGGAGAGCACATTTCCCCAGCCCATCCTGGATCAGACCAAAAGCTCAATCCCCTGTCCTGTTCCCTATCACCTCTGCACCCTCATGTCCCCCTAAAAAAGGGACATCCTCCCAACAGCTGTACTGGCTTGCTTCCATCATTAAGGGGAACGTAATACTACACCATCGTCAATGGAGGAGATTAAGTGGACCCTAGCATGTGGACCTCCTCTACTGGGGTGAAAACCCTAGAAAAAGGGCTTACTGAGTACACAGGCTGCAGCCCCTTGGCCAACACCTCCAAAAACTCTTGCTGAGGCTCTGTCTGCACATTGCCCCCTCCATTTATTCCTCCCCTTCCCACCCAAGGCCCAGCTTATCTCCTTTTCATCTTCCTCTTGGCCAAATTGACCAACCAGTGCACTGGGAAGAGGAGATGCCCAGGGACCCCAAGGTTCATGTCTCATTCCATGTATTCATCACTGGGCAGCGTCCCCTGCTGTAAGCACTACGAGCAGGAAGAGATCTTCCAGTGAGGACCCCAATTCAGATACAAGGCAGCTCCTGAGTTCCCAGGAATTCCTCAATGATCAGTTTTCAGACCACGAGGCATTTTCCAGTGACATTTCCAGTGGCATTTCAGAAGCAAGCTGGTGGCACAAGGTGACTCCAGATGAGCACAAGCAGCTTTATGGAGTAATGCTACGTTTTTTTATGGAGCAATGTTTCATGGTTTTGCATCCAAAAAGTGCTTGCCAAAAGCCCAGAGAGAGAAGGGAGCACAACCAGGATGATCTCCTGCCTCTCTCCAGCATCAGTCATTGGACCCTCGCAGAGACAGGATGCCGGGTAAAATGACCTTTGGTCTGACCCAGTTGGCAAGATCTACAAGCTTGCACTTTGCTTGACGAGACATCGCCCTGTCAGTACACAGACTTATTAATTCCCATGTGATGGGGGATCCAGAGGGCAAAGACATATCTGCTAACAAAAGCCATTGAGCAAGCTAACACAAAATGCTTTCTCCCCCATCTTTGGGGGCAATCCAGTGACCTGAAAGACTATAATAAGAGACTTAGAGCAGAGAAAACTGAAGTCTCTCTCTTTTAAGGGGAAAAATCGATAAGATCAGAGCCCTGCCCAGCCTCCACATGCCCAGTTAACGTGAACAGAGACCGTCTGAAACAGTGGACAGTGACATGTCAGATTTACCAGCGTGAGGTTACAGCTCTGCTTCCCAGAAACAAGGGTGCACTTGTTTCTCTATCTGCCAGACAACGGGACGCTTTGTGCAAGTCAAAGAAATCATGTATTTTTCTAATACTTGACATATGGAAGGGATTTACTTATTTTTGCCTGTAAAAGATTTAAACGGGTTCAGTGCACTGCCAGAGGGGAACCAAATGAAGTCACAAACTTCAGCAGCAGCTGAGTATCCAAAGCCAGCACCCATCTGGAGAGAGGACAGACGTTTTCCTTGCAGAATTTTTTTTTTTTTTTTTTTAACCGCTCAAGGACTGAACATAGAGGGAAAAAAAAGCCAACCAGCATGGCTATAATGTAAGTGCTGGGGTTTGCTCATCACACAACAGCCTTACAGCCACAGCAGTGCCACACTTGCCAAGCACAGATAAAACACGCCGAAGCATAATACAACAGCATCAAGGCAGGTTTCGTTTTGCATTGCCCCATTTATCACTCCCTTCTTGCTGAAGAAGCAGGAAACCCTGATGGCAGCAGACAAATGCAATAAAATCGCTCGTTCAGACTCGGGCGCATTGCTAATAACCCTTGCAAACACACACACACTAATTCACATCGACCCCAAGAACAGCAATGAAATGAGATATCCTTTTCAGATATCACTCAGCTAAAAGCTACTCCACCACACCCAGCTCAGCTTCAAGCTCTTGGCCTTCCTGGCGAGGAAAACACCAAGACACCAGTGCAGCTCGCAGCAGCACGGTTTGCTCAAGCTCTGCAGCGGTTTAGGTGGTTATGAACTCAGCTTGTTAAGCAAACCCTAAAGCAAGGCATAGCAGTGTGTTCTGAATTAGAGGAACCAGGAGGTGGTTTGTTTTTCCAGAGAGGCCAGCATAGCTGAGTCAAAAAAAAAAAAAAAAAAAAAAAAAAAAAAAACAGATAAGAGCAGCTAGCAAGAATGAAAGAACAGCTTTGCGGTGAAACCAGAAGTCTGGGAGAGCGGAAAAGCCAACGCGCTCTCTTCCTCCACCATTAACCAGTGGTGTTCAGCCTGGCAATGGGGCTGATGGCACTGGAGTCTTGCACGACACCAAAAAAATAAGCATCACCCCAAACTTCTCAATCAGGAGAGGGGTTGCTTGCTTCTAGTAGAGAGGAGTGCCCCAGCTTCCCATCATGTTCCTTTGCTAAGTGTCCCACTGATTTCCTCCGGTTGAGATAAGCAAGTTTTATGACTTTTGGGAAGCTTGCTTCAGGAAACCACACGAGGAAGTTAACCACAGGTGACTCAATTTTTAAACAGAGTCAGAACGCTCCAAGTTTAGAAGACTTTAAACAAGACCTTAAGGTGCGTCTTATGATTTTTTTTTTATTTTTATTTTCTCCTTTTTCTTCCCCCTCTCTTATAATTGTCCCGGTAAAAGGGCCTCTTTTGACAGTATTGAAGTCAATTGATTCTCAAGTGCTGGCTGACGTCATGTGCAAAAAAGCACGCTGCCAAACAAAGGCTCAGAGCCGCGTGTCAAGGAGAACATGACAAATTATGGGTTCAGACCAGTTCATCAGCTCTTCCCTGTTAACAGCTCATTGTAGAAGTGGCACGAAGGGATAAAAAAAATTTCAAGCTTGAGATGAGCTACAAGTATCAGCCACTGAAAAGCTTATTAAAACCTCAAGCCCTAGACAGCTTCTCCTTGCACATCTCCTACTGTCACTTCTACCCTTGAAATCACACTTGGGAGCCCAGCAGCAGATCTCCTAGAAACAACCAGGAGAAAAAGTTTGAATCTGCATTTAAACAACTCTAAATTCAAGACTCCTAAGTTTTCAAGAGGAACTCACAAGACAAAAAGGCAGACAAGTCTAGTTCAACTTCATGGCCAACAGTGCAGAACAGTTATCTATGTTTTTAAGCATTGCTAATCTATTTCTTTTTAAAATAAGCCAACGGGTTAACACAGAGGTCTCCAGTTCATAAAAAGGCAAGCATTTCTGGCGTCCAAGTTGATCACCTCGGTGTTGAGGCCCTTTGGATCCCCGTAGAGGTGACAGGCGGCCACGTCATCTGCAAAAAGACTTCCTGGCAGACTACAAACCGCCTTGCGATTAGCCCTAGACGGATGCCAGGAAAGCCACATCACCACATTTCTTCAAGTTCTTCTCCCCTAACCACAGCGCGCCGTAGAACTACCTACCAGAAGCCAAACCACCCGTATGCATGTGGTCATAGTGCATGGCTTCATTTTTACCCACACCTCAATGACTCCTGAAAGCATTGGAAACCTGTGTGCACCGCGGGACACCTGGTCTGGCAGCCACTCTGGGTGTTCGCTCAACGTCTGTTAAGAAAATTCAACTTCTATTAAGAAAAGCTCACAAGAACAATCCCCAAAACCACAATTTCTAACCTATTTGTGCTTCCAAATCTTTGCTGTGAGCTTCCTAGCTTCAGCTGGCCTTTGCTAGTGCTGTCAACCACGGTTATAGATGCCAAAACTCTTTGCTTGAGTAGTAAAGCTACCTGGGGAATAGAGACTTCTCTGATGCAGAGTTTGCTTCTCAAAAAAATGCTTGCAATCTAGAGGCATACAAAAAAAAAAAGAACGAAAACTGCTGAACTGCTACAGTCTTTTCCTGGTAAAGATGAAGGAAGCCACAGCCACAACCGTCAGAATCAATCCCCTGAATGAGCATCACTGCAATAACCCACACGCTGCAAGAAAGCTTCAGACTTTCAGTTTGTGGTGGCTTTTTAATTTAATGGGACTAGTTTGCAAGCTATGAAGAACAATTGCCCTGTGGGGAAATATGCTCTATCCATCCCTCCAGTGCAAAAGCCAGCCATGTGTCTGAAGCAGTGCGCTGTTTGATTTATTAATAAACGGATTGGAAACTCCAGCAAGGAAATTAATCTCAGGCTGTACCTGTTCTGGGATGATGTTGGGGTGAAGGACAGGACCAGGAACTGTGTGCAGTTACTCTATACAGAAGCTTGGCCAGAATCCCAGAATAGGAGGCATGAATGTGAACATCTGTATTAAAGGCAGGAAGATATTATGCAAAAGCACTCTGGCTTCCAAGCCTTTCTGTTCCAGAACTTCTAGCAGCCTCTTCTTCTAAATTAGGATGAACAGCTGCGATGTATTTGGCAAGCTAACCTCTGCCCTCAATTTAGAAGCTTTTTACATCACAAAATAAAACACATACATTTTGAAAACCAAAGGGACTATTAAATCATCCAGCTTGACTTCTGTACAAGAAATGCCACTGAATGTCACCCCCTCACTTGAGCACTGAGCTACAGTTAAACATGGTTTCTAGGCGCACTTTCCAGAAAGAGATCCAATGGGTTTGGAGACTGAGAATCCTAAAGAGCAGTAGAGAAGGGAGAAACAGATCCAAGTAACCCACTTGTGCAAAGAATTGTTAGTCTGTTCAAGCAAAATCATGTCCATCGATGCAAATGAAGATGGTTGCACAGACTTTAAACTATCCCTTCAATACTTAAGGTCACAGAGGACATGTTATTCAACCCAAAATAAGGTGACCCACTCTCCAAAATATCAGGCCAAACACAATGTGGGATGATGCTGATTTGCAAACTAGCATCAACACCACTGAAAAGCACTCACAGCACCAGAACCTACAAGTTTATCCCCCATTGGATGCAATTCCCACTCATCATCTTTAGACGTGGCAAGATGGTCTTCATTTAGAGCTACATACATAACTTTGGAGGAGAGCTGCAGGTTCAACTGCCAAGAAATTTAATTTTCAGAAAAGTCAGCTTAAAAGAAAGCAGCACAATGGGATTTTTCAGCATGACCTTCCAAAAAAGTGCCAGGTTGGGGAAGTTTTCCAGGAAACCACAAGATTTTTCATCAGGAGGTTTCTTAGACCCAGATTACAACTTCTGGTCTAAGCCAGAGACCACTGAGACACGCCACTCCTTATGCTGGGCAAGAGGAAGAAAATCCAATTACTATTTGGGCATAGCGTTTGGAGTGGTTGGGTACACGTCTACCAGATGCTATCTGGGTTTACACTCATGGGCCACTTGGCAAGTCAGAAAAAAAGATTTCTTAGCTGCACGCTGCCCGGTGGGAGAGAAATTCATTCCCCTCTCTCCACTCTTCCCAGATGCTCATTTTCAGCATCTGTAGGAACTCAGTAGCTCCAAAACCTGCCCTCACTGCCAAGATTTCTGAGCTAAGCTTATTGCACAGCTCCATCCCTCACACCTTTACAGTTCTGCAGAAGGATGTGTTTTTTTCCCCCTACCATTTTTAGCCAAAAAACCTTTGCATATAAGAACCCACCACTTTCTGCAAAGGAGCAAGTGCTTAAAGGACAAGAGAGAACAGTGGTATAGCGCTCCTTTTTCCCTGTTCTACAAACATTTCTCACCCTTCAAAAGCAACTACCTATTTCACTGAAAATCTACTCTTTTCAAGTCTTTTATTTTCAATTCTGCATTACTCCAGTACCAAAAGGATGGGGTTGAAGGACTGTGCGCAACTTTTTGGGCAGAGGAATTAGCTGAAATAAAGAAACACTAGGCAGGTTCAGCTCTGTGAAGTCTGCAGCAAACATTTCAATCCCCAACACAAGCAGCTCTGTACTGAGCAGTGCAGAGCTTCCAAAATGCTTTTTTAACACAGACATCAAAGATGGGTTTCTCTCAAATGATGCAGGGCACACGGGCATCTCTCCCAGCCCAAGCCTCATCTCCTCCCTCCCTCCAAGTTCTCCCTTTTCACACCCCCAAGCATTTTGGAGCCCATCATCATGCTGAAGCCTTCCCATCCCAGTCTTGGCTAGGTGCTCCACCACATTCCCTTCCCACAGCAACAACCCATGCATGAGCTTGTGCCCCACCATCTGCACAGCAGCATCTCCCACCCATCCCAGCTGGCAAGGATTGGGCCCTCCATCACCATGTCTGCCCTCCTGCTGGTGAAGTACCCTCAAAGCCACACATCTCCATCTCCCTTGGACACCAACAGACCTCTCTAAGAAGAGCTGTAGGGGCAGGACACCATCATTTGGGGCCATATGTGCTCCAACCATGGCTTCACGGGAAGTTCAACCTCTTCAGCTCAATGATCTCTCCACTTCCTTGTTTCCCTTCCCCAAAGGCTGCTATCCATAGCCGCTTAAAACAGCAGCAAGAGCAGTGCCAAGTCCAAATTGTTCTTATAAATATCTAATCCACTGCTGAAAACAAAGAGAGGACCCCGGCAGGAGGCTGTTTGCAAAGCACATCTCACCAGCAATCCCCAGGGGAAGGCAGCCTTAGTTCCCATCGACGTTTTGGCACCATCACCCCTGGGAATCAGGGAAAGGCTTTGAGAGAGTAGACTTGGATCAGTAGACCAGTAAATTCAAACCCCAAAGTAAAAGTAAATCACTTGGGTTCAACTGATAGGCAGCAGGGACACCACGGTTCTCTCTGAATCAGGATAAGTGAAGTCTCCTCTGGAGAAGGACCCTGCTTTGTCACCATCCTTTGCTGGATCAGAGAGGGTTTCACACACCAAAACAGGCCAACCTTCCATGATTTTAATATCACCTCACTTCTAGCATTTGCTGTCATTATGGGAAAGGACAAAATATTCAAGTAAATAGCATGACACTGAATTAACCTGTGTTACAGCCACTACCACTGATAAAGCTTGCTTTCCATTGCTTCTTCTGAAAAAGGATGTTTTCCAGTTTAATTTAAAAAGCCAACCTCTAGCACTGGCAGCAACTACACTGCCAAGAAAAAAATATATTTGTTTTGGAAAGCAAGCAGAAAAATGACATCCTTTTTCCCCCTTTTAGAAAGCATTCGGTAAATATTTCACCTTCCTCCCTGCAAGTGCTGGAATTCCCCAGTCCCTCCGCAGGTGCTGTACTGGGAAAGTGAAGTATTTGCTCATGTAAAGAAAAATTGACAGAGCAAAGCAACGCATGCATTTAAGGGAATCAACACGCCATCCTTTGGCCTCTTCAGTTTCAACGATGAAGCCCAAGCCTGCTGAATTCCCACAGCCTGGTGGAAATGCTAAGGCATTAGCTCAATAACAAAACGGGAAGCGTGGTGGATTTCACCCAGCGTGATGCTTTTGCTGCTGCAACTGAGGGACATTCTCCCATACGTGGTGATGGGTTAAACCCCATGCTGGTTGAACATCCAAATCCTATCTCTAACTCAGCATCTTTTAAATCAATGAAGATTTTGCAAGAGTGGCTGCACACCACTGCCTCTAGACTGGAAGGACCTCTCCATCCCTGGCAAAACTCTAACTGCATAGCCACCAGCTCCTACTAGCAAAGCACGGGGTCAAAACTAAGGGACCACAACCCAAAGATTCCCCTTCCCCATCTTTTTCCACTCATCTCCCACCTGCCTCCCTCTCCCCTTTCTCCAGATGCAGCTCCAGCCCAGCACTGGCCGTTTACAGCCTGAAACGCATTTTGCAGATGCTCTGCAGTAAAAACCTTTGACACCTATAAAGCATTATAAATCACAGGGCATGTTAATCACCCAGTCTGAGCCCATAATCCAAACTCAGGCGCACAGTCAATGGGTTTTGCAGACTCCCTCCCACCGGCTTTCTGCCTACATGGGGAATAAGCCAGAGATTTAGCATTAGTCAAACATCCTCACTCTGACAGCATGAGGCTGCAACAGGCAGCAAGTCAAACCCTGCAGCTTTCCTGGGGCTTGGGATTTCTCATCGTTCAAACGAGCATTACGGAGTAGGAAACATCCTTCACAGGGAGCAAGCAGGAAGGAATTTAGAGAGGCCACAAGATCTGCAGTCAACGGTGACTTTTCATTGAAGAACAGCTCGGGGGGCGACCCAAATCCATTAAGGCTGGAAGTGCAGCTTTTTAATGGATTGCAGCCTGGACTTTTGGTCAAGTGATCATGAACACATCAGCTTTCTGGGCTTGTACACCCATGGTAGGATCTAGATATGATCAGCAATGGTCTTCTGCAGGCTCACCTGTCTAAAGCAGGCAATGGTTTCAGCATCAGCCTTGCCCTGTGGCAGGTTCATCCCAGCCTCAGACATCCAGGAGCTCTCTGAGGATGTAGGTCTCTGTGATAAGCAAGCTCCAGGTGGGTTAAGACCAGTTTCTGAGATCCACTTTGCCTCTAGGACATCTCTGCTCCATGCCAGTCTTAATGGGACTTCTGCCCAAACTAAGAGATGTCCTGCCATTTGAAGATTTCTACCCCTGATGAAGCTTTTAATGTGTTTCAGCATCTGAATCCCAAAAACATCAGAGAGCAAGAAAACACTTAAATAATCTCAACACTCCCAGGAGAACCACCTGCAACCCTAGGAGAGGTTTAGCATTTTTCCCTGACTCCTGGGCATCTCCCAGAGCTCAGGGAAAGATTTTTTGGGGGAGATACACCATAAAATCAGGTAGCACAATTCCTGCAAGGCAGCCACGACAAGAAACCTGAGGGAGTTCAGGAAAACCCACAAACTGATGAGGCCTCTAGACCCTGAAATGTAGGCAGGGTGATGTGTCTGCATGCAGCTGTGAGCATCTCAAACCCCGCCCCTCCCCAACCCTCTACCCTGCATCACCTCACAGCCTCCCTGTATAAAGAAGGACTCAAAAGGTAGATTTTAAAAGATGTTTAAGTGATGGGTAAAGCCCTGAGAACAGGGTAGTTTTTCTTCTGATTGCAAGCACTGGTTTAAAACTAAATAAACCAAATATTTAATCCAATAATTGGGTTTTCCTGCATTTAGCCCATCACTCCAACATAACCCCGTAAATCCAATCGTGGAGAACCAGCTCTGGATCACTGGTCACGTCCCACCGCAGAAGCCAGCATCTGATGCCTTAGAGCCTACCACAAAGTGAATAGCCTTCAAAGAGCATCTTTCATGGAAAGCTCCCATATCTTCAGGCCTACAGTCACAAACATTAACGAACTGAAATTGCATTGAAAAGGGAGAATTCACCTTTCCCCTTTTTCAGCAAAGCAAGCAATTTTTGTGGGCTAACCAGTGACCTTTGGCCATCGGGGGGATTAGCACCAAAGACCCAGCAAAGTCCCAGCTCCAAACCCTCCAGTCACACAGGTATATCACACCAGCGTGACTCAGATCATCTGTTCAAGTCATTTAACAACTCTTACCAACCGGGAATTACAAGAATATTTCACTCTGAAGTGAATTAATGCACGTATCACGGACACGGCACAGCAATCCATTATGTCGATGGATCGCAGCTCTGCATTCTTCTCACAGCTTCATCTTTTTCCAAAAGGGAAAAAAAAAAAGGCCACCAGAAGCCTGAGCTCAAAGATGCGTGATGTTTTTAAGCAGGCGGACCATCTTGAATCATTACCATTTTACTCGAAGGGAATAAATTTTAACAGCAAACACCCAATTTATTAGGAATGGTTTGATAACTAATTTATATCATCCTGCAGCTACACGAGCAGCACTAGATACTTTGAAGTTGGGGAGAGACATTGTAAGTCTATCTTCTTCCCCCCAAAATCTGCACATTTCAGAAACCTTACATTTATTTAACTAGAGGGTTAGGAGATGTGTACCATCAAAACACCGTATCGAGGACAGCAGTGGTGCAGCTTCTCCAACAACGCCGCTGATTTCTGACAAGCGTGTTCAGCTGACCCATGGGCTACAACAAACCCATTGCCTTTCCCTCACACACCATGCACCACAAGGCATCTGCACAATACATTTATTTAAATCATAAGGGGCGGCCTGCTTTCTAACCTCCGTTACGGCAGCTCTCTGCTTTTTCTTGCTAAATGAGCACTGCTGAGGTTAAAAGGATGCAGGGAGATGCATCTGGCTCCGGGCATTTCTGCTTTTCCCCATTGCTCTCTCACGTACCCCAGCAGCCCCCATTTCTTTGCTTTGACCACAACCAGCAGTCCCCATTTCTTTGCTTTGACCACAACAGGAGAACACATACCCATAAAGGAGGATGCTTTGATAGCTTGGCAGCAGCCAACGCGTGCCCTAATGCTACCTACAGCGTTTATAATGCACTAATTAGACCAGTGTTGTCACCCCCTGTAATGCAGCATCAGTTTCGTGAGCACAGACTGGGGTAGCTCTGCTCCTCCCCAGGCTTGTTCCTAAAGCGTTGCCTGGCCATATAATAACTGCCCTCTTCCATCACTTGTTGAGTGGTTGGAAGGGGTACAGGGATGCATCAGCTCACATATATTCTGCCCTTGGCATGTATATAACTGGTCAACAGACAATACAGAGCACTTTGGCATTTTCTAGACTTTAAAAAGAAAAAAAAAAAGCTAAGGAAAATGTGTGTTCAGCAAGCCTGTACTGCAGTATCCCAGCTGGGACACACTGCATTAGGAGGATGTAGATGCATCGAGATTTTCCTCCAAGTACCAAAATCCGGATGACTGTCATGGAAACACCAGCACAGTCAAACATCCAAGGAGGAATTCAGAGAAAAATCTTGATGGAAATGATATGGGCGAACACATCTCAAATGAAACCAGAGTGCCTGAAGTCGTTTTTCTTGCTGTTTTGGCACCAGCCACAGCTTGCAAGTCTCCAATCAGCTTTCCCAGCACAGAGCACAAAACTTCCTCCTATCCCTTCCATCAGCTGACCCTGGAAACCCACATCAAACTCCAGCCCCTCTCTCCAGAAGCTCACGCCAGCAACGAGTCAGAAATCAGGGTCCTCACAACCAACTGTGAGCCTTTAATTCCTTTCTGCAGTGCTTACCCTCCAGAGCTCCCAGGCATCGATGCTACCTGCTCTCAGCCTTTCTTCTTCCCAAGCTGAGCACAGCAAGCTCGAAGTCATCGCTTTTTGAGTACTTTCTAGCAAAGGCTTGGCTAAACCCTCTGGTAATATGCAATGGATTTCCTGGGAAGCACAAGCTGCCTACTTCTGTCTGGAAACCATAGACAAGGGGTGTGGGGGGCAGAGTACAAGAGTCATCTCCACTGGCTACTGCTGGAGTAAAGACAGAAAATGGAGATTTTTTGAATATCAGAAAAATACGAAGCCCCCTTTTGTCCCAGCTCATCTGGGAATATTTATTTTAAAGGGTTTGGAAAATCACTTTTATCCGTATACCTTTTCCTCACTTTTCTTTCTTCCCCAGTCCCGCCTCAACTTCCCAAAGCCTCCTTTTCCTGCACAGAGAGCATATGGCCACCAGTCCTTGGATCTGCTGGTCTGCACATACTACATGCACACCAACAATCGGGCCCTGTTTTAAGCTGTTAATTCAAGGTTGCTTTTCACTACCACCCACGATGAAAACTTGGGGTGAGATAGAGGTCCATCCCTATAATCTTCTTTTAGTTTGATATTCTGTGTTTTTGGAGATTCACTGCCTACTTTGGGACTTTCTGGTGCATCTTCAGTGGGCAAGCAACCTACTCAGTAATGCTGAACTCAGTAATGCTGAGTTCACCTTCCCAAATCACATTTTAAGGCAACACCACGTGTGCAGTGGCTTCAAGAAGGACAGAAGCAGCAGCATCTGCTACACCCCCCTGAAAAGGCACGAGAGCAAGCAGGAGAGAGGGAGGAATAATGGGCTCCAGCAATGTAATTATTCACCCAGATAATTAGTACAATGCATAAAGAAAAAACAGTTGGAGGGAGCACATCTGGCAGCTATAACGAGGAAATGCCACAATCCGAATAAAACCCTGGAGGCCCATAACGTTGGAAAAGTCACAAGGCACCTTTGTGTATCCGAGGGGGGCTGGTCTGGCTGTTTATCGCAGGGAGCTTGTGCATGGATCACTTCAAAGTTTCTGAATAAAGCAGCAACGACAAAGTATTAGAAATTTTCAAACCGTTGCTCTAAGAGCTACTCAATCACCTCTAAAAACATCAGCCTTGCCCATGGGCCACTTGTAACATTACACAGAGCATGAAGCCACAGGCAGCCAAGTTATAGCCACAGCAAACGCAACCCTGACCCACCAAGCTGCCTGCAGTTCCTGAGGCATTGCAGATCCTGTGCCCAGCTTCTCCCCCCTAAACCAACAGGCAAAACCCAGCGCCACCAGGAAGCCCCTAAGCACGTTCATGGGAACTGGTGAGATTTCAGAAGTGTCCAGGTCAGCGTGACTCCTGGGATTCAAAACTCATCCATTCTGGCCACCATGAAGTCATCACAGACCAGCTTTGACTCCTGTGCTTCAGTTTACCCCGTTACAGAAAAAAGCAAGCTTGTAGAAGGGCTTATGATGCTTCACGCTGCAAGATAAATGTGGGAGGGCTAAAGGCTTTGGTATTCCATCTGAAGATTGGCAATTCCAGTCATTAACACTGGGCCATGGGGTGGAGGACAAGACCAGAAGGGTGCTGTGCAAGAACTGGCCATGTTGGGAAATTCTCCCTTCCCTCCCACTTGGACGTGCCCATCTGCTGCAGAGGCCTCAGGTCAGGGAGCTCGAGGCACTCAAAGCCCTATTAAATTTTTATTGCACTAAATCAGAGCAGCCGCAGGTGTTCCTAACCCTTCTCAGTATTTTGCCCAGCACAGGTACAAAAGCCTGCTTGTTGAGAGGGACAGGGGATGGAGTGACACTCCCGACCCAAGGTGTTTCCAAAGAATCTCTAATATCATAACCTGACAGCTCCTGAGCTCCACGGACCGTGAAGCATCTGCTGCTGGGCGTAGAGGAGCTGAAGCATGCCAAGGCATTGCTCAGGACTTGACAGCTCCTCACTGATGGGAGCAGCATGCCTACAAAGCAGCAGCGATGAGGAAACGTCTCTGCCGCTGCAATTACTGAATGTTGCTGTCAGGAGAGGATGGAGGCAGAAAGGGAAACGTTGCAGCAGACACTGCAAAGCCATGTTAAATAACTTGTTTCTGTGCTACATTGAAAGATGAGAGGTTGTGTTGTTTTGTGATAGATTCTGAACAAGTCATGTTTTTAGGACAACAAAAACCTTACTGTTATGCCCAAAAATCCAACCTTAAGGGCCCCATGTTTCATCGACGATCAGCCCTGACTGCCCCGAAGGCTTGCAAAGAAATCCACTCCTGCACTTGGATTTGCACCTCATTAGCTCCAGTTTCACCATCTTTCCAGGTTCTTAATAAGAATGCGGTTTATTAGACACTCAGGTTAACACCTCTAGGATTTGGGCATTCAGAAAGCAAATTTCTGCGTGTATGGGATTTCATCACTAACACTACACTTCTCACCCGCAACATCCCAGGGGTGTTCACAAGGGTAACAGGAGGTAAAAAAAAAAAAAAGATGGTACGAGTCCCATGAAGGGCACCATTCACACAGTAGATGAAGAGACCTCCATTTATATATGTTGTAGATGACACTGAAGAACAGAAATCACAGAAATCCTGCAATTTCAGTCATCTGGGATCCAAAGCTGCCAATTTGGGTTTCAGCTCAGGTGATAGCCCTTCCTTCTGTATGCAATCAAACCAGACACCTAGCCTTGCCTGTTCTTGGCAGTTTTAGGGAGGAAAAAGATGGCATATGCACAAAAACCAGGACAAGATGGAAAGTTTCAGTGGGAATGGGGGAGACCAGAAGAGATCCCAGTTACATTTTGTTCACCTCCACTTGTATCTCAGAAGGGTTGATGGCTGGGAAGCATGGTTATCAATCAAACCTGTCACCAAGCAGAAGAGCTCTTCGCAAATAGCTATATTATTTTATCCCCTTTGACAGCGAATTAAATAGGACTGCAAAACTCTCACGACTTCAATATTTAGTAACCACTAAAAACAGCCAGCCAATGAACATAGCTACTTCTCGTTGCTGGATAGAATAAAAATTATCATTGCCATTTTCTTCTGCAGAACATCTCTTCCCCCAGTCCTGCCCAGGATGATTTCCCAGGTGTGATATTTGCTGTCTACAAACAACATGGCTTTGGAATCAATTAAAAAAGAACAAAACCAGCTGATAAATCTAACTTCATGTTTATATAACGCAACCCATCAATATCTCCCATGTGGATACTGATCCTGCAAGAGCTCTGGATGGATTTTAAAAGATGCTGCAGCCGGCTCTGGACTCTTCCTTGGAAGCAAGAGCTGTTCTGGTGGTGTAATACCCAGCAGCAGGTCATTTCAGGTGAAGTACACAAGCTGCGCATGGAGCATTCTGTTTATACACAGCAATTAGCCGTGCCGCTCTCTGTGTGTTTAATTGCTGGCAATCCATCAACAGGATCGTGTTGTCCGGGAGCTACCTTGGAAGTTGCCATCTGAACTTTGGACCTTTTAAAGCACGCCTGGCAACTAACAAACCAAAGCTTATTTATCCACATTTTCTGTGTTCAGGGAGATAGAGCCCTGTTAAGAAGATGCGCTGATTTCCTAAGGACGTCCTTGGTTGAATAACCATTGAACAAGCTGTAGTTAGAGCAGAAATTGCTCCCTCACACCAGCTACAGAGATTATCATGGTCTGAACTTCAGTAAGATGGCTTTGTTTTACATGTCTTTCACTAAAAAAGAAAAAAAAAGATCTTGCCAGTAAAGCTGAAGCCACACAATAAAAAGGAATTTTGCAGCTGTTTAAACTCAATTTAAAAAGGAGACCAAGTGTGCAGGTTGCTTTCAGCCCCCCTCCTGCGCTCTCAAAAGGAGAGATGAAGAGTGCAGGGATGGGATCAGCAAAGCTGAGGCACATTCTTCCCTCTGAGGGCGCTGAGGCCCTGGCCCAGGCTGCCCAGAGGAGCTGGGGGTGCCGCAGCCCTGGCAGTGCCCAAGGCCAGGCTGGGTGGGGCTGGGGGCAGCCTGAGCGATCCTTAGGGCCCCTTCCAACCGAAGCCATTCTAGGAAGGCAAGAGATAATCACAATTCTAGCATGCAGTCTCCCAAAACAAACTTAGAATTCAAGCTTACAATTAAAGTCCTCATTTTCATGCAAATTTGTGTTTCATAGGAAGCCTGAACTGCATAAAATTGGAGGAAGAGGAGCAGAATCATTAAAACTCTGGCTGCTGAGCAGCAGCACAATTCAGAAAACAAGTGCTCGTGATCATCAGATTTCAAGGATGCTCTTTGCAAGACTGGGACATAGCCCACTGTTAAACGAAAGCTTTTCATTCTAGAAAACTTGATCTTTTGAATAGAAACAATGTAGGGTACATCATGGCCATCTAAGATAAATTGCTCTCTAACTATCAGAAAGCAAAGCATATATACAAAATGTATAGATGTAACATATACACACACACACCTTATTTTTCCCTTTCCAGGTAGCTCTAGATTTTTTGCAAGACTTAAGACCTCCCAAGCATGGAATGCTTTTTTTTTTAATATATATAATAGAAACCACACTTACAAAGGTTTATTACACCGCAATTGGCTCTACCCTTGGTTTGCAGTGGCAGAGTTACTATAGGGATGGATACAGGGTAACAGAATAGCTATTGTCATCAATATGCCACTGCCTTTGTGCAAAGCAAATAGGCACTTAAGTTATGGTATGATATTTTCCTAGCTAATCTCTTGCAGATACACTCAAAAACTGTGTCAGTATTCACACACGTGCAAATAGACCACTCCAGAGGACAACCAGCTTTCATTTGCACATTTTTTACCCTCACCCCATAGTGCTACAATCGCTTATCTCAGCACCTGGCTACCTGAAAGGCAGTTTATTGACAGCAAGACGGGGACAGATTCTTCACACCTTGGTTTTCCGTAGTCAGCAGCTAATTTTAGACTAGACCTTCTTCTCTTACTCACACAAAAGATAAGTTTCCTTCATTTGTGCCTTTGAAGTGGAAGTTGAGACCCCCATGCAGGCTTAAAACAGGCTCAGAGACCAGACGTATTTTTATGCATAGCCAAGTACATTTAAACACAGCAAATTCTTTTCCAGCACCAGAAAAACAACTGAATTTCCAAGTAGCATTGGAAAGCTGCCACTGATATTTTCTGGTAAAAGAAAATCAGTGCAATTGGAGCCAGATTTCAATGAAAAGTTATGTCAATGGCAGTTTTTCCTATGGATTTTTAGCTCAGAAACATGATGTTCTGGTTCATAAGACATAAGGAACAAAGCATTTTGAGTATTTGAATTAGTACATGCATGCATGCCAAGACATTACATCCCACTGTTTTCCTGACCAAGTCTTCGAAACCCAAGTACACCCTCCGCTGCGGATGTGCCCGGGTATTTGCTCAAAGGAAACTTCTGCTGGCTCAGAAAAACAGTCACTGAGAATAAGCTGGCCAGACAGAGAGGAGGGAAAACAGCACAAACACTTCCACTCTGGAAAAGGAAATTTGTTTTACACTGCACAAACATAAGCCATGACTTTTCAATTCACACGGGAGCTCCCAGCCAAGCTGCACCACCAACAATTGATGCAATTTAGAACCAGGACGACTCTGGCATGGGATCTGCTGCCCAGAAGTGTTTTCTCCTTAACAGTCTCTTTTCCAGAGAGGCAATCCATAGCCTGAAAGATTCTTGGTTATAGACTTAAAAGTGAAACAGCTAACTGTCACCAGAGCAAGACTGAGCCCTCAGAAAGCAATCAAAGTGTCTCCTGGGAGCACTGCCAGAACAAGTGAGATTTAAGTTTTGCTTTGTGATTTTTTTTTCTTTTTCTTTAAGTAATAAACACACAAAAGACAACACAAGCACAGAAGAGCAGTAATTTCATCTTTTGGGTAATAGCTGCTGTACGTGCAACAGCCTTGAAGCTTTGACAGCAGTTTTTCCATCCTCCCTCCTGCAAACACAGCAGGTGTCCTAGGGACCCATCTTCCAGCCCCAAATGACACACGAGTCTGGCCCCAGCTGCCTGGATTCCCTCTGCCAGAGGGAATATAAGCTGCATTTGTGCAGGGGAGGGAACAGTCACTTCTAACAGCTCCTCTGTTCATCCCCAGCTGGTTCTCACCTCCTGCTGCCTTTACCTACCTACAAAGGTATTTCCACACATACAAAGAAATGCAGGTTTCACATATTTGGCCGAAGATGGAGCAAACACCAAAAACGATGGAGGAGCAAGGAGAAAACAGAACTCTCCCCAGCACCAAAAGGGAAAATAAGGACAGATTTAGTCAGACCCATACCACTCAACCCCACTGAGCACCAAGACCAACTACCCATGCCCATCTCCTATATCACCCACAGGCTGAGGACTTGTCCCAGATGCAATCTATTAAAAAAAAAAAAAAAAAAAAAACAAGCACCCAGCACTTTCAGCCAGCATCTCCCTTGCATTCAAAGCTCCTGGGCTGGGTTTTCACGGTCCACTACCCACCTTGGTGGTGTCATCATGCGAGCGCTGGTACCGTTTCCAGCGGCAGCCGTAGATCCCCGTCAGACACGACAAGCATAGCTGCGGCTCGTAGTACTGCAGCGGCTGGTGTTTAACCATGCTCCTTCCAGCCCCTCAGGAGCGAGGTATCAGAAACCCATCAGGTCCTGGGAGCGCCCTTCAGCAAGAGGAAAAAAAAAAAAAAGAGAGGGGGGAAGGAAATTAGAGGTGCCAAGTGATGTTTTAATACTTTAACAAGCAATTTAATAATTAACCATGTCCTCTGGCTATTGAGAGAAGAAATGATAATCAGATATTCCCAGCCCTGCCAACGTCTCCAGCTTGTTACTCAACAAGACTGAGAAGTTTAATTAGTCTGCAAGTTTTATTTCCTCGCACTGTTTCTCCCACACCACTGAAGAACACCACATTCATAGGAGTTATCGGTGAGAGAAGCCACAGAAGGACAAGAGCGAGAGACAGACTACTTGCTGCCCAGATGATTAGATTCATAGAAATGATTGAAATGTAAAGAACCATACCCTCCACAAGCACAACCTCAAAACTGATTCAGAGACCTCTGCAAAGTTGAAACCCTGCCAAGCTAAATCAGTTTACGGCGAGCATCCTACAGAGGCTGCAAAAAGGTCCCAGGCAAGGAGCTAACACTTCCGTGCAGGCTGCAAAGAGGCAGATATTAACCCCCTACCTTTACAGCAAACACTCGCAAGGATGCAGAGCTGGGAGCAGCCTTCCCCCAGCACAGTTCCCTCTCTACCAAGCAGCACCCACTCCCAAAGGACTGGCCTGACTCCAATTCTCTGTTTGCCACGCGTGGGAACACCGCTGTTTCAAGGGAAAGTACTTCGCTCTATCGATTACATGCTCCGTGCGTCACATGGCTTTTCTTTTTTTTTTTTCCATTATTACATATTTAGAAGCTTTGCTTTTATCTCCATTGAGATTCATATCAAGAACAGACCGAGTCACTGTACATTCTTACTAATTCATAGAGTAAGCGTTCGGGGATGGGAACCTCAGAGCAAACGTTCGCCAGTCTCGTGGCATCACGTTGGCCTTTCGGCTGTACTCGCTCCCACCAGGGGTTTTCCAGTTTCCTCGTGCACAAGTGCACACCCACAGCCCCACACGCTGCTGTCGCCTGGATAATCAGTGCTGTTTGAGTGATGCTCAAGAATCATTGAGCTTGCAAAGCGTTTTGCTACCTTTCCAGATTGCACGCAGTATGTGGGCAGTAAGCAAATTGCACTTTCTATAGGGTAACCACTTCGTGGCCTTACCTGCAGGATCCCCAGTGCTCAGGTCTTGCAAAAAGCTGCTACAGCTATGAGCGGCAACATCCTCCCTGGCGCCAAAGCACGACATGGCTTGAAGAGGTATCCCAACCATCTAAAAACCTTTCATTGCCATGTCCTACAGAGGAAAGCCTTAAAGAACGAGGCTCACCCCCTACTTTTCATTTCAGCCAGTGCCCAGGAGATGCTGCAAGTGTTGCAAACACTGTGGCAGGCTCTAGAAATTTCAACAAGGGTACAGACAGCTCAGCCCCTCCAGCTTCTGTCTGTTGTGCCCATTGATACTCCAGGCTTCACGCTGACAGCCTGGGGGGACAGCCCTGTCCTGGCTTTCCCTAGCCAGGGCTCAGCACCCTGCAGGCAGATGGATGTTGCTGGTTGGTTGCTGCCTACCAGCCCATTAATGTGGTGCCTCCAGGGTTCAGAACCTGAGCTCCTCTGCCCTTCTCCTTCCATCAAAATTTTGTCCTTCCATCCATTTTGCCCTTTCAGGAAACCTCTCTTTAGGGCTCTCAGCACCGCTCGGGGCATTGACCCATGCAGAGGACGTGAGACGTGCAGAACTTGCTGGCTGCACATCGGGTGGTAGCTGACCTAGATCCCAACATGTTTTTATTCATCCCCTCGGGGTGGACACAGCATGGAGGCACAAGCACATCCAGTCTGAAACCAGAGCTATTTCCTGATCGCATCGCCTCTGCTCTCACTCATCTGCCCCAAGCTCTGTGCCCCCACAACCCCATGGCCTCGTGCCCGCCTCCCCACCTGCACTTCGTCTTTTCCCATGCTATTTATAAAACCCAGCATTAGTCACTGCACAAGTTGCCTCTTCCCTTCACTCCCTCAGCTGTTGTCTGCTTTAGTGTGTCCCTACAAGAGCTTCCCAGGCTGCCTTCCCCACACACCAGCAGCACACCGCAGGCTGAAACAACTGCCAGCTGGAATAGGACATGAAGACATGAGAAGTTCAATGCTATTTGAGAGACTTTGACAAGGCCACGATGTCTGCCCTGAAGATCCTGAACAGCAAGCGATGTCAAGACGCAGGACACAAGCAGGATTTAAAAATCATGCTCAGTCTAACAACCCCACCACCAAGCCACATATCAGTGTCCTGAAGACCACAGTTGTTATGAGAAAGCCTTCATGAACTAACCTCAAAAAGACAGCATCTCTCCCAATTTCCACCTCTTACCTTATTTAGTTATGAGGTCAAATAGACCCTCTCCATCTTCAAGAGCTTTGACCAGGTGTTTTAGTTGCTGACTTACAGGAATCACACTGCAAACTCAAACAGGAGTGCTACGCTTGAGCATTTCATCACTGCACTCTTCTGGGAAGCCACTAGCTCTTGTCCAGCCCAGACACCTGGAGAAGTGGTGCCATACAGCAGAGTGCCAAAGCTGGCAAGGCTGACTTTTCAAACAAAAACCCAGTTCATCCAAAGTGCCAGGAGGCTGTGAAGAGAGAATGCCCTTCAGCAGTAATAAAACCCATATGCTGTGCAAGTCTTGGATCCACAAGTCCTTTAGGGAAGTTGAAGCTAGAGCATTTATCACTAAGTCCCTACATGAAGCTTCATCCGCTTTATAATTCAAAGTTTCACAGATGAGAGACTTAGTCAGCATCATTATAGCATGATGTACCTGGGGTTTCCAGAGACAAGAGTTGCATCCATCCATACATCCTTGTGTACCAAAAGAGATCACAATCTAAATGGATGGCAACACGGGAAAAAAAAAAGAGGATAGGAAGCAAGAGAAGATGACAGTCAGTGCTGCTGTTTGACAGTGGTGGTCCACAGACGCTCAAAGAGTAAAACAAGGCAAGGGACTACTCGTAAGCTTCCAGAAGTCTTCTAGGACAGGTCTGAGACACAGACTGCGTATTCAACCTCTCCCAAAATAATAATAAAAGAATAACTACATAGAAGTCTATCTGGAAATGCAACTTGGAACCAGGACTCTCACAAATACAGGGGAGGGAGAAGCATGAGAAGCTTTCATAAAGCTTCAGTCCAACGTTTTCAGGTACACAAAGAAATTTCATCTCAGGGCTATCACAAGGATCCCTGAATCAACCAGTTCAAGATCCACACACCTCCTCGTGATGGCTTATCCAGCAAAGCCATCAGTTAAAGGCATGAGCTTTCACCGTGGTAAGCTGCACATCCACAGCTGGAGGCACCAGAGCCTTTTCAAATAGCATTGCATTGCTTTAATAAGGTACAAGTGCACTTCACAAGTGGAGAGGGACCAGCAATTGACCCTTCTTCCTAAAGAAAAACCCTTACCAGCAGCCAGGGGAGATGCAAACAGTTCAAGTTTACTGTCCAGTTCTGAAGAGCATCCAGCAGCCTCCCACAGCAGCATCTAAGCCAACATCTCCCAGACTCCTGGTGCCAGTTCAGGAGGGTTTGGGTGCTTTCAGTGTAAAAGGGCCACCAAAAAGCACATCTGTCAATCAATACCATCACCAGAAGGCGCCTCTGGAAGGTTTTAAAAAATTCGCAAGGCAAAATACAGCTGAGAAGGCTCCATAGCCCACCGAGTGAAGCTCTTGCCCTCATCCTCTTGCTGAACCACCACGGGGGCACACACTATGGGAGCCCAGAGATTTGGGCTGCAGCAGCTTCTCCATCCATTTCAGGCTGCCCTCCATAAGAGAAGTCAGAAGCCCAAAGAAGAAATCCAACATGAGTTTAGAAAAAGCCATTCCTAAACAGAGCAACATGAGCACCTTTGCCTTGAACTACACAAGGCACAGCCTACAAGCCTAAAACCATCCCCTCTTCTCCATCAGTGTCATTAGGAGATGCACAGAAGCCCCCAGCAGAAAGGAGAACACACAGCACAGCACCCATCCTCCCCACCACACTTACACAGACCAGGAGGTACGGGAAGAGACTGAAGCACAGCAAGAACGATGCTGCTGCTCAAGACAAACCACGGATAAAGTTGCCACACTGATACCAGAGCTCCTTGCTTGGCTGAGATCATGGACTGCATACTTACTTCTGCCTCCAGAAACAGATTTAATGGAGAAAAGCAGAAAGTCCGTACCTTACAATCAGTGTTCCCATGACATCTACAGCTTTGAGGTGGAGAAAGCAGGCTATGAATGATTCAAACCTCTGCTGGTTAGCATTACATACAGAAATGAAAACAGGAAGCAAAACAACATACATTAATTATTCAAATCCAGCAACACACACCAGGAGGAAAAAATAAAATAAGAAGCAAACCCACATAACCCATCCTCCTTGATTTTAAAGATGCATCAGCTGCCAATAGCTACTAACATCTTAGGTCTGAATAAGCAGATTCGGCAGCCGGCTTGCCCCAAAAGGGGGAGCAGGGAAGAATCCATCTGCAAATACAGTAGGAGCATTTTCTGAAGGCTCCGGGATGCCTAATTAGCACACACTGCATTCCTGAGGTCCTGGGCTGTAGGTATCCGTTACAGCCTGCGACACATTATTCCTTTCCAAACAGCTTTGGAACAAAAAAAAAGGCAAGAGAATCCAAGTTGCAAATTTAAAAGGGAAGCTCTCTGAGGAGATTTGGCCTAAAAATTTGGATATTTTTTTTTCCTGTACGAGTTAACTCCTCCATTGCTGTAGCCTTACAAGCCTGGAGTTGGGGGAGAACAGAGCAAGCAGGACCAATCATTAAACCATCTCAACGTAATCATTTTAGCAAAGGGAAGAGCAACAGCACAAATCCTTCAGTGCAGTGAGTAAATAATGTGAATGAAGCCATGGAGCATCGGGTTTAGTAGGACCTAACCCTCTCGCAAGGCTTGGTACAGCCCAAGCCCTCCCCTGTAATCCCTCTCCACTTTTTATTTAATCAACCCAGTTTCACCCAGGTCAGGCTGATCTCATCCAGCACCTTGGGACAAATCTTTTAATAGCCCACAGACCAGCAGCTTACTGCACATCCAGCAACATTATTGGCATTACTATTCTGAACGCCCACGTGGTTTGGCCAGGATGGTTTGGGGGAAGAGCTGAGAGCAAGGGACTCCTGCCTGCCTTACCTCGACCTCCTACTTCCAGCCTTCCCCCAAATCCCCTAGGCTGGTACAGTGCAGTGTGTGACTTCTTGCTTGAGCCTGCCAAGAACTCTGAAATTGCCTCAGCACAGCCAAGAAAGAACAAAAACAGAGCTGAGGATGTTCTGATGGAAACTCATGAATCCTGAAGTCTAGGGAGAAGCTAGAGTATGAAAACCCAAGCAGTTAGGGAGAGGAGGACCATTGCGGTCTTCCACATCCCCACCCATCAAGACGTGGCTGGAAAGACCTAGCAAGTGGAAAACAGTCTCTGTGGGGTTTGAAGAGAAGGATTCTGTAGTTTCAGAGAGGCAGGTTTGTTGGGAGAGTGATGGGGACAGAAATGTCATGGTCACCACAGCCTCAATGTGCTTCTCCCACACCCAGCAATGCCCAAGGCCAGCACACCATTGGGATGAGCAAAACCAGAGCAGGCCCCAAGCACATGAAGTGCAATCTCCCAAAAATCAGGCCTGAGCAAAAGTTTCCCCGCTTGCGGTTGAAATAAACGCCGAAAACGCAGGCTCCATTAGTGCCTGAGATATTTTCTTAACCAACCCATTTTGAAAGGGCTTTGGCAGATTCTGCCGCTTTCCACATTAAAAGTGTTTTTCCTCTCGTTGGTGACTCATGGGATCACTGTTTAATCAAGAATCTCTGTCAAATTTCAACATCTCCATCTCTTATTAAAACTTCTATCAAGCTAGTTATGCTTAAGACCTTGTTAAGCAAGTAATTACCTATACCAAACACATGAGAACATTGCTGATAACCAATTATCCTTATTGATATTCTTGTAAGCCTTCAGATCAATTGTTTCCCTAATTACACTGGAAAATCCCGATTTTCTTAAAATACTTTCCAAATAAAAGAAGTTAATCTCTTCAAGAGCGAGCCCTCCAGTTCTACATGCAAAAGAAATCCTTTTTGCCCAGCCAGAACTGAAATGGTTTAAAGCTTTTAAAGAAACTGATCTAAATCCTTGTGACTTTCACGGTTTTCATAGCAATCTTTTCTTTAACATGCTGAGCTCATCCAAAACAAAGTAATGCAATTTCATTTTCCCCAGCTTGGAAGACAGGAATGGAAGAAAGACAATATCCCCATCTGGTTAATAATAGAAAGCTCCTACAGAAGGGACGTTAGCTACGGCCGTTCCCACAAGATGAAATCTATATGCACGTGCTGAGCAGTACTTTCCACATTTTCTTGGCTCAGGCCCAGAACATCTCAGCTCGCAAGACCAAGATTTAATTTCAAGGCAGGAACAGCAAGAGAAGACCTCAAAGCCATGAGCAGCTTCAATCACCGAGATGCTGCCTCTTGGTGGTGGAGGGTGCCCAAGGAGCAGCTGCGGTGACCCCTCAATTCCTGAAGCCCTCTTGATGAGCCAGTGGGGTTTTCCTTTCCAACACATTGTTATTCCCTGCTCTGGAAATCAGGTTAGGTTAGAGGTCTCCCACCTTTTTTTCCCCAGGGGTAAAGCACCCAATTTTATCTGGGCAACACAGAAGAGTCCCAGCACAAGGAGAAGCATCAGATGTGTTGAAGTGCCTGTCGCCACCGAGATCTTTCCCTGGCAAATAAACAATTAAAAAAAAAAAAAAAAGGATAATCTGAAGCCATTCATTGCTGCATATGTGCCACACGCAACTGCTCCAGTGACAAAAAATATGGAGGGGAAAATAAAAGTTAAGAAGAGGCCTACAGGGCTTGATTTATCAGAGAACTCTTACCCTTATGAAGCGGAACAGTGCTGTTTCCCTGATGCCTGGTGATGCCAAAAACCCTATGACTACATCCTAGCCTAGGCAGACACCCTGCAGAGCCACTTTGATTCACAAAGCGTTGAGTGATGACCCAAATAGGCAGGAGCTGGCTGACGTGTAGCCCCTATGGGTCTGACCTGTTGTTTATTGTTCTTATATTTTTTTTTAAGAATTAACACTTTGAAACTAGGGCAGCTTGTAGTTCAGGGGTTGCACACTTCCAGTTAATGAGAATTCAGACTTCAAAAGATAAACACTTCAAAGGAATTACAAAAGAAGAACTTTTACTTTAATCTCACTAAATAAATAAGCACGGCACATGCTAACGCCCTCTGCAATCTAGCTTCTTAACATTTTCCACAAACTAAGGGCACATTGGGTGCCTAGCATTTTAAAGGACTTGAAGAAGCGGAACAGGACACCGGAAAAACCTGTACAAACTTCTTACAGAGCAATAACCAGATGGCATCTCTGCTTTCTGCATGAGCTTGAGCCTTTACAACAAAACCCTGCAGGCCAAGACACTAGCGTAGCTCTGAAAGCCCAACACCTGCTACAGTCAAAGCCGTCAAGCAGACTCAGTTGTCTCCCCTCTTCCAAAGTTCAAGAGCAAACAGCACCAGTTTCATAGAGTCCTGCCCTAATCCTGCCAGATTATGGCTCTGCAATAATCCCAAACACCAGCTACGATGTCTAAAACCAAAAACCTACTCCTTTGTCTTGGTCCACAAGGAATGGACAAAGCACAAACCAACCGTCTTTGATAAACTTTGTTTCTTCTTGGAAAGATACGGAGACCCAGCTGGAGACAGATTAGAGTTGACAAATGCTTACAAGGAACTCCATGAGCTATGCCCGCCTGATTTCTAAGTGACTATTTGCTGGAAACCAGCACAACCAGCTGAAATGGGCTCTGGTTCACACACACAATTCAGAAGGTCAACAGAAGTCAGACCAACAAAGCCAGGAGGACACCCCACACATTTACTTGGGTTGCTGTCTTCTCAAAGCAGACCAAAGGGATTTCTGCACAAAAGAGATATTTAATAGCTGGAAGCAACAAATGCACGCCGGGCTATGAAACAGCAGGTGATAAACAAGGGACTTGTTGGCCCATTCTGCCAAAGTTTGTCTGGCAACAAGTGTGAAAAATTTGTTATTTTGGGGGCTGGTGGAGAGATGGGCAACAACTCCTGCCAATGCCTCATCAGTTGCTTACATCTCCAAGTCTAATGAGTTTTTTGGTGGTTTTTTTTTTGCTTTTAGAAGTAGCAAAGAAGTTTTAAGCAGCCCAAGAGGCGTAAAACCTGATTCTCCCTGGCAGAGAAGCTATCTGAAAATACAGGTGGCTGGGGGGAGCTGAAAGTACCCAAAAAAGTTAAGAAAATGCTGAAAGTGCCACAGACTGAGCTGGTCCCATCCTTAGGTTAGCTGGTGAGAATGGTAGAGGTCTACTTCCACCTCTGAGTATTTGTCATAGGGAAAGCCCAAGTTGGGCTGCACGTAGAGGTGTCTCCTGTGCTTGAATGGAAAGGCTGGCAACTGTTGGGCAAGGCAGGGCAGTGTTTGGCAGGCACAGAAACATTATTCCACTGCTGGAACATAAATGTTAAACTCATTTTTTAAGCAAGGCTGAAAGGGACTTTAAAAAAAAAAAGAAGGGTAGAAAGATTAATAAAGGAAATATCAGCAGTACCTGAATTCCCATTCCAAGGAGTTAATTAGCTCTATAAGCACATTTCCTTTATATAGTGCTTTCTGGCTGAGAAGCTAAGGCTCTAAGTGTTGCACCAGGGTCACTTACCCAATTAGAAATACAAACAGTTTCACGTGGAAAGCCACGGCAGCCAAACCACTGCGCAATCTTTACACTGGGAGCGAGGAAAGCCCCGTCCTTCTGAGCCAGCGTTTGGTAGGCACATGCTAACTTCCAAGCCAAAAAAAAAATATGCCGGGAAGACAGAGGATTTCAGCAGGGCACCGGAACGTGCTGATGGGTTGGTTAAGAGTGCTGAGGACATCCCCAGTCCTCTGGGCTCTGAAACCCTGAACCAAATCAGCCAGAAGAGATCCATCCCTGGAGGTGTTCAAGACCAGGCTGGATGAAACCCTGGGCAACCTGATGTCATGGGAGGCGTCCCTGCCCATGGAACTAGATGATTTTTAGGGTGTCTTCCAACCCAAACCATTCTATGATCCCAGTCACTTTTATAGAGTTATCCTGCATTTAAGTAGTATTCAAGTGAGCCAGCGTTTGGAAAGAGGGAGGGCATCCTCCAGGAGGCCAGCAGGAGTTTCCATGTTACAACAGCCAACTTTTTATGCCATTGCTGGTAAATAGTGGAGAACCCGTGGGGAAGAACCTCTGGGTTACACCCTTCCCCAACCACAGATATGTTGGGGGCACAGGGTTTTCAGAAGGCACAGGTCTCTCTGAGACCACACGTCTGTCTCAGATCATTGGCCCCGCAAGAGAGGAAGATGGGTGGAAGATGTGAAAAAGCCACCAAATCCCATCACCATGGAGCAGTGCCTTGGCACCATGCCTGGTGGTGCCACCTTGGGACAGCAAGCCAGAAATATCCAGGCTAGCACCACAAGAGCACAGCAGTCCAACAGTTAACAAAACCAAAAAACAGCTCAACAGTAAACTGGGGTGGGACAAGGCAAGGACCCAGACAGCACCAGGAGTGGCTGCTGATCTTGGCAGAAGGGGTGGAAGAAGCGGTAGCTGAGTCACAGGAGCAGTCATACCACAAAGTGCCAAGCAGGTCTGGGGGAAGCTGGAAGGGGAGGGAGGCTGTGTCTTGTCCAGCACACCCTGTGTTCAACCTCTTTTGCCTACAAACATCTAATAGTGTGCACTGTGATGCCAGCACAGTCTGGGAGATGAAACCACGTCAGCAGAGACGGCCAATGATGAAAGGAAAGTCACCAGTAGGAGAAGACAGTAAGACCAAGAAAACACAGCTAGATGCTGAAGAATATCTGTGAGTTCCTCCGGTTGTTTTTTAAAATGAAATCTCTTGATTCCTTCAGAAATTTTTGAAAGATTGCACAGCTTTTCCTTCCCGCATACCCCTAGAGCTCTGCCATCTCTGCCAAGCTGGAGAACAAAAGTTTGTATCGAGCCTTATCCAGGCTCGACATGTGTTTTCGCTGAGGAACTAAAGGGAAACAGAAGTGTTTTTGAACATGCACACCCTGCCATGCAGTTTCCTTTACAGACAAGCTTCTCCCCCCTCCCTGATTACCCTTTCCTACCCACACCCCGAAGGGTTCACCATAACCACACGTGAATTGTATTAGCTGGCCCTCCGAGGGGCAGTTTTCATCTCCTCTGGAAGGTGTTAGCAGCTAGAGCAGAAGTCGGTCCAACATATTGCTACAGAGGGCTTGTCATCTGCTTTCCCCGAGACATGTTCCCCTCTGCACTGCTGAAAGTTTGGTTCACGCCAGCAGGAGAAGAGGAGAACTGCACGAACCACGCCAACAGCGCTCATCTGAGAACGAGCAAAATGCCTCCACACCCACAGCACACACTTTAATTGAAACAGTAAGGGGGGAAAAAAAAAAACAGCAAGATTTATTTTACAATCAATACCGTGCACGTCTGCTGTGCAACTGCTATCCAGAGAATTAAGCGTGAATGTCCCTGACTTAATGAGAGGTGGAAAGTCCTAGTTAAATGGATTACAAGCTCTTTATTTCCTGTGATTGATTCCTTCCATGCGGCTGCAAGAAACGTTCTTCACAACTGTTCTTACACAGCAGAGAAGCTAAGCTGGGGGGCAGTAGGCTTGTTCCCCATGTACCAACTGCTCCTTCCCTCCCAGGTAAGGCTCCTGCATGCAGCCAACGTGCACAGCTCTGCACCAAAACACCCTCTCCGACCACATTGAGACGCACACACACAAGACCTGTTCCCTCTGCTTCTTCCAAGACATTATTTCCCCTTCCATTCCCAAAGCAAACATTCACTGCTCCATCGTGGTTAGCTGCTCCTCTGTAGCTCCCTTGTCCTAAAAGCCAGATACTGTTTTGGCTTTGTACACCAAAAGGGCATAAATTAACCTGATAAGGCTCTAATTGCACAGCAAGCTCCTTCCCACTACAAACACCCTGCATGTCCCATGGCCAAAGTAATCAAAAAAAGAAGATAGTCAGCAGGATCTGGTGACATGAGAGATATGAGGAGCCAACCCCATCTCTGAGATTTTGGAGAGTTTCTGACTCCAGCACTTTTTCCTTTCCTTTCCATTGTTCCACATCAGTCCAGCTGCCACCAAGACAGACCATCAAACCCTAGGAAGGATTTCCAGGTATTCACTTTTGGATAGAGCACTAAAAAAAAAAAAAAAAAAAAAAAAAAAACCATGAGCTAACTGATGAAGCCCAGGAGATAACCAAAAACGGTCAGCGTGCATCAGGAGATGGATACAGAAGAACTGTTCATGTCTCTATTTCTCTCTCCCTGTCTACATTAAAGTTCTGAGCAAAAACAAGAGTGTGATTGCACGTGATAAGAGTTGAAAAAATGCATGGGAATGCCAGAAGTGACATGAGCACAAGAAGTGACTCAAAAGGTTCATGGAAGATGCACGCAAAGTGTCTCAAACCTGGAGGTATGACCGATGACTCAGGAAGGCTTGCAGTGCTACAGGTATCTCTGGAAGGTTGCACAAGCTCCATCTTTGGAGATTTTTTTAAGACCTGGCTGGGCAAAGCCTGGTCTGAGCTCACATCGACCCTGCTTCGAGCAGGGCAAGATAGAGCAGAGCCCTCCTGTGGTCCCTTCCCACCCCAGTGGGCGGATGGATCCATGATGAAATAAAACATCAAGCACCAGCCCCACAGGAGCCCCAGCTTCCAGATCAGCATGCACACAGGTATTTCAAACCTGCAGCACATCCTGGAAATCTCTTATAAAGCGACTCCATTTTACCACCACAATCCCTTTGTGACAAGCTGTCAGAGCAGACTCGCACAATTGGCTCTTTCCACTACAGGTTTTAGATCACTCAAAAAAAAAGAAGAAAAAACCTTAAGACAATCAAAGACAAGATCAGAAATTATACTCACACCCCCTCCTCAAGCTATTTCACAGCAGATATGTTGACTTCTGATGAGGAAGGGCTCAACTCCTGCTCACCCCTCTCCTGTTCCAGAGATACTCAGAGGTTTGTCTCGCATTCCTAAAACCTCTTTCCAGTTGTGGCTGAATTCTTTCCAGTCCTGTATAAATCAGTATCTGTTCAATGCAAGGAGGCAGACACGACAGTTTCCGTCCCAGAGGATTTACAAACTCGATCCAGGCACCACGTGGTGAATGAAAATGGCATCCAGGGAAACAAGCGGGTAAGGAAAGACAGGCGACAAGCATTGGATCATACAGTCACTCGTTCCAGGTAAATACTTGTCTTGACTGCTGATGTGTGTACTCAAAACCCAGGAGCTGATCTTTAAGATGACATGAATAAGGACAAAGTGATTTTACTCTGTTTGCATAAATCTTTCAGGGGAAGGGAATTTTCTCATTTCACTTGGCAAGCGGTTGCAAAGTTCCCCAATGCATTCTGCTTTCTGAAGAGCATCTCAAAACGCTAGGCAAGGTCATTGCGACGGTGGCATTAGAAGCGACACAGCAAGGGAAGAGGAGAGAAGGTGAAGCCAGGAAGGGAACCACCCCTCCATCCATGAGGTGACTCCCAGAGCAAACAGAGGAGACTCACAGACATTTCCAAGCCATGCCTGGAGAGTCCAGTTCTAATAGAAATAAAAACCAGAACTCTCCCTGACCGTTGCATCAGCTGCTATCTTATTTTCCTTATGGAAGGGACCAGCCACGAGGGATTCATAAACTCACTTACTGATGCAAATCCAAGACCTATCAGTCCAAGGGCTTTCTTCAAATGTTTTTGAGGACTTTTAGCACCACGAGCATTAACCCAGCCTATTCCAGAGCCCTCTCCAGCATTAACGATGCTCTTCCAGACAGTTACCAATGGTACCACCACTCAGCATGCTATGAACAGTGACGAGCAGAGTGGCAGAGCCAAATTAATTACTACAGTGGAAGAACGACATCTGCAGCAAGCTGCCTTCGCAGCAGGACAGCCGCCTTTCCTCCACCCCTGGTGAAACCCTAAGCAAAGCTAAACAGGACTTATTTGGGTGGACAATAAATCACAGAGAACAGGGGCATCCTTTATAGGGTGGAGCATCAAGCATCGCTGCCCATCCTTACAGCTATTTCCACCTTTCCCCCTCATCCTTCACAACAAGCAGGTGATTTACGGTGGTCAGGCAAAGACACCTGGAGCAAACTGGTGAGGTTACAACGGGCTTTGGAGATGTGACACAAAGCTCTCCATCCGACGTGCCTCGAAGCATCAATGTCCACATCGGTCACTGCTTATGATCCTCAGCCTCATGCTGCAGAGAACATGGTCCTGAGGCAAGAGCCCAAGGGGTACATCAATGCATAGTTATGTAGTTTGGTGGGAATTGCTTCCAGCCCAGAGCAGCTTAGCCAAACATCTGGAGCAGCTAAGCAGCAAGTCCCACAGGAGCCCAGAGGCCAGGATGCAACAGCACCACTATTTTTCTTCCCTTCCCCATGAAACACTAAGCTTTCTAGGAAAAAGCCTCAGAGAGAAAGAGAGAAAGCTGATTTTTCTTTTTAGCCCTGTGACAATGCAGTAGGTGAGGGGAAAAGCAACCGCAGATTTTTACCAGGGCAGAGAGCTCAGAACTACAGACTAAAGATCAGTTATGCAAGCATTCAGTCATTGCTAATAAGCCTGACCGGAGGGAAACGTGTTCATTCAACAAGACCTTTCCTTCCCTACCAAGGAGGACATGGATGTCACCGCAGAGATGACACAGACACTACCTAAAGCAGACCTTTCAGCACCAGGCAAGAGAAAAAAATAGAAAAAAGCTTCCTGAAAATCTTTTGATGAGCCATCCTTATGCAAGCATCAAGAAAAACAAACACTTGCTAGTTTGCAAGGCTGAAGCACCTACCTGGGAGCATCATGCACCTCACACCAGGAATACAAACCAAAAAGCAGCTGCATTCGAGGAAAACGGAGGAGGACTTTCTGGAGCACAGATCTCCCACAGAAAAGCATCTTTTTTTTTTTTTAAATTGACCATCCTGGGTTTAGTTATTAAGAGGTTCCCAGGAAAATTAGCCTGTGTAGCTTGAAAGGGCAGGTCAGCTACATGCAAACAGTTTCCAGGATTAAATGGTTTTCTTTTAGCCTGGTTCACTTCACTTTCTAGCGGAGCCCATTTGGGGTTTTTCATCTTTAAGAACCTGTCTAGATAAGAACATTGAGGAAAACTACCATCCACAGAAAACAAGCAGATTTCCTTACGCTAGCCAAGAGCTAAAAATATCTTTATTTTCAGCTTATTTTTCTAAGAAAACTCGGTCTGCTTGCATAAGTTTCTCTGATCCTGTACTCTTCTCTGCTCTCCACTACCCTTCCCTCCCCAAGCATCAATGCCCTGGGGCCTCAGCCTCTTCCAACGCAGAGCAGTTGTGCACTGGCAAGCTCTCCGAAAGATGCTGCTGGGTGGAAAAGGATTGCAGGAGCCCCCCAGGGAAGAGCCGTCCCAGTCCAGCCCACTAGCCTAGACTACTCCGCACGTACAGCTAAAGACATGAAAGGATGGAAGTGGGAAGATTAAAGGTTTGAAATAAGTCCCAAAGAAACAGACTTCATTTGCTCTTAGGTCAATTTTTTTTTTTTTGGTTAAATAGAAAAACTTTGAAAACAGCTCACATTAAATAACTTGCTGGATGGAGGACCAAGCCAGTATCTGCTACCTCTTGAACATACTTAAAAGGTCCTGAAAAAAATGCTGGCTTATTAACCAAATTAAGAGAAAGTACCAAGTACCTAACAAAGCATCTCTGCAAGTACTAATCCAGTGACAAATTTCAGGTTTAGACTTTACAATTACCAGAGACAAAACAGAAAGGACCATCAACTAGCAATATTTTGTTGTTGGAACGGTTCTTACACAATCCTAAAACTCAAGGGCAAGACTTACCCTTCCCTAGATGAGCACACTTGATTTCAGCACCACCAGTAGACCGGATAAACCAGAAGACTTAATCCCAAAGAAAAAGAACTGGCCAAAAAGGAAAAAAAATGAGAGACTGTTACAGAATGCTGCATTTCTTAGCTGGGTAACTGGTCAGACTGGAGAACAGGGGAGGAAGATGGAATTGGGAAATAAACTGGACAAAGGTACAAACACCAGGGATGGCTGAGTATAAAGTAATAGGGACAGGGCAATCCCTACAGAGTGAGGAAGAGCAGGAGTAGTAATCCCAGCTTGCTTCAGGTCACAGATGTGAAGATGAGCAGCAAGGAAACACGAGGACTGCATTTAGCAAGAAACGGTTTATTCAGATTTGCACAAGGCTGCAATATAAAAAACCTGCATTAACAGGGTAAAGAACTACCTGAAGAGCAGGAAAAAAAAAGTATATATGTATATTCAACAAGAAAAATACTTTGAGGCCATTGTACCAAGTTCATAAAAATCCCCCTCAAGCACTTGAAGCCATGAAACCTTCCTCTCAGGTTATTCAGGGATAAGAAACAGCTTGAAAGGTCAGGAAAGAGGCTGACCTAGCAGGAGTTCACAGGGCCTAACACAGTCACCCCATTTATAAAACTGACCAGGGTCCTGCTACTACTCAAGGACTCATCAAAAGCACAAGGCAGAAGGCATCTGCAGTAGCGTAATGAATTAGCCAGGTAATCTACCACAAATGAGAAGGAAAAAAGAAAGATGTGAAAAAGCATACTTCGTGCTTCTATTTCAAAAAGTGGCAGTCCATTTGTTCTCCTTAAGAACCATTTTCAGCTAAAAACTAGGAACCTGATATAAGTTCTCCCTCTGTTTCATCGCCGCAGGACTTTCTTACCTCCAATTTCCCCTCCATCCAAGAGATGTGAGCAGCATGGTCTAGGTAAGGCATAGGAGACAGTTTCCACACCACTTGCTAGAACTAGAAAACAATTTTCCCAAATAGGACACAATTTATAAACCAAGCCAGGTACCTGTACATTAAGATACAGCCCGGCTGATGCGTGACAGCAGCTCTGTTTGGCTCACGGTTGATTTGACAGTATCTGAATTTCTGTCAATCTAGCAGACCTCCATCAGGTCCTTTTTCATTCCCGGTAGCCTGATCCTATTTTTGGATTCTGCGGGCTTATCAGCAATATGTTTGTGTCTATTTTTTTTCATCTCTGCTACCTCTTAAGCTGGTTCAAGAACAGTTATGCAAGAGTCCCTCTGGTTACAATGGAAAGGAGACACTTTCTTCTCTGACCTGAATTCTGGCAGTATTAGCACATCTTCCACATCTCTCGGCCACAGCCTTCCTCATTTCAGAGATGTAAAACAAATCAATCAGCTCCCCAAAATTCAAATATTTTAGGCATTAGACCACATAGCACTTTCTTAACCAGAAAGTGATTATTTCTCCTTACAAGTCCCTGAGTGGAATGACTGAGAACGTGTACCTGAAGAAGTTTTCACTTTTCTGATATGGTCAGCTCACAGCTCAACTATTACATAAACATGGATCTGGAAGCTCTTAAGCCAAGAAAGCTGGGGAAGAGTAAATACGTGCATCTTCAAGCCATTAAGAAGCTTATCGAGAAGTCTAAGAAAGGATGAGGCAGAAGATTGCATCATTCACAAAAGAGTCATTCCAATGCCTGCACCCAGTAGAGCTAAACGGAGTTACTTTTGTTGGTTTCAGTGAGCCCATAGGTGTCAAGTGAGACATGTGAAGGAAACTTCTATGTTCTTCCTGCTCTCTCCAGGTGAACGAGTCATTTCAAAGCAGTCCAGAAGAAATCTCGACTGATAGTTGGTAGAAGACACCTCTTTTCCTAGCCAATTCAATGGGGAACTCTATTTTTTCATGTTGTGAACTCAATCAAAACACAGCAGCAGACTTAAACCCCTTAGGTCCATGTTCTTCTGCATCATACAGGATGTGGCAGTTCCTGCTCATCTAGCAATGCTCTTGCAGTCAGCCTCTGCATGCTGCAACATCACACCAGACTCTGCCAAGCCACGAGGTTCAGCTGTAAGGTTTTATTTGATCAGCTTGTTTTTCAGATGACCTCAGAGCTGACCTGAGAAGGAGATTTGACTAGGTGACCTCATGAGCTCCCTCCCCAGAGAGGACCCACAGTTTTCCTAGTCTTCGTTCTGTCACTGATGTGCCTGATTTATATACTGATTTATCTCATCAATCAAGGGAAAACATGGCCCTGTTCTGCAGTAAAAACAGCTAGACCCTGTTGTCCGTCATACCAGTGGGACCAGTATTGCCAATACCGGACAATCTCATTATCCCCTGTTAAGAACATTAATGAATGAGCCAGGTCCATGCACTGAGAAATGCACCGTAAAGTATTACGAGAAAACTGAGAAAGCGATAGTCTGTTCTACTTGCTTAACAGCCACAGTAAAAGCAAGTCTTTTGAAAATTTGGAAGCACAAGCAGCGTTGTATTTCATCCACAGCCTCACGTTAATTCTTCTGCCACACATCAAGGCGCTACAGAAAAGCGCAGAAGTCACAGCTCGTGCTTCCTGATAGCCAGCTGCCAAGCAGCTATTTCACCAGTCTCAGGTCTCCAGCAGCAGCTTTCATACAGGAATGAGGTTTGCAGAGAGAGGTTTTGGTGTCTGCCTCCTGGACAGGGAGAGCACAACCCAGTGACCGAGGAAAAAATGACCGCTACTCACACTGTACTCAGAAGCAACTTGGAAAGAGGAGTTAGAAAGATTGAGTGCTTCCCCCTCTTTCTTCCCTTTCTCAGTGGATGTTTCCATTAGAGAAACAAAGTTCCTTACCAAGTTTTAAAACAGTCTGAGGTTTGCAGCCAACAACAGACTCCAAAAGAGTCTGGTCAGGATGGAAACTTTTCCAGCATAAACCCCTCAAGCTAATAATGTTGGCCAAATCACTGTAAATCAGTCTTCTCTTTAATCCTTGCTATTAACTTTTAGCTTTCTAAGCAATTCCGCATATTCCAGAAAGTTGGGGTTTTGGATTGTGCTGCTTTCCAAGAATATCCATTTCTCTATAGCAGCATAGCAATTGCAAGCTATTGAGTAGGCTGTGAGACTTAAAGCCCTAACCCCTTACCTTGTGTCTTCCTCAGCACTATTTAAGCAAGGCTGACAACATTTTCACCGGGGTAGAAAACACTCTGCCCCGATAATTAGTAATACATGGTAAATTTTAACTTGAATATTACGTATTTTGTAATGGAGTTGTTGTTCAGTCTTCTGCCAAGCCCCCGACAATTCCACATTTTTTCCTTTTTTGTTCTTTTGAGTATTGACTGAAGCCTGTTAAAACTTTTTTTTTTTTTTGTAAACAGCTGATACCACCTGCTTCCAGCAGCAGGGAGGAAAGCAGAGCATCACACACCTGTTTCTATTCCTGGGACATTATGCAAGCATCTTCTTCACACACCACCTACACTTTGGTCCTCAATCTGTTTGGCTTCACAGCAACCCTCTCAAGTGAAAACATGGAGGCAGCTCCGCGTCTCGTCTAGCTCTGTCTTTCATCGGGCTGTTCGTGTTTCTTTTCACAGCTTAATAAGGTTTTGTTCCCTTTGCTGGAGAAATCTTTGCCACCCATCATTTGCTCAGCCCACAGGTTTGAACCCAGCATATGCAGCTTGCTCAGCACACCCAAGCTCACAAGTCCTCTCTCCGCAACAGGTGGCTCAGCTTTTACAGGAATGTAAGTGTGACTTCTCTTAAATCTTCTGTTTCAGCTCAAAGTAGACATTTTAAACAGAGCATCCTGAAGCCCATAGGTTTTCTCTCAGCTCAGTTGAGATGTCAAAGCTGTCATTATTCAGACTTGCAGCTGAAAACCCAGGCTATTTACTATAAGAGATCTACAAGTTTGACAAGCCCAACCCTGGTACTTGGCCACAAAACACAAGGAAATAACCACAGACACAAACATGTCACAGAAAATAGTAGAAAGGGGTAGAGCCAGACATTCTTTGGCAATGGGATGCTCAGTAAGGGAAGTACCTTTCCCTAACACAAGTTCCTTCCTATTCAGCTTCAAGAAGTTTTTCATAGTCTTGGAAATCACTTTCTATGACATTCTAAATTCAGTCTTGTCAAAAACACTTCAGCCACGTGGCAGGAGATAATCCCACTGACAGTTTAGACATGGCTGCAAAGAGCCCCATGTGGTCCACAGCCAACATGAACCATTGTCTATACCTTTATCTATAGAGAAGTTTCCAAAATATAAGGCCACATGGCTTTTAGATAGGAAAAAAATAGAGCGGTTGTGCCACTAAGCTCGCATTACCCTATTTAGGCAGGTAGGATGGAGGGGAATATACCATGTTCCAGATAACCCTTCATACAGGGAAAGGGGTTTGCTTTCTTCTGTAGTGAGACCAAAAGCGTTGAGATGACTCCCAGTTGGGGAACCCAAGCACTATGCCACCAGCTTTCACAAGAGCATCCCAGCTTCCTGGTCTCTTGTTCAGAGACTTCAGGAGCTAGACACAATAAAGAGTAAGTACTGGGATCTCCCAAGCTTGTTGGAGAAGGATGGAAATGCTTCACTTACTGTTATCACAATTAAACTCCCACCAGCTTGCCTTATCTGTCCCAAGAGACCTCTTCTACAGAGCAAATGACATCTCAAAACATCCATCCTGAGGCAGGCCAGTGAAAGTCTTACAGAAAATCTTGAGGGTATTATACACAGCACCTTAGTTCTTTGCTGTCAAGACACAGAGAGAAGAATGGAGATTTGGGGATTTGATATTGATGAATAGATATTTTTACAAGGTTTTACAAGGAGGGAGCTAAGAGGCTACAAATACTCATCTTACAAGGGCCAATATCCCTGGTCTTCAGTGCTTCCTCCTGCTTCCAACATTAGCTTAGGATGAGCAAAACATGCAACAGTGACACCCCCCAGAGCATCAGCTCTAACCCCCTACCAGGATCTGTGGGAGTCACTGAAGGAAGGAGCAGAGCACACTGGGGAGACCAGAGAACGAACACAGCAAATCACTTGGTTTTTCATTAGAGCCAGAGAGTATAAGAGCACAATCTCATCCTTGTCACAATCTTTGCTGTTGCAGAAACAGCTTGGACCCACCAGTACATAGGTTTTCCCTGTTTCTTCTCCTACTCCAGCTATCAAGCGGAAAGGATTGAAACAAAACCCTGGAAGGAAGAGGGTCTGGCATGCTCAGAAGCACCTAAGATGCACCAGGGAGATCCAAGCAGGGTTGCCAACTTCCTTTACAGCCCCGCCCCACCCCAAAAGGACTTTGAGACAGTTAGCACACTACAAGTCATTTCTTACCCCCAGCTATTAACATCTTGGGTTTACCCTGTTCTGTGGCAGGTTTCATAAGAAACTTGCTCAGTAGCCCTAGACTTTCCCTGCACTCTAGGAACCAGCCACACATGATGAGATGACCTTCTAAGCATCAGAACAAGCCTTTTTTTTTTTTCCTCTCAAGAGAGTTCAGCAGGTGGCACGCAGAGATTTCAAGCCTGTCAGGTATCACTGCTGAAGGCTGCAGGGCCAACTGGATCATCTGTTTTAACCCAAAATGAAAACAACCTTCTAAAGCTGACCACCAATACAGGAAGAAAAAGCAGGTACAGGATCAGCTCCAGCACATCTAGAAAAAACACCAATCACAGGCAGACCAGAAGCAACAAGAAAGAGAGCTTTTAAGAGGACAGTCAATTTTCTTGGCAAGAAGTTTGAGATTCACAGGGTGTTTTTTTACTGCGTGCTCATGCTTTGTTACAAACACTCTTTCCCAAGGAGGCTGAAGCACTGCATTTCCAAACACAGTTGTCAGCAGCTTACAGAGCAAATATTCTCCAGGGCAGTCTCGCACTACTGACTTCATATTTTCACATTAGAAGCCATAAGCTGTAGTCAAGATAGACTCCATCTTTGTATTAAAGCAAAAACTCAAGCCTGTCATAAGTTATAATGCAGTTTATTAGCTGAAAAGTATTTCCAGCTGCAGTTATTGCCTACTAGAAGCAGAACTGGCATCCATTCATCATCTTACTCCTTATGAAAGGAGGTTGCACAAGAAAGACAAAGCTAATCACCAATTTCTTGCTGAAATCAGGTCCCCCAGGCAGAAGAATCATAGAATCACAGAAACATTTGAGTTGGACAGGATCTTAAAGATCATCCCATGGGCAGGGTACACATCCTCACAGCATAGGGTGACCCCACCCAACCTGGCCTTGGGCACTGCCAGGGCTGGGGCACCCCCAGCTCCTCTGGGCAGCCTGGGCCAGGGCCTCAGCGCCCTCAGAGGGAAGAATTTCTTCCCAACGCCTCCCCGAAGCCTCCCCCCTGCCAGGCTCCAGCCGGTGCCCCTCATCCTGTCCCCCCAGCCCTGACCAAGAGTCCCTCCCCAGCTTTCCTGCCCCCCCTGCAGGCCCTGGCAGGCCGCTGGCAGCTCCCCCCGGGGCCTTCTCTTCCCCAGGCCCACCACCCCCAGCTCTCTCAGCCTGGCCCCACAGCAGAGCTGCTCCAGCCCCTGAGCATCCTCGCGGCCTCCTCCGGGCCCGCTCCAGCAGCTCCGTGTCCTTGTGCTGGGCCCAGAGCTGAACGCAGCACTGCAGGGGGGGCCTCCCGAGAGCGGGGCCCAGGGGGACAATCCCCTCCCTCGCCCTGCTGCCCCACGCTGCTGCTGCTGCAGCCCAGGGCACGCTTGGTTTTCGAGGCTGCCAGAGTACGGGGCAGCTCGGGGCCAGCTTCTCACCCACCACCACCCCCAGGTCCCTCTCCTCAGGGCTGCTGTCCAGCCATTCCCTTCCCAGCCCAAAGTTGGGTTTGGCATTGCCCTAGCCCAGGTGAAGGACCTTGCACTTGGAAACATTATATATAAATTTTAGTATATATCTTAAGTCTTGCCAGCCTTTGAAATTCTCCTCACAAGATTTCATGAACGCAATTTGTCAACTCACAGCAAAACTAGAAAAAAGAGGTGGCCAAGACTTCACCTGCACAGCAGCACAGATGTTTTGCCTGTCTCCATCCATGCAATGCCAAGAGAGATACCAGATCTAGGCAAAGATTTATACATGGATCTAGCAGCCATTTGGCTATTCTTTGCAGTAATCTGGGTGCTACTGAGCACAGCTAGAGCACACTATTCACTAGGACGCTTGCCCAGAGTACAAATAGCAGTTGGACATCAGCAACTGAACAGAGAGAGGTGAGACGTTCAACAGTTCAGAATAAAAGTAGTTTCTTCAAACCATACCTGGAAGTGGAAGCAAGGTGAGAGGCAACAACACTGAGCAGAAAAAGCTTTATAGTGACAGAGATGTTGGGCAACACGTTGTAAGGCTGTCACAGCACTCTTGTGACTGCAGCATCATCCAGGGGCTGAAGCCACATCCCATAGTGGCAAAAGCAGCACACAATTTCCACTTTGCTTGCTATGAACAGGAATACATGACAGACAAAGTGTATTACAGCCATGAAACCAGGTTACCTTAAAAGTCCGTATAAACAGTGACAGTTGAGTGCCCTGGGTGGGGAGGATTAGCTAGATTTGTGCACACACACAGGATACATTTCATCTCAGGGGTATATTCAAGCAGAAAGACAACAGTGCCTTTTTGCAACCCCCCTCCTCCCCAGATGATCTTTTATACACCCACGTGTTGCACAACCCTGAAACACGGTTCTCAGCATGTAGACTTGAGGCTTTTAAGAGAAGACAGCACAATTAAAAACCTAGTACCTGAAGGGAACAATAGGACATCCACATGGATTAATGCGAGCAGCGGGCTGGATGGCAGGTACAAGAACAGAATATCAGAAGATGCTTCCATTGCAATTATCTCAATCCCCAAACCTACTCTCAAATTATATTCTTCCAGTGCTTTAAAAAAGACTCAGACCATCTTATATTTACTTTTAAGCAGCCTTCCTATTACCAGTGTTTGAGCACGCAAAGCCCCAAGGAGGGAGATCAAGCAGCAGAGCAGGATGGGGAAGACTTCAGCTCCCAAAAGGTCATTCCTGCACAGAGAACTCAATGCTGCTGAGACTTTGGGGGCAGCTAAACATTAGCAGAGGAGCCACAAACAGGAATAAGCGTGACACTGCCTGCTATTTGCACAGGCCTTAGACACGTTCGGGTTGCAGTTTCACTAGAGCAAAGCGGATATGCCTGATAAACCACCCCGAAGCTTCCTTGGAAAAAGAAAATGAGTCACTTCTGGCTAGATGCATGCACATGCTACTACAAAAAAAAAAAGGCAAAAGATCATTGACCCTACTCAAAAAATAAACTGAAAGTCCTTTGAAAAAAGGATCACATTGCTTTAATGTAGTTTCTTTCTATCACTTTTACCCACATGTTTGTCTTCAGACCACACAGCAATTCGCTTTATAGTTCACACTGGCAGAAAGAAAAAAGGCAAGCAGGCCTCTAGAGCATCTAACCACAAAAACCCTCAGCAAAAAGTCACCTACACCATGGAAGACAGACCGGAATTGTGCAGCAGGTTTTTCTTTCCATCACATGCTGAAACTACGGGTTGAAACCCTCCCCTACAAAAAGCCACCTATCTGGGCACCCAATTTCAGGAAGTTTTGTTGCATTCCTCTTTCAGTCAGATTACTGAAACACCCGACAGAGATGCTGAATCACCCAGGAAACACAGGCTGGTTTTGAACTGGGGACGAGAAACAGCAATGAGAGCTAGAAATCCTAACGAGATGCCCCTGTCCCTAAAACTAGGAGACAAATTGTCACCATGCTACGAGCAGCAGCTCAGAGAGAGCACAGCCAGTTTCTGCAAATCTCTGGACTAAGAGAAGGGATAAAAAGAAAGACGAACTGTGACACTTTGGACCTTAAAGCCTGCAGGTTCACACAAGGATGGTGCCCCCATGCAGCCCACCAGTTAACTCCACTCTCCTGTCCCACCCTCCAGAAGACATCCCCTCGCACCAGACCTCATCTGACACACCTGCGTTTCAGGACCATCAAAGCTTTCTCTTGCAGTGAGGAAAATCACAACGAAAACCTTCAAGTGTCCTGCAGCCCTTCAGCAGTGTTCGGGTGCTGCTCTGGTTGCCACAAGCCTGCTGTGCTCCATCTCCCTCTCTTCTCCCCCACCAGGACCATGCAAACCACCACCAGAGCCCACAGAGAAGTGCTGAAAAGAAATCTCACCATCGCATTTGCAGCACAGATGATTTCATCCCAATTACTTGCTCTTGTCATGCAAAACAAAACCTACAGGAGAAGGTTTAAATCCTGACCAAAAAAAACACAACCACCAAAATGAAGACACTGCTCCAGGCAATCATTTCAGATTTTACATGCTGGGATCAGCCTTTGAGTCTGAGGAGGTTCCCAGAAGTGCTCTCAGAGGGCAGACAGGCATTAAAGCACAATTATACATCTGAATTTATGTCTTCACCCTCTGATTCAGGGCAGCCCAAGGAACACACACATACAGGAACAGCTCGTTTAAAAAAGAGGACCTGGAAAAAAGTGTGCATGTTATGCCGAGAAGCCGGGCAAAGAATGCAAATTCTGACCTACTTCTCCCTCCTTGCTGGAGAGGCAGCTGCTATTGCTGCTCTGCAAGCATGAGAGACGAACAGGAGCCCTGCCAAAACTGCTGCAGCGATGTCTCTTCCAGACGCAGGCTGCTCCGTGCCAGCCCCTTGCAAAGCAGGGGAATTGTCCTTCTGCCTGGGCACTGAGATCACAACCGCCTGGTCCAGCGGTCGATGAAGTGAGGATGGACAGAGGTCACTGCAGGGCCTGTAGTCATCTTTTATGCCTGCAGTATTTCCTCCAACTCTTTTGCTAGTGCTTGCCTTAGCTCTGCTTCAGGGATGAGGAAGAGCAGCGTCCTCCGGGTAAATGAGAGGAGTCAGGTGCCTTCATAAAGCCTCTCTCCAAACCAATCTCCGAGAGGAGAAGGACACAGCCACTGAGGTAATGGACACGTTGGCTTGACTACAACCCCAACTGAACACCCATGGACAGCAAAGTCTTCCCAGAATCCACATAAGTCATCCACTCTCCTCATGCAACAAGCCAGAGATGCAAGAAAAATTCCAGGGAGGAGGAACACAGAGTTTCACCCAGCAACGCTTCCACTGAAGGAAGTTTCACATTTATTACACAAGCTGAGGCTCTCAAACCAGATCTTCGTGCTGGATTATCTACCCGAGAGCCACCAAACTGCAGCCAAAGGTGAAGCAGAACCAGCAGCATTCAGACAAGATTCACCCTACCATACTCATCTCAGGAAGATTACTTTTCTCAGGTACTTGCAAAAACAGACCAGCCTGTTTTGGAGGGTCATGAGAACCTTGGAAGGATAGCTATCCCACGCTCCTTTCTGTAGGAGAAAGCCTTTCAGAGGAAGAAATTCACCTTATCTCACACGGATGTGCATTGATAGGGTTAGCCATTGGCTTGGGTTCCATGAGTCACAGAGGCGTGTCATTGCAAAATATTTTCATTAAGGCAGCAAACTGTTTCAGAACAAGGTGATGCAAAATAAACGCAACCAAGAAACAAGAGCTATCCCTCTTACATCAAAGATCCAGCTCATTTTAGTCACCTCTTGCTTCATCCAGGGCACAGGATGCAGCTGGCATTTACAGGACACCTTGCACAGCACGTGGTGCTTGGTGCCAAAAAAAAATCAGGTAGATGTTACTGGATGTTCCCAGCTTATTGCAGCCAGTTGAAAAGAAATCAGGACAAACAGAGCAGCAGTTTTCAAGTAGCTCCAAGCCTCAGCCCATTTCCAAAGCCAGTATAAATGCACACGGTGCCCACAGAGGGTGGAAGTTACCTGGCAAATTTCAAGAGATGGGAACATGAGCAGCACTGCCCATCCCACACCCCAGCAGGAGACACAAGCGTCCAGCAAACACTGGTTTCTCATCAGTTCCTGCAAATACTATCATATATTATACACATTAAGCTCTTAATACAGCCTAAGGTATATTATTCACCATCTCTCAAGTCTTATGGTTAGCATAAGTGCCGTTATAGGGAGATCCATAAAACCCTAGCTGTACTGGCCAGCAGTTGCCATTTCTGTCCAAAGCCTCCTGCAAACTCCAATTATAGAGAAGGCTTTGTTCAACCTCCCCGCTTCCTTTCCCTCGGGAAGCCTATATGTCAGAAGACCAATAAATGCTGGCAATTTATTACGTGGAAAGACAGCCATGCAGCTAACAGAGAGAGAACCGAGAGCTGAGCTGGGTTTATGATTGAAACAGCCACAGAGCCCTGCGGTGGCAAGTCAGATTTGTTGACTCTGCTTATGCACACACAGATATCTGGGGGTGAAGGGACATCAAGTAGAGAAGGATTATTGGCTTCACAGGAGGAGTTGGACAGACAGATGTAGTTCAGCTTTAAAGGCCATTCTGGGACTATGTTGGAGGAAAACGGAGGAAAAACACAATTTACCAGGAGGAAAACGGAGGAAAAACACAATTTACCAGGAATCAGATAGTTCCAATTTAAAGAGGCTGTTTGTCAGTGTTGATTAAGGAAGGATTGTTTTTATCCTGAAGGACAGCAGGTCAATCTCCACAGTCCTAAGAGCTCTCTCACCTCATTACTGTGAGGCCACTACCTCAGGCACTAGAAGCACCTCCAATGCAATTATGGTATTTAAATAAAAGAGAATCAGGCTGTATTGGGGGGTACTTCTGGCCACCCAGGCACCCAAGTAACCCTCCAGCAGGCAGAGGTTTTGGCATCCTGCTCATCACCACCTATGCAGACACCTCATGCACTACTTTCAAGATGATTGATCGTTTCTCTGGCCTTTTCCCAAGGGATTGGGGCATTCAAACACCACTTAGATAATTTGCTTTCCCATGCCCTTTCTGCAGGGCTGCAGTCAGTGCAGGCATGGAAGTGTGCCTGCATTTCAGTTCAGTGCACCAAGCAGAACAGCTTTCTCCGCCTTTGTGGGATGTGGCTTACAAAGATCTCCCTCTCCCACCCTACAGAAGAATGAGCTGGGATGTTAAGCAAAGCACTTCATCCTTCTCACCAAAACCAGCCAACAGTCCCAGGACTGAAACCAATGCCTGGGATGTGCAAGAGATGTTTAAATCTGCGTTGCCTTCCTCCCATGTCCTGCTGTAAGCACCCTGCCTTGTCTACCAACAGCACTTCTGTTCAAACCAAGAGGAAGAAAGCTCTCATCTGTTTAGTTTTACTTGACACAGAGTGGCAGAAGTGTACCTTAAAGTTCTGTTGTGTTTTTTTTTTGCCTGGTAACAATAGCAGCTACTTTTTAGCTAAGACACAACAGCACGTCCATTCGAAACCAGCAGTGAGGCAGACGAACCTGAGTTCATTCAGATCCTGCTCCTTGTTCTTCTTTGTCCTTTGAGGAACACGACAAAATGTTCCTCTAAGAGAGGCACAGCAATTTTTTGTATGTGCAGGAAATCAAACGTTCAAGCTGTGCCACTTGCTGAATGAAGCAGAGCTGATGGCTTGGGTCACTCTGCTCTATTCTTGTTTAAGCTTTTCTCCAAAATTGAAGGCTCAGAGTTTTTAATGAAGGCAGAAATTCTCAGGCTTCTGTAGACCTCAGACTGAGAATTTCAGAAAGTGCCCACAACCACACACCAATTTCAAGAGAGGAGGGGTAGGTGGTGAAAATCTGAGCTAAGAGCTCATCCCAATCTGTCCCAAAGGGCTCGACACTGGCTTAATATCACCCCATCTTTCTTCCAGCAATCCAACACAGAAATAATCGGATTCTCAGCCATCCTCCCACTTCTCCGCGAAGAAACTGAGAACCTGTCCTGGCCTTTTCCAGAGAGCCTTTGCTAATGCAGGTGGGCTAATGCACATGGGCTACCTTTGGGGCAACATCCCAAAAACACCACCATAAACCATCACCAACCCATACTAGAGGTGCTCGGTACTATTTTCAGCAGGGAGAGTCACGTCCTCCCTTTCCCTGGAGCTCACCCATGGAGCAGGACTTAAACGGTTTCAAAACTGTCCCACTGCACAGCTTCTGGACCAGAATTTTCTTCTTCCTCACCACTGTGGGAAGCAAAAGATACATCAGCCCTTCTCTAATGTTTTTAGAGAGATGACCATGTAAGCCAGCTCCCTAGCATATTTGGATAAATGTTAATTAATGGCATCTCTACTCTTACAGCCCCAGCTGTTTTTAAAGTCTCAACCACACCAGTTTTTAACAAGGAGAAGGTCATGTCTGTATCTGCTAGGAAAGCTGTATTTTGTTCCTTACCACCTCTATGGAGCCTTCTTAGATGCAGAATTAAATCCTTCTTTATACACAGCTTAGAGTGAGATGAGAGAGCATATGAATTTCTCTTCACCTCTCCAAGGCAAGTTAATAGCGATCAATCAAAAGGAGCAAGCAAGTCATACAAAATAGGGTTTAAACCTTTATAGAAAGGTCATTGTCACAGCAGAAAAGACAGACCAGCTGCTAAGAGAGTAGCTGGTTGCATTTAATCATGCCAGGGTTTCACACAGGATTGAGGGATCCCAGGGAAATCTCAAGTCCACCTTCTGCAGTAGACACACCGGGAGAGGAGACCTCAGGTCACCCTCCCCATTTCCTGGCTTCCTATGGCTGTCTCCATCCTTTTGTGAGGGACGGAAATTGCATCCTCTGAAATTGGCATTAAACCAAGGAAAACCAACTGATTGTCTTTATTTTCCTCCTCGCCTTAACGAGAATGGCATTCACCAAGAGACGGGGGGAAGGGGAAGGAAAGAAAAATCAATACATCACACACATTTCCTGCTTTGCAAGGTTAATCGCTCCAGCAAGCTATTAGCATATTTCAGAACACAGTTATCCACCAAATATTAGATTTTCAGTTATGCTGAACAGTAATTAAGATACTCAAGTCTCCACAAGTCAAAGAGGTGGTTGTGCTACCCACCAAGGTCTCCACCTGGCTTCCCACAAGCAGCTCCAATGCATCAGCTTGCACAAAAATGCTGTGTTCAAGGCTCTGCCTTTGCCAAGCCTTATTGAATCTGCCCCACAGGTTCACATGTTAAAAGAAAAACTTTCCTTCCAAAAAAGGAGGAAGAAATTAAAGTTAAAGCACTGATTCATAAAGAGGGGTTGATTTATACACTGCAAACTCATGCTGGAAAGGGTAGGAGGATGAATTAGCAGACAGTCCAAGCTGACACATCTTTGTTATTAGCCTTCTGTCATCTCTGGGACAGGGATCCAACTGCAACGGAGAGTGCAACTCCAATCCAGCGTCTCCGGGTCTGCCAGTCCCGGTGATTAACTGCACAGACGTTAATTACAGGATGTAAACAGTGCCCTCGCCTGACCCATAACATGACGTCAGGCATTTAGAGCCCAGCTGGTGCTCTGGGGAGCTGGTCAGCTGCACGGCACGGTCACACACGTGCCACCTCTAGCCAAGCAAGTGCAGCCTCTTCCCACCAGCCTCCCAGTTTGGGGCTGCAGATCCCACCGGCCTCCCAGTTTGGGGCTGCAGATGACATTAAGCATTGCACCCACCTTTACGTTGCACCCTAGCTCTACCCCCACCATTTCCATTCCCAGAAATAAAGCTCCTCAATGCTGAGAGCTTCCACCACAAAGAACAGAGCAGGACACAATCGTGTCAGCCCAAGCATCCAAGCACACACCTTGAGGAAGACTGATTAATACTTGGCACCCCTGGACCAACACCAGCCCATAGCATCCACAGAGGCCAGTGATTAACTCACAAGTACCACAGCAAGATCCTTAAACACCACCAAAATATCCTCTGGCACAGAGTCCCCACTGCTGTGACAGTGGTTTTTAGCAACAAAGGACTCGCTAGGCAATGGCCAGTGAGGACTGCCACTGTGCCACCAGAGACAGACAACGTCTGGCATCTTAATACGTGTCACCGTGACCTTCTGCAGCTCCAGCCAAAAATATAAAGGCATAACAAGACAACAGGAGTGCAAGTGCAACTAGGAATAAAGCAGTTATAAGCAGCCCTGATGAATATTCATTAACATTTCTTTGCTGTAATCTTCCCAAGCATTTTTTGTGTCCAAATGCCTGGGAGAGGAAAAGAGTCGAGCCCACCAGCCCAGGAGATGCCTGACTGCTAGTTAATGAAACCAACACACAGCTCAGCAGACAAACATACTCTGAGCCTTTGCATCAAAGGAAAAGCAGAAGCAAACACTCTTCCATCTCCCAGAAATTTTTCCTTCGCATTAGCTTTCCTCCCAGTATTTCTGTAGGCCCCTTCTAAGACGTCTGAAAAGCCCCATTTTGTGCTAAATCCATATCCAGAAGGCACGAACACTGAAAGATCACATGAAGCAGAGTCAGGATTCCCACACTGCCTTTGAACTATAAGCACATAAATGAGCAGACAACTTGAAATAAATGGAGCGAGTTGATGTTTGTAAGAATTCGACACCAGCTGCTGGTTCTGGTGACTTGCTTTTAGATGTACGGTGCTGGATGCTGACCACCAGTTCTTCCCCCAAAAAGGGAGAAAGAAGTACCTACGTACAGTGCTTCCAAGCACCAATTTTGTGTGTGGTTATGTATGCATGTGCAATCCTCTCATGCTACATGAGAAAACTGTTTCTGTACCTCCATCCATCCACCCCTGCAACACCAGGACTCCTGCTCATCTCACAGGGATCACTGTAGAGATGCATGCAGGACCAGCAGCCTGTTCTTGCCTAAACAAACAGGGCTCCTGCACCCTACAGCAGCCTAGAAGATAAGATGTTTGGTTATGGCCCCAAGGCACAGATTAATTTTTCCCCCCATGAGGTCCCAGGAGACACAGGGACCAGGCTGCATGTGCCAAACCACTGACACCCATACTAAAGGGGTGGGAAAGGCACAGGGGATGAGACTTGTAACAGCACAAGCCACATTCATTGTTGTTTGCAGCCCCACAGTCCATGCCTTTGTTTAATCCGCCCTTCCCTTCCAAAGGCTCCTTCAATAGTTCAAAAAACTGTATTTTCCTCCTAATTTCCCCTCACATACATCGCAGTGTGAAACACAAGCTAATAAGCTCCCTCAGGCCAAACGTGACGGGCACAGATAAGGTCAGTCTGGTGCTTATCTCCCACAAAGCTGCCTATTATTAGCAAAACAGGCTTGACTCAAACAAACAGTGCATTAGTGCAGATCAGCCAGAGCAACGCAGACAGCTGGGCCATGCCACGGCTGTCATCTCAAAGGCACCCAGTGCAACGCAAGAGGCAAGCAGAGAGCTGGGATGGCTTTGCTTAGCAATGAAGGAGTCTTTGCATTAGGTATCCCTTTCCACTACAGCCCTTGATGCACAAAGGGCAGCTCTCTAGTATTTAGTTCACAACAGAAAACTTAAAATAATAGTAATAATCATAAAAGAATTTCAGAGTAATTTTCAGCTCTGGAGAAACTTGCATTTTCTCTCCACACTTGCGCAGGCAGCCTCATTCATCTGCCTCTAATCTCCGCTCAGACACACTCTGACAACAATTTTAAATAAGTATAGGGATTAAAGGGGTGATTCAAACTGCCAAGGTCAGGATGAATGGGAGCTGATCCATCCTTGCAGCAGGAGCATGGACCTGCCCTGTCCACACCATTCTGGGTCCCTGTCCCAAGGTTCAGGAGACAAAGGTCCTCCCTGGCATTCTGCAGCACCAAGCTAAGGCTGGTGCCTTTGCACAGGGTCTGTCCGAGGGCTGAACCATACAAATACAGCTGTGTACAGGAGTCCAAAGCTCCCCCCAGGAGGCAAAGAGAGTGCTGGGCTCTTTGAAACATGGTTCCACCAAGAGTGGCAGATCTGACGCCAGGAGTGATGGTCACGAAGCAGCCCACCTGCAAAACTCTTTAGCACAGCACCCTGCAAAGACCAAGTTTATAGATTTCCAAGGAGATATACTTGTAAAAAACACTCTACCAAGTACAGTTTAAAAAAAGGCATTAAAACATGGCTTTAAATTATTACACAGTTAATACAGGAGGTCTCCAAGCAACAAGCATGGAAAAGCATATCTGATGACAATGTATTTAAGCATCAACTCTCCCTCTGCTCTTTTCTGTGCCTCTGCATCAGCTTTGCATTGAAGACTTTCCAGAAGTACCTTCCCTGTGGCCCAAACTCTGGAGTAATTCAGCTAAGAAAAAAGGACATCAGAAGAGCAAACAACTTGTGCAGAGTCAGCAGCATATTCCAGCGCCTAAATCAACTGACTTGTTTTCTTTTGAGGAATTGGAAAGGAAGGAAGTGGATCAGCACTTCAGAAAAACACTACTACAGCTGTATCCGTGGAGCATTTCTGATTCAAAACAGGCTCCAGCAATCTCAGGGTTGCTGCAGATTACACAGGAGCCTGTCTTGAAGACTTATTTGACACTTCTGGATAGACTTGCACACAAGCAGAGCTGTATGGAAAAGTACCTGAGATGGTCTCTACAGGACTTCTCTCTAAACTTCTGCCCTCCAGCAAGGGATATCACAAAAAACAAATTATCACCTCCCAATAGGAGGGAAGGTGGTATCTCAGCCCACCTCCCAGAATGAATCAACCAAGAAGTGTTTTGAGCCCCAGCTTCTCCAGCCTGGCAGGCACTCGGTCAACGTTTTGGTGTTTGGACCTCTGCTAAAGGGAAAACACGCTGCATTATACTATTTCTGTGTACTCTGTTCGGTTTTGGACCCCTCACTACCAGAAGGACATCGAGGCCCTGGAGCATATCCAGAGAAGGGCTCCGAAGCTAGGGAAGGGCCTGGGACAAGTCCTGTGAGGAGCGGCTGAGGGACCTGGGGGGGTTTGGGCTGGAGAAGAGGAGGCTTAGGGCAGACCTTATTGCTCTCTGCAACTGCCTGAAAGGAAGGGGTGGGGAGCTGGGGGTCGGCCTCTGCTCACAGGTAACCACTGATAGGACCAGAGGGAATGGCCTCAAGTTGTGCCAGGGGAGGTTCAGGTTGGAAATGAGGAGACATTTCTTCTCAGCAAGAGCGGTCAGGCATTGGGACAGGTTGCCCAGGGAGGTGGTGGAGTCCCTGTCCCTGGGGGTGTTCAAGGCAAGGTTGGACGTGGTGCTTGGGGACATGGTTTGGTGGGTGACAGTGGTGGTAGGGGAACAGTTGGACCAGATGATCTTGGAGGGCTTTTCCAACCTTAATGATACTGTGGGGAGCTCCCCCACAGCTGCTGGGGCCTGCGGGGAGCTGCGCAGAGGCCAGAGCCATGCTCTGCTCAGGGGTACCCGGAGCCAGGCCCAGAGACCCCATGCCCAGCCTGGAGCCCAGGAGGTGCCCTCTGCCCCTCAGGAAGCACTGCTGGGCTGGGTGGGTGCCGGAGCCCTGGCACAGGCTGCCCAGAGAGGGGCTGGGGGCTACTCCTTGGGGATCTCCAGCAGCTGCCTAGACATGGGGCTGGGCCCCCTGCTCGGGCTGGCCCTGGTGGAGCAGGGTGGGAGCAACTCACCCAGGGCTGCCCCCAGCCTCAACCTCTCTAGAATTGTGTGAATTTTATGCAGGAAAGGGTGAATTTGTCTATCTCCTAATAGCTCCTCACTTTGTGATTTTTTTATTTTTAGTTTACACAACAGATCAGAAAAGCCTAGATAAACTCAGTCCTCCCAATAGCATGTACACAACCTGAGCTAACTGCATTGCTCAGCATCTCTGGGGGTAAAGTGACAGGAACTGCACCAGCATGCCCTCTGTGTTACCGCAATGCCCAAATGAGCTCTCAGTACCAGAGAACAGTCCTCTGTGCAATCACTCTTGTCCCCATGAGACAGCATTAAACAGTTTTGACGATGTCTATTTAAACATTGTCTAAAAATACATCTGGCTTTTGACCACTGCAGATGCAGGTATAGTCTCAGTGACTGTGATAGGGCAAGGACAGTTGCTAAACTACAGCTTAGACTGCACTGTTTCAGGGACTTATCTGTCAAGTCAGCAAACATTTCCAAGCAATTCTCATGCAATAATCTCAGAGGATTGCCTGCAGTTCCTAATCTCCATATGCCTTGAGAAGGCCAGGAAAAGGTTTGGGGTTTTTGTTTGTTTTTGGTTTGTTTTTTTTTGTTTGTTTTGTTTTTAAAGAAGAGCATAGATTAAGTGGAGAGGAAGAATAAGATGAATAACTAACAGTCCAGAGGAGAAGCCAAAGTGAGAATATGCACAAATGTCAGTTCTTTAGAACACCAGTCTCCATTCCTGCATGTGTGGGAAGGCAGTCATCTGGCACATAATAGTACCCATGGCCAGTTAGGCAAACAAAATAAAAAGAAAAATCCACCTTGGCCTGAGCAAATGTTAGATTTCTCATCAGTATTCCTAGAGCTTCTGCAGATTTAGACCAATATTTCTGTGGGCAAGACATCTGCTCTGGGGCAATTTCTGGATTTCAGATCTACCCACTGGACAGTACTAGATGCAGAATAAGGTGTTAAATTCTCCGATTTGGCTGATTATTTGTTACAGCTCTATTACAGACCTCACATGTTCTGGAATGGAAATCTATTGTCAGATCCAAGCTAGATACAAACAAAATCCAGAAAAAAAATTGGCCTCATTCCCCATGTTACTGTATGAAATGTTTTCCTTAGAGGATCACGCTCCTGCAGAACAACCCAGCTACGCAAGCCTCCACTGCAGAAAGCCCCCAGTTCAAGTCAACACATAAATTTGAGCTTTCCAAGAGAAGCTTCTATCCAAAGCCATCATTATGGCTATGATGAATCCCACGAAGACAAGTTTCTGCAGCAGATCTGAACTAAATCACCTCCATGCACCTTCCCTGCCCTGTGGAGGGGAAGAGTCACTGCTGAAGCATTTCAGCCACAGGATGGACAGCGGCCATTTGAGTTTCCATCCCACCCCACCAGATAACTTCATATCTGGTTCTGCCAAGTGGAAAGTTTTCAGATGCTCATCAGCTTTGTACTCCAGGGAGACAACACCCTCTCCCCCTCTACATGAGGAATTTATTTTTAAGCAGGGAAGTGCAGACATGCTCTTGCTTTTCAGTTTCTTCCTCCTACTAAATTCCAACCCCAAGGCTCCCATTTGCCAGAAAAAGTGTTTATACATCAACTTGCCAGAACGTGTCTTGTAGCTGTAGCATTTTATTGCTGCTCTGCAAACTGAGGAATGAGAGCAGAAAGCAAGCTAGGGATTGCACAAGGTCAAGGGATCCTGATCCCAAAATCTAAGCACAAAGGACAGACCAGCACCATCCCAGAACCCCAGGACAGACCTTGGATACCAAGAGAGCCATTGAAACCCAACTACATCATTTCATCACATACAAGTCGAAGCTGAAAGGGTTAAGTTCACTTCTGTCCATAAAAAATAATGACATACTCTATGCAAGAAGGTACTGGTCATCATCGCCCAAGGGAACAAGTTTTGTAGGCAAGGTTTTAAATATCCACCAAGGGTTTTCACTGAGCTTCTTGCCTATTCTCAAATTACAGCTTTCCATTAGAGCATCTCACCCAGGCTCAGACTGTTAATAACAGTGTTTACAGTGGGCGTTGGCCTTATCAACAGGATGAATGTGCTCTGGCTGCATGCCCCATCCCACTAAAGCATGATATAATCCCTTAAAACATTATCAAGAACTGCTGTTGTTTAATTAGAGCACGTGATTTCCACCTAACAGGAGTGGGCAAAGCCCACAAGTTTGCTGCTGCCTTTCCTAGCTCACTCCATGAGCTAAGCAACACAAAGCCTATCATGAAACATTCACACCAGCCACCTTTCCTCTTCCTCCACAGCATAAATCACCAACAGTTCCCTGCAGGAAGCTCTTCTGATAAGAATTGCCAGGTCTTTTCAGCATTTATCTGCTCTGCCATGGAGTCTATGGAATATATTCAAAAAAAGAAGTAGGTCATACTTCAGTAACTGCATAATCAGGTGGTTACTTATGTCCTTAAGCCTGCAGCATCCAAGGGCTTATCATTTCTGCATACAGCACTCCACAAATTGCTCAGCTCCAACCCATACACCCATGGTGAAGGCTTAGTGAATTGATGAGCATCTTCCCTCATGCTGCTCTGTCGAGGCTTGATTTATGACAGCTTGTCTTTGGAAATGCCTGTGGAGAACAAATCCAGTCTTACAAGTAATATTCAAGGCAAGTCTACTAGCTTTGGTATAGTGGATGGCACAGGGGACTGAGATACCTCAGAAATAAGGATTCTCCTGGCTTTAGTGTCTCATCAGGTTATCATCTCAGACCTGGCTGGTCCGAGATGAACACCATCTCCACTATGCTCTTCTTCCCCTGCACCAAAAAGAGGTAGGCATCCATCTCCATTTAGCCGTGTGGCAAATAGGTGCTAAAGACCCACTGCCTAGTTTGGCCTCTCCTCCTCTGAGTACCTTGGTGTGGTCCAAGAAGAGAGGATGCAAGGCCTGAGAGAAGGAAGCAAGGGATTCTCAAGCATTGCAGATGCAAAAATAAAAGTTAAATTGAAAATAAAAATTTAGAAGACCACAGAACACGAGAATATTCCCCCAAAGTGAGTGCACTTGAAAAGCTTTAAGAGCAGACTGGTCACAAAAATACCAGATTTTGCTTAAGGAAGAAAGCAGTGCTCCAGAGAAAAGGCTACAACACCTTGAGGGAAGAAATTAAGTGTTACCATGAGGCATGTTAGTCTTTGCAGTCCCATATCTACAGCCCATGTAAGCTGCTCTGATAAACAACAGCTTCAGAGGCCCGCCAGTTCTCTCCATCAGCACTAAAACAGCTGGTTTCACGGACCCTGTGATGGGGATCCAGACAGAAATTACACAAGAATAAGAGGGACCTGAGCAGGAGCAAGAAAAGCAAACCAGAGACTGAAGCTGAGCCCATATATCATCAGAGTGCTTCCCACGATGGAGAGGAAGAGGAATGAAAAGAGTCAGCTGCACAGGGAACAATTGCTCCAAGGAAGAGGAAACAACATTGTTTGAGAGATTTAACCAAAAGCCATATGAACCAGTCCCCAAACCCCACCTCTCAAAAAAAAAAAAAAGAGAAAGAAAAACAAAAGGAAAACCCTATATGCTTTGGGAAGGCTTAGCACCACCTTGATGTTGCCTGCCTGCTCTGAGCCAGAAGGGAAAAGCAGCAGCTTTGTTTGATTTTTCCAGGTGGCGTTACCAGCCCTTTTCCCCAGGAAGGAAGCCTTCCGCATTGCCCTTCCCCCAAAATTCACCAGGGCTGAGACCGACTCCTAATTCTGCCTCCTCCAGTGAAACAGGCCAAAGGACAATGGGACCACACGTTTATTGCACTTCTTGAGAGCTCCCACGAGTCCTCACAGCACACGAAAGTGGCAGCAAAATGCATCAGCTCACCCACAGGTCACAAATTCTAATCCAGCCCAGGTTTCCAGGGCACCTGCAGTCTTTTCAGCTTCCATGGACAAGCCTACAGACCCAACAGTTCTTCATAGATGCATAGACATTCCCCTTTTTCCCCTTTCATCCAGCAGGGTTGAGGGCGTCATCTCCCTCTTTCCAGCAGGGAAGGCGCCCGAGGATGCTTGCATAAGCAGAAGTGTGGCCGTGCACATTCCATTTAGCAATGGCAAAATTCATTGCTTCCCCTCTCAGTTAATTCCAAGTCTCCCTGCTGTAACATGATCACAGCTGAATTTTATTCCACTTAAGCCTTCCCAAAATACCTGTGGGTCCTTTGAGGTAGTTTTATTTCTCATCAAAAGCTTTGCAGAAATTAAATCCTATTAGCACACAACAATCATGCAATAACCATACTTTTTTTTTTTGCCGACACTGCCTCAAAAGCCTTAGTATACCTTCTCCTTCAAACGGGAGACGTTCAAAAAAATATTTGAAACCTCAAAGCACTTTCCTGTGCACAGCATTTAGTGCTAATCCCACCAAAGCCACCCTGCCCTTCACCACTAACACCGGTAACGACCCACTGCTGGATCTCAGCTCTCTGCCCTGTGCCACCCCAGCCTCCAGGAGCTCACTATGCAAGACCCTTCCTGGCCCCCCAAAGTACAGGTCATGGTACACAACTGAATTATGTTATCCCTATCTGAACTAACATCTTTAACTGATTATTAAAGAAATCAGATTCCCTGATGACTGGCAGAAGCAAAGCAGTTGCATGTTTAGACTTCGCTTGGAGGCTCTTGGAGCATTTAAGGTCAATTACTTTCCCCCACCTGCTTTTTCAGTGCTAAAAACATCATGGTTTTGCACCTCTCCCCAAAGGAAACTGGACACATCTGCTAATCATTCGCAAGTCCCACTATCTTTAACCTTTCTCCTACAAATCCCTCTGCATTATTCCACACTACCACTGCAATATCAGGTCAGACACCACTCCTTCCTCTGCAAGATCTTACAAGTTCCTATAGACGCTCTGGAAATAAGCTTTCCACCAAGCAGAGGACAGGACACAGGCAAGGGACAAGCTGAGTGATTTTATGTAGGCTGTCTTGGCAGCATCCAGGAGAGGGAGAAGTCTGAAGCACAGGTGCCTTCTGGAAGACCTTTGGAGTTCTGCTATAGCAACCAGTGTCCCATATACACACAAGTAATCCACAGGTCTCAAGTTAGAGAGACCTACAAAGTTTAAAAAAGTCAAATTTCTGAAATTTTTACCACTTTTTTCCTGATCGGTAGCTCTTCATCAGCATCTCTGCAGAGGCAGGCACTGGTCTAAGGAATGCTTTCAACCCAAATGAAAACAGAAGTATGCAATTCAAACCTTACATCTGCTTTCCGAGGCCATTTTCTTGTCTGAAAGCTAACAGGATAAAAAAATCCCTATTAAGCACAAGAGGAAGTCTTGAAGTAACTTCGGGAGACAAGAGTTTTTAAAAGGCACGTAGTTTTTGTCCATTTTCTGTCCCCATCCAGAACATCTTTCTAGGTTTCATTAAGCCCCCTACAAATTTACTTTTTTCAATGGAAGTACAGATGCCATTTGATCTAACAATTAGGATCACATTTCCTTCCTCCAAAGCAAAAGGCAAACATCAGCAAGGACTGCTGAGGTTAAACTTTAATTATTGCTTAGGAGAGGCCCAAACTCGCTGAGGCAAGAGACAGGAGGGTTAATAAGTTATTTGCAATATATTAAGGGGCATTTAAGAGAGCTATGTATGGTAGTGATGGTCAAGTCTTACCTTTATTCCACCCCCTCTAGCTTTTGACCTGGCCAACAAGCCAGGCACAGGCTGCAGAGACCCAAGGCGTGCTCAGCACCACGATCACACGTACAGACAGGCAGGAGCATCCACATGTGCTGCTGAAAGCTGTATCGTTGTAGCACTACTCAATCAGATGTCCTGCCCTGAGATACCCCAGAAGGCTCTTGATTGAGATATTTACTCCCCATGTAAGGGAGAGCAGGGATGGCTAAGGAAAAGGCTGCACCAGCTAGGGGAGGCTGAATTCAACCAATCCCATCCCCAGCTCACTGAAAACAGCTGATAAATAAAAGCTTTGGCAACAGGCTTTGAAACTATTGTTTTTCTGGTGTCTAAGTGACGCCAGAGGCTGCAGACCAGGGCAAACACTCGGTCCAGTGCCTTCATAGAAGTCTTTGCTAGCAAAAAGGAGAGCTATAACTTGCTGTCTCCTTCCCTGCCAAGCACTAGGGTAGTTCCACAGTTTGTTTTTCCATTTTGGGGGATGGCAGGTCACTGCGTAGCTGTTAAGTTCGCTAGCCCTATGGATGTAGCTGACGACCTCAGCAAACCACTAAAACAAAGCTGGTGAGCAGCTTTACCCAACATGCTGGTGGAGCCATCCTGAAACCACGTTCAGCCTTCCCACAGAAGCTTGTGGAATGACCACAGCAGCTCTTCAATGATTTAAGGAGTTGCCTATGTAGTTCTGGAGCTATAGAAACCTGATCGTACCAGGAGACCCACAGCACTCCCAGGGTCCTGCATCTCTCCCCAGAGAATGAAAAGCTAACGTAGAAGCTGCCTTTGGAAGGTTCTTTGGTCTACAGCACCAGGCAGCTTTTTGGAGGCCATGGCAGAGTCAAGAGGATGGATTGCAGCTATGCATGGCCCAAAGCACTGTGCACCTTCATCCTGGCACAAAGCTGAGACCTGTGAAGGCTGCTGGAAGCCCTGGACATGAGAGTGCTCTGCAAAGTCCAAGTCAGACCCTTCTGCAAGATTAACTCCAGTGCTTGAAGCACTGAAAAGGAGAAGGGAAATTTAGGGGACATTGCACACAGCTGGCTGAGCACCCCAGCACCTCCTTGTCCAAAAGGCCTGCCAGCGAGGAGAACACCAAACTATTTGGGAAAAAAAAAAAGCAAGTAAGCCACATGAAATTTGTTCCATGTCTGTGCTCTTTCCCAAATATACAGCTGGCCTAGTGTTACAGGTGACCATCAAGTGATGGGGAAGAAAAGGACTCAAAAGCTCTTACTTGTTAAGCCCTCACCCCTACTCCAGTGTGACATCCCTTCTCCAAGGGACGCCTTCAGGTATGGGATCCACCACCAGTCTGCAATCAAGAGGATGCTTTACAATGCCCTGCTTAAGACCTTCCCGAGCAGAGGCCTGTGCAGGGAGACAAGTGCAGTTTCCTCCTGGTGGCCAAGCTTCTCAAGTGTGGAAATAATCAGCGTGCACACCAGACACCGCTCTCCAAGCTTAATTCCTGCTTGTCAGCATCCAGGCTGTGGCAGCGCTGCACCTTTCCGCTTCCTCTGCATTAAAATTAAGTTATTCTAGGCTCCTGACTGACACCAAGTCAAACTCCATCTGTTTCCACCGAGATAAAGATTCCTCTGAGGTCACTGTGCTAAGTACCTGTGACTTTGCTGCCCTGCGCAGGGAGCAGAGGGGTGCGCGGTGCCAAAATTAGCACCCGGGTTTGCTGAGGGTTTATTCCAGTCCAGATGCAAGGTAAAAATCTTTGTGCTATTTAAGCACCCAGATCAATGTAGCAAGCTCGGTGCTATGCATAGCGTCAATAAATGGGAGTTTTACAGTCATTGCCAACGGGCTAAAGAGGAAAATATAAACACTGCAGGTAAAAAGCAGGAGGGAGCATTGCTGAAGCCCTTTTTGCTACATAAGTTTCACAAGTTAGGTCCATCAGCCAAGACTCCCACCTCCGCATTTCGTTTCGTGTTTAAATTTTAACTACTTCTAAGAAAAAATAAAACCTTCCTAGTGGTGCTACAGTGCACAGAGAGTACCCAGGAGGGGACAGCTGGCAAAAGCCACAGCAGTGTTGACCTTCATGCCCCACCAAAAAAAAAAGTGATTATAAAATTGAAACACCACAGCCTTTGAAGCAGAGGATGCATGAAAATATCAGCAAACAGGAGGGACAGAGAAAGGTAAACTGCAAGAAAGCAGGTATGCAGGCAGGAAATAAGAGGTGTGATTTTCTTTGACGTTATAATTACGAGTGATTGAGCTATTGGGTGACAAATCCATTTGAGCTGTATAAATAAAGGCAGCCAAGCCAAGCTTCCCCCATTGCCAAAACCAGCACTGGGAGGCCAGTGACTTGCTGTAGAGTTGTTGCCCTGAGTGACAGCTTGGATGCAGTTCAACACTGTCACTGCTGCAGCCAGCGGGCAGGAACAGGGTCAGCAAGACCAGCACACTCACCAGCATCTCCTGAAGCCCTGCTCGGCCAGGTGCTGCACGGGAAGCTTTGTGGCACACGTGATTCTCTTAAGGCAGGAGACACTGCGATGTCTAACCATGCTTTCAGCAGCCACCAGGTTTAGGTATCCCACCTGCCTGTAAGCTGACTTTGCTCTGCAAGCAGACTCACAAGCATTTTGGAAGAGAAGATGGACATCCTTGCAGACCGAAGCCCTTCCGGCAGCAGGGCATGAGTCCCTTCTCCAGGTGCTGCAGGATCAGGGGAAAACAAGAAGGAACGAGGTATGAACAATTACCTGGGCAGCCTGCACATGTCTGGGCATAACGTGGAACTCTGAAGCCATCAGCTGATGGACACCCCATGCCACGTCAGAAGCAGTTTCAGACCCACGTGCCCAAGCCATGCTGAGTACTAACCCAGTGGCAGCCTCCAGACTGGTCCCAAATGACCCTGAATAAGCACCACTGTTGGACCTAGCAAGAAATCTTTCCAGGAAGCAGCTTGCCTTGCTCTCCCCTCCACGTGTAAAGGCCACTAAGCCACCACAGCTGCATTTTATGGAAGAGACTGGAAGTTACTTTGCAACTACTCATCAAGTGCTCACAGGAACATGCACCTAAGAACTTGCTCAGCAGGGGTTGGCAGAAGCAAAGCATCCTGCCTCACACTGCTAGGGATGGCCAATCCCATTAAAGGTCAAGATCTTGCCATACCAGCAACGCAAGTTCCTATATTACCAGAAAGCCACAAGTTTGAGTAATTCACAAAGCTCCCCACACCTAACAGCACACAAACCACACCGCTGTCCCTCACAGTCACCGACTTGCCAGCAAAAACTCAGGACACAAGGAAACCCTTTGGAAGATGACATCTCAGAGCAGATTTAGACCAAGTATTTTAGGGACTGAATACTTCCTCAGCAGCCCCACCTGCCCATTAGCTTGTGCTATGCCATGGGAGGCTCTCCAGTTTATCAGCCCCGCTAAGCAAAAATTGGACTTGACAAGGTTGGTAGGGGTATGGAACAGCCTCAAACTCTGTCCTGATTAAAACAATATTCACTTTATTCCTTGTAGCAGCTCATGAGCTGTCCTAAAAAGACCTGTGTTTAGCCTGATTTTTTTTTCCCTAAGAGTATGGGGACAAGCCAAATCACGCATTGAAAGCACCCTCCATGTTGGTCCCACCTCCACTGGAGAGGCTGTTCAGTGTGACCAGCTAGCCATGACCATGGCAATGATGCTTTGCAGCTGAACATCAACCTGAAGCTCAGCCTGGGAACACCAGTGAAAAGCTGAGCCTCCAGCACTCGGCAGGTCTCCCATGCTCACCAGCTCCAGTGACATCCCATACATTGGGGAAGTGACCTTCCCTATTGAACACAAGAAGCCAACACATTCCTTATTGCTGTTCTCCCAAATAATTCACAGAGCAACCCTCAGCACCTCTCTAAACCCAGAGACCAGCTCAGCTCTCAGACACTTCTGCACCACACACAGACTGGTGCCTCTCAGGGAAAAGCAGCTAAAGATATCTCATGGTCCTGTAATGAGACCCAGAGGACTGGGATTTCACTCCCACCCCACCTGATCCATGGTTACTGGGACAGTCACCTCCAAATCACTGCCAGCTGCTTTTTCAGGGAGATTCCTGGGCTCAAAGACCACCATTACGTTCCTGGTCCTACCTCAGGGTACCAAAAGCTACTCAATCATTGGGATGAAAAGCAGCAATGCTCACACAACATTTCTAGCTGCAGACACCACGGTGAACATACCAGGTGGTGACAAAACAACCCCGTGTCACTGCCACAGCAACAGGAAGATTTTCCCATTACCACCTTCACACCCCACTGGCTCCAGAGATGCTCCATGAACTCAGCCCATGGGCACGCTTGGGATGAAGACAGCAGAGCCCTTCGCCAAGCGCCAGCCCCCACAGAGCTCCCAGCTATTTTTGGGAGGTCGCATCCAATGCTGCAAGGAGTTGTGGTATTGAGTTACCATCCATCACTGGGCAGAAATCACAAGTGCTCATCATTTGGCTGTTGCACTAGACAAAGTCCATTAGGAAGGAAAGGTGAAGGAGGAGAATTGTTGCAGGTTCTCTTTTCTAATCCCACCTGAGCCGCTGCATTTCTAGTGGCCATAGTCCCCCAGTGGCTCTGCATCACTGCTCTTGTGGAAGAGTGCCATTATGCTGAGCTTAAAATAACAGAACAAAGCCTAGCTTCTCAGCTTGGGAGCCAGGCATGGAGTCCAGCCTCCCAAACGGCACTTTCTGGACCCTCTTTCATCTCAGCACTTACTACTCCCCCTAGAAATCCCATCCTTCAGACACAACACACCACCTTCATGCGGGTGTTACATGCCCATCCATCCCAGCCCATCACCGAGATAAACCTCCACCAAGTCACCTCGCTCCCTGCTGGTGCCATCCCAGTCCTCTCCTGTGGCCTGGAACCACCGCCTTCAAGCTCTCCATGGCAGATCTTGCCCATTGCAAGAGGAAAACAGACCTAGAGGGCACACAGAATTTTGGGACAGGGATTGAAGGATGAGGTTTTTAATCCCAACTTCACATCAACGGTAGAGATACTCAGATTTGGTTTTGAGCATCTCACCCCCAACAGAGAAATCAGGGTGCATGTGGTTGGGGGTGGCATCTACATACACCAGTGGTGCATCTGAAGTGCTGCCCACCCAGCAAGCTGCAGCTCTGCCCTACCAGAGGGGCCATCACCCTCCCTCTGGCCAGCCTAAGATACTCTGAACACGTCACTGGGGCTGTATTTCCATTTGTTAGAGCAGGCATCCAAAAAGTCGAGTACGCCAGCTCAAACCACCAGCATCACAGCAGGAACAGGCTGAGCAGCCCACCTAAGGAGAGGCATTTTCCAGGAAAAAGACTCTTTGCCATACGACAGCTCAACAGCTTCTTGTGTCACATTGCTGGGTGAGCGTGGAAGACTGGTGCACAAATACTCCTGTGATAGCACAGATCCTGCAGGTGGCTTGTACAGGCTGCTAACACTAACCTCCAAAGTGGCAAATATTGAGGACACACATGGTTACCCCTCAAAAACAATTCTCACAGAAAGAGGTGGCTCATACTGGGTTTTCTGGCATCCCTTCCATTCCAGGAGATGGCCAGGGCTGGTGGTAAGTGTACTTGGAAGCAGGCACCTGACTTCTCGCATTAAACCACTCATTTTTGACACCAAACTGTTCTCCAGAGCAGTCACAAAGTACAGTCAGCCCAAGATCAGCACCAGGAAAGCTGGATTTGTGGGAACATACCTCAAGGAGGGAAAAACCTATGTATCTACGTGCCTTTCTACAGTACCCAAGTCTTCACATCCTCATACTGCCCCACCATCTCATCCTGAAGGAGTGTCATGTCCTCAGCTGACAGAGACATTTTTCTCCTTGTCCAAAGCCACTTAGAATATGTGCATAGAGCAGACAGATGAGCCCCAGCCATCACCCAATAACTCAGGCATCCTTCCTTCGTCACCACAGCATCAACCCCAGGCTTCATTACAACATCACAGCATCCAGGACAGTATCCATCACAGTACCATGGACATGTATCCAACAGATCAAGAGTTTCTCAAATTAAAACGCAGGATGAATAACTCTGTGCTTCAGCTCTCCCAGGCTGAAACAGGAGGCAGATAGCATGCACAAGACCTAATGCCTCTTCTCCCTGGATGATCATTTTCAGATGCCTTCCTCTTGCTGGGTAGGAATAACTCAGAGTCCACCAGCAAACATCCCTCTCAGGACCAAGGGAGAAGAAAAGCTTCCAGAGCACCAGCCACCCAAGGAGAGAACTGTTTCCATCAGTCTCATGAAGGTCAAAGCAAACACTTGCCTTGAATCTCAGGACAACTACCTACTCATAACATCCCACAAAGACCTGTTCCCCCTTTACACCATTCTTCAGTCATCTGTAATAGAAAATAATTGGCCACAGGATAGCATTGGTAGGAAGAAAGGGGAGCACGTTCCCTGTCCCCATCTCTCACGTGGGGTGAGAAAACCACACAAGGAGCATCAGGTACACTTTGGGAAGGTCAGAGACTGATACAACCACAGGACTGCAGTAGAGCTAATCTTATAGAATAACACCATCGAAGTAAAAACATTCCCCTTCTTTCCACAGGAAGATTAGTGTTGAGGGTCACCGTGTTTTAAGCTTAAGAAAATCCCATTGAAGCACCCAGGGGATAAATACATTAACGTCCACAGCAGTAATCCCTAACACTTCGTTGTACTACTTATGCAAAGCAGGCATCATCTCCCCTGGAAGGGGAGAAAATCCAAGCACAGGCATGAAGGATGAAGGACCTTCATCTGCTGAAGCAAGAACCTCAATGGGTTTAAGTCCCAACAGTCCTAAGCTTTCTGCCCAAGCCTGCAGGGGTCCGTGTTTGCAGCAAAGAGCCTGAAGCACGTTGTTTGCACTTCACTCTTTTCCCAGCTCATCTCCACTTTTTCCCCCACAAGAGATACCATGCCAGTGCTTTCAGTGTCCTCGTCACAAAGCAAGGTTTTTCCTGAAGGAGATGCTGGACTGGAGCAGTAGGATATTAGCTTTCATGCTGCCTGTACCATCTGTGCTGGAACTGCAGAGCAGAAAGTTGTGGGTTTTTTTTCAGGTGGTGAAGGGAAGAAAAATAAAATCAAGACCAAGCCATCTTTGTCAAGCAGTGCATTCAGACAAGTCCTGCTCATCCTACCCCGCAAATTCTGCTGTTTTGCAAAGTAACTTCCAGAAAAGAAAGCTTCTTAAACAAGTACGAGCAAAACACAACTCAAGCAGGCCTCCAGCACCTGAGAGCTGCAGAGTGGCCATGGCGCATAGGACTTCACAAAACCCATGCCACTAGGGCACTGAGATCTTTCAGCCCTATAAACCCCCATGCATTTTATGCTTCTACAGAAGAAAAAAAGTGACAAACCCTACTTTGGCCATCATTTACAACATTAAAAAAGGTTAGAGGATCCAACTCTGTAGCTGCTTTAAATGCTAGAACAGGAAAACGATTTAAATAAAGCCCTCATATTTCATGGCAAGGAAAGGATTTATTACCACTGGGACAACGTTTTCCCCACGTGCAGGTAGTTGCTGCTTTCCCAAGTGTCCCACCTGGCAGCGAGCCTTGGGGAGAATCCAGGCATCTCAGCAATCCCCATGTATCCACTCACCAAACATCCACAACACGATTTATTTGGAAGCTCAGTCACTAGCAGCGGTATTTATTCTTTTAATACCAGCTACATTGCCTCAGCCCATTGCTTCCTCTCAACAGCTCTGCCATTTAGCAGGCATTAAACTTGATGGTGCATGAGACATAACAGAGTTTTATTCACACCCCTGTAAAAGAGCTAGCTCGGTAGAACTGACAGCCACGAGCGTTTTAGGCAGTATTTATCTCATACCTTTCCTTCCCAAAAAAGCTAACCCTTTGCAACCAAACATATGGGAACCATCACCCAAAAAAAAAAAGTGCGTTTGGGAGCAGAACATCACATCAGCTTCAGACAAAGCTGAACCACAGCGATGTGTTTAATGGCAGCCAGCTAAAGTCAGCTGTGGCAGAGTTGAGCCACATGCAAGGAGGGTGTAAAGTCCTGATTTTTGGTCAAGCGCTTGGGTATTCCCCAGAAACAGCAACCCTCAGACAATAGCTTTCCTCCAGTAAACATTCCTCCTAGGACTCTGTAAGGCTATAAGTAGTTATCTTCCGGAGCTTTACAAGGTGTCAGAAAAAAAATAAAGAACAAAAGACCACCACATGAACACAAAGTTGTGCTGAGGTCCAAATCTGATGCCAGCACATGGAAGGTTAGAGAGTGATGGTACACAACCTAGACACTTCAAGCTGTTGGCTTCCTCCTTCTACCACCACTTATTAATCTTCTTTTCCTCCTAGGCCTCACCCCAGGCTCCACCATGGCTGTGTTTCATTTCCAACTTGAAGCATAGAATCACCTCTAGAAGTATGAAATTGTCGTGGGTTCCAGTTGGCAGCTCCCAAGGTAAAAGACAACCCTGTGGTCACTGCAACCACCTTCCCTCAAAGCAAGAGGCTGTTTGCATTTTCCAGCTGCACTATTTAAACAAGAGAAATTTCACAGGAGATGCTGCCTTAAGCATAAGGTCTTTGAGATGTAATAAGTGCCAATAGATGTTCTTTATCCCCAGCTTTATATCATTTCGAGTCAGTTCTGATGTAACCGTTAGTGTATTAATCCTGGTAGAAAGCAGACAGTTTCTCTATCTGGTACTGGAATTGGATAGCCCCAGGAACTCACATTTCCACTTATTTTAACTCTGGCTTTTTTTTTTTTTTGATTACATTGCTAACACAAAGCTGAGTTAGAAACAGTGGATGCTGTGTTAAATCCTGTTAGCTGATTACACAGCTGAGCAGCAGCATTTGCTGAAGAACTGAACCCAACTGCCCGATTTGGGAACCAGACAGTCACGCTGACCTTGTGTGTAACAGCAACAAGCGTTTGCTCCCGGTTTTGTCCGAATGCCATCTCCTCCAAGAGCTCAGACTATCTGCAACACTGCCAGGGCTGACATTCCTTGGAATAAGCCTGGCTTATCCAACCAAAATCCAAAGCATGGCTTTGAAGACAGCATGAGTACTTCTGCCACCAGAAATATTTGGCTATCTGGTTTCAACCTCCAGGCTCCATCCCTCCCAGGGAAGGAGTTTTAGGGAGGATGGAGATGAAAGGTCTCATTTCTTCGTGCCAAAAGGGAAAAAGGATATTTCTGAACAGTTCTGATTGCACCACTCCCCTGTACAGCAGATATCACACCTCCCTCCTCAGGAGTTTAGCACAGAATTAACCCTATTTGTATTTTTAGAGAGAAGCCATGGGCACCCACCCTCTGGAGGGGCCACAAGTTGCAAATCCCATGAGAACGGAGAAGTCTGCATACAGATGGAGTCAGCCGCCCAAATCAGGACAAGACATGCCCGTGCTCAGACTACAGCCTCTCCACTCATCTTGGTGCATCTGGGCAGCACATGGGAATTAGGTGCTTCCAAATCAAGGCGGGAACCAGGTAATTCCTTGTCTCCATTCACACCACTGTGCCCTTTCAGGCCAGGTTTTCACCATCCCTGCAGGTGCCCTGAAAAAGCATCAAGCCAAATTGGGAGATTTGTCCTCTCTGTACTTGTTGCACAAAAGCACCAGGAGCTCTTTCTCCAAGCACAGAGCAGCCCAGCAAGATGCAGGAGGAGGAGGATCCCTCAATTTAATTCAGCCCACACTGTGACCAGCTACCACCTTCCTCAATCAGCAGCCAGCTCGTTACATGCACAAACCTGCAGGGCAGTAACCAGCTGGCTGCAGGCAAGGCAAACCCTTGGCCACTTTACAAGCCTCATTCCCCAGATTATTCCCTGCCTTTAAAAAAAAAAAAGCACATTTGAGCAGGACTTACAGAGCAGCAGTACTTCAGTGCAATTCCTCATTGAGCATTTCTGCTAAAGGACCCGAAACACCCACCTCTCTCGAGCCTTGCTGATCAGTAAAGTTTTAATAGGGCTGATAAGCTCCTGGCTGGAACAGCTCTTGCGCACAGCAAGTTTTATCTGCTGCAGAGCACACTTGTTGCCGAGCCTCTTATCACCACTGCAAATATCAGCAGAGATAGAGAGCAGCACGTAATGCCCATGGAGGGGAGCTGCAGAAATGCAAGTGGACACGTTGCCTTTTGACACAGCTTTCCCCAAGCTCGTGACCTCGGGGGCTCCCTGCTCCTCACCCCAGGTACCCCCAAGCTCCACAGCAAGAAGAGCCCAACATCCAGACCACAAGGAGAGGAGCAGGACAGCCTCCAACCCTGAGGCCAGCAGTCCAGATCCATTGCTCCAAAGAAACTGCAGCTGAGCTACAAACTTCAGGGAAATGAGGAGAAAGACAATAGTTTCCTTGCGCCTGGGAGGAAGAAGCCAAGAGAACTTAAGTGATGGTCTCGTGGCTCTAATACACCACTCACTACTAGCAGACTACTGCCCCAGAAGCTTGCATTTAAGGACTGTTGAGATATAAGGATTTTTAGCATCATAAACTGACACTTTTAGAAATAGAGGACCCCCTATTCTAAACTCGCTCTGCTCTTAGAAGGGGATCTCTAACTCTTCACATCCCTACAAGTCTGGACTTCAGGTTACAGCTTCACAATCAAGCTCCCAGGCTCCATTCCTGCTAACTAATCACATTCCCACTGCAATACAGCAGCATTTAGCACATCGAGATAAAGCCACGAGGGGTTTTCAGGTCATCAGAAGCCTTTACCTTCAGGTCACCAGCTCAAACCCAGCCTTGTTATTATCCAGCCGACCTCTGTCCACTCCTCCCACCCCCTCCCAGCACAGCACAGCCCGTTCTCCAGCCCAAGCAATTACCACCCCACACCAGGTGACAGAGGGGTAGGTCACCAGCATCATTTTTCAGCCATGCAGCTTGAGATCAGCACACACCAAAGCTTCCCCAGCCTGTCAGATGCATTACAGCGGGCAAGTTGTTTGCAACAGCCCCCCAGAAGTGGGGGCATATTTCCAATCAGCAACTTTTGGTGGAGCTAGAGTTGCATTATGACCAAGGACAAGAGCAAACCAAACAGGTTTTGAGGGCTGGAAACCCCAAAACTGTAGGAATCAACCTTGCGCTCAAGATCAAACCCAAAACTGGAGTGATCTACCGTATTTGAGAGCTTCCTCCCCATGTTCTTCTTCCAGGGGAGACAAATGGGTATGCTCAAGCTTTATCTGGATATCTAGGTAGGTGCATCTCTCCAAGAGCTCTGGCAGCTGGAGGCCATGTAATTTCATCTCCCCTGGAGATAAAAAAGACACAGAAAGGGCCCTGCTCCCCCCAGATGCCAGCAGGGTGCTCTGCCCCTGCCCTTTGCTGGGATCCCCTCTCCACTCCAGCAGCCTCTGTGGGGTCAGTTCCCATCAAGCAAAGCTGGCAGTTGTGTTAGCTCCTGCCATGTTTTTCCTACCTATAAAACTGGACATTTCACTGCTTCTTTGTGGTCTTCAGTGCCCAGAAATACCAATCTGGGCCACCCCCTAAGCAAGCACTAAGCACATCCCCAATGCCCCAGGTGCCCGCAGGCATGGTGGCCTCTCCAGCACAGCCTCGCGCCCAACTCTCCCACCCTGGTGGCACTGCTCACCTTCTCCCCAGCACCTTCTCCTTTTAAAATGGAGAGCAAATTTCCAGGCTAAAAGGAGCTGATGGAGCTTGGACTACCAGACATATCCACCTTGTTACAGACTGCTCACAGCTTCCAGCTTACTTCACTGAAAGACTTACCCCTTAAAAGTAGAAGGAAAAAGGTTGGTAGATGCTAAAACCTAGCAGCCATATGCAAGGTGCTCTGGAAGGGTTATTTTAAAGGGCTGCAGGTGTTACAATCCTATAATCATTAATGCTGGAAAAGCCCTCCAAGACCATCTGGTCCAACCACCCCCCTACCACCAATGTCACCCACCAAACCATGTCCCCAAGCACCACGTCCAACCTTGCCTTGAACGCCCCCAGGGACGGGGACTCCACCACCTCCCTGGGCAACCCATCCCAATGCCTGACCGCTCTTGCTGAGCAGAAATGTCCCCTAATTTGTTGTGTTGGCCCCACTGACAACATCTAGGGAGCCCATCAGGTTCCTGCCTCCAGCACAGCTCCTGTGACAGCAAGAGAGATGCACACCTCCCCGGGGAGGGCTTTCAGGAAGGATTTGCACAAAAGCCAAAGACTTTCTTGCAAAGACTCCCTTCCAGCTCCAGTTTTGAGCTCGTTAAATCAATTGCAATCACACACACACAGCCCCAGAAATAGAAGCATCAAATGCCTGTAACGACAGCAGCTTTTGCAGCTTCACCCAACCAGTTACCCCATGCAAGGCCAGGGCCAGAGCTGAAACCCCGGCACGTTGCAGGGCTGATAGGTGCAGGGGTGCAGGCACAAGGACGGGTGTTCCCTTGGGTGCTGGCCTTCAACTCCACCACTGCTGCCTGTGTTTTCAGGGACAGCAGCTCTCTCGCTATCACCACACGAGCAGATTTATTTCTCTTTGCAAAACAAAACTGCGTACGGAGGCCCTGCACAGTTTGTTTCAGCAACACACATCTATGCAGCGGCGTGACCTTGCGAGGCGCAGAGACTTCCCTCACAGCTTAAGAGGCACCAGAGCACGCTTTACTCCCATCACATTAACATTTTAACATACACAGCTTGCTTACCCATGAGTACACCGCATTCCTTTAACATACAGCTCTCAGAGCAAGAGCCCCGAGATGCAAACAAGAAACATCCTCACGCAGAGGAGACGGATTAGGAAACACTTGTGATAAAGGGAAGCGTCTCCAGCCAAGCTGTAAACCTTGCACTTTAAATCAGGCTTTTAATGAAGATGGCAAGCGTTCTGCAGTGATTAATTCAGAGCTAAGGATGAGTTTAGCTGCTTTGTTTCAACACTGATGCTGTCGCCAGGCTTGGGGCAGGAGGAAAAGCAGTAGAAAAAAAGCACAACTGCAAAGAGCTCGCAGGCTGTCAGACACCAGCAGCTTTCCAAGTTAATGCCAAAGCCCAAGCATGGGGTAACTTGCCCCTAAAACAGGGAGCCGCCCTCCCCTGTGAATTTACACAGCACAAACACATCACAAGCAGTGCAGGAGTTCACAGGACCCAGACTGTGAACATGGGAAAAACGTTAGATACATATTTTTGGTAAGCTTTTCAATATTTCTGTAGAAGCTGGAAAACAAGGCTTTCAAGTTCAGCGTGGCAAGCGCAGAGCAATCCTTTGCGATAAACACAATTTGCATGTTAACAGGAACACAGCTAAAAATAGCAGTTTTGAGAAGCCGTGGGTCTCACCTCACCTCTTTGCTTGATGAATCGCAGGGCTCCCAACAACCCCAAACCCACACACGGGTTACGAGGACCGCACAGCTGTTGTTACAGCACACATCTCCAGGCTCAAACAAGCACCTTGCAGCCATGGACAGAGAAATCCCAACCCAAAAAAACTCCAAAGGGAAAAGGATGAGAGCAGTGGAGCAAATCACACAGCTGGATTCCTGCACAGACACCCTGACCAAGACACAAGCCCTCCTAATTTGCTGGATTTCCAGCTGCAGTAGATTTGAGTGGCTGTTTAAAAGTCTCATCGAGGAGATGCATGGATAACGAGCAGGCAGACTGACACCACAATTCCCACACTACCTGCAAACACAATCACTGCTCTATCAGGTGACTGCCTACAAAACATTACCAACTTGACAGCATCAAGAAACTTTTTTATCCTGGGCTTCTTGCTACAAGGAAGCAGTTGGGTAAGAGAGAAACAGGTTTTGTACACTCCTTGCCTTCCCCACAAAGCCTTTCTTGTCTCCAAAGAGCCAGAGGTCAAAGGGTTGGATGAGTCCTTCCGACATCAACAGCTGAGACATGCAGGAAATATTTTAATCCCAAGGAAAGCATTAATTACCCCTTGTTAAAAAAAGAAAACAAACAAAATCCGCCCAAGTATCACAGCAAGACTTTGCCGTGGTAAATCCCTGCAAACAAGCCTAAGCCCTCGGCATCCATCCCAGAGCCGGGGCATTTGGGCAGAGTTTGGGCACTGGTGACACACACGGAGCACCTCTGAAGGGCCAAGCCTGCCCCTTAACACCATGCTTCTGCCCTCACTGCAGGGACCTTGGACATTTAGCAGGACAGCAAGCCCAGACACAACCCCAAATCCTTTCCAGCCTCTTTCAGTGAGTGCTCCAGGATCACACCAGCTTCCAACAGCCTTGCCTCAGCGCATCACCCTGATGGCCCACAACCTTTGGGCACCACATCCCAACCAGTAACCCCATTTCTCTCGTGACTCCCAGTCCAAAAATTTAATCTTTTTTTTTTACTGGAATTCTGAGGTGGTGACTTGACCAGTGGCTTGATTTGAGACTGAGGCAATACAATTTATGATGAGGTGGCTGTCAACACAAGAGGTTCATCAATACCAGACAAGTGGCTCAAGATAACAGTCTATTAGAGCAGCTCAGAAGAACACTCACCAGTCCATTATGCCTTTTTTAATGCCGCATCCAAAATACCTATTAAAGGAAACACTGGTTCTCACCTTGCGCTATTTTCATCAGAAGTGAGATGCTTTCCCTGAGCAACCTGTGCGTGTGTGAGCCGAAAGCTCAGCATAGCTAAAACCAGCGCCCAGACAGAACATTTCTGCACCATGTATCTAACCTCAGGCTGGGGGAGGAAAGTTTCATTTCATCTCACCATGGGGGAAGGGAAACCTATGGACCAGCTATCTTATAATTATAAAATAGATTGTACAAGTTACAACGGCTAACAGAAACTGCAGGGATTTTAAAGAGAGAAACTGTAGGATTTGAACATTTTAAAAGGCAAACTTGCTTTAAAGGCAAAGCTGGAAGATAAAAGCTGCATGAACACAGTGCCACATGGTAAAACTGAAAGCGAAACAGGCTCTTTTAAGCGTTCCTAGAAAAAAAAAAAAACTTACAGTCCACCACATCCAACTCTTCCAGGATGCAGCAGCTCGGACCTGAGCACCACACAAGGCTTTGCTGAGAACCCAGCTCCAAGCAGCACAGAGGACACAGTGGTTGGAGAGCAGGAGGATTTGTTTTTGTCATGACTGAGGAATTACATCAAAACCAGCACGAGCTATTTCCCAGGAAGAGATTAGCCACCAGTAGGACTGTGCACAGAGGAGCCCGGCGGTGGAGCTGGTGCCCAGATTTGTGCATCATCTGGGGCGAGGCACAGCTTGCCTCTCTCCTACCCCCATCCCATCCTTCATCCAGGAGGAGGAGGAAAAAAAAAGAGCCCATCTCAGCAATACCTGGCTCAAGAGCCACAAAAAACCAGTGCCAAAAACACATTCACAAGAGAAACGTCTCTCATAAAGCTGATCCTACCCAAAGGCCAGACAGGCAAAAATAGACAGAGCTCAATCAAGATGTGTAATGGATTCAGTATGTGAAAACATGCCGTGTGGTGTGATAGACCCAAGCACAGGAAGATTTCCCATTGCCACCCAAGAAGGTCCTTGTTTGAACACCCTTCGGGGGAACACGCTGTACCTTGAACCCCTCTCTTGGCAGGGACATTATACAAATATTTAATTACATATAAAAATAAGGCTTTTGGGGGGTTATTGAGCAACGAGAGGCTATTTAAGCAAGCGTTCAGGCAGTTGTCCTGCCAGTATCTGTGGGTATTTTTGGAGGAAGTGGGGAGAACTCGGCAGTTAGCTACAGAGGAAAAAGCAGCGAAGCCAAACACCAGCGTGCAGCTTTTTTTTTTTTTTTTTTTTGAAAGCAGAGCCATGCATTAAAGTAGCTGCAACTAATCACTGTTTATAGACAGGCTGGCAAGCAAAAGCAATGGCTATAAACAATCCTTTAAATCCCTTTTCCCCGCATCATGCACGGAATATTCCTGCAAAGGTCTGGTAAACACTGTCAGTGCCCTGGCGCGCACAGAAAGGCAGCAGGGAACATAGCTGGAAGGGAAATCATTTGTAGGGGAAGGAAGGAAGGAAGGAAGGAAGGAAGGGGAATGGGGCACTGGGATCCCACATGGGGACTGGGAATCACACCCCAGGGACCCTCCCAGAGCCCTGGGTGGGTGAAAAGTGGGCACCTCCGCACAGGGCTGGGGGACAGCAGCAGCTCGCTGGTGTCACACTGCCCTCTTCTGAGCAGCAGACACTGCTCAGCTCCATGGCCAGCTCTGCGTGGTGCCCCCGGGGAGCTGCAGCCCTGGGTGACACCCTGGGACCTCAGTCCCGAGTGACAAAGGCACAAGGAGAAGCCAAGAGGCACCACTCACCCTAGAAGTGCCCTGGTTGGCACCCGCAGAGCCCAAACCAGCCCCAGCCTCCTCGCACAGCACCAGCAGCGCTTGTTGTGATGCCAGCAGCAGAACCAGAACTTCCCCCAGCACCATTTGGTCTCCTTGAAGCAAAATTCCCAGCTGGGACAGCCTAACGATGCCTCTTTATAGCAGGAGCCAAGTGGTGGCCAGGTGGATCCCATCACTTCATCTCCCTACCAGCAGGAAGGTGTAAAGCATCTCGTTACAGCACTTTTGGGCAGGAGCACGGCCCCCCCAGGGGTATTTTCTCACGGAAAAGTAGTTTCAAAGCAGCATCACCCCCCAGGGAAAGTGTGCTGCTACACCCCATGTTTGCAGGAGAGGAGCCGTAAACACCCATCCACGTCCAACCCCAAAACTCTTTGTGTTGGCTAAACCCAAGCCACGACGCACAAGCCCATAGCTGCGCAGCAGCAATGCCATGAGTATTTCAAAGTGCAACCATATCCTTTTATCTTCGCCCTCAGAAAGACTTAAAAGCCAGCTAAAGGACAATATTCCCTGCAGGTGCGTCTTTTAAAAGGGCACCCAGATCTAACTTCCACCACCTGTGAGCACCAAAACACCTCGAAGCAAACAAGAAGGGTGAAGGAGCCGTTCCCTGCCAAGATCTTGACCTCAACCTGCAATATAATTGCATTGTAACACATATTTAAAACAAAACAACCACAAAAAAACATCCTTTATATACTGATTTTTGAACTGGGCAGAGTGAAATGTTGTAACAATCTTAATGCAGGTACCTATGATCAAATGTACCCAGCGCTTTCTGGATAAAGGTGCAAGAAACAACCCCTGGTCCCGCAGATGGCTCGGTATCTCGCTACAACCTTCCTGACTCATAAAAGCGATTTGTTGCCTTGCTAAAACTCAGCCTTTTATCATTAATTCCAAGTCAGCAGCTTCTGAATCTACAGCCCGACACCAACTAAATTGATCGGAGCCGAACTCATTTTCTTTGCACCGCTCGTTGTCGAGGCACAAGACAAACATCAGTCATGCTTCGCTTTCAAGTGGAGAATTCATTGCAGGGAGGAGCATAACGTGCAGAACATGCTTATTTAATAGAAAAAAAGTACAGCTTGACAGAGACACCCACTCCAAAATTAACTCTGCCTCGAAGCAAAGCTTATTTTTGCCGCTGAAGCCGTGCCTGCTGCATCACGGAGCAGCTGGATGCTGCCGAATATCAGCTTGGAGGTGCTTCAGGTCTTGACGAGGGGAACACAGGTTAAAATAGCAGCCTTTAAGGATGCACCGCCGCTCGGGTGGACAAAGGCTGTACAATGCATTAACGGACTGCTTCCCGCAGCAATCTGACAGCCCACGAACGTGGAGGTGCCGGATGAACGGCGAGGCAGGGAGCCCATTGACTCCAGCTTTGCCCCAGCCACACCTGCCAAGCGCAAGCTGGCGATCTAGGAGAGGGAAAGCAGGTAGAGGGCATTCACCCTACATCAGTGCGGGACACAAACCCAAAAAAAAGCTCTTTAAGAAGCAGCCCCAGTGCTACTTTTGCTCACTAATAAGCAATGCTCTGAATTTCCCGGAGGAGAAGGCAGCGCCCGCCCAGCGTGGTGGGGCTCAGCGTTCCCGGTGCCCCGCGTAACTTCCTAACGCAGAAAGCCCTGGGGGGGCTCACCGGGCGAGCACTCCTTTTCCTTCACACGGGGACAAAAAGCCAGCAAAGAGAACCATAATTATTATTTTTTTTTTAATTTCACATGCAGTATTTTCATGACTATTCTGCTCATGTATCAGTTATCCCTTCCCAGCCCCAAAATAAACCTTAAGCCCACACAATTACAAATAATAATAGTGGCTGTGCAAGCCCACCCCTAAAAACCAAGTCCTTGTGAGTTAGAAGCCTTTTCTTTTCTTTTTTTTTTTTTTTTGACATTGTTGTTTTCTTTCTGGCTGAAGAATCCCCGTTTCCATCTGGCCAGGGTGAAATTTAGCAGCTTCCACACCAGGAATTGCTACAACAGACCTTTTCCAGAGGCGAGCTCACATTTCCACTGCGACTCCTCAACGCCCAGTTTTCTAGGCAGCAAACACACAGGACTAGCGAGAGAGCTTCAATAAAACAGCGGCGAGATTTTTTCCCTCTCCCCTTTTCCTGAATTCCTTCTTTCCCCGACCGATTTCCCTGCTGAGCATCGAGGACAGGATAAGACCCTCTACATCTACCCTCTTTGGCTCTGGCAAGAAATTCAGGGTGCCCAACATGACAGGGCTTTGCTCCGGGGTGATGTCCCCAGGAGCCACCCAGGATGTCCCCACAGCAGCTTCAGAGCTCGGGGCGGGGGGGGAGCTGGGTGCTGGGAGAGCAGAGGGTGCTCCTCCAGCCCTCACCAGGCAAGTTGTCATAAAACCCTCCTGGGATTTTGCTTTCTCAGGATTTTACGGCACCGGACAACCCCGGAGTAAAGCCTCGGGGCCGTGGGACACGGCGGGTGGCGTTATTTTGCGAGCGGTGTATAAAAATGAAGAGTTACCTGTAAAACAAGTATGGCCTAAAGGAGACGGGGGGGGGGGGGGTGGCCGGATCCACACCCTGGCAGCTGGGGGGGTCCTGGGGAGCTCGGGGGGCACCCGGGCACCCATCCCAGGCGGGTGCCCACCCACGTCCCCCACCACACGACAGCACCCATCGACTCCCAACTTTGCTTGGGATGCTCCCAGCCAGGTGAGCTAAATATTTTTTTTGGGGGGGGGCAGGGGGGGGACACCACTTGGAATAGGGTGGGGGAGCGCAGAGGGTAAGGAAGCACATTTTGGGGAAAGAAACGCCTTTTTGCTCCCCCGCAGCACCTTTTGGGTGTCAAAAGCTGTGTATTGGCCAAACCCCAACACCCCCCCCCCGGCTCAGCATCACCCCCCGGGCACACCCTGCACCCCCGGGGCCGGTCCCAAGGCTGGGGGGGGGAATGCAAAAAGCCCCCCATTCCCCCCCCCAACACCTCCCCAGTCCAACCAGTCCAGCCATTTACCTGCTGCCACTGGGAGATCCTCCGTGTCGCCAAGGTGGGGTGGGATAGGGGAGGGGACACGGCCCCTGCCAGCGATGCCCCCCCGCTGTCCCCTTGCAGCGCGGGGGCTGGGGACAGCGCAGGGTCGGCAGGAGGGAGGTGGCACCACCGCGTCCCCGTCCCTGTCCCCGTCCCTGTCCCCGCAGCCCGGCGCGGCTCGGCTCGGCTCCGCCGCCCGCTCCCGGGAGCGGGGCGGGGGCTGGGGGCGGGCGGGCTCCGCCCCGGACAGCGGCAGGAGGAGGAAGAAGAGGAGGAGGAGGAGGAAGGCTGCACCCGAAAGCTGCCAGCCCCTTCTTAGTAGGGGTGTCCCTACGGGGATGCGGCTGGCTGCAAGCATCGGGGTACCCCCAAGGTACCCCCAGGGTACCCCCAAGGTGCCCCCAGGGTGCAGGTTTGGGGGTTCCCCTATGGCCCTGAGACCCCTAAAGGGCTGGGGAAGCCTTGGGGTGCTTGATCCCAAAGGGGTTTTGGCAGTGATGAACCCCAAAAAAGCCTCATCACGTAGCACTGATCCCCCCCCTTCTTTTCCTGGGCAAGCCAGCCTTCTTCCACCCCCATCTTCCTCCGAAGCAGGAGGTCTGGAAATCGTCCACCCCGGGAGCGATGTGCACACACACGCACGCACACACGCAGGGTGCGGCGAAAATAAAATCTACCCTTGGAAACCTCGGCAAACGAGAGCACAAATCCAGCCCTGCATGCCCCGGGACGCAGTTAACCGGGCACCAGTAAATCCCCATTTGGCAGCGGGGAGCGGAGTGGCCATAAGGGAAAATACTTCTAAGGGAAAGGAAAAAAAAAATCTCTTTCTGGGATATTTATATCGAAGGCGATCGCGTCCCAAAGCCTGCTCAGGGGGATGCTGTGCGCAACGGGGTGTTCCCATCCCGGGTGATGGAAGTGGCAGGGGAACAGATGAAAAGGGTCAGGCACAGATTTTGGGGCTGCAGCTTGCTGACATCTCCTCCTCCTCTAATTGTGCCCTTTTCAACCCAACAATTACTTATTTTTTCCATCCTCTTCCATCTTGGTCTTCCCCTGCTCTCCCAAGCGTGCACCACGGGGGGGTCCCCAGGACCTCACCTGCAAGCCCTGGGGGTCCCGGCGCAGGAGGTGCACGTGGTAGCAGTTTGGGGAAAGGATGAGTGTTTTGATGATGAGTGTTTTGCTGTGCCTACACCACGCTTGGGATTTGCTTCCTGCACGCTGTGAGAGCAGGGATGAATCAGAGCAGCCGGGGCTGGCTCCGAGCTGCTGGGTGCTCAGACCTGCTGAACTTTGTCCCCGGCGTCAGGTTTTAATGCAAGGTGGAAAATACTCACCTGAGAGCAGCAGGTCCCTTCAGCAAGTCCCTTTTTTTTTTTTTTCCTGCAAATTGGCTGTTTTTCACCCTTTTGGCCCATGCTCAGAGCCAGCCCCGGAGCTGTGTATGGTGCAAAAGGAGGAGATGTGCTGCCAAAACAACACTCGAGGTGAGACAGACACCAGGCTCCTCTACCGACACGGGCAAAGCCGACAGCTCGCAAGCAGCTTTTCCAAAATAAACAAGCTCAGAAATAACCCAAAAGGCTGCACCCTCCAGCAGGGAAACCTCATCTGGAGGAGAAAAGAGAAGGCAAAAAATCAAAACCTAAAACCTGATCCAAAAAGACGATGGCTGGCCACAGCAGGATAGGAGCAGGCTGGCGTTGCATCTGGGAGCGCCTCGCAAACGCCTTTCCTTTCCTCTCCTTCAGCTCTGCGGTTATCTTAAATCCTGGTGAAAATACATCCCACGTGGGCACTTTATTTGCCTGCTTGCTGGGCACGTTGATGGATGACAGGGATGTTTTTTCACATTTTTTTCCCCGCGTGCAGGGCGATGGGGGACAGGCGCAGGTATTTGGAGGCACATAGCAGAGCCGTGATCGCAGCTCCTTGTGACTCTGCCAGGCTTTAAACAACCGGGATGAGATTTTGCATGCTTGGGTGTCTGCCTATAGCGATGGTCTCCTTGTAATTTCAGCAGAAATAGTTTGTAAGATTAAGGGAAAACTATTTTCTTTTTTGGCACTGGGGGAAAATATTCTTATAACTCTTGAGGTTCCAGGAACTGCAGCTGCTCCCAGCGTCAGCCAGTAACTTGCTTTTCACCATCCCCGGGAACACTTGCTGAGTGAAATACCTCCGGAAAGAACCGCAGTTTGCACATTTTCAGGATTTTTTTCTCCAATGTTGCCAGTTGAACCCGACGCAGACGCCGGGGAGCACGCTGGGCTGGGCAAGGCTCCCTTTTCCAGCCACCTCCAAGCAGCTGTGAAGGGAGGAATGAAGAGCAGCAAGCCCGTCCTCCCCCCAGCAAGCACATCCAATGTCCAAACCTTCACGGAGTGACCAAGGGAAGGAAATATCTCATTAATTTCAGTTCACTTCTAGGAAAATAAATGCAGTTTTGGAGTGGGAAAATGTTTTCTGGTTTGAAAGTTCCTGATCCCATTTAGAGCCTTGAGTACTGGGAGCTATTTTAATTATCTCCTTTCGGCATGGCTGGGAATCTACTGTGCTCATTCCTCACCGTATAACCCCAGTGATGCTCATTTCAAGATGTTTTACCTATAAAAAAGCCCTCTTGCTCCCCCAGAGCTCACACTTTGCTGCATTAAGACCTGGCACGGCCCCGGTGCTCAGATCCAGGGGCAAGTTTCAGTGGGCAGATTTCTCACCTCATCCCATAAGAGTTTTGTTATGTGCTTATGGAAAAGGATCGGTTTTGGTGCCTGGTCCCTCCCCGGTAAGATGGAGTATTTTTGGGTGTTGTCTTTTTGTATTTGCTGCTGTGCTCAGAGGTGGGAAGGTGACCACAGGAAGGTTTGGGGAACAAGACCAGGTATATGGTGAGCACTACCAGAAAACACAGAAATCGGAGAGCATTGCCTTAAATTAAAGTGGCTGACCCTTACCTTTTGGGGGACCAGACCCCCAAAACAGCCGAGTGTACGTGCCATATGCAGTCTATACCCTGCTACTATTGGATTCCTCCACAGTGGGATTTTTGAGCAGAGCAAGGAACAGCTCAGAAATTCGTGACGGCACCCATGCCCAGTTGGGATGGAGACCCCAATATCCCATTGGGATGGAGACCCCAATATCCCATTGGGACGGAGACCCCAATGTCCTGTTGGGATGGAGACTCCAAATGTCCCATTGGGATGGAGACCCCAATGTCCCGTTGGGATGGAGACCATTGAGCAAGGACTTGGATGTTAGCATTGCCATCTCCATCTTGCAGAAGAAAAAAAAACAAGGCATGAAAGAAGCAAGGCCAAGTTCACCCAGAAGCCTCCTGTCAATGCTATGCTGAACACATCTGTCTGTCTGTCTGTCTGTCTGCCCATGGCAGCAGAGCTGGTGGGAAGCAGACCCCATCACGGCATGCCCCAGCATCCGACCAGCCCCGGGCGAGGGGAAGGAAGCGTGGCGAGGGACACGCTATTGTTCGGCTCCTGCCAATGCTCGGGGACTGCAGGACAAACAGGAGGGAGGGCTGCGTTTTCCTGTGTTTGTACTGCAAATACTTTCATTAAGGTGCTTTTTCCTAATTCCTTCTCCCGGCCCTTTTACCTCTAATAAGGGTGAGGAGAGTTCTGACTGCCGGTGTCCCCTCAGGCCCCATTATTTCCCCATAATAACAGCTGCAGGGAGAACTTGTGGAGCTATTTTGCTGTTACAGGCTCTGCATTTCCACCTCTCCTTCACCCTTTTTTCTCCTCTCTTTACCCGCACAAGCCCACACCAGGCACCCAGCCCTGCAACGGGGGCAGAAATTGGTCTGGGATCCCTGAATTGCTCACGGGCTGAGAGCATGTGAATGTTTGATGTTACCCAGCAACTGGAGGCGAAGATATCGCGTGTCCGCTCAGCCAGGAAACGCTTTGCCTGTTTGCACAATAGCTGTGTTTGCCTGCTCTGCGGTGGGTTAACCCTGCAGCCCTTTCAGGAGGAGATAAGGTGAGGATGCTTAAATAAGAGGAAAGTCACTCACATGGATTGTCGCTGCGGGTAAATCGGGTCCCGGACACCCTCTGTCTCCCCGAATTACTGCATGGAGAAGAAACCATGGCCATGCAGGTGGCCCAAGAGCCATGCAATAAATGGGATAACGTTGGCCTGGCACGGTCTGGAGGAGAGAATTGCAGCCAGACCAAAATGCTTTGTGGCATGTCATCGGTGCAAAATTAGCCCTGAGCACATCTTCGCATAGACCAGAGGCTGCGAGTCAGCAACAAAGCTTCAATGGGGATGATAAATGAGCATTTTTTTTTAGCTGTTGGGAAAAACCAGCAGGGAAAGTGATGAACAGAGGCAGAAGTCACCCCCTTGGACGTCTTTATCTCCCTTTAGATGCTCCTGCTCTGTATTTAAATACAGACTGGTTTTGTAAACAAATGCAGAACATGACATCAGGTGCACAATCAGGTCACAAGGCAGTTCCTCTTCTTTCCTATCTGAAAGGTGCAGTCGAGCCCCAAAGCAGGTGAGTGGAGTATTCCCGAGCAAAGGTTAACCAGCACTTTATCACAGATGTTTTATCACAGCCCCATCTGGCCTCCCTGCCACCGTCCTCCAAATCGATGCCTAGGGAGCAAAGTGTGAACTCTCCCAGCAAGTGGCTCTAACTGCACTAATGAGGGTTTTTTGGCCAACTGGCACCTTCCTGAAGGATGATTCTGGGACAAGGTTTGAGTTTCAGTGGGTGGATACATGGGTAGGGATGGAGGCATTCCTCCTGGAGATCTGAGAAGTGCCCGGGTCTCCGTCAGCCCATTTGGGATAAGGAGAGGAGCAGAAGGACAGAGGCAACGAGGCACAAACCCGTCTCCCTTAGGAGCAGAAACCAGGAAAAATAGCAAGAAAAAGACTGTCTCTGCTCAATCTTCTCCAAACACCTGTAGGACTCTCGAAAGAGAAGCTTGGCTTTCCCAAAAGAGTGAGGACAAAGTCGGTGAGGTCCCAGCAGCGGGCTGCAGACGGCATCGAGTGTGTTCAGAGGTGCAAAGAGGCAGCACAAGGATGGGGAGATGGAGGGAATTCAGATGATGAGCATCTGGAGGTGCCAGGAGGAGTCTTTGCGGGGTGAAGAGTACAGAACCCATCCATAACCCTGCTCCCGGTCAGAGGCTTAGGATAAACCCAGGTCTGTTACAGGGAAAAAAAAAAGAAAAAAAAAAAAAACAGGCATGCATTAGAACAAAATCCCATATTGTCTCAGCTATCGGCCTGCATTACCAAAGCTCTGCGGGTGCCAGAGACATTCGTGGCCATGTGCAATTAGCGGAGCAGTAAAATAAATATCTGGGTGGAAGCCTGGACTGATGGCTCCCCGTTCAGCCTGGGCAAGGGGCAGGGTGTCAGACCAGACGTCTCCCTCCCCATCTGCCCACGGTCTGCAGCTGGCCATGTTCAAGAAAAATGTGCTTGCTGCTACAGCCACGTGTTGTCAGCAGAAAGGGTGCAGCTGGCATCTGCACAAGGGTGCTAGGAGGAGGGAAGCATCAAAAGGGACGATTTAGGATCATTCTTAGGATCATTTTTTGCTCCCGCAAAGGAACACCTAAGTACTGCCAAAGGTCCTGCTCTGCCCTTTTTGGAGTCACTCACCAGCATCTTGCTCGCTGTCTGGTGGTTCCCTGAGTGAAGGCAGCTTCGGGGAGGAAAATCGGGGGCAAACAAAATAATTTCAAGCCTGCAACTCCTTTTTTGAAATGTGCATTTAGCTGTAGGTGGGAATAGCTATCCACCCACCACCAGACTGTGTTGAGATACGTTGTGAGAACTCCAGGGCAGGTGGGTGAAGCTCTCTCTGAACTAATTACTCAGAATGACGGTGTTTAACAGCATTCTCTAGATCCTAGATGTAGTCCAATTAATAAACAAATGTGGCTGAAACAGCGAGGAAAGAATTATTTTTTTCACCTTGTGAAGCACATTTCCCCTGTCCATGTGGGAAGCAGCTTTACCAAAGGTGCCCCGGATGCCATCTGGCCCGAAAAGGATGATGATGAGTATTAAGATGAGGATGAAGATGACGGTGAGGACGAGGACGAGGACGAGGACGAGGATGAGGATGAGGATGAGGATGAAGGCCAAACCTCACTTGCATCAAAATCCAGGTGGGTTTTTCTGCAACAGCTCCCATCCCAGCCATCCCCATGGGGTGCAGCAGGTTACAGCTGGCTCCAGATACCTGGTTACACCTGGTTTCAGATAAGATTTCCCTTATCAGAAACATTAATCAAAGCTTTCGACGATGCCTTTGTTCTGTGCCCGCGCAGCACTGGGCACAGGGAGGTTGGGGCTCAGGGCTCACACTCCTGGTGCCAGCACAGAAATCCCTTTATCGACAAAAGCCCTCACCGACACAGCTCCCTCCAGGAGGACTTTCACCTGCTCCAGCCCGTGCAAGGTTTTAACCTCATTAATACAGCTTTGGAGGCGACGTTTATATATAAGCACAGATAGACACACAATCAAACCCTTTATAGACCTGCACTGGTCCGGTTAATATTAAACAACCCCTAGGGGCGATATCCCTCCACTTCTCCAGACAGAGGGGAACCTGCAGCATTCTTCTCATAGCTCGTTTGCAGGTCGCTGAAATAAAACCTCGGTGGCACAGAGCCGACCTGGGTCCCCGAACAAAGCAGCTCTTATCCGGCCAGGCAGAGGAGAACATCGCTTTGCTGATTATCTCCATCCCGGGGTTTCCTCGGGTGGAGACGCTGGGCTCAGTTCGGTGACCCTATAACGGGGGCTTTATCTGCAGGCGGGGATGAAAGGCCCCTCACAGATGTCGGTGACGGGGCGTGTTTGCACAAACAATGCCGAAATTAAACCCCTGTGGTTCAAAACCTCATTGTCTGGAAAGCACTACATGAATCCGTTTCCCCCTTTCTAATAAAAAAGCGGTGTATTTTCTCCCTGCCACAATATAACATAGTTCTATATAATGCTGTTCCGGCCTTTCATACAAATTTAATCAGTAAATTGCTTTTTTTGATGGATGAAATAGAGCAGGGGGGGGTGGTGCCTGTGATTTCACTTGCCCAAGCCTCGGTAGCTACGTGCAACAAACTGCTAAAATCACGTGGGGATTTTGGGGCATGTTTGGCCCATCAGGACCTTAATGTAAGGCAGTGGAAAGTGGAGTCTTCCTTGCAGAAGTGCCCAGCCACTGGCTCACGGGGAGGATTTTAGGCAGAGTGGGGTCGTCGGCTCCTACCTCCTCCTGGCCACCAGCAGGAAAAAGGTCCCAGGGGACTGGAGGCACTGGTTGGGCCAGGGTTGGACCAGGATTAGTTGCAAGGGCTCCTTGTACCTGGGTGCCAGGGCAGGACAGAGCCCAAGGGAGCTTCGGCAATTATCGTACGAATCCCAAAGGATGCAGGACGGGCAGGGCTGCCTGTGGTCAGAGCAGGGTTGGGCATGGCAACGTCAGAGCATCCCACGGTCCTGGTGCAGGAGCCGCTGCCCTCTGGATGGATTTTGCCAGCCTCAAAGCTGGGAGGCTTTTTGCCTTCATCCCCTGGACTGCAAAATCCGTCCTTCTGCTCCCCAGCCAGCTCATGATGGGTTGCATGGAGGAGAGATGAGATAGCTCCTTTGATCCAGGTAGATGTTAAAATAATTCAGGGGAATTGTGATGCATGCAGCACGTTGTCCTCCGGGGACAAGCAGGAGGGCGTTGGAGGCAAGACCCACACATTCTGCCATCACTTGGGCAAATGAGCCCAAACCATCTCCCAGGCAAGCTTTGGCCTCACCCAAAAGACGGCGTGGCCGTGTAAAAATCCTCCCTTCGAGCCAGGAGTTAAAAGCCCCAAAAGCGCTCATTTTGACCCATTTCATGCCTAGGTAGCCCCGTGCCTCGCTCTTAGCAGAGGGAGGATCCCAGCTCAGGTCCTGCTGCTGGCCCTGGAGCACGGAGAACCTGCTGGTCTCGTCTGGCCTCCAGCCTCCAGCTCCACCTGCCGAAACCAGTCCCAGGAGGAAGGCTCCCATCCTCCTCACCCACTGGGAGCGTGGAGAAACGTTCTCAGCCTCTGCTGCCATCCTCCTGGGGCCAGACCTGCCCCTCTTTGGCTGCTTTCATCTCCAGCTTCCCCTCCTCTTCCTGGTCCGGGAGGCTTTTTTCCTGTTTTCCCATGCTGTAACCTCACTTTTTATTTGAGCAGAAATGGTCACGTTTTAGGAGTAGGCACCCCAGGCCCCATAGGGGGTCACCAGCGACCCTACACCACGGGGGCACTGCTGCAAACGCCCCCACGTCCACCAACACAGCTCCTCTCCCCCAGGGCAGATTTCCCCTCCTGGATCACATAGAGGCCACAAAACATTTACTTTGAACACTTTGTAGTGTTTGGGGTGGAAAGGTTACAAGGAAAACGCTTCCCCTATTTATGCTACAGACACAGCAGCCACTGACCCGCTGTGTGGGGCAGTGCTCTCATAATGAAGAGAGCAAATATTATGTTGTACAGGCCTAACGAGCTCCTGCTTTCTGATGCTGGGCCCATCCTGGGAGAGAAACCTCCTTGAATACTTGGGATTCCTCAGACAGGGATGAGAGGAATAATATTTGGGAGAGGAACACACCCCGCGTAACAGCATCTGTGCGCGGGGTGGAAAGGAGCCGGCATCTCCCGGCCACAGATGGTTCCCATCAAGGGGAATTTTTTTTCTTGCTAATCCCAAAACAAGCCCGAGATATATTTTTATTTCAGAGTCAAGTGATGAAAAAAAGAAACTCCAGCATGACCACTTGTTTTTCTGGCCTCGCTCCCTGCCTGGCCTCTGCTCTGAGCGAGCACAAAAAATTCATTTCGTGTTAGGGGCAGGCCCTAACAGAGACCCTGAGCCCGAAAACTCCTGGGTGGTTCCTCCAGCTCTTCTTGACCTGGAAATTTATCCCATTAAGGCTGGAAGTGGGGGGGTGAAAATCCAGAGTCAGAGCTGCCTCGCTTCATTTCTGGGCTTAGCCAGAAGAGGGAACCTGCAAGAAAAATTGAACGTTGCCAACAGCAGAAATGTCAAAACTAAATCTCTTTTTGGGGATTGTATGTCCATGTCCTGCTGAAGCCTGCTTTTCAGGAGGAGGCTGGGGGTTAAACCAGCAAAGAAGTTAAATCTGAAATAGGATGACAGGAGGAAGACCTTCTGGAGGAAGACCTGGTAGTGCCATGCTGCAGATAAGCTCCCACCATAGCTGCAGAGGGGAAGGTCCCCCCGTCCTCCTGAACCCGCTGCCATCCTCGGGGCTCATTCTTCCCCCATTTCCTAGCTGAAAGGGAAGAGAGAGGAACTCAAGGGCTTGATAAAAATATCCAGGTAAAAAAAAAAAAATCCGGGTATCCATAAAAATATCTAGGACTTCATGCGGGTGGCGAGGAGCAGCCCTACAACCAGCAAGTGCCTGCAAGGAGGGGACCTGGGGACGTGTGTTTAGCACTGCCTGGAGCACTCGGAGCTGTTCCCTTAGGGACTGATCATTTTGGGGTGTCTGTGGGGTGGCTATGGGGTGCCACAGCTTGGAGCCGCAGGAAGGGGTTTTGAGGGGGAGGCAGGGCCAGGCACCAACCTTTCCTCGTGGGGTGAAGCAACCCTAGGAGACGGCGGTGTGCCCTTGATTGCCCAAGGAGGTCATTAACAGGAATAGGTCATTAACAGGACCCCACAAAGGGGTCATTAATAGGAATTCGTCTTTGGTTGGATCTTCAGTGCAGGATATTTTTACCACCACCACTCCTGATGGAGGCGGGCAGCCCCCTCTTCCTCACCGCCCTTCCTCGCCTCGCGGTGACTCAGCATGCCCAAAGGCTGACTCAGCACGACCTCCCAACAGCATCGGGCTCCCCCTGCGCCCTGAGACAGGGTTATGGGAGGAGGAAAACTCTCCTCCTGCCCTCCCCTGGGCCACGGGGACACGTCAGAGGGCACCGAGGACACGCTAGAGGGGTGGAGGAGCAGGGACAGGCTGAGGCAACGCAAGGGATCTTCTTTTGGATGGGGATGTATGGAGATAATGGGATCTGGTCTGGGAGATAAGGGGATCTGGTCTGGACCTGCCCTCCTGTAGGTGTTCTTCAGGATGAGGAGGACTGCCAGGGGAAGGTTTGCAGAGAAGATTTTGCAGAGTTGGGGTAGCGGTTGGGTAAAGCCAGGGCTGGTGCCTTGCTTTGAGGTGTGTGAAGGGTGGTGGTATGGATCTTGTGGGGTTAGGGAGCTTGGCTGCATGAATTACGGGTCTCAGCACAGACAGCAGGAGACAATTTTTGCATGCAACGATAAAAATAAGCGTTTTCTGCAGCAAACAGCACTACCAAACGGCTGCAAAGCTCTCCAGTCTGTGACCACCCACTGCAAACCCTGCTGGAAAATCACGGCGAAACCTGCATCCGTTTGCCAAGGATGCTCTCCTGGAGACCTGCAAAAGAAGTGGCCATCCCGAAACAGACACGTGAACGGTCAGCCTCCAGAAGACATTCCCTGACCCCACCATGAGCTGTGGGGACGGTGCTCCCTGACCTCTTTCACACGTGAGACGGAGCAGATAAAGGAGATGTTCCCCTCCAGGCCAAGCAAAATAAGCTCTAGAAAGCATCCCAGGTATTCCACGCTTCTCACATGGACGGATGGACACTAAGGCTATCTCTGAATTAATGACCCAATTAGGAATTCCTAATGGGTCTTGCCTGGAGGTGAAGCCTCCAGCTTTGCCCATCCTTTCAACAGCACCTCTGGAGCATCCATCTTCCACCATGCCTTAGGAGTGCACTGTGTTTTAGATGTTCCTGGGCTACATTTGGAGTGAGGGATGCTCTGGGGACGTGGCACAACTGAGTCAAACCCAGGACCAGCTCTGGCCATAGAGGCTTTCCCTCCATGTGGATTCTCTAGTGTCTCATAAGGGTTGTGCTCACGTCCGAGCCCAACAGGACATTTATCTCCTCTCTCTCCCTGCTCCATGTCACAAAGCCTGGAGACTTCTACTGCCCAAAGGTCATGTCTGAAATTGGCCACAGGCTCCAAAAATGGTTGGATGGGACAAAGAAGCCAAAATTAAGCCCACCTAAGCGTTGTTTTCCCTTTGCAGGAGAGGCAGCAACACTGCACGAAGCAGCACTGATGCCCATCTCTGGCCACGGAAGATTACAGGCTCATCCCGAACAGAAGGATTGTAGGAGTCAATCCCACTTAAGCCTTTCTATTTAAAGGAATAAACTACCCAGGAAAAGCAGCCTAAGATTAGAAACTTGCAGGATTTCCTCAGATTCCAGCCATTGGCCAGAGATTCAGCCCGGGGGCTGGTTTATTATTCTCCCGGTGCATGAAGCCCGCACCCCAGTGGAACTAAGCACGGATTACGTTCTGCAGCTCCATCGCAGAGCCAAAGCCCACGCCAAAAGCTGGTTTAATGCTGCTCCCTCTCTGCCTAAGCCCTCCCTGGCATTGCCTGGGTGACAAACAATTTTTCAGGCAGGAGCATTTCGGCTTTGCTGGAGAGGCACGAGCAGGGGATGCTTCCTGAAAAGTGCATGTAAGGGTTTAGTGCATGAAAGGAGACTTGTGTAGGAGCATCCTTCAGAAAATTTAGTGTTAAATGGGGCGGGAAGCAGAAAAAAATGCTGCAGTGTGGTTAATTCCCAAGGCCAGCACAAGCACAGAGAGGTGGATGGCGGGTTTTGCTTGATCTTGAGGCACAACGTCACGAAAATGAACAGAGAAAGAGTTGTTAGGGGGGGGGAAAAAAAACATGGGGAAGGAGGAGTGGGTCCCTGCAGGGGTTTGGTGTGAATCCAGGCCTTGTCCTGCTGTGGTGCTGGTCCCACAAAGCACCGAGCGCTGAGGATGCTCCCAGACCCGCTAGCACATGCAGCTGTGGAGCAGGACACATCAAGGAGGATTTAGTTAAAAAAATCCTATACTTTGTGCCCTACTGGCTGGAAATTGGGCAGTTGTTTGGGATCCAGGTTTGATTCCCAGCTCTGCTGCTCCTCCCCAACCTGGGAGAAAGTCAAACCTAAAAGGATCTCCCCTTATCTTAAAAAAAGAAGAGAAAACAGAAAGCAGAAAAGAAACAAAGCCTGTTCTTAATGGAAACAATGAAATCTGGTAGGACTGTACAGGCTCACAGCCGTGCATGCAAAGGTAAGTGCAACCAAGTTGCATGTTCTGAAGGAACCTATTTTGGCCAAAAAAGCCACCGAGCCAACAACAAACCCAGCCATGTTAGCAGCTCACCCTCAAAAGAAATATGCAGAGCCCAAAACTTGGCTGGATTTGATCATCTTGAAGCTCTCTTCCAACCTAGATGATTCTGTGGGAGATCTTGGAGAACTGAAGGTGGGAGGAAAGGGCTCCAGAGGTGGATCATGCCTGGGACACGCCTGGCTTGATGCTCGTGGGATGCCTTCACCAGGAGGCACCTCCACACGAGGCTGCCCGTGGCTGCTGCAAGCCTGAGCTCTGTTGAAATCATTGCCCGGTGTTGTAACTGTACAAAACTCAGGACCTTACACCATTGCATCAGATGTTTTCCCTGAGTTTCCTTAAGGGCTTAGCAGGAATTTGGGAACCTGGGCGCAGTCCCCGGTTGCACCAGGGCATGCGGCCTCACCCGGAGGCTGCTGAGCTCCTCCTTAGCGGAGGCCCAGAAGATCCTTGGTGCTGTGAACAGGACCTCGTGGCTCTCAGAGTCCTCCTCCTGCCCAGCCATCATTGAAGTCACACCAAGCTCCACCAAAGCTGTTTCAGTCACTCTTTTCTCCCCCGTGTGTTTATTGCCCCTTCCCTCCCCAAACCCCCTACGGACTTACAGACAGCCATGTGTCATCCTCTGCTTCCCCAGACTAAACAAACCCTGCTCGCCCGGAATCCCAGAGCCTTCCAAAAGCCACCGAGCCTTGCCCCAGGCAGGCCCAGCTCCGTGTTTATCAGCCACGTGCTTTAAAACCTCCAGCAGTGGGGACTGCAAGCCCTCTCCAGCCTCTCCATCCCTGTGATTTCCCCCAGTGTCTGACCATAGCGGTGACATCTGTGACATCTCCTCCTCTCTACCGTGGCATGGGAGTTTACTCCTTTCTTGTTTGTACCATTTTTTTCTAGGAATTTAAAGTCTGTCTCATGTCTCCGCTTCTGGCAAAACAAAACAAAGTAAAAAAAAAAAAAAAACACATTTCATTCTATCTTTACCCCAGGACTTGCATTTTCCTGACTGCACCAGGCTGTGTACATCCCAGCAGCAGGGCTGCTTGCAGGACACATCCCAGGACATCCTGACCCTTTTTGCCTGGTGTTTATCATGGGATAATCCAACGTCCCCTCCCGAAACCTGCCCCGTCTTGAAGAACCCAGCACTGCTCAGCAGCACCCATTCCAGGCTTTGATTTCTCTTGATCCAAACTGCAGGAACTGTAAGAGGCAGCTCAGGTGCAATGCAATCAGTATTTCCCCATCTCCTTTGTAGAAGTTTTGGAGTTTAAGGCTGCTGTGGGCCAGCTCAGCATGGATTCAGCCCAAACCAAACCTTCCTCCCATGGCTCTGAGCTCGAGCAGCTATAAGGTGAACACAGGAGAGCGCCTGCTTTGTGCACCCTGGGCTTGCTTTTTAATACAGGTTGGGCATTTGTTGGTTGGAAGAGCTCTAGATTCAGCAGCCTGTGCGTAAACCAGCATCTGATCCAATTAGGAATGGAAATTCAGATGTGGATCCAGTGCCAAAATCAAATCCCTGCCTTGCTCACACAGGTTGACCCATCACAGAGATGGAAATGTAGGCAGTGCACCTCGATTTATGTCCACATTTGGGGGCTTGAACCCACCTCTGGTTTAAAACCACACGCAGCTAAGTGAATATACCCAGGAGTATCAGTCTGGGTTAAGAAACAGGGTGTCTTGCACCAAGGGAAGCAACAGAGCAAGGCAGAAAGCAGCATTTCTATTACAATGATACTAAGGCATACTTGGAATCGAGTTTGATTTCAGACCAGAAAAAAATAATAAATAAATAAATCAGGCAGCCTGCACTGCTCAGACCCCTTAGGCTGCCACAAAAGGGGAGTTTTCACAATATCCTTTTGGAAACACTCCCTACGTGCTGCCAGAGGTTCTTGCAGGACCAAAAGCAGAGCGAGGGACGAGCTGCCTGCAAGGTGGCAGCTCCTCTAGGACAGCAGGAGGAGACACAGCAGGCTTTAACAATCCTCTGTCCCCACTCCACTGGGACAGAAAAAATGGAAATCCAATGCAGAAGAGGGCACCTGGAAGGGAAGGGGCTGCAGGGACGGCGGAGGTGTGCCCCCAGCCTTGCATTCACCCTTCCGGCAGGGCACACCAGCTCGCCTCCCCCCCACTGACGCAGATCGAACGTCGCTGGAAAATAAATTCCTTTAACGAGCACGCCAGGATGGATCAGCTGACGGGGTTTGCCTCGGTAAATCTCGTGGTCACACAGCCCTAAATGTGCAGCGGTGGCTGTCTAAGCCTTTCCATTTATAGGGCAGGCGGGAGACGAGGGGATGGAAATAAAGTGTTTGCAAGCAAAAGGCCTCGGGGTCCTGGAGGCAGCTCCCCAGGGACACGGGGCTGTGGCTGCAGAAAGGTTTGCAGGGTGGGAAGGCAGCATGTGCCCAGGCATGAAATGGAGCTGACTGAATCCTCTGTGTGTGTTTGATTCATTTTTGACTGCGAGGTCTGGGGCAGGGCTCTGGGAAGAGGGAGAAAAACGCCGGGACTGCATCTGCCCCAAGTGCCCGCTGAGCTGAGGCATCTCTTCCAGGCTGGGCTGCAGTGTTAAATAAAGTGGTTCCAGGAGGGATAATAGAAGGGTAAAACCACCTCCCCAGAGCACCATGGCTCACCTCGCCAGCCCCACATCTCCTTGCACAGAAGCAGAAACCCACCTCCAGGACAAATCACAGCTACCTCCAAGGCAGGGCGCAGCCCTCGCTCCCCCCAGGGCGGGCTGCCGTGCCCTAATAAAGCAGATTTTCCCTCGAAAGCAAGACCCTGAGCTGCTCCTCCTCAGGAACCTGGCCTTTTGGTGAACTGTGCCAGTAAATAACTCATGCCTCCAATTCCTCCTTCGTTCAGCTGATCCCTGAGGGAAGCACCACGTCCTTAAGAAGGACGCGCACGAGGCACCCAGAGCTGCGTGCAGAGGCACTCGGCTGCCAGGTAAATCACCCGCAGACAGGCTGTGCTAATTACAACAGGCTCTAATTGCTCTGTCTTTGTTATATATGGGGTAAAACTTATTGCTTCGGATGGTTATTCTCATGCAGGCAGCTGTTAGAGCAGGTCTGAGCGACTCTGCAGGGGGGTTCCCAAACTCTAGTGACTGCAAAATCGATGCAGAATCTGCCCCCATTGCTGATATTTAATTTAAAATGTCTGTTCCCCGAGTATGAAATGTTTCATGTCAGATCCGTAGGCTTTTTGTCGGGTTGGTTGGTAATTTTTGCTGGCATCTGCGATGACACCGGTGAGGCCATCAGCTCCCATCACACACCCAGGGCTTGTTGGCTGTCCAGAAAGCAGCTGGTCTCCAGCCAGGTCGGATCAAAGTAATTAAAGAAAAAGAAAAAAAAAAAAAAAAAACACTTCCCTACAAACCAACCCCCCCCCCTTTTTGGTCGATGTTTGATCTGGTAGCTCTGGACTAAGCCCAGGGACAAATCAGTGCAGAACAGACGCTGCCCGTGCTGTTATCCATGTAACCCCTGAGCCACTCGTGCCATGGGACATGGGGGGGGATGTGGCTTATCCCTCTCCCCTGCATCCCTCCGAGATGCTCTGAGCTCCCCGCTGGGTGCTGAGGGGGTTTGCTGGCTTTTGGCAGGATGTGGCCCTCCAGACTCCCACCATGGGGCCACCCCAGGCTCCCTGGGGGCTCCTCGTCCAGCAAGGAACAGCTCCCCGGGCTCCATCCAAGTTTTGTTCCCCCAGCGTGAAGGAGCCTCTCCAAATCCATCCTGCTGCAAGGTTTTTCCTCCAGAACCCGCTGCTCCCTGCCTCTCTTTCCCTCCCCGAGGATGCAAATATTTCGGAGCATCCTCTGAGCAGTCGGGATTTGGGCGGTGTGAAGAGTGCCCCCTGCAAGAGGACCCGATCCTGCAGCTGCTGCAGAGCAGAAGGAGAAGGGCTCCCCCTCGCCGTCCTCCAGCGGAACAGCAGCGTTGACCAAAGCCTTTACAACTGAACCCAAAAAGATGTGCGGCATCTCCTGGCGTGCCGCTCGGCGCCCCTTTGATGTTGCACGACCCAGGATCCAGCAGGGTATAGGAGTACCTATATTATTGTCTCATCCTTCCTCATGTTTGCTCTAATAAATTTCATGTTAAATGATACTTTGCTAGTTTTAAGTGATTTTCTCACCAGGACAGAAGGGGATTGCAGGACCCAAGGGCATCGTTTCCATCTGTGTTGGGCAGAAGTAACCCTATCCCATGGAAATCTGACCCATTACCACAAAAATAACCTGATGTTATAACCAGAGGTATTGCAGCTGGGGGGATACCCCCTGCTCACCACTCGGGGGGGCTCCAGGACTTCAGCATCCTCCAGCATCCCCCAGCATCCTTCAGCATCCCTGGTACCACGAGCAGCTCCTGCTGGGCTCTTCTCCATCACCAAACCCCGCAGGCATTTGCAGAGCTGTGCAAGGAGCAAGGAGCTGGCTCAGACTTCGGGGAGAGGCTGGAAAGGATGAGGCCAAGACGAGGATGCTCCTCTGCATAGAAGCAACGGCTGCGGCAAGAACAATGCAGTGTTTAAATGGCTACAGCACCCATCGTGGGGAAAAAGGAGCCTGTGAGGCAGCCCATGAGGTCTGGAACCTCTTCCAGCCCTGTTTCCTCCTCCTTACTATTTTTAAATCCATTTCCACCCATCTCTCCCGCCTCAGTACGTTTCAGTGACACTAACAGCCCGGAAAGTCCCCTGAAATATAATTGTTCTCCCATGTGTCAGCCCCGCAGGGATCAGAGGGAGCTCGGAGACAGCAGCGCAGGACCCTGTGCTGTTTCTTGTGGTTTTCTGGCACTTTTTGAAGCATGGGAAGCTGTTGTCCATTGCCATGCGCAGCCAGAAGTGTGTTCCCAGGGCAGGATCTGGGGCGTGGGATTGGGGCTGGGACAGGCAAGGGCAGCCCCGGAGGCTGGGGGAGGCTTTTGCCTTGATCTCACCCGAAAGGACAGAGAGGGGGTGACATCAGGGACACAATTTTCTGCATATCTGAAGCAAGAGCATCGAGATCCTTCAGCTAACAGGAAAACACAGGTCATAGGACCCTACGGGACCTGCTGGAGAAGCAGCGAGCTCTCCTTGCTTCTCCAAAACCCAATGCCACAGGGTTTTTGGGGTGTCCCCCAGGCACCTGCCCCTTCCCAGCACTTCCATCCCCAGCCCTTCCTGCACACCCTGCAGCTCGACCCGCTGGCAGGACAGCTCGAGGCAGCGGGGATGCACCCAGTGCACAGCTACGGGGTGAGCCGATGGAGGAGAGGACTCGGTACACACCCCACATTTTATGAACTTGCAGGGCCAATTATTCTATTAGCTGGAATTAGGGAGAAAACCCCTATTAAAAAGTTAATTCATCAAGACACGAACTGTCACAGTGACCGAAGGCATTTCTAGACTGGGGGAGTGTTTGAAAAAAGAAGATAAAATGGGGATAATAATCTAAGCACTTTGTTTCAATGAGTTTTTTATTTATTTTTCTTTGTCTGAAAATTATATTTAAGGCTCCATTTGGCCCCTTTTTAGTGTAGAAGAAGAATAGTGAAATAAAAGAGAAACCATGTTGCATTGAAATTAAGTGTAGTGGATTTCCCTTTGGGCTAGAAAATTGCCTCTTCTGACTTTATTTGTCTCAAATGAACAATGAATTTGATCTCCTGGAGTGTCCCTTTGTAAAAAATCACCATTCCTCCCCAAATTGTGTCCGTAACATCAGAGGGGGTTTGCCCAGCTCCACCACCACCACCAGAGAGCCATTTCTGGCAGGCAATTCCTCCCAGCATGGACACACAGCTGCGTGAGCTTCATCTTACCTTGATTTCTCTTATCTTGCTATATCTTACCTTGATTTGTCTTACCTTGATTCACCTTACCTTGATTTATCTTACCTTGATTCATCTTACCTTCATTTCTCTTACCTTCATTTATCTAACGTTGATTCATCTTACGTTGATTTGTCTTACCTTGATTCATCTTATGTTGATTTATCTTACCTTGATTCATCTTACTTGATTTCTCTTACCTTGATTCATCTTACCTTCATTTATCTTACCTTCATTCATCTTACCTTGATTTACCTTACCTTGATTCATCTCACCTTCCTACCCCTTCTTACCACCATCACCAACAGGATTTTCCACCAATTCAGCTCAAAAGCTGGTTCTCCCTGGACTTGCATGAACAGGACACGATGTGAACAAGAGAAAATGTGGAGGGAGGTTAGGGGGAAGGTAGAGGGCAGCTCCACCAGGTTAGGAGAGATGGATGTGGACTCCCGGATGGACTCCTCAGGAGGAACGTGGAAATCACGTCCCTCTCCAGGCCTTGCCCCCCTCCAAGTTACAAAGCTCCCAGGCTTCAGACATCCAGGACGCACCGTCACAGAGGAAATACATAATCCAGCCTGCAGGTGGACTAGCAGCTGGAGGGTAAGCCTAGAAAGAAGGTCTGCATACTCTTTGACACAAAATCTCATCGCAGACTTCACACAGCTCAAAGAGGGACCCAGATTCATGTCAAGAGGTCCCAATTTCTTGGAAGAGACCCACACGTTTAATTTGGGTGCTTAACAGACTCTGAGCCCTTTGGATCTGTGGACTGAAGGGAAAGGCACAGCCCCACGTGTTTTCTCTGCAAGTTATCCCTTGCTGGTCGTTAAGTGGGAAGTCTGTACAAGGAGTCCCAGCACAGGCACGTGAGGAGGCACAAGGTCCATGGAAATGTTTTTTTTTCTATTCCTGGCATTGCTTCCAGCTGGAGAATGGGAAAGGGACAAAACAAACAAACAAAAACAGTTCAAGAGTTAAAAAATGAAATAGAGAGGAAGGGATGCTCATGGGCAATTCCTGAAAAAATTAAAAAAATGTGAAACCTGACCTGGAAATGAGCCCTTGGAGGGCAGTCACGAGTCCAGGTGAAGAGGAGACACCAAAACTTCTGCATTTGACTCCAAGCCTTCGTTAGGTGGGACTAGGTAGAGCAGAATGTTGTCCAGGGCTTTCTCACAATTGGGCAATGTACAAATTGCAGTTTCTCCACTATTTTGCATGTCCAGCATGTCTCTGGAAGCTGCACTCAAATATACAGCTGGGTGTTACCCTATCCATCAGATACCTGTGAGGTTGGGAGTTCAGGCTTTGAGCGTTTCCCTTTAAAAAAAGCGCAGCCCCTGTTTCGTGGCCCGAACTATTCAAAGCTCAGGAGCTGCCGTTCATTCCTTGCTGCTTCTTCTCTATGTTCGGGCAGCGAGTGAGCTTGAAATAAATCCCAGCTGGATGGGGCCGCGCCAGGACCGCGTAGGAGTGGAGAAGGGCAGCTCTGAGAGGCTTCGATTCAGGGCTCTTTTAACCACATCATCCCCCTCAGACTCAAACCAGGAGGAATTACAGGGAGATACGAGCCTCGTCCTTGGTCCGACAGAGGCCAGAAGTGATGATGATTTTGAAGGACTGAATCCAAGCTGTGCGTGGCTGGTAAACTTCCCCCAGAGGTAATCAGGAGCGAAACAACGGTCCCCATTCATCGCCTCCCCCTACCCCACCTCTCCCCTGCCTGCCCACCCACCTCTGCCCCATGCTGAACAAGAGACCTTGTGTGCAAAGCCCAAATTCACCTCCTCCGGGCTTCGAAACAGCTCGTCGAGCCACGGGTGAGATGTGAGAGAGGTTTCATTTGCTGTGTGTTGGCCGAGAGCGTGGACTGGGCTGCTCCTGGACAGCCCCGAAGGTGGAGATGCAAAGAGGCAATTTGTCCAAGCTGCTTGTCCAAGCAGTCACGGGGCTCTATGAGCCACTGTATGGTGCTCAGCACCTTTTTGGGAGGGGACGCAGCTCAAACCAGTAAAACCAGTACAGGACTCACAGTGCAGGACGCCTGGCTTCTCACTCTGCCCCAGACTTGCTACCCGTGCCTTGGTTTCCCCAGCTCTTAAGCCAGGAAAATCGGCCTTGCTCAGCTTTACAAAATGCTTGGAAACCAGCACAAGCGAATCTTCTGATGTGATGAGTCAGGATGTTCCTGGGGCCCTGCACGGCCGGGGCCATCTCCCACCGAACAGCTCCGGGGCTGTCCCTGCTCCAGGAGCTGTGTTTGCCTTTCTTCCTGCAGCAGCACAGCCCCAGACTTCCAAATATCTGACTATTTTGTGAGTTTCTGGACCCAATTCGGCAGATGGGCCACATTTTTCTTGTTAACACTTGTGTGAGCAGTACAGGAGTCACAGCTACGTCTCCATCAGCGTGTTATGAATGAAAGAGAGAAAAGCCAGGGTATATTTGCCTGCAGTGGCCAAAGTGCTGTCAGTGCCCACAGCAGCTAATTGAGCTCCAGGAAGAACCAAAAGGCACTTCCACCAGGTCCCATCAAGGCTCCTGGTGCCAGGGGAGCTGAGCACAACTTGGCCACGTGTGCACCAAAAACCTTGCAAGATTTGCTGTGTCCAGTGGCTTTCTGCAAAGGGAGAAGCAAAGAAGAAAGATCTGCAGGAGCTGGATGCATTTTTTGTGTGCTTTTAGTAAAGGTTTCAGGCTGCTGGGGTTAAATCCGAAATGGGAAGCAGAAAAAGGTTCGCTGGACGATCAACAACTCTCCTCTCTGTGAGTTACAAAAGAAGGAAAATGGAAATCTAGCGGTGGCTTTTGCTGCTAAAATTAGAAGCCTCCCTGACGCATGAATGTGGCTCTGCACCACCGGCAGCACAAAGCCCGGAGCTCTGGCGGGATACAGACCTGACCCTGGAAAAGTCTTTAGCGGGTCGGTGCAGTCCCTGAACATCTGGAGCAAAATGCCAGCAGCCCCTGCTAAGGATTACGCTCGCAGACTGCGCTCTGCAAGAATGCAGCAGGGTTGCATCATGTGGGCTCCTTGACATTTCCAGAAATCCTGCCTGCCGCCACTTTTCTGCCAGGCTTTCACTCCAGATCCATACAGTAGCTGGAAAATGCTCATTGCAATTCTGTGCTGGCATATTTTAAACGGTCGTATTTAGGTTAGATATAGTATGTGGGGTTTGGCGCATAGGATATGTAAAAGACACCCCTTTTTTATAAGGGTCCTGCATGCAGAAATTATATTCCGGGATATAGGAAACTTTGGACAGAGAGAAATGTATGGCTAAATGTGTTGAACAATGTGTGAAGCTATGCATCTATCAGACACCATAAAATGATATTAAAAAAAAAATAAAAATAAAAATAAAACTATTAAAGTTGCAAAAAGCACTAAAAAGCTTGGCTCAAGCTCCCTGGCCAAATTTGGGCCCAACCCCACATTTACACGAAGGGACCTGGCTGGTGTGACATTTGATGTGGGTGCATGGCACCCAAGCAAAGAGGCAACAGCTCAGACCTCAAGCAGCGGGTTTGGTCCCACCAGATCAGCACGAGGTGCTCACTGGGGATGGGGTCCCTGGGCAGGACGAAGCTCGTTCTCCTCTTCTCTCTCTCTGGGCAGCTTTTCTGTTGTCTGTGTGAGAGTGGAAAAGACGAAGAGGCTGCCACGACCCTTCCTAAGCATCCCTTTGCTTACATATCCGCAGCACGTGGGCGATGAGCAATGTACGTGCCGTTTGCTCCTGCTGGACCTCTGCCCAGTGCAGGGGCTGCTGAGCACAGTGTGGCTTTCCTTGAATTCATCTCTTCTCTCCTCCCTTCCTGCCTTCCCCCACAGCTTTGAGCACCCCAAAATCCCCAATGCAGCGTAAAACACCAATCCAGGGTGTCCAGCGTTCACCCCCATCCCATCACCAGCACCTAGCAAACCCCACTTCTAACAACCACGCCACTTCGAGGGACACCAGGAAGGTTGCTGGGGCCTGAGCCAGCCTGGTTTTGTCACGGTGACACACGCAGTTGTGCAAACTGTGCTCCTACGCGCGTGCACACGTGTGCACAGGCTGCGCCCGCCCCGCTGCCTGTCCCAGCGCTGTGCTGGAAGGAGAAGATTGGCTGGCGGAGGATTTCTCCCCAAGCAGGGTCAGCTTTAGGGGCGTTTCTGCTCCCTCAGCTGGCTCCGGAATAAATGGTTTCCTTTTACATCCCATTTCCTTCGAAGGGGCCCAAAACTGCGGCGCTGCAGGGGGGTGGAATGCGGGTCTGCGCCTCCTCTCAGCTCTCTGACAGCTTCAACCTGACTTAAAGGAGAGGCACCGAGCTCAAAGCTCCACGTTCCTTCTGGAAAACAGGCAGCCAGGATGAGACGAGGAAGAGCTGAAATGTTGCAGGGGATGGGAACGCAGCTTTTTACGAGACAGCAGAGATTCCACCCCCAGGAGCTGCCCTTGCACCATGCCTGGCTCTGAGCAGACAGACCTCCCCAGTCCTGGACCTTCACATTTTGTAATAAAGGGTCAAAAACTGGAGGTGGCACATTCCCTGCCTCTAAGGAGGACAACGACCAGGTGCTGGAAATGGGGAAACTGAGGCCACGGCACCCCAAAGCACTGGGCTCACCCCACTCCTGCAGCCTGCCCCTGAGGTGGCCCTGGCGTTTGTGGGGCTGACGTGGCTGAGAAATTAATTGTTTTCTTGCTCTTTTGGTTAACTTCTGGGCGGATCCAGATGGTCCCGTTCACTGCAAGGCAGAGGGAGGGATGAGGAGCACAAACACTCATCCAGCTAGCCCGGAAAGGAAAAGGGAATCCTCTTGGCCTTGTCACAACCCTAAATCAGATCTCCTTCACCAGTGTAGAAAGAGCACAGGACCCGATGGCCGTGGGTGTTCCTAGGGAAGGCAAACTCCATCCCTGAGCTGCGGCTACCCACAAAGACCCCCATTTTTTGTTCTTTTCCCCATCGTTTAGGACATGGGGGTGCGCCAGCCGACCTGCCGCTACCCACGTGGGACCTGCGCTGAGGCCGAACAGATGCCCTCCTTTCCACCCGAGAGCACCCGAGGAATTTCCCCCCGTCCTCAATGGGTTGGCAGGGGACCCTGTGGATTTTGACCTTTTCTCTGGAGTATTAAACAGGGATTACGAAGTGGGATCAAGGGACTCTCTCTCCTCTATGCCCTGCGGGAAAGCAGCAGCCGGGGCCTGTGTGCATCACGACATTCCTGCGATGCAGAATTTCCTCCAGGGCAATTGGTGTTGTTTTCTTCCTTGTTCTCCACCACATTTGCTGAAGGAGTGAAAGCTGACCACTGCAAATGTGCATCCGTGGCCAAAACTTGCAATTTTAGGGCACGTAATCCCACCCCAACACTTCCCAAGAGGCAGCACCCCCTCGCTGTGGGGCAGCCGCATCCCCCTGCTCCAGGCATGGCAGGGTTAGTGGGGATGAGTTTAGCTCTATGTTGCTACAAACCAGACAGGCCAGGGCACAGATCCACAGGACGCTCAGCTTTCAGCTTCACTGCCGTCCTTTGTGTGCTGTCTGCTCGGACAAAGCCGGTCCTGTACAGCCCCAGCCAAGCTGGGAGCCGGGCATGGCTGCGAGCCAGGGAGGGGGAAAAGGGCTGCGAGGCTGCAGCGGCCGTGGCTGCTGCCTGGCTTCATCCACAACATTTGCTCTGGCTTGGGAGAGATTTTGCTGGTGAAATTCAGAGACAGACAAGCTCCTCAGCAGTCCATGAGGACACGGAGCTGCTGGAGAGGGCCCGGAGGAGGCCGCGAGGATGCTCAGGGGCTGGAGCAGCTCTGCCGTGGGGCCAGGCTGAGAGAGCTGGGGGTGGTGGGCCTGGGGAAGAGAAGGCCCCGGGGGGGAGCTGCCAGCGGCCTGCCAGGGCCTGCAGGGGGTCAGGAAAGCTGGGGAGGGACTCTTGGTCAGGGCTGGGGGGACAGGACGAGGGGCACCGGCTGGAGCCTGGCAGGGGGGAGGCTTCAGGGAGGCGTTGGGAAGAAATTCTTCCCTCTGAGGGCGCCGAGGCCCTGGCCCAGGCTGCCCAGAGGAGCTGGGGGTGCCCCAGCCCTGGTAGGGGCCAGGCTGGGTGGGCTTTAGGGCCCCTTCCAACCCAAACCATTCTCTGATTCTATGATTTTACAATTCTACAATTCAAGGTAGAGGCTGCCAAGAGGATCAGTATTGCCTTCACCACCTCCCCTGTGATCATTGCAGGTCCCATGGCTTTTAATGCTCCAAGGCCTAACCCCACTGCGTGTTGTGTATGTACAAAATGCCCTGCTTGGACAGTCCTGTAGTCCATCCAGCAACACTCCACCTGTGACACAGGAGAGAGAATTTATGACAAGCACCTGGCCCTAGCCCACCTGTGGTCCTTCCCCTGTGCCACTCTAGCACCCAGACCTGCTGGGCTGCGGATGCTCAGCATACATCCCCATCTACCCCCAGTAGCATCCACTCCTGGAGCTGTTTTCCATAAATTTGTCTCCGTGGATGCAACTTTGTGAAAAAGGACTGCCTGGGATCTCTTTTAAATTCATCACTTGATTTCTTCTGCCTAGCTCCATGCTCTTAACTGTGGGATAAGGCAGGCAGTTTTACTCCCCTGCCCCATTACAGCTGAGAGTTACAAGGGACTCCTTCTCTGGTATCTTCTCTACAAATCACCTTCCTTGCTAGCCTTGCTAGACCATGCTTGATCTTGAAAAGCAGAAATCCTACAGCAGCGCTGTCTCATGGCAGTTTAGGAGACGTTGGATTCTACTATGGGAAAACAACATCAGTCTCGTGGGTCACTGCAGCCTACAGGGCAGGGTAACCGTGCAAAGCTGCTGGTGTTTATATTTAAAAAGTTCTGTCCAAAGAGCCTGGTAGAGGGCAGGGTTTGGTTTCACTTGCTTTCGTAGGACTAAAGCACTCCTGTAATATATAATCGAGTGAATTAGTAACACTGCTTTACAAAAGCCAGGCCAACCGACCACGGCTGCCATAAAACGTCTGGGCATGCGTAGTTTACCACAGGGCTGGCTGCAGGACTCCCAGTACCGGGCAGATTTACCTCAGTAACTCCCCCAAACCCAGCCCAGATGCAGTAAATCCCTGCCTGGTTTGTCGGGCTGTGTAGGATCAGACCCATATCACGTGAATTATTATTATTTTTAATTAAAGTATCTCGTAGCTTGGTAGATCCGCACCCTCCTAAACCGAAGGCTCTCCATCCCCAGGGACCGCAACCACGCTTGAAGCAGCTGGCGATGAAAGAAGCAAAAGTTTTGCCCTGCAGAAAAAAAGCCGGCTGGCTGGAGGGGAGGAGCTGGGCTGCAGAAGTGGATGTGTCTTTTGGCAGCCGGGCCCTCTCATTACGGGAGCAGAGAAGACGGAAGAAGGCAACTCCCAGCATCGCTCCCCCCTTCCCGGTCCTCTCCCACCCCAGCGCCATCGGATCTCCTACGTGGCACTGTGGGGGCTGGGAGAGCCGAAAACGTCCGACTGTGCTTGGAAATCACTCGATGGATAGAGAAATCTGCCCCCCGCCAAGCAGATCAGCCCGATTCCCAGCGCTTTTGCCCTGGAAAATATATTCCCCAACACGATCGAGCTGGTTGCAGATATTTTGGTAGAATGTGCTCATTTTCTGCATGTTAACATCATAAATCCCTGCTGATTTATTGTGGTTATCTTAGAGGAATTCAGCTGGGATGGTGCTAGCTGGGAGATAAATTAGTAGGGCAATAGGGGAAAATACATTAAAAAATCAGGCAAAAAATGAAACATCTCGGTGCTGGGCTGCCTGTCCTCAGACACAAGAACTATTTTTAATCAACTCCATATTCCCCTTATCGAGGCAAGTCCATTTAAAAGGACTGAAAGTACAGAGGAAAAGGACTGAAGTACAGAGCCCTGTCCTTCTGTTGAAATAGTTTGGTGCTGGGAGGCATTGAAAGAGACGAAAAAATTTAGAATTTCACTGGGAAGAATTATAAAAATATATAAAATCTCATGAAAAGTTTTAGAATGTATTTTAAATCTCACTTGGAAGAATTAAAAAATAAAATAAAATCTCACCTGGGAAGTAATTATTAGAAGGGTTTGGAGGTGGAGCAATTCAAAGCTTGGCAGGGAAAGCTGGCTGACACTGGAGGTTTAAAGGAGCTCTTCTCATTTCTCAGCTGGCGTGTGCTGCTGGTACAGACCAGCACCACTTCACCTGGGCACTGACTGTTTGCAAGCAGGAAATTCATTTTTTTGCTCCATAGCAACACAGTAATAAAGCAAAGATTGTGCTGTAAAAACCCCAGGGCTGCATTTTGATCACTTCTGTAGACACAAAGCCCCACTGAAGGCAAGAAAACTGCTCCAAATGTACACTAGCACGTAAGGACATGATGCTCAAGGTACCGTAGACCTCTTTCCCCCACTGGATCCCTCTGAGCATCACCACTTCCTCAGAGATCACTGGCATGATCTCTGCTAATGAGGACCATTTTGGCATCCTACCATTAAGGACCTCAGCCTCAGGTACCTGCTTGGATGCAAAATGCCCATGGAAGGCATCAGCTGGAAATACATTTTGCTCAGGCATTTCTTTCTCCAACACACCACTGAAATAGAAATAAAAACCTCACATAATGCCAGGAGCCTTTGGGCTGCTGAAATGACTTCCTGCTTGGCACCCAAAAGGTCACCCAACGAGTGAACCCCTTGGCACGCTTCCCCTATAACAGTTTTTGTGCAAATATCACCGTGCGGATCAGTTTGGCCACGCTAAATGCTGCTGGGAGTGGATGAATGGGACAATCTTCCTCACAGCCAGAAGCAAACACCCAGTGACCAGAACAAACCTGCCGTTATCTGCTACTGCTGTTATCAAGGTCTCGCTGCTGCAAGGCATGTTGTGAGCTCAGTCACTGCAGAAACTCACTTTTTGTTTCATTATTAGAGCTCCGGGAGCTGGTGTATTCCTGCTGGTGGGAATATTTGTATAGGGATGGCTCAAAGACCTCACCTCGCTTGAGGTGGGGAGTAAATACCCACAAGGCATCATCCGAATGGTTTAGACAGCACTCAAATATCACAAATATCACTGGAACTGGGGGGGTGATAGTGTGTGGTGGGGTGGCAAGTGGAAAGATGGGCTGATCTTGGTGCTTGCAGGACAACAACCAGGGGTGAGGGCAGAATATCCAGGCTAGACATGGGGCTATTTTCTACCCCAGCATCAAGAGGTAGCGACGTGCTGAGACCCCTGCCTTCTGAGGGAAACCTGCAGAGCCAAAACCAGCATTAAGAGGGGGCAAAATGAAATTAGCAGCGATTAGAAGTAAGGGAAGAAGCTAACCAGCACAATGCAGCATCCTTCTAATGTGGTCACCATTAAAGAGCACGGTGCTTAATTACTGGGTGGTACCTGGAAAATGTCCCTAAGGGGCTGCCAGATTGCCATAAAAAACATCCCAAGCCGGCTTAAAATGTGACAGGGGTGAAGCCGACTGGAGTTCACTACCTGTGAGTCAGCACAGAAACTTCTGTACGGCACAGTCTTTGCTGCAGGCGCTCTCAGCCAGGCACACAGGCATCGGGAATATTTAACTCCTTCGAAGTTACTTTGGGGCTGCAAATATCTGCTGCCATAACAGAGACTGAAGATGAGCCCTTTCCAAACTGCGGAAATTTGATGGACATGAGGACTTTGCCACTACAAGGAACACCAACCCACTAACCTCACACCTATGGGTTGGGAAGTACAGAGGATGCGATGGGTAAAAGAGGCTCAGCACCGAGAGGGGGAAAGGGAGAGGGGGAAAAGGAGAGAGGGTGTTATGCAGGAGGGGAGAGGGCTGGCAAAGCAGTACTGTGGGATATGGTAATAGACAGAAGCCTTTTGGGGACTTTTGGGGACACATCAGACGGCTAGCTGTGGCTCTAAACTGATGCAGGTGTTAAACCTTTGCTGCCTGTGGGCACGGGTGGTGCACGGGGCAGGGCGCTTTGCAACACCACCAATTACAAAAAGGATGACACCCTGAAAAAGAAAAAGAAAAAGAAAAAAAAAAAAGCAATGACACCCTACAAAAAAAATCCATCAACCCCACTCCTCCTGCACCACCGACCACCCTGCCACAAGAGGTGCCTAGGGGGCCACGGGGCGGGGGGGGGTTGCGAAGAAGCCCTTCCAGAGCCCCGCACTAACACAAGAGCCCACTTTGGGCATGAGCAAGCCCAGAGCCCCCCATGTACCCCCCAGCACCAGGCGAGGCCCAGCTGGAGGCCAGCAGAGGCAGGAGAAGGAGGCCCCCCGCGCATCCCCGCAGCCCCCCCGGGACCCCCCCTTTGCAGCAGCAGGGCTGGCCGCTCTCTGCCATTGGCGGGAGGCCGGGAGAGCTTTTTTCGGATCCTCCCCTTCCTCTCCCTCCCCAGGCGTTTTCTTTCCTTTTTTTTTTTTTTTTTTTTTGAGAGGTTTTTCCCAACTTTCCAGAAGTTTCTCCCCGGCCCCTTATATACCCCCTCCGCCCGCCCGGGAGGTGCACAAGGGGAGCAGAGGAAAGGCAGCAGCCCCATTCCGCAGGTAAAGAGGGGGGGGGATGGCCCTTGGGACCCCCACCGCCAAGGGGGGGACGGATGTGCCAAGCTGAGATTGCAGGCCGTTAGTTTGGGGTGTTGCATGCTCCCCAAAATACGCATGGGATTTTTTGGGGGGGAGGAGGAAAGGGGGAAAATGGGGGGTGTTGCATGGAGTTGGGTTTTGGGGGGGGGGGTATGGGTAGGGCACCCCAAAAGCCAGCTCTGTTTTGCCAAAGGAAGGGCGTTAAAAGGTTTGCTAGGGGTGACGGCGGAGCAGCTGCACCCCGGAGAAACTTTGCGGGGGTGGAAGAAGGGAAGAAGGGAAGCGCCGACTTGGTTTGAGCGGTGCCGGGCTGGAGAAAGCCGCGAGCTCCTGCTCCTGCCCAGCCTGGGAGCCTTGAGGACCGTGGGCACCAGCCCAGCGCAGGAGGGCGAGCTTTCAGCAGACGAGCCCGACGATCCCCATCCCTCTGCCTGCCTTCCCAAAGCGTCACCTCCTTCTGCCAACACACAGAGATGGCTTTTCCTTGAAGTCCTGCGGTGACAGCACAGTCCTGGAGGGGCGGCGAGCAGTGGCACCTCCAAATCTTGCCCGGAGAGCGGGTCCCCGCGAGGTCTGCGGGATGCCACGCTGGCACGGGGCGTCCCCTCGCAGGGCTGGGCCGTTCAGCCCCCGAGAGGATGCTATCAGCTGCACATTCCTCCGGTGGCATCCGGACCTATTTTCACCCTGGGTTACAAATTCAGCGATAATTTCACCCTTCAGCCAAGGATGGGCAACATTTTTCTGTCTCGCCACCGCAGGCTGAGGCACTACTCATCACAGCCCGGCTGCCAGGCCAAAATTTTTCGCCGGTCTCTGAAGTCATGGAGCTTTTTTAGGCTGAGGATGTAAGCGGCGCGGGCCTTGGGTTGCTCGCGAGAGAACTACTCCGTGTATCTGTTTTCTTTCAGAGGGAAAAAGGCAAACGCTGACCTCCCTATGAAACAATTTCAAGGTATTTTTAGAAATAAAAGGGAAGGAAAAAAAAAAAAAGAGAGAGAAAAGAAAACCCCTCAGCTTTTAAATGCTTGGTGCACCTAACACTATTTTCACCTTAAAGTGCATCAGGGGCAGGTTTGAGCCCTCTGCACACGTTTTTTCTTCTGATTTTAGCCAGGACGGTGCTTCCCTTCAACGGAAGGCTTGCTCGCAAAAGGGCTTTAGGATATAAATTGCCTCCCCGTCTGGAGCTACGTAATTCCCAGTCTGGCAATAGGTCCCCAGTGGAACTGCGCACTCGCTTTGCTCGGGGCTGTGTGCGTGCTTCCTTCCATATGTAATCCCGGCGGGCCCTTCGCTTCCTGCACTGCTTGCTTTAACCCGTTGCAGTTCTCCTCTCCGCAGGCCCTGAGCAGGTTGGGAGGACAGGACCAAGGCCCTGGTAGCCTTGGGCATGAGGCAGCCTGCGGGAAAAGCTCACTTTGGGTTGCAAATGTATATTTTCAGCAGAGAGGGAGCCCAAGCAACCCACTTGGAGTAAACGTTCACACTTTAGTTTCAACTTTCAACGAGCTAGCTTTCAGGCACAGCATTTAGGACTGGTCAGTTTTTAGACTTCATCTAAAAACCCTACAGTAGCTCTGAGGCCTCACTGGGCCTGGGTGCACTTGCCTTGTGATGAGATGCTTCACTAACGCGTGAATGTTAGAGGAAGGGGGAAAGGAGGGGATTTGCCACCTCCCTCTGTCCCCCTTCTTCTCTGATAGAGCTGAACAGGCAAAATTGAGTGAGCTGGAGCTGCCCGGCCAGCCTTGGAGCTCCTCAGAGGGCCCCTCTGATTTGGAAGCTCCCGTGCTCCACCTAGTGCCTAGAATGCTGAGCGCTGGGTGCTGAGTTGGGGTCCCCAGAGGGGACAATCCTGCCACACACTGACCCCGATAGCCCCAGGATGAACCGGCTACGTGGCCCTTGGGCAGCAGAAACATCCCACTTTTACCTTTTCCTGACCGGTGCAGAGGTTCAACTTGCCACTCTGTGGACAGAAGTACTTGTCGTTCCCATTCCCTGGCCCTTCCTTAAGTCATTTACCGTACATGAACATAAAGTAATACAGCAAAATTTGTTTAAAAAGGAAACTTTCGTTCAAAAATGCTCAGGCCCTGCGTTTCAGAGTGCAGCCTGGACTCTGTTGCTTGGGGGAAGGCCCAACATGGACTTGGGATCGTTGCAACCCAAGCAAAGCATTGATGTGGGTGCTCTGGCAGTCCCTGGAAACTAGAAGTGGCTTTCACTGAGGAGCCCCTGGGGTCTCTGAACGCCACAGGAAGGGTTTGGGACATCCTAACGGTGAACTCTTCTTGCCCAGCAGGTCCCCAAGGGTGTTGGGTGCTGCCGAAACCATGTGGATTATTGCGGTGCTCGCCCTCTGCGGCCTGGCTGCGGCCGTGCCCTCGGAGGACAGGAAGCTGAGCGACAAGGCCACGACGCTGGCCGACCGCAGCACCACGCTGGCCTTCAACCTCTACCACGCCATGGCAAAGGACAAGGACATGGAGAACATCCTGCTGTCCCCCGTGGTCGTGGCCTCTTCCCTCGGCCTCGTGTCCCTCGGGGGCAAGGCCGCCACTGCCTCCCAGGCCAAGGCGGTGCTCAGCGCCGACAAGCTGAACGACGACTACGTGCACAGCGGGCTGTCGGAGCTCCTGAACGAGGTCAGCAACAGCACAGCCCGCAACGTCACCTGGAAGATCGGCAACCGCTTGTACGGCCCTGCCTCCATCAACTTTGCCGACGACTTCGTGAAGAACAGCAAGAAGCACTACAACTACGAGCACTCCAAGATCAACTTCCGAGACAAGAGGAGCGCCCTGAAATCCATTAACGAGTGGGCGGCCCAGACCACGGATGGGAAACTGCCGGAGGTCACAAAAGACGTCGAGAAAACTGATGGAGCCCTCATTGTCAATGCCATGTTCTTCAAGCGTAAGTTCTGCCTTCAATTATTGATGCAAGCGACCCAAAACCCAGCTTGAGTCCATATAAAGCAGCCTAAGTGGGAAGATAAATAAATCCTGGGTCCACGGGAGGCATACTGTTTTTCAGAGCATGTAGTTAGGAACCAGGCATGAAATTACCACCTTTTTCTCACATGCTGAATTTCTCTCTCCTGTAGCTCACTGGGATGAAAAGTTCCACCATAAGATGGTAGACAACCGTGGCTTCATGGTGTCCCGATCCTACACCGTGGGTGTTCCTATGATGCATCGCACAGGTAAGTTACAAACCTCTTGCCCCTTGCCAAGACCTAGAATTATAGAATCATGGGATATCCCGAGTCGGAAGGGACCCACAAGGGTCATCGAGTCCAACTCCTAACCTGCTGGAGTTATGCTCACTGCTGCTCAGTTTTCTACCAACTGCTTCCAAGATCATTTTGCTCCATGGGCAATGAATGAGAGAGAACAAAACAGGGTGTGCTCGCTGTTGATTCAATCTCTGTAAGCAGAGAGAATCCAGGTTTGATATTGAGTGTTTGGCTGTTAGAAATAAATGCTAGCTCATCACATGAATGGCATCCACAATTTTGAGCTGTTGCCAGCTCCAGTAATTCCCAAAATAGCACTGATTTTCTTCCCTTGCTTGTCAGGGCAAGTCCAGGGTGAACTGGCAAAAAAGTCAGGGGTAGCTCTGCCTGTGCTCTCCATCTCACCATTTCCTACCTCTGATTCCAACTTCAAGGTCTCTACAACTACTATGATGATGAGACAGAGAAGCTCCAGGTGGTAGAGATGCCACTTGCTCACAAACTCTCCAGCATGATCTTTATCATGCCAAACCACGTGGAGCCTCTGGAGAGGGTCGAGAAACTGCTGAACAGGGAACAGCTGAAGACCTGGGCTGGCAAGATGAAGAAGAGATCTGTGGCCATCTCACTGCCTAAAGTCGTCCTGGAAGTCAGCCATGACCTTCAGGTAAAGGAGGTCCTTGAAGAAGGCAGTTAAGCCTTGCAGTTCTTTGGGGTGGGAGAGAAAACAGTGGGATAATGGGCTATCTGTGCTAGGCAGCTTTATTCCCATCGGCTAGTCTGACTCCGGGAGAGTTGCTGACCTCTTTTCTCCTCCTAGAAACACTTGGCTGACCTGGGCCTGACTGAAGCCATTGACAAAACCAAGGCTGACCTGTCAAAGATCTCGGGCAAGAAAGATCTTTACCTGTCCAACGTCTTCCACGCCGCTGCTCTCGAATGGGACACGGAAGGGAACCCCTACGATGCTGATATCTACGGCCGGGAGGAGATGAGGAACCCCAAGCTCTTCTATGCTGACCACCCCTTCGTCTTCCTGATCAAGGACAGCAAAACCAACTCCATTCTTTTCATTGGCAGGCTCGTGAGGCCCAAAGGAGACAAGATGCGTGATGAGTTGTAGTTCTGTTTTATTTTTTTTTCCAGAGCTTGTTTTGGTTTGTGTTTTTTAGTGGGGGATTTCAAAAAAGGGGAAACACTATTTTGTATCCTTCTCGAACTATGGGTGCTATTCAGACCAGGGTGCATTGTGATGAGAAACCAGCATACACTTTACCTCACCCCCAAATACTCTTATTGCACAAACCCACCTCCAGAGGAACAGGGGAGCCTGGCACAAGAGGGTCACCAGGAATGGTTGGGAACCGGCACGTGCTCTCTGGGCACCTCAGCTGAGATGCTCAGGCTGATGCCTCGCACCTCCCTGCGCTAAAATTAAGCCTCCTGCTACTACCACCAGCCCTGCAAAGGCACCGGCCCACCACCCTTCCATCTCAAACGCTTGTGCACATTTAGCTCTGCTTTCCACCCCCACCCCCCCCCACTTTGGTGCTGTGAAACGCTATGCCGTAGCTGCTCTGATCCCTCTGCAGTTGTCTCTTGCTTGTGATGGAAGGCAGACGCACGCTTGTCTCTTTCTTTCCTAAGTGGTACAAAACAGAGCAAAACAAGGGCTGATTCTGGGGTTCAGCCCCAGGCATGCCAGCGGGAGCAGAACAGGACAGTGCCAGGAGGTAAGAGCCGAGGTTGCATGGAGCTGTGCCTTTCTGTCCTGCCTAACCCTTGCTCTGGATGATGGGTAGATGCTTCAGCAAGGCACCAGCTCCTTAGCTAGAACACCGCAAAGCCAGGCACAGCTTTGGTCTACGCTGCAGAGAAGCCAAAGAGAAGAGGAGCCTCTAGAACGAGGTCCCACTTGAGGTCCCTTCAAACGCTCCTGCGAGGAATTCCTATAAATGGCTGTGCTCCACGTTTCCAGGAATCACGGAGGGGGCTCTTGGGCCAACATCCGTAAATAAAACATCCTGTACCGGGCCAACAGAGGAACTTCTTCTCGCTGCTTCTGCATCAGCTCATAGGGATGTCAAAGTTTACACTGTGAAGGTTCCCCCAGTTACAGCCAGGGCTGGAACCCATCAGCTCCCGGGGCAGGCTGAGGCCCTCCTGCTGGCCTCTCGCAGGGAGGCGGATCAGGTCTCAACCCCACTTTCTTGTATAATTTAGCTTTTGAGCTGCCATTACCCGGCTTCCTACTGACCCTTTTCTGATGCTCCTTTCTCTTCCGTGATACTTTAGCTCCCTGTCGGCTGACCTGGACAAGGGCACACTGAAAAACAAATGTATTTATGGTTATATACGTATTTATGTCTGATGATTAGCAAGTTTCACAGCCTGCTCCAGCCTCCACTTGGAGGCTTTTCCTATCTTCCTCTCATTAAGGGGCGTTGTCAGGTTAACACTATTTAAAGAAATAACCAATGCAACCCCACAAGCATCGAAGCACAGGTCAGGTAAGCCTTGCTATGCACTGAGACAGAGCAAGTCATGACAAATTACTGAAATGAGAGAGAAATCTGAGTGTCATAAATTAGCGGCAGTTATTTGGAACCAGCAAGGACAGCGTGAATGCGTTGCTTTTACTTCCCTTCCAATGCATTCGCTGTCAGGCTGCTTTACACAAGCCCAATACTGCATTTTTTTCTGACCATATATAGGACTGTCTCCACTTATTTATTAAGTAAAAATTAAGGAGTTAGCTCTCAAACAGCAACTTGCGCCCCCAGGTTTAACCTGACCGTGTCTTCTCCAGCTTTGCAAGGACACACGATTGCAGAACAGCAGGTCTGCCCTAATTCCCATCCAAGCCAGCTGGAAAGGGAGGTCTTGCCCCGTTTTCTTCCTAGCTCATGCTCCCAGGTGCTTTCCTGACTGTGTCGGGGGGAGGAGGGAACCCACAGGGATGTACCCAAATGCACGGGAAGCCTAAAACCCAGCGTGTATGCTAGACACTACGCGGTGAATCAGCGCACTGAAACCCACATGCTGTAGCACATTCTGGAGGTCGGGGTGGGGGGGGAGAGACGGGGAGGGCAAGGCGAGAACACACTGTGGGATATTGTGAATAATTCGCGTCATGTGGATGCAGCTGTCCAATGGCTTTTATCGTCTCTTCTTGTATCCACATGATGACAGTTGTATAATTTTGCAATAAAACTTTTTCAATGAAACCTCTGGGCAACCAGGCTGAGCCGCAGGGCTTGGGTGGAGACAAAATATTCTTTTTAGAAGAGCTTACGGCAGCTCCTTGCCACTGATGGGGTATTTATAGACCAAAGTTACAAACAGATATGGGTCAATTCCCATGATCTATGGCATGGGAAAGGAGCACTACTGGCTGGTTTGCAAAACTGCCAAGTGTCCAGCACCTTTGGTGCTTCACGAACAGGAGGACTTACTGCTGTGACATTGAACCGAGCAGCAAATGGCTCTTAAAAATAAAATAAACGTATCTGTGTAGGAATAAAAGTGACCCGTTAGGCACAAGGACCACCCTTCCTGAACCTACAGCCCAAAAATTGTCTGTCTGGGACCCAGCTGACGGAAAAAGAGGATAAAAAAAAAAAAAAAAGGATAAAGAAAAGCAAGAACCTGCAGCATTGTTCTGGACACACAGCTAGGTGTTGGAAAAGCCAGCAAGGTCAGAGCCTGCTGGCCTGTGCCTGTTAACCTGCTGTATTCGAGCGTGCCACCACCTGCCACAAGCGAAACAAAAGCCGCATCCTTCTCCTGCGTTCCCCACACCAAAGCAGCACCTCTGGGACAAGCAGGTGCACACATCCACATGGGGCTCCTCACGGACTGAAAAAGCACCAGGTACTTGTTGGCTCACAGCCTCTCACTGCAGAAAATCGCAGCATCCATCCCCAGCCTTATTAATTCTATGACAGAAAGGGATTCAGTTCCCTCACAGAAGTCTTGAGCATTATAGGACAAACCCCGTTGGCGTTCTCAGGTCCTCACAGCCCACTTCATGGAGCAAGGAGAGCGAACACCACACCTGAACACACTACTTACAGCGACATCTACAAATTTAGATATTAAGGCTTGCAACTGTGCATCGCCCTTCTGTTGCTTCAGGTCTTGCAGCTTTCAGAGAATCCCAGAACGTTCTGAGGCTGGCAGGGAACTCTGGAGGTCATCTGGTGCTCGCATCCTGCCCCAGCAGGGCCACCCCGAGCAGGGGGCCCAGCCCCACGTCCAGGCGGCTGCTGGAGATCCCCAAGGAGGAGCCCCCAGCCCCTCTCTGGGCAGCCTGTGCCAGGGCTCCGGCACCCACCCAGCGCTGAGCAGAGGGGCAGGATCACCTCTTTCACACGCTTCCGCTCCTACGAAGTGACAAAGCTGGTCTGTTTTTTTCTTTTTCTTCTTTTCCAAACTCAAATTTCAAATTTGAATTAAGAAACTCACACATACTGATCACTTTTGATATCATTCTAACACATAACATGCTAGAACTTCTGGTTTTTAAAGGTTTCTACCGGAAGATGTGCACAGAAACCTGAAAATCAGACTCATTCCGTGACACCCTGAGAAGACACGTCTGTTTCTGACAGACCTAAGCAGCATCCCAGCCAGCTCCCTGCCAGACCAGCTTTCCAGAAGCCCTGCCAGAGCCAGGAACAGGAAGGCTGAGGCTCACACATCCACTGCCAGACAAGTTTCTGACGCTGTCAGTTTGAAATTCCTGTTCAGAGGCTGCCTACACAGTTCTTGCAGAGGAGCCTCCAGAAAATGGAAAATTGGATGTAAAAGCTACTCCCAAGGAAAAAAAAAGTAGCCTTGTAACCTCATTATCAGCTTCAGGATCTACCTACGCAACCCGACAGCTCCTCACTGAAGCCAGTTTGTAACACAGCAACAAATTAATACACTGTCCGTTCAAGTCTCAAAAGAAGACAAGATTTTCTCAACCTTTTAAATGTATTTTCATCTAAATACTTAGGACAGAAGGTTTGAGATCTACATACACACACACGTGTACTTTTTTTTCCAAGTAATGTGTGAACACCTGCCCAGAAGGTTGTCTCACCTCGTATCGCCACCAAGTGACATTACCTCTCCCTAACAAGGGCTGTAATGCTCTTCTCTGTAGCCCTGAAAGCCCCACAGTGAACATCTTAAAAAGTGATGAGGAAAACCGCAGCACAGAGGTAAAAAAAGAGCATTTAGTAAAAAATACAGAAATACTTCAGCTGAAGCCTGAAAGATCACAACGGCTTTAGACATCGCTAAAAAAGCTCCCCCTTCTGGAAACCTCGGAGAAAGACTGGTATGTAATTAAAGATTTGCCACGACTCCAGGTTTTGGAGATATTCATGACACCCTAAATACCAGGCTGCTGCTCCATCTCTATCTAGAAATCAGCATTTTGTCCCCTCTCCGTTTAGATCAGGATCGAGTAAGTTCACTCCAAAAGGTAACACAGGCTAGAAGAAACGCGAAGGAATTCCTTCCACACCAGAGCTCGGAGCGAGGCTTTCTCTGAATACACCTTGCAAAAAAAGCACCTCCACAAACACCGTCTTTTGGGATTTTATTAAGAGATGTTTTCAGGACAGTCAAGCTTCTGGCTGCAGATGCTGCAAACCCTGTAAGGAAAAAAAAAAAAAAAACAAGATACTGAGTGAGACGGTAGCAGACCATTTTCCACTGCCATTCTCCTACCCAAAAATACTCATTTAGAGACAGGAGTTCAAACCTGGATCTTTTACTCGTGAAACCAGCCTACAAATCACGTTCAACGTACTGGCTTTTAAGAGCCAAACTTCAGATGGGTACTGCTGGAGGAATAGATACCCTACGGGGTCAGCTGCGCGCTGGCAGATGGGCGAAGTGGTGTGGAAACAGCTCAGGCACGGAGCCCTTCTCAGACAAATGCCTCTAGGTCACTCAAATCCCAGCCCAAGGTCCCAGATCTCGTGCCGCAGAACACAGCACGAAGCAGGGCACTCGGACGTTCCCTTTCAGACTCGTCATCGCATCCTCACCGAAGGGCAAGCTCGGGTGCTTTGCAGCGTGCCACTAACGCACCGCAGCCAGGACGGCGGTCCCCAAAACACGCACCCCAGCTGATGGCTGCCCCCGGAACAGCGCGAAGCTGTCCGAAGGAGGAGAACAGCTCACTCCTGCTTTTCTTCTCCGCACCCCAGCTACCTGACAGCTTTCCTGGTGTCACGACACCTCTGCCACGGGTACCCTCACCCAGCCAAGTCCCGCTGCTCGCAGGCTCTTACCTCTCAGGCAGTGGGAACTGGCTGAGGCATGGCTGGCTGTTCTGGCTTGCCACCTTTCTGCTCTGAAATGGGAGTGGTGGGCAAGATCTCTTCTTTGGGTTCCACGATGCTGACATGATCTGGCAGAGGCTTTTTGGGGCCAATCTTTCCACTTGGGTCCCAAGGCAACATAATCTTTACTTTGATTCCCAATACACCTGCAAAAGAAGGATAAAGACGCGCTCATTCAACACGAGATACCAAGTGCACAGTCAGCAGTGAAAAGCCCCAAGGCTACAAAATCAATTCTCCCTGGAGAATTCTCCACAAAATAAATGGTCCCTGCATCAAAACCGTCTCCTGACAACACTGAATAGATGGCAGCTAATTAAGACAACAGGGATAAGAGCTTAGAAATCTAGTTACTGTAGATCTAAATCAGTCTGTTTGTTCATGAACTTCGCAGCCCAGGATGACTACAACAGAACCTATACCCTTACGTCATGCTAACCCTGATGCGAAACCATTTTTCCTGGGATAACTCAGCTCGGTTTCCTAGCCAACTGCCTCGGTTTTTTTCTATCCCTTCTCAGACAAATGCCTCTAAATCATCCAATCCGCAGGACGTCCTGCCCAAGGCAGCCGTGGCACAGCACCACAGAACGTGGCACCGAGCAGGCCGCGCTGATGCGAGGACACCACCGTCTGACTCGTCATCGTATCGTCACCGAAGGGAAGACCGAGTGACTTTGTGCTGGCATTCCTACATCGGATGCTCTGCAATTAAGTAACCCGAAGCCGATTAAGATGTAGAAGTCACTTTTACCAAGGGGAAGGACCAGGGTGAGCAGGCTTGGCTGGTTTAGCTGGGAAGACCTGAAACAGCAAAGCTATGGGGGGAAAACTGTCAGCAATGTTTGCTTTTTTTGTGGGCCTTGTAAGCACCCAAATTTTGCCCGACTTCCCCTGGGAGCCAAGAGAGTCAGAATCCAACTGCAAACAACCTTTGAACACAGTCAGGAAGTGCTTCTCTATTTTTAAGGTGTTTTGCTACCAGCCTCAGAAGCCGTAAGACACAAATCAGCGTCTGGAAAATCACATTGTCAACTGGAAACGTTCAGTCCCCACTACCAGCAAAGGCAGAAGACTAAAAATGACCACAGGAAGTCCTGTTGTCTGCTGAAGGACGCTTCTCCATCTCCCTTGAGTTACGATTCCCAGGGGCAGCACAACAGAAGCACGCTGCAAGGCCAGTGGTGCATCAAAACCATGCAGCCACCTCACAGCTGAGGAAAATCTCCCACCTGCAGGCACGGAATACCTGCAGCTGAGATCTTCCGGCGCCAAAGCGCTTGGAACAGAAACCACCAGAGCTGCGAAGGGATCCGCGCCCCGGCCACTCACCCTGCCGGAGAAGGACGTGACGCACGGCTGTGTCGACGTAGTAATTCACGGGGTCCCCGCTGTGGATCATCAAGCCGTCCACGAACTTCATGGACTTGGCGCGCTGACCTCTGAGCTTGCCCGACACGACCACCTCGCAGCCCTTGGCGCCGCTCTCCATGATGAAGCGGAGGACACCGTAGCAGGCTCTGCAGGCAGAGAGCAGAACAAGCTCTGGGTTAGTCCCGCTGACTGAGGGCATCTCGGCCAAATCCCCACGCCCCCCCGGTGCCATTTAACACCAGCTTCAGTTATGGGCCTCGGAAAGTTGTGGGCACAGCGACAAGCGCACGTTCTGAGAGCCAAAAGCAGCTCCGTAGCTGAAGGTGGACAATTGATTACGTCAGGGGCCAGCCCCCGTCCCTCCTCAGACAAATGCCTCAGAATCATTCAATGAGGACAGGATGCTCCTGCTGAAGAGCCAGCCGCAGCATCACAGAACGTGACACCGCAGGGGCACCACTCAGCAGGAGCCACCCGCTTCTGACTCGTCATCTTATCATCACCGAAGGGATCTGAGAAGCAGGGCCACCGTCACCTCGTCACCTCAACCACAGCTCAGCCAGAAGGCTTCAAATTGTGTTCTGAACCATTTAATCGCAAAGAAAGAAACGCAAGCTTTATGCACACCAGTCACCCGACTTTTAATCTCATCTGCTGTGGACTTCAACATTTACTTTTGAAATCCAGTATGTAGCAATTGCTACAAAAAGTAACCATACACTACACAAAAAGCTGTACGCAGCAGAAATCAAAACTCCGAACTGCCCTCTCCGTGTACAGCACTACCAGGTTAAATTTTCAAACTAAAGGTGATGAGGGGTTCTTTTGAAATGGTGCTTGAAGCCTGCACTGCCTTCGATTTGCTCTACTCACCGACGCACCGCTAAGCCTCCCAGAAGCTTGTACCGCAGGGACTCTGCCTGAGCGATCGCGCACAGACCTCTCGTGGCCACCTTCTCGGCATAGAGCTACAAAAAAAAAAATGTGATTAGTAAACTCAGCAATGGCTTTATTTCCAGATGCTTTTCATTTAACAGAAGGCAGGAGCTTCACACTGCTCCATGTCCCATCCCTTACACCCCGTTCAGTTAACCCTCCCTTAGCACCCGGCTCCTGGCAGAGCTGAGGACCCCATTAACACTCCACTATTAAAACACGTCTGGTGCAGTTCTCAAGAGCTGCTGCTTCCAAAGACCCCCAAAACATTCGCTAACAACACAGAGAGGTATCCAGACAGCCTCAGAAACCAGGCCTGCAGTTTTGACGACACACAAGGTAAGTCTGCTGAAGCCGCCAGCTCAAACACAGCACCCCCAAGAATAAAACAGAGGACTTTAACCAAAACAGAAAAAAACAAACCTAATTAGTGAGCTGGGAGAGTGAGGTGCGTTTACTCTGACATCTCCAAGAGCCAACATCTAATACTTCAGGAGACATTCAAAAACCACGTAGACAATATTCATAGAGCCAACAACTCATGATGTATTCTGAGGACTGGTGTCATTAAGTTTATACATTTGCTGGAGATAATCAGCAACCTTCACTGTATAACGTGATGCAGCAGCACTGGCTGAGCAGGAATAAATGTGAGCAGCACCCCAGACCACAACTTTCCACCCCACAGCCTCCCCCAGAATTTTTTAGAGGAAAGCACTAGTGAGGACACCAGATTTCAACCATTAAAAATACATCAGGAGATCACTGTTGTGTCACTTTACTATCTAATTCATCACGGTTACCATACACTATCTCAGAGCTCATTCTGTAACAAAGCACTTTCTAAGGGCAGAAGCATCATGAATTTACTAAGGGTAATAGTAACGTACAAATAAAATTAAGCTGCTGGACTCATCTCTCACTTCTATATTAGTGCAGCAACATCCTCTACAAAACAGAATCATTGAATGATCAGAGTTGGAAGGGACCTTAAAGATCATCTAGCTCCAACTCCCTGCCACAGATATTTATAGAGATCTGCTGTTCAGATCCTACACGTAGGGAAAGCAGCAAAAAACAGCCAAACTGACAGCACTCAAAATACCGCTAAGAGCCAACCATCTTCTCTTTCAGGGCAACAGCATTTTGTGAGAACAGGTAAAACGCGCCCCAAGATATCTCCAAACAAACTTCCAGCTGAAACCACACAGAAAGTGCACACAGCTAAGTGAACAGCCCACTTACTACTGGTTTAACTGAGGCAGTTTTACCTCAACGCTTCCCTCAGGAAAGCCAAACCTCTTCTGCACGACAGCTGTCAACTCCCGGATGCGGCGCCCCTTCTCACCCAGGACATTCTGGGTCCTGTAATGGATAAAAAACAAACACACAAAACAGTGAAGCACAACTGAGAAAGTGAACACACAAGACAGTGAAGTATAACTGACAAAGTAAACACACAAGACAGTAAAGTCTAACTGAGAAAGTGTCCCCACGTCAGAGCCTGCAACCGTCCCACAGAGCTTCCAGAGAGCATCCAACCTCATCCAACCTCGACTAGCAGGGGTTGTAACGTCCTCATCCTTGACTAGCAGGGGTTGTAATGGTGCTGTATCACTGAGTATCATTTCAGGATTTCTTTCCCAAACGTCTTTCCCTAATAACGTTATCGTTTAAAGTTCCAGCAGCACCACTTACGGCCTGGCACAGCCTCCACGACCCAAGAGCAGCGTGTCAGTTACCTGGTGGCAAGTATGATAATCTCAGTCCTGGTTGGAGTGACCCGGACTTCTACTCCAGAGTAGCCATCTTCAGCCAGTTCGCGAGTCAGAAACTCGTTCAGCTCAGCTTTGAAGATGCCATCAGCGACAAACTACAAAACAAAGGGGCCAAGTCAATCTCCGGTCAAGCACTCAACATAAAGTGAGGGTTTTCCCAGTTTAAGCCTGGGCCAAATTCATCCCCGAACCGGCCTGCAGCCTGGCAGCTCCTCTCCTCACGCAGAAATAAGGAGAAACAAAACCCTCTGCCCTGAGGTTCCCAGGCACAGCTCCCCTCCCTCCGCTCAGCACCCCGCCAGCCTCCCGCCGCCATCTTCCCCACCGGGCCTCCGCGCCGCATCCGCCGCCATCCTCCCCCATCCGCCGCCATCCTCCATCATCCGCCGCCATCCCCCGCCGCCGACGAAGCCCGAGACCTCCCTCAGCGCGGCCCCGCCGATATGGAGGTGCACTGAGGCCGCGTCGACGCGGGAAGCCCCCCTCACCTTGCGCTTCTTGGAGATCTGCACCGCCATCTTGAGCCGCGCCGCCCGGCGGAAAAGAGGGAGCGGGGCCTCCTGGGAGGGCTATATCTGCCTTCCGCCGCTCCCCATTGGCCTGCCGCCATCACGTGGGGCTGGCTGCGGGGGACGATGGGAAATGTAGTTTTTCCCGGCGCCGCCATGTTGGCGAGGTTTAACCCTCCCTCTGTCAGAGCGTTTTTCCGCCTTCCCAAGCGGCTGCGAGCGCCCTCATTCGGCGTTAAAATGGCTGGAAACCCGATGTGAAAGGGCCCAGGCGCTGACAGAAGGGTAATTCACCCCAATATGCGGCCTGGGGGCGGTTACAGAGGCCGTCCCCTCATGGCTGCCATCCCCGTCGCCATGAGGGGAGCGGCGCTAAGGGGAGGGCGCCAGCCCCGCTCTGGCTGCGTTTTGTTTCGTTTTTTACCTTTCTTCCTATTTTTAGTCAGTCACAAATGAAGGAAACGCCCCTCAGGAAAAACGTGTGAAAAGCACAGACGAGCTTTTCTACTATTTGCGGGGAAACCTCAGGAGTCTTGGCAGCTCGAGAGTGCCAAACTGTTATCCCTTACTTTAAGTAAAATTTAACAATAGCTATTAATTATTTACAGTTACCTATAAACATAGATTATGGTTAACTGTAAATTTTGAGCTATTGTAGGTCTTTTCTGCTGTGTTTGTGCAGCATCTCAAGGGAGGGCTGTGATCCCTGCGCCTCGCTCAAGCCAAATGACAATAAACATGACAAATGTAGTTGCAGGACAGGTCTTGTTGTCCTTGTCCTGTTGACAGTTGTTTTTTTTACCTTTTTTGACATCGTCACCTCTTTTTTCCTCTTTTGACATGTCATCACCCCTGCAGTCTGGGCACTGTGTTACGTGAATAACAACAGGACGGGATTTCTTGCATAAAACTTCCATGGTGGCCAAAGATGGGGAAATTGGTCATTTTGTTAACATTTTAGGGGATTACAGGCCTTTGGATGTGCTGTGTAAATTAGAAAATAATAATGGGGAGAACTAATAAATGAAAATATCCACAAACTTGTGGGTAAATATGGACTGCTTGGGAAGAGTCAGAAGATGGAAGTCCTGCCTTGCAAACCTCCCAGAACAGAGCCAGAAGATTTGGGGATAATAGTGAAAAAGGTTGAAATAAGCTGCTTGGCTTTCCATAAGGCTTCTTTTGGAAACCCTCACTAGAGATTTTACAAAAACTGAGCAGCCACGGGTGAGGGCAGGAGCACTGTGCAGCTCTGGTTGTACAGAGAGGGCCTTGTGTGGTTGCTGCAGGGCCTCTGTGCCAAATATATATATATATATATCAAGAAAGGAAGAAGAAATGGGATAGCATCATTTCGTGGTTCTGTAAATACGTCTGTAGTCCACCTGCATTGTGCCATCTGGATCTCCATCTCAGAGGGGTAGAGGAGAGGGGTGTTGACAGGTCTGGGACCACCTCTATCTGCAGTAACCTGTGCAGGCTGGAAAGATAAAAATGTGGTCGAGATCCACCAACCCACACAGGCTTCAAGATCACGGTCCTCCCACAAAGAGCAGATGAAGGCAGTGGGAGGTGGGTGCTTGCTGCAAGCAGATTTGTTGTATTTTCAGGTTTCCCTGGGCTTTTGGCTACAGACGGAAACGCTGAACTAGGTTTCTTCTGAGCCAGCATGGCTTCTCTCATGGAGAGAGACTCTTTGTGAGGGAGAATAGTGACAGGACGAGGGGTAAGGGTTTTAAATTAAAAAAATGATCCGTCCTGCAGCCACCTCCTGCACTGCCCCTGTGTTCAGCCTGCTCGGAACCACCCAGAACCACCAGTGGGGACCAGAGGGTTGGCAGCAGTGCCTGGAGGAGCCAGCTCTCCTCTGTGCCAGGGAAAAAAAGGACTGGTTTGCCACTAGATGTCAGTGGAGACAGTTTCCATGGTGGGAAAAGCTTCGTGTGTGCCTCCTCACCTCCCTCCTCTCTTTTTCCCAAGGGATTCATTTGTCTAGGATCTGAGGGATGGCGGAGACAGCGGCGAGACGGAGCCTGTCCAGAGAAGCCGGGTGATGCCAGGACCCACCGCCCTCTTCGCCAGGACAGATGCTGGTGAGAGACTTGTGTCTGCTGGTGCCAAACGTGTTTTCCTCTCACTCCCTGCGTGCCCAGCCATCACGTCCTGCCCTCAGCCAGCCCCTGCCCCTTTCTCTGGGCTTGTCCAAGCTTGGCTTTCACAGACCCTCCACCCTTTGGCCTCTCCCCAGTCTCTGCATAGGGCTACGACCCCTCTGAATTGAAAGGACACGATATCCCTCCCCACCATTCCTCCTTTCCTGCTCCAGCAGTGCCCATTTCCCTCTTCTCTCACTCTTCATCCTCACTCTCAGGCTCCAAAAACACCATGCCGACCCCAGTGCTGCCCCATCCTCCTCTCTCCCTTCATCTCCATGCTCCTCAAGTGCCAGTTACACTCTCCATGGGTTCCAGCAGCGTTGTTCTCAACAGGGAGTTCCTCTTGCCCAAAATTCAGAGTCAAACTCCATCCATCTTCTCCTGATCTCCCCCCTAGGGACTGAGGCTGGAGCCAGGTCAAACAGGGATAGAACTGGGAGCACTGGGGGCCTGGGGCTTGGACTGGGCTGATGTAAAATGGACAGAAATACCTGCTTAGGCATGGTGTCAGCTCCTGGTGCTCCTTTCTATCTGCATCCCTGAACACAGTGAGACAAAGCCAGCGCGTGATTTAGAGGAGGTAAGAAAAGAAGAGAAATTTAGAGGAGGTAAGAATCACCTTAGGAGATACTTAAGACACTAGGTTGGGACGTGCCTCCAACATCCCTTATCCAGCTGGATGGATCACGGGGCTGACCAACAAGAGTGAGTGAGTGCTCGAGCTTTCCCTAGCCCATTGCTGAGATATGAGAGGGAGAAGTCCCCTCTCTGAGGAAGGCATTCCTTTTTTTTCCTTCCAGTGCAGAGGCAGCACTGCATTTTCCCTGGCAGCAAAGAGTTTTATATGACCTCTTCTCTTGCCCCCCTCACCCTGCCTTGCCCCTTCCTCCCTCCTCCCAGGCCCGTCCCACTGTTTCTGGAGCCGGGCTGTGAACAGCTTGCAGAAACGATCCAACACAAACACACACATATTTTGGGGGAGGTTATTTAAAGCCCTGCTCGTTTCCCTCCTCCAGCCTTGCTCCATGGCAGCGTGTGAGCGTGGAGGAGAGGGCAGCAAATTGTGGCAGGGTGCTGGGACCAGGCAGCCTTGCTCTGAAGAACACAAAGGGTTGGGTCAGGGTTGGAGCAGCATTTGGGGAACCCATGCTCCCAGCACTGGCCATGATAACACCATGCCAAACTGGGAGGACATCTGTGCTTGAGGTCCTCACCCCGAGGTAACACCAGACCACCCAGCGTTGGCTTTGTAGGGTGACCAGGAGCTGAGGACATCTCTGTGCAGGGATCTGAGCCTAAGACCCTAATAACCAGGCTCTCGAATCAGTTTTTAGGACTCTCCTAACCTCAACAAAACCCACTGCTTGCTGCTTTCCAGCTTGGGACCACCACACTTCCAGAACAGGAAATATCTGTCCGAGATCTTTCTTTTAGGCCGAGTTCACCCAGGAGGAGCCGAGCCAATGTATTTCTGGATCCTATAAAGAGAAGGGGAAGGCACGGCGTTCGCAAAAAGCCTGGCCCTGACGTGTGTCGCCTTTTCCATGCCCTATTAAGGAGAAACTATGTGTTGTGTCAGCATTTCGGGGTCAGCAGCGCCAAGCGGAGCTCGGGGGGTCACGCCGTGGAGCTCGGGGGGTGTCAGGCAGCGAGGGAATGTCCCCTCTCCCCCCAAGACGTGGCCTGGCTAAGCCAGCGGGGCTTCGAGCCTCAGCCGGGAAGGTTTCAGTCCCTTCCACAAATAGCAGCATGGGATTCCTCCCTCGGCTCCGTCCGGCCCCAGCCACGGCCCGAGCTGGGCAGCGCGGCTCCCAGGCGAGCCCAGTAGGTTGCTTTGCTCTGCTGAGGAGCCAGGACTGACCCTGAAACCTGGCTGAGGCTTAGGTTTTTGGGGTACAGAGGGAGCAGGGAAAGGGATGGCCGCCCTTGAGGGCATTTCCCTGCTGCTGCTGCTGCTGCTGCTGCTCAGAGCCAGCCACGAGAGGGCAGGGGCTGCCTCGCCGCAGGGAAAGGAGCTGAGCTCCCTTTGTCCCCGAGGTCCATCCGGATGGGGAAAGCCACGGGGCTGAGGCAGCCAGAGGGAAAGATCCCCGGAGCATCCATCGGGGCTCCCCTGACTTAAAGAGGAGGTTGGGAGGGCTCGGGAGATCCCAGCTCTGCGACGAGCACAGCCTGGCCTCGCTCTGCTGCCCAGGATTAGCCCCGTGGGTTGCCCCAGCGATGCTCAGGACCCTCTGCCTGGCCTCCAGGCACAGGATGGGTGCAGAACGGGCATCCTCAGCCTCCCCCTGCCCCGATGACAACAACCCCTTTTGCAGCCCCCTCTGGCACACAGCACCTCCGTCTCCTCGTGTGCTTTGCAAAACACATCCCCTGCCCCAGCCGGGGGCAGAAACGAACGCAGGGGATTCACAGGAGGGATATTAAACCCCCCTGGATGTCACATTGGTGGCACCAGCGTCCCCGACGGGGGCCCCTTTTGGGAACCAGGGGTGAGCAGCAGGTCTCCTCGCCGCAGGGAAGCCGGCCCGGAGCAGGTTCGGGACTCGGGAGCTGTCCTGCCTCCCCCCTGCTCCTTTCATCGCCCAGACAGCGACATGGTTTATGGCAGCCCCGGGCCATTGAGCGGGTTCAATTAAGCCGCTTGTCCCTTCGTTTTCTCCCCAGGAACCTGGCTCCGGTTCAGAGCATCCAGGAGGGGCTGGCAGCAGCGTCGCAGCGAAGGGGCTGGGGCAGACGGCGACTTTCCCAGCTCGCAGGCGCATGGGATTTTTGGGAGCCCCCCGTGCTTTCCCTGGGCGTTGGCAAAAGGCAGCATTGGGAGCGAATGTCCTGCTTGGAAAAGGCCACGATTCCTGCTGCTGCTGCTTTCCCATGGCAAAATAATGCCCCCGTCACAGGGAGATGATGCAGGACCCCCAGCATGAGTAGGTTTCACCAGCCAGGATGGTGCAGACCCCGTCCCCTCTCTTGGAAATGCCCGAGGGGCTCAGAAACCTCCCCTGCAGGAGCTTGTTTCTTCTGGTTTCTCTCCCTGCAAAAACAAACCCTGACCCAGTCCTTGGGACCACGCTACGGGGTGGGGGGGGGGGAATTTCAACACTCTCAGCCAAAACTTTGACCCCATCCCTGGCAGATCCCCAAAGCACCGCCTCAAGAGCAGGTCCTCACTAGGGATTCTTCCGAGCTCTGGCCCTGAGGACGCACCTCCTTCCCCATAAAGCTTTTTGGGGTGATGGAGCGACGGCAATCCTGCCCCTAAAATCCCCCCTTCCGCAGCAGGTGAGTGTTTCTGCTTGCAGGCAGGGGTTGGAGCTGCCGCTGTGGGAAAGGGCGGCTGCTCGGGGTGGGGGGGGGGGGTCTGTCTGGGCGTAAATCCGGAGCAAGGTGATGGATGGGCTGGCTGCCCCCACCTGGGCTGGGTGCTACAACCCCGTGCGGGATAAAAACCCCTGGACCTGTGACGTGGGACCAGAGCCCAGCCACCTACGTGTCCGAGGAATGGCAAAGAGGAGCTGCGGAGGGCCAGGACAGCCTCTGCACGGCCCGAGCCGCCCTCAGCAGAAGGAAATCGGATTGCTGCTGTTGCTGCTGGAACAAGCCATCACCTTCCCGAGAGGAAAAGGAGCAAGCCCAAGGTCAGCGCTCCACGTTAAACCTACATCCCACCGCCTTTTCGTGCAGGACCTGGAGGCCTGGAAGAGAAAACCGTCCAACTCACCGGCCCCACAGCCAGCAATTTCGTCAGGCACACCGCAGGGTTAATGAATTTTCCCAACAAGCGGCCGTGGAAAACAAAACCCGGGACAGAGATGGGCAAGACGAGATAGTTCACGTTAAGTGAGTGGAGAGCGGTCCTGGAAAGTAATTCAAGTCGAGATATGACGGATTGCAAGCAGGAGTTGTAAAGCATTTGTAAAGCCCGGCTCAGACGGGAGTTTCACTGCAAGAGCCAGAGTATTATGGTTTATTGCTGCAGTCGGAGCAGCTGCTACCGTTCGAGCTGAATTGCCATGTCTGGTATAAATCCCCTCGCCGAGGACTCCCGACAGCCCTGGAGAAGTTCCCGAGGAACGTGTCCTGCCCCGTGGAGCTGGCTGGGCTCCGGGGAGCAATGAGCTCAGCTCCAGCAAACCCCTTCCCGCACCGAGCAGCCCAAGGACGGCGTCGGAGCAGGGCGAGATGGAGCAGGACCGCGAGGACCGGGAGGAGAAGGAGCCAGGGACGCGTTTAGGAGCGGTTTCTAAACGTTTCACACGCAGGAGGATTTGCTTTTTCTTTGCTTGGCGAGAGCACGGGGGACGGAGTCCAGCAAACCTCCTGGCAGCAGCGGCTCGGGACGTGCTCCCGCGGCGCTCGGGGGACAGGGCGCTGAGTTTCCAGGCAGGAAACACGCGTGTCATCTCCAGGAGGAGACCTCACGCTCGTGAGGACAGAGTTTTCAAGGCTTGAAGATCGACACCCCTAAATTACTGATTTGCAAACTGCAGAAGCTCTGCACCAGAACTTCTCGGGGCTTAATCTGTGAAGCCATCACCGAAGCGCAGAAGTCGGAGCCACCAGCCCGGCTGCTCAGCATCCTGCTCCCCTTAAAATTACTCCATTAACTCTGATAAATTGTCCACGAGCAGGCCCATCGCTCAGACACTTCCCTGTGGGCATCTGCCCTGGTAAACAAGATTTTGCTTCACATGAAGGGCTTTAAGCACCTTAGTAAATAATTTATCCTTCCTTTAAAAACAGGAAATGAACGAAGGATGCTCAGCCCGCTATTTAGCAGGGAATTGTTCAGCTCTTTACTATTTAATGAACTGACTGGCTGCTAACAGAGGTCAGTCCAGCAGCTCACACCCCAGCCCTATGGCTTCACCCGTCCCTGTGCAAGGCAGGTAAATTGAAACTTTAATGGGCGGCTGGAGGAGAGCAGCTTGCCCTGGTAGCATCATTTGAAACCCATCAGCTTAAGTAAGTGATTCTTAATCAGCTTTCGAGCTCCGGGAAATAAGCGGCGGGTAGGAGGAGGCTGCTTTCCCCTGCCTGTTGTGCTCTGCAAAGATTTGTGGCCGCGAGTGTTATCACGTAAGGTAAGGCCGGTCCCAAATGCTGTTCCATATGCTCATAGCACGTTCTGCTTTCGCCCTGACACGTGGCAGCGCACGGCGCCTGCTCTCGGCCACGAATCGTCTGGATCCAGCAGCTGGGGCTGCCGTGTGCGCCCCGTGAGCTCGTCGGGACAAAGCCTCTGAACCACGACCTCTGCTCCTCTGCCGCCTCCCCGTGTGGCTTTTGGGTTTCTGGTCCCCGGGGGAAGTAGTGCTGAGGCACAGAGGGAAAAAAACACAACCCGAAACCTCCACGTGCCTGCTCTTCTCCCCTCTGCAGCATTAAGTTCTTCTCTGTGCTAGGCAATGAGGTGATTTGCAGCAGGAAAAACAGAGCCAATGTCAGAAAAATGCCATCCCTTCTACATTCTTCATGGAGAGGCCGCGCTGCATCGGAGGCTGGCTGCAGGGTGACGTCTCTTCCTGCCACCCAACGTCTCCTGGACAAGCGCAGATGTCGCGGTGGGATCGCTGGGTGCTGCACAAAGCCACCACAGTTCATTGGAGAGGACACAGGCACCTCATCCAGTGCTCTGGTGTTTTTCGAGCTGATTTTGTTCCCCCCACGTGCCCCCCACCACTGGTTGCTATCGGCTCAGCCCCTGTTACTCACCTTTTCCTCCCAACCAGGAGCCCTGCTCCTGTTCCTAACCAGCCTAACCCCCATCTCCTCATCGCCTGTTCTTCACCCAAAGCTTGGGAAACGCTGCAGAAGAGCACGGGTCTATAAATAACCTTGAAAAATACCTCCCTCCACCCTCGCTTCTGGTCATGGAAAATGTCTCCAGCTCCAGTGGGAGAATCGCTGGCATCCCACGCTGCCGCTGCATCATTTGGGATATCACAAGCTCGCCCCGACGCTGGGCTCAGCGTGCGGCACCGGCGCATCCGTGCCAACGTGCACACCGAGCCCTGCATCCCACTCCTCAAACCAGGTTTTGAGTGCTTTAACTGGCTCTTTTTTCCTCTTTCTAGTGCAAAGCAAAGCAGCTGGCATGGCTCTGCAGAGCTGCTTGTGCGAGGAGCACGGGATCTGTAGGATTTCTCCACCAGGCTTCACACAACCCGTCTGCAGCCACGATCAGACAAACGCTGCGGACTCAGCGGTGCTGCTTCAGGGCTCGGACACCGATTCAGGATCTTCTTTTGGACGCTGTGAGCTTTGCTGGATCATGCCCTCCTGTACCCACAGCCCTCCGCAGGCACCCAAAGGCAGCCAGCATCTTCCCCAGCAGCCACCTGGCCGGGGCTGCGGATTAGCACCACGCTGCACTCGTGTCCGTGAGGTCCTCGCTGGCCACGTTCCTTATTTCCACGCTCTGACAGCCGAGTGACAAAGCCCCGGATAAAACCCCAGCGGAACCAACAGCCTGTGCATAATGAGGCCATCAAACCCCAGACGCTGAGGCCGGGTGACGTTTAGTTGGCCGCACACAAGCGATTTAACTCTATAAACATGCAGCACCTCCAGTCACTGCTGCCCTCGGCTCTGCACCAGGCTCGCAGCCACTGCTGCTTATGGGATCTGAAACCCGTTCTGCTGCGGAATGATAAAGATTTAAGGTTATTTCTGCGAGGCTGGGGGTTTGGAGGCTGTAGGATTTGCCTTGCTTGGGGAAGGAGAGAGGAGCCGTGTGCAACCCAGCCCGGCTGCGGTACAGGTTGCCTCCCTGGTTTGGCTACGGGAAGCAAAGCTACTTTGACAGTGAAGAATGATGAGAAAAGTATCAAAGAAGCAGCATCACTGCTTGGAAAGCAGCGCCGGAGCTCCTCGGGGACGCTTTTTGACCCAGCACCAACCAACCTCCATCCCGCGGTTCCTCCTAATGGCCCCTCCAAGAGGACAGCCCGCGCATTAATGGGGCAAAAATGCTCCCCGAGGTCCAACCGCCAGCTGAGTCTCGGGGCCTGAGCCTGTCCTTCAGAGCAAATTCATCTGGTTTTCATAGCTCGTGGTCTGCCAGGCTGCCGGCTCGGTGAGAACCCCCTCCACCCGCAAGAACCAGCGCTAAAATGGCAGTGAGTCTACGCACAAGGTTATTTTCTAGGACATTAACCAGAGTCCTCGGAAGCCAGCTTGCAAGGGACCCATGAAGAGCAAGAAGACACCTGAGCGGAATGCAAAAGTGGAGCCAAAGACATAACACCTTTTTTTTTCTCCTGATCTTTCAAAAATAGCTCTAAATAGTGAGCTCAAACCAGCGGTAGCAGTTGTGAGGGGCTATTTGCTTTAGAAAATGAGCAGTTTCAGCAAAAATATCGGATGACTGCCATCCAGAAAGGTCTTATTTTCGGTATTGCAGCTACTCACATCGCTAAATAAACCATTCAGGCTGCGATGCAACACAACTGTTTTGCAGGGTCTAATAAATAAATGAAACACGGTTACCAAGCCTGCCTTTCTGTAGGAATAATACCCCCTAACATCCTGGAATTATCTCCAGCTACGTCTGGCCAGGACTTCAAATCGATAAATTGTCTCCTCGTCCTCGGATTAGCCCGGTCAGGTAATTTCAGAAGCAGCGGCCGCAGTGCTCCGCTATTACCCGTAACAGCTCCGCCAGCTGAATTACCAGGAGACCCCCTTGTTATCCGAGAACAATCACGCTCTGCCGGCGTCCTTGGGCAGCAATTTGCTCTGACCTCAGCAACGATTTGTGGCTGGGAAGCGGCGGCGGTGCTGCTTTCCCTTCCTGCAGCGTTAGCTGCCTGGCGCCTGGCCTTCGCGCCGCCCGATGGCTCTGCGCTGCACGGGCTGGGTACGGTCGCATCAGCCAAGGGGAGCAGCTCTGATTTACGATTCAGGGAAACCAGGACCTGCAAAGCCAACAGCAATCAAAACCCAACCAGCACGAGCCATTCCTGAAACAAGGGCTGGGTTAAAGGAGATCACAGCGGTGGATTTACCGATGCACCTGTAGCTGCCTCTCTTCTCTGCTGCAATCCCTAACGTCACGCAGACGTCTTCAGCTCTCCCTCCTTTCACCTTTCAGCCTTGCAGCTCCCGGGGCTGTGCCCTGTGGAGCAGGGAGCTTCTGCTTCGGGTCTGCACGGGCTCTAAACCAGAGGGACACTCAAAGCAGGGAACTTCTCAGGAGCCTGACACGGCAAAACCAAACATTTATAGTTTCATGTTTGGAATGAAATTCGAATATTTTCAGTGAAAGTTATGGGAGAAAATACAAGTTTTGGAAAAACTGGTGGCAGATGCAGTGACTCCCGGACGCCATGAGCAAAAGAGAAGGCAGGGAGGGAGGCAGGGAGGGCGGAGGCCCCGCTGCTGGCAGGGGAACCCAAGCGGGCACTGAGGGCTTCCTGGCTCTGCGTGCAGCCTGTCCCTGATGATGTCCACGGCTTCCAGCTGGAAGGGGATGGACAGTAGCGGGGCTGCTCCTTGACCTTGGCCTGCCTTTGGCTGAAACCCAGGAGCCCGCAAGGCTCCACAGCATGCTCAACTCAGGGCTTCAACAGCCTCAGGTCTGCAGGGGGATGAAACCTCGCAGCGACAACTGCCAGGTGAGCGGGGCACAAAACCCAGCGGGGTCTGGTCCCCTCCAAAGCTTCCACGCAGCTCACCGCTTCCCTCTGTCCTCCTTCCAGAGCTTTCCTCCGCAGAGCCCTTCTCTTCTGGCACCCAAACGCGCCGGCTGCTCAAGCACTGCCCAGTTTGTCGTGTCCCATGGGCAGCAACTGCGTGTTCTTTGGCCGCAATCCCCTCCTTGTCACTCCTCTGCCCTTGCTGCTCCTTTTTGAGGACCTGCACTAATTTCTGTCACCTCCTTTCGGAGGAAAATGCCGGTTCTCTGCTCACTCCACAGCAATGGAAGCGAACCAAGGGTGCACAAACAGGAAAACGCACGCCGCGCTCGATCGCGCCTCGCTTCTCAGAAACCAGGATATTCTTATTCACACGACATCAATATTTAAAAAAAACCCTCGTAACCATACTTTTAAATTATCAGCCTCTCATATCTCCTCATGCAGGCATAGTCTGTGCATTAATCCGAGGTTGTTGCTGTTTTCTATCCCCGCCTGACACCCTCGCACCCGAGCGTGGTGGTGCCTGCAGTGCCCTCCTGCTGCCGTTCCCCGATGTCCGGCAGGAAGGAGGCCCCATTCCTGGAGAAATTAATTAGTGCAGTAATTTGCCCGTGACACAGAGGTGAAGCTGGATTTGGCCCACTCTGCAGGATTCAGCCGAGCAAAAGAGCTGTGCTACGGGGTTTGAAAAAGCTGCCGTCAGCACTCCCAATGCAACTGAACCTGGAAATTCATTTGTCTTTTAACAAACAATGGAAAAAAAGGAGAAGCAATTACAGCAGACAAAAGTAAGAGCAGAAGCACACCTCACAGCAATTGTTCTTGAATTTGCATTAAAAAAGAAATATCTAAACCAAACCCACTCCATAAAAAAAGGTAAAAAATTCGGGACTGGAAGAAAAATGGCTTCCAAACTGAAGGGTACTTTGTGCAGCGCGATAGCGCACGGCTTTACCTTTGTGAAAGACAAATCTCTTCTGCAAATGGTGCAGAGGCCCAGAGAAAGCTCAGGTTTGTCTGGGTGGCACCGGAGGCACAGATGAGGGCAGGGAGCGGGATCACTGCATCGCGCCAGGCTCCCAGCCCTGCCCTGCTCCCCTCAGCACGTCTCACTGGTGCCACGGCCACGACCACCTCTGTGCTGCTAACGGCGCTCTCTCCGCCCAACCTCTGTTGGGTATCTGGTTAATTTTGTTTCCATCTCATTATAAACTCAGAAGCGGTATAAAATCCTAAACCCTCCTGCAGAGAAATCCCGCAGGTCCAGGCATAGCCACATGTTGTGTGAGCATTTTCCAGCTGCGTAAGGATGCCCTGGCTCTCCACGTGCCAAATCTGAGCCCCGAGCTCAGCAGCACGCTCTGCTCTGAGCACCCAGGAGAGGACAGAGCCCCCTCCTTCCGTGGGTTAGGACAGCACCCACAGCCAAGTACACTTTTGCCCGAAATTATGCATTTAGGTGCAGGGAGGAGTGGAGCAGCTGGAGAACCCACCTGGGAAGGTGAGTGACCAGCTTCCACCTCGGGAGCGAAGCTTCACCGCGCCTCCTGTTCTTCACGGCGAATGCTGTGTGACCCAGGGGAATCCCCAGAGGCATTCACGTGGCCACGTTTCTGCTGGGCGACCCAAAAGCCTTCTGTGAAGCTCAGTGAACCCCCGGCCCTTGCTGAGGCTGCCAAGTGGCAGGGGCAGGTGCAGGGCGGTTGTCACGAGAGGGGACGGGGGGCTCCTGGGCCCCTTTCCTTCCCCGTGTGCGCTGCTCTGACAGCTCCACACCTGAAAAGCCATTTCCAGCGCACAAAGCAGCCAGACTCCTCAAGGTAAGCTTTTCCCACATTTTCTGGGGGAAGAGCAACAAGACCGTGGCAGAATACTATTTTTTGTGGCCATTTCTCGTGGCACACTCTGAAGCCTCGATCCTGCCATGAGCGGAGATTTCAGTGGGCAGCCGAACGCCTGCTGAAGACCACGAAGCTTCCCAGGAGACCCCGGCCAGCTGAAGCAGCAGTCTGGGAAGCACAGACGACAGAAAGCCTGCAGCGCTTGCTTTCCAAAAGCTTTCTGGCTGATTTGAAAGCTCTTCTTTTCAGGGAGGATGCAGAGAGAGGTACAGAGAGAGATGCTGCAGACCGAATCGCTCAATTCTGTCGGCCTCTTCCAGACGACAATCTCATCAGCTTTCAATTAAAGCAGCGTCACGTACTCGGACAGAAAACCCGGCGATGGCTGCATCTCAGAAATAGTTTTAATAATTTACTAGGGGATGCTCTCTTCACTCTGCCAGTCCTGATTTTATCTCCCAGAGGGCCTGCCGTGTGTGATACAAACTAAACCATGGTCTGCTACAGCCAAAACCAAACCCAAGCCGTATTTTAAGGGCTGAGCTCTCCCCTGGGACGCGGAGCCCATTTCGGCACGGCAACGCAGAACCTGGTTCCTGGCTGCCGGCGCTTTTCTTCGGCTCGTGCAGGGCCAGGTGGGTGTGAAACCATTGTCCCCCCACTCCTCGCCCCGCTGGCTGTGCCACTTCAGCTCTGCTAACGGAGATTTCTCACCTTCCCCGGCCTGACCCCAGCACCACGGCAGCGCTCACGGTTTCTGGACGCAGTGACCCGTGCTTCTGCGATGCAGAGCGCTTGCTACCGAGATCCTGCCACCAGATCCGCACTCCTCAACCCGCCCCCCACCCCGGGCCATGCCTTGAGCAGGGAACTACATGGTACAGTGAGCACGTCAGCATTTTCCCAGCTGCATTTTTTTTATTGCCTCATTTGTTGCAGCCCTGACTTCAGTAAGTTTTCGTTCGTTCTTTCTATCACTTTCTCCGGCCTCCCCCTGTGCCCCGAATCAGGTCTCAATATTCCCCGGGCACCCCAAGAGGCAGGGGAGAAGCGGGCAGCACCTTTCCTCCCATCCCTCCCGTAATTTTTATTTAGGGCAGCAGATCTGCAAACGGAGAAGAGGTGGGCAAAGTTGCCACAGCATCAGCAGCTCCCCCCCGAGCTTCCTGGGAGGCCCAACACGAGGAAAGGCTGATTAAGGCAGGTTTCCTGCTCGGCCTCGGCCGTGCTGAGATCTGCAGGTTATTAATTACAGGGGCCTTGCTGGAAGAGTAGGCAGAAAAAAGTGCAAGTGGCAGAGCAACTGCTCCTCTGAAAAAGTGACATGCAGAGGAGGAAAAGATCCTCAATTCGGAGACGAGGATGGGGTTTTTGTTCTCCTTTTTATTAAGAGTGCGAGCTGCTTGTGCTGCACGGGAAAGAGAATACAGCCCTGTGCCTGCGTTTCTCTTAACATTTCCGTGGAACAGACGAAAGGCAACCCCAGCACAATCCATTCGTTGCAGGTCAGTAAGATCACCCCCTCACCTCTGGCTGGGCTCGGTCTCGTCCCTTCCTAAAATCCCAGGAGTGGAGCCACCAGAGGAAAGAAACCCCGTCCCGAATGCAGCCACGGTTCTGCTGCCGACTCTCCCAGAGGCCAAAATTTCCATCTTTGCACTGGCCAAGCTCCCCGTGCTGCTTCTCTGAATACCGCAAGCCAAATACGTAGCCATACATAACCTCTGCTTTTTACCAGGCACCCTTTTGGCCTCTGAATGAGTGCTGTTAAAGCCACAGCTGTCTCCCGCTTGCGGGTAAAGCGCAGCAAGAGGAGCTTTGGAAAGCACTTCAGGGTGAAGAGATTTTCATGGAAAGGAGAAACGCTCACATTAATGGCACGACTGATGCAATCACAGCGCACCTGCCGAACAGGCATTATCTGCTGCGCTTGTGTTATGACAGCACGGCTTTTAAGGAAGGGGAAGAGAGAAAAGGTAGAGGCATGAAGGGTGCCTGTTAAAAATGGCAGGGTAAGTGGCATCGTTGGCGGATTTGGGGATTAGCATCGTTTATAAGCTATGCTGACAATGAAAAGAGGTGTGTGAAGCAGCAAGAAAAGGAGAGATGCAACAAGCAAGATGCTGAACAAAAGGACAAAGCAGTCAGGACAATGATTTTTGGAGGAGCACCGCGAATGGATATAAAAAGCAGGGGAAGACAGGATTTCTCAAAGGAGGAGGCTGCGGGAGCTGAGGGAAAAACGATGAAAGGCAGCGTAACAGTTCTGTGTGAGGAGCGGAAATGAAAGATTAAAGATCTGACCGAACACCGCAGCAATGCCCAGAGGCCGACGGTGCTGCAGCCCTGCTGCACCGAGCTTTGTTCAGCCAGCGCCGAGCACAGCCGCGACTCCAAAGAGCTGGGAGCCAAAACGGGGAGCGAAGCAGTTCGCAGACCTCACGCAGGACTTAGCCAAAAAGCACTCACCTTTGAGAAAGAAAAAAGAGCAAAAGCAAGGCGCCGGGTGCAGGAGGGCGGCTGCTGAGCTGGGAAGAAAATAATATGGAAAGCCAGAGCATGAAGGGAGCCTTGGTTCGTGGTGCAGTGGAAACACTCCTCGCACAATTAGGCAAATCAAGCCTATTAAAGGACAATCGCACTGAAGAGGTATTATCAATCACCTTCCCCCTCTTTCTTTATGCAATTATCCTAATGGCAAAAAGGCCATTAAGCAATTATTTTGATAGCTGGAGCTTTGTTACCGGCTCTGCATTTGGGGAATGATTTTGTTCCTCATATAAATACTACCTTAAAGCGATGTTTAAAGATTGTTTTAAGCTTGTGCTTGTTTTTCTGAGCAGGAGTTTCAAGTTTCTGCGTAAAAGAATAATAAACCATAAAAACAATGCCCCAAAACCCCTCCTCTGTATTTTCTCCCCAAAGGCCAGGCTCTCTCTCAGCCACAGATCTTCCCCCTGTGGAAATCTTCTACGGACATTTTGCCACAAACGTCGCAGGATCTGGTATCAAGGCAACGCCAGGGATTTAGTTCCACTTTTTTATTATTCAACTTTTTATACATAATAAATACAAACTTTTTACAGCCAATATAAAGAAAGCATTTGCACCCATGCTTTCAGTGTACTGACGCTGTACATGATGATACGTTGAATACATGCCCTGTATGAAGAAATCATAGTTAAAAAGGAGGCATATTTTTACAACTTTTTTTTTTTAAATAAAATTAGCAGCTCTTACAGAAAATATTTTAAAATACAACTAAAGAGACTTTAAATAACACTTTCTGAATTTTGAAAGTCCAGGTATGAAGGACACAGAAAAAACTGGCCAAAGAAATTGAACATGAACATTATGGCAAAACTTGCTTTTCTTCTGCATTGTGAAGCTTTCAAAATTTTTGCAAACAGTTAAATCTTTTTAAAAACTTTTTTTTTTTTTAAACTTAAGAACAAGTTTGATAAACACATAAAAAGACCTCGAACAGATCAACAGGACAAGAGGTGCAAAAGAATGAAAAATATGGAAAAGACTTCATTGGACAGTCACAGATTTCATAACTGATCAATGAATTTTTTCTTCAAACAGCCCCACTCTTGGTTAAAGATCCCACTGGGAAAGGAGATTGGCAAAGACGAATGTCTCAGAGACCCAGCTTGGGTTGGGATTTACAAGTATGTGCAAAGTTTATGATAAAATCTTGTTAGATGATTTTTGTAAATGCAGCCTCAAAAAATAGCCCTTGTTAGTAAACTAAAGGTAGACGATTTACTGGCTTGAAAAAAAAAAATGAACACATAAGAGCGCGTTCACTAGAGCCCATATAACAGCTCAAGAACAACAACCTTGTGATGCCTTTCAGCTTTGATCCAATGGATATTGCTATTCTGAGAGCAATTTAGGAATCACATCTGAAGAAAAACCTGCTTTCACCTGGTTTTCCCCTCTCCTCTTCGTGTTACAGCTCTGAACACCCTCTTCCCTTTCCATCCAACCACCAACAAAAAGCTTCCTTCCCAGAGATCTCTGACTTAAACCTAGCTTTGAAATTCTTTTACTCTCTACTTGTCGCCTAAGAGTAGTTTGCGACCATGGTCTGTTGTGCTCCTCTTGGCCACAAAGGCAGTCTGAAGGCTTGGAATAAACCAGAGGCTTTCCTGGCTCTGGCTTTGGCTAGTTAACGGGCTTCAGGTGGGAGAACACTACAGGACCATCCAATGCAAGAACTAAATAATGCATGTAAATACTCTAAATGTAACTTCTAACTCTAGCCAGATCTTTTGATGACAAAGATATATTGCTAATGTTGGATAATAAAGTACACGGCAATAACTGGGATAAGAGTGACCCAAATACTTTAAAAAAAGAAAAAAAGAAAACAAAACCAAAAAAAAAAATCTGCTAAGAAAAAAAAATGAAGCTCAATTTCCAGATCTAGACAAAATCTCACTTACTTTCCTACCGGTTGGTTTATGCTATGGAACAAGATGTTGCTACTAATTCAGCACCTCCATATTAGATACTCTATTACTAAATGTACTGCATAAATATTAATACAAAGAACATTTAGTTCTGTTTAACTGTTAATTATTGAAGAGGTGTGCATTAATGTAATTAACGCCATATGATCTGCATCAGTTTTCCTTATCTATAAGATTATTTTCCTGTTTCTTCCTTCCTCAAGGGGAGTAAAGAGGAGCCAGCCTCTCCTTATACTTATTTTTTCAGTTCCCTTTCTCGTTCCACAAGATCTGATTAATACCTAATCAGACAAGTAATGCTACTTGAAGAATTGACGATCTTTAACACATTCCTATGGCAACAGTAATATACTGTACTAATGCACGTGATAGAAGTATGCTATGACTAAGTTGCATGAACGAGGCTCTTTCCTCAGCCTCCGTATAAAAATTGACCATCTTCAGCCAAGAGAGAAACCTGCTCCAAGGCAATCCTCTGCTCGCTGTTTGGCCCGTCTTGGTTTGTGCTAAGAGAGGAAGAATGATGTCTAGAAATCAAAACAAAAAAAAGGCACAAAATATTCATGACCGTGGGAAGGAATCCACCATGTCACTGTCACAGAAAATCCTCCCTATCTCTTGCTCTATTCAAAGTCTTCATCATGCAAAGGTGCCTAAAATAGAGATTGACCAAATACCGCGTTCGGCCTTGATTGTAGCACTACTACTCAACTAGTCCGCTCGTTACACCAGAGTAATTTCCACGTCCTCTATCTTCTCCGTTGTCCGGCGATGATGCTGCGTAGGGGGCGGTGGAGCTGCTCGCACCTGAAACAGCCAAAAGCAGCTGGTAAATATCCCAAAACTCAACATTTCCAAAGCTGCACAGAGCACAGCTGCAACTCTGGGCCCGTGCCTCAACGTGATGCAAAGACACAGGCCATATGTTGAGATCAACAACTACGGCGAGTAACCAGCTGGACGCAGGTCCAGCTGTCCCTGACCTCAGGTACATGACACAACCAAACCGTTGATGCCCTTTGTGATATTGTCCTGTCACCAGTCTCAGGTGGCTTTTCTCCAGCATGACTGACAACCGTGATGGTGCGATCATCTATTTATTCTGCCTGCACCTATGGAAAATCCGGTACACGAATCAAGGGTGGATTTTGGACTTGAAGCAAATGCTGACATGTGGTGACACCTTTGCCTGTAACTTACGTGGACTGGAAAGTACAAAATGCCCCGATGCATACAAGCGGCCTACTCATATTTAATCAATCACTGACCTCAGTGATATACACCTGAAATCCAATGCCATTTTTATACTCTGCCACATCAATGAAGTTAGTTTTGCTCCTGACAGAGCATCTCCTTGGGCTTTAACAGCACTCCATGCAGGGTTTTTGTCATGTTTTCAGAATACACCAGAATGACTTGCTATGAAAAACACGAATTGTGGAGTATGAAACAGCTGTGCAGTCCTGGTTGGTACTGTCAGCACTACCATAACACAATATTTTAAAAACATGCATATTTAAAATGCAATACGAAGAGAAATCCCTTTAATTAAGACATGACACTGTTGTAGTATCTTGAAAAGACACTCAGTTGCAAGAAACAAATTAAGTAAATACAAATCTACAAAATGAAAGAGTTGAATCAGTCATTTCACCAGAGAATAAGACTTCACTTGCAACTTCTCTGTTCAGTACTTAAATGTTTAATAATGCAGCTCTGTATCTTTCGTCTGTATTTCACTAAGGCTAACTCACTGACTGCTGGAATATTTGAATGTGTTTTTGAATATTCATTCAAAAATACTTTTTCTGCAAGCTCATTAATTAAAAATCTTAGGAAAATACAAAATGTTAAATCTTGATGTGATTTGTTGTAGGACTTTGAAATCCCCAAAATTTAATTCAAAGTTAACCCTAGCAGATGAACTTTGCAAGATTTAAGTGATGAAATTTTTCCTTTCCTTTTCTGGCAGGAGCTCTCTGTCTAAGCAGCAAAAGCATCACAAAATGTACAGGGTATCACTGTTTAGAACTTTTTAATTAAAAATCCTCGAATCAAGCAGTTTGGAAAAAAAATAACCCTAAATGCAATGGAGTTCCAGGGACTGCATATTACATCAAACTGCCGGCAAGCAGATTTGTCTGCCAGCACATTGTGTGGCTGGGAACACAACCTCTGGAAAAAAAAAAAAAGCACTTGTACAAATCATACGATTAAACTGTTCTGGCATTTATTCACCACCTCTTTATTGGTTCTGCTCAGTGGGTATTACATGTGGCAACAGCAGAAGTAATCTCCCAAAGCCTCGAAAGGTGGTGTACGTCTATTGACTAACATCTACATTATAGACGTAACAATTTCCTCCCAGCTTAGATTTCACAATTCATGTGCCTCACAAAGAGACACGAAGTTATTACAGCTACCAAGGCAGATGCAGAAGGGCAGGTTGGATACAAAGGGGACAGATAAAATTCAAGGTCATTTTTAAGCCCAGTCAGTGACTTATTGTTTAAACAAGCGCAGCTTTGTTTTGTTCCAGTACCCACTTATCTCAAATAGCTCTCATGTCCCATGGCTTTCTGACACATCTGTGGTATTATCAAAGGGGAGTGACGAGACCTTTCCTCGCACCATTCTTCCGAGATGCTCTATTATTATACGGAGTAATTGGATTTGCAGAGCACTGAGAGCCAAACCATCAGGTGTTGTATCACAGGCCACAGGAATTCCACCGCTCTGAATGCCCCTGTGCGGGATTTACCTAGGCTAGTGACACGACCCAGCTTTAAAACCTGGTAACATCAACACAAAACAGCATTTGAAACTTACAGGTCGCAGTTTGCCGTATGAAGTTTCAGGAGGAAGTCGCGGAGGCTGTGAGAATCCAGGGGACTCTGAGCTGAAGCTGTTTTCTGAAAGAGAAGGCATCAACGCACCACAAACAGGTCACTCAGTATTGCTGAGTTAGCTTTATGTTGCAAAAAAAGCTTTTTTTTTTTTTTTTCATTTAAATTTAAATTTAAAATTAAACATCTTAAATTGAGCATTGAGCTGAACTGTTTCTTTGTCTATCACAAACCTTCTTACCGTTAGTTGACGGCGATCTGGGGAAGTACTGGGAACCTCTTTTATCTGGACTATGGTAGGGGCTAGTGGGAGGCTGGTCGTACAGCGGCAGCGGCGGGAGGGCGTTATTGGGCTTCGGAGTTGGGGACACCTGCATTAGAGAGAGGTAAAGCCTTATTCCTCCACTGATTTTATCTACACACCACGGCACAAGAAGTTCTCTGGGGCATTAGCATGCTAGGAACTTTCGTCTGGAGAAAAACTATCTGACAAAAGTGCTGTCAAGGTACACTAGAGGAGGAAAGCCAAGATACCCAACAGCGATTACAGATCTATTTTTAAATCACAGGTTGCCACTGAGCAGAGATTTTCATCCTTTCCCAGGTATAATTTAGACAGGCTTTTTGAAGGTTATCTGAAAAAAAAAGCCATTTGGTCAAGCGTGCGTCTCCACACATACACAAAAATGTGATAAAACTGATCTAACAACTCAATTCCGTTTGTGCCATTTAAATGTTGAGGGAAACACAGAAGCAATACACCCCTGCATGTAATTGAAACAAACAATATGAAACAAAATTAGCATTAGGATTGTATGGCACAAACACGTGCAAAGTTTGTCCAAAAAGCACCGTGAATGTCTCTGGTTACCTCTGACAGCCCCGAGGCATTCCTACCCACTTAAATACAGGCGGCACTTTGGCATTTTTATGTCAAGTTAAGTGAAGCTCAGTCAGAACAGAGAAACTCAGAGTGCCCAGGAATGCAGCTGAACACATTTCTGTGTTTTCATGGTCTTCTCAAATCAAAGAATAAAATACTGGAGAAATGTCTGCAGGACGCCTGGAAGTCCAGTTTCCAGCACCAGTTACAGAAGGCGCTCGACTTTCTAATGGAGTATGGGGATTACAGAACTATACTGAAATGAGGACATTTTGGCAAAAATTACTGTACTACAATATTCAGCAGTGTTCTCCCCTTCAAACATTGAGAAGACGCAGACCAGCTTTAAGTATGAAAACATTAAATTAGGGCTAAGAGAGCCTGTAATTCTCTTTTTGCCAGGTTCTGTTCGATGTCTCAGTCCATGCCATGAATTAATTACAAGAAGTAGACTGCGAATTTTCTCCTTGGCTCATTTCCTTTCTACCCAAATACTTTCCTTTATTCACAAATCTGCTGCATTTGCCAAAACACATCAGTTGGTAATTATTAGGCTGGGTAAGGAGCTAAAAGGTAAGCATTCACTTTTTTTTTTTTTAAATGTGTTCTTTTTTTTTTCTGTTAAAGAAGCAGCAGATCTTTGTATTCCTGCAAAATTTCCCAAATTGTGCCATTTCTAAATCATATTTTCATAATACATAGTACATTAATAGCCAAAGGAGAAGCTCAAGACTGTCAAAGCTTGTCACTGAGTGAAAAGGGTTAGTGTGCAGAAGCTCGGTTTCCTACAGGAAAATGCCCTAACAAACTAACACCACACATAAAACTCTCCACGCACCTGAATATCTCCAATCCACTGAGTCTCTCCATTTTCTGAGGCTGTAAGCTCTTCAACTAACACTGATGGGAATACCCCGACACGTCCATTGAATTCTCCTTCCCAAAACCCATCATCGTCTTGATTCTCCTTGTTCAAGATGCGGATGATCGCTCCTTCTGGGAAGGACAGCTCATCATCTGTCTGGCCCTCATAGTCATAAAGTGCTTTTACAAAACAGACTGTGGAAAGAAAAAAGTGTAATCAGCATCAGCCTGAAAAAAACCCAAGTGCTATATAAATAATTGCTGAATCAAATTATTTTACTTTTCCTTAATTTTAGTTAATGTTAATCACAACTCTACAAGATAGCCAAGTAAATTATGTAGATTCTTGATTTTAGGCAGATAGTGATTACGAACAGATGTACTCAGGTACAGGTCAAAAAGGAGAAATTGAAAAATAAGAGGTTGGACTAGGTGATCTCGGAGGTCTCTTCCAACCTAAATGATTCTGTCATTCTGTGGAATTCTCACGTGCAACCTCCAAACTCAATACGCAGACTGCATTTGAGAGCAAGCTTAACATACTACTTCCTTATTTATTGATATTTACCACTGGAGTCTCCATTCAGGCTGCCTGAGACTAAGTCAGCCTCCGTTGAATTATTTGAGGTGTGTGATCGACTATCCAGTGCTGCAAGGGACTGGAGCATGCTCAGCAGGCTGCTCGATGTCGGGAACTGCAGGTACTTCTCTGGAACATAACCCACCTGGCCCGCTTTATTCCGTGCCTGTAAATAGATGACAAAACAGACGCTCTGCTTTTGCCTACTACTCTGAAAATAATCCAAATACGTTCTTAGGTCACAAGTTCTATTTCTAAAAGTAATAGCGAAAAAGAAAACAACCTCAGAAAAATGATACCTTTACCCAGTCTTCCATATCGCCGTCTTCAATAACCTCCAACACCTCGTGTTCCTCTATGGTCAACTCATCTGGCTGCGAAGCCTGAGGTGTATAACAGGAGAATTAGAAACTAAAAGTGTTTTCGGGTGCAAGGGACAGACAGTGTAAGGAACACTCTTATGCAGAATTCTATTTGAACATAGGTTTAAAAAATATTTAAAAAAATCTTCTGATGTAGCATGTTTTAAAGTAGTTTAATAAGGGGTTCTTCTCCATGCCCATGGCACCCGCAAGGCCTTTTTCAGTCAAGAGGACAGATGGAAGCCCCCTGAATACCACCCAGCCTGTCGAGCCCTGTTTACTTTTGTAACCCTAATTACTCCATACTCAAAGTCTGCCACTGGCCTCGGCTCCCGAGGCGGTGTGATTTACGGCTGACCCAACAGCGCGAGCAGAGGTAAACAGCATGAATGCAGTTTGTCAGCAAAGCTTTAACTCACCAACAGTGGCTGCACTATTACAGTACAAAGAGCAGCTTTGTTGTGCAGCGCACAGGCGCGCCGGACACCGATAACACTGCTAGTACAGCCCTGCAGACTCAGCAACAAAAATGAGAACACTTCCTGATGGCAGGCACTCAGCTGGGCTGCCAGGAGCCAGACAGGGACATCTCTACGTGCTCCCCTCTCCTTGTGCTTTTCACATCTCGCTCTCAGACACAGTTAATGTGCACAATTACTGAGCCAAACGCTGGCATCCTAACTCCAATTCCCCCAGGCTGTGCTGGGTGTGTTACACGTGCTCATGGTGGGATTCATTTTTCTGATCAGACACAAATTTAAAAGAAAAAAAAAATCACAAACCTTATACGAATAAACGACTTTGCAGGTGAGAGGATAATTTCTTAGAGTACCAGAAGGACTAGAGCTGCTGTCATCAAAAACATCCATGCTGTCTTCAAACTCTTCACCTTCTTCTTTTTCTGCATCAGCATTAATCTATTAAAAATAAATTTATTAAAATGAAGTCAAACTGAATGTGAAGTCAAACTAAATTTAACGTCAAAATAAATGTGTTATATAAAAAGAAGTGAAGAAGTAACAATGAAATGAATTAACCAATATTCTTCAGGTTTTTTTTGGTTGGTTGCTTGGTTTTATTTTTTCCTGTTTACAATTATTGAAACATCAGTGACTGCACAAAAACACAATGCAAGTTTTTTCCTTAAAAAATAAAAGAAGGAAATCAGGACCAAATACTATTCAGCCTGTGACTCTCAACATCGGGAAGGCAATCATCAAACCAAACCGATAAGGGAAACAGATGAATAAGAGCTGTCACCAAATCCCTTCTTTGCCCAACTCAGCTGCAATTCTTTATTCAAGCCCAGGCCCGTGTACTTTAAACACATCACTAAAAGATTTTGGAAGCAGTAACTCAACTGCCGGACAGCTATTTTTTACATAAGCTATGAAATGCGACCAATGTGCTTTGGAGATGCCATTTCAGAGCCGTAGCAAATAGTTTCATGGAAAAAAAGGTCAGTTACGGAGAATTTGTGCTATTAAAAGGCTAATGTACCTGTGACCACGAGTTACAAAATGAAACTGCAGGGGAAATACTTAAACTGAAGAAATAAAAACCTCAGCCTTCCATCTGGTGCACTCTGCGCAAGGTATTTGCCGCAGTTTATAAAAAAAAAAATCCTGAGAGAACGAATTACGATTAAAAAACTAGTCATAAAAGTTTAAATAAAAGCTGGAGTCAACATGCTGGAAGAAGGCAGGTTTCTGTAAATGCAGTCGGGGCAACGTCGACAAGCACTGTGCTTTGGCCGCGTGCCCAGATTGCATTTTGAATAAACATTTTATCTCGTGCGAAGACAGCAGTGTTGCCTTTGATTTGAAGGACTTGCCTATGTATTTGCCATCTTCCCTTTATTTATGTTTATAAAAATATACTTATTCCCTTATATATAATATATGATAATATATATAATATATATAATTAATTATATATATGTATTATATATATATATACACATATATATACACATACATACATACATATTTGTATATATATATATAATATTTAAACATAAATATACTCCGAGGAGGAGAGTAACATTTTGCTCCTCTAGACCTGGAGCAGATCACAAAGCTTGACGATTTTCTGATTTACGCTAATTTTTGTAACACCTCCTTGTAACTCCTATGAATTTCTGCCAGCCATTTTCACTCGAGAACATTTTCTATCCATTGCTACCCCGGTGTTCATGGATGTACTAAGAAAAACTCACCGTCCCAGCTAGCTAATGCTTTGATAAATCAGCAACCTACTGTAAATTATGGCAAATGTAAGGTTTCCCCTCCAGTTTCTAACTGTTTTTTGCTGTGCATGGTCTACGTCCCAGCAGCCGAAGCTGCCATCCAGCTGACAGCCACATGAAACCTCATGGAAATTGGTGTATCATGTCTAGAAGGACGTGTTCGTGGAACATCTGGTCCTGGTTTTCTAACACGAGGAGGAAAAATACGTTTTAATTTTCAGTGTGTGGGCTGCTCAAGCTCCTTGAAGGGAATCATTTGCAAAGTTGGCACGCAGAGGGAAAACAGCATTAATGATACAGAAAACTTAGCAGTTTGTTTCATAAAGCTCCTCCTTCTATGCAGTCTGGTAAAGAAAGACACTGTAAGCAGAGACTAAATGCATCAGCCGGAGTGGTACCAAAGGGATGAAACAGAAAAACAAGGATAAATGACAGAAAAACAGAAAAACAAGGATAAATGCAGGTAAGAAGGTGACAAGACAGCTTGATTCTACGTATGAAACAAAATGCAAATATATACCTAGTTTTGTTCCACATTTCATAGCAAAAGGAAACCCAAAATCTTTTTTTTTTTCTCCTTATCTATTCTTATCTATCACTGTTGACCCTGTCAACAGCAGAGCACACCTTCATACTTGGAAAATAAATTCCATTTTATTTAAATATATAATAATATATAATATATAAATAATATAATAATAAATAATAAATTCATCCTTTTTGAATAGATTCCATTATATATACACATTTGCTGTCCTGGAGGCAAGCACCATAAAGGTTTCCCAGCCACATCAATATGTAACAGTAGCACTGCGTACGTCTTCCAGATGACACTGAAATTCAAAATGATGATTAACATGTTTTTTTTTGGCATCTACACTAGGAAAAAAAAAAAAAAGGTATTCCCTTCCAAGATGATGCATTTCATCGTGCTATCAGAAAGTCAGCCGACTGGATAGGTGATGGGATATTAACTCCACCTGCTTATTGGAATTTGATGATCTTTAAGGTCCCTTCCAATCCAAGACGTTCTATATTAGATCTCTATTATATTATTTAATATATAATAAATGTTATTTATTAAATAAATACATGGCAATCAAGCCATCAGTGCTGTTTTTCTCATTTCAGTCCCTTTAAAGAAAATACCCTGGGAGCCTTGCTGAGCAAACCGCGACGTAAGGAGGGCAGAGAGCCGACTTGTGAGCCAGGCTGAAGTGAAAGTGCTGCTTGTTTCAGGCCGCAGTAATTCTCCAATAATTGCAGTGTAATTCCTGTAACAGTTCTACGAATTCCATCCACAGGCTGTCCTCATCTGGCCTGCCAAGGTCAACAGTGTCTCTTTTTTTTTTTTAAGCGGGAGCGTACGTAAGTGTAAAAGGGGAAAACAGGAACCAGAGTTTAACCTCCCACGCCGTGGCATCCGCGAGCTCGCCAGGGACCCGCGGGGCTTTGGGTGCAGGGCCAGCTGTCGGCATGTGCGATGGGACGGAGAACAAGGTGCTGGGCAGCGTCCAACGGGATGCTCAACGCCCGACGGGAAGCCGAAGGAGGTGGAGCACAAGAAGAAAGGGAAAAAACGCTACCAAGCGCAGCGATGTGGCTCCTCCTCATCGATCATGGCCAGGAAGGGCTTAAAACAAAACTCAGCAGAAGAATTTCTCCAGGCTTTGGGAAGTCTGAAAGGCGGATCTGTGTGCTACGACTTTAATCGTGCTACTAATGATGGGAATAAAGCCTGCAGAGACTGCCTGCAAGGAGCCATGGCTCTAACAGCCTTTGTGGCACATCACCATCAGTGTCCGAGCCCTACGCAGGACATCCTCCAGGAGACATCCCAACAGCCTGCAGAAGACTAGAGAGGGTACAAGAGGTGCTTGCTATTCCGTGCTCACTCCCTCTTGTGAACTGAAGTGCACACAGATGAAAATATCTGCGCATCCAAAAAAGACCTTTCCTGGAAGGGTTTGCCACTTAACCATCACCAAGAAACCCAGAAAACCATGAAAAGACACGAGAAAAAGCAGGACTTTTTGTGTGTAGGTAATGCATACTTGCTGCAAAGGACATTCTCCATCCATCTGCAGTGCTACGAGAAACCACCCCGCCATTCCCTTAAACTTTTGTTATGCAGAAGGTACGCTCTGGCTGCCCAAAGAATTTGTCAAAAAGATTAAAAAAAAAGTGTGAATCACGTAATTTTAATAGTGTATGAAGACTATGAGCGAAGAAAGTATCCACACCCAAAGCGAGACTTCACAAAGCCTCTGAACTTCATTGAATTTTCTGCCCCACGCTAGACACGCAGAGAAAAATTTCAGTTTGTTTGAGGCAAGCTGAGTCAGCCTTCAGGAATTTTATTTTTGTTGGTTGCTGGTGAAGAGCAACAGATTGGTTAGCAGTACTGCCAAAGGTGACAGCTCAGCATCGCATGCCTCGTAGGGGGAGGAAAAAAAAAATAGATTATGAGCTCTTTTAGCGCTTCCTGTTTTCTGAACAGGATTTCTCGGTTCAGGCAGCTGTTTGATTCAGCTATCACTGCTTGTTTTGAAACACATCATTCTGTGGGACGGGAGAAGGGAGGAAAAGGAGAGTTTTCTTTTTATTCTTTCTTGAATTACATAAAAATGTGCTTTTTTTCCCAATCTAAACATATAGGAGATGTCTCTGGCTTATTTTGCAAATGAGCCATAGGCATTACAAACCCAACTGGTCTGTTGTACAACTGAGTATAAAATCATTATCAATCTTACGTTGATCCAAGCCACATTTTAGTTAAATTTTATGTATTGTGGATGAAATTTTCAGAAGTGTTAGAGTGACTGAGGATATAGTGAGACATATCCATGCAATCGAATTTAAGAGTTGCAGAAGTTACCAGCTCTTTGGATGAAATGCAGTGGTGGTCATGTTTGCCTCCAATTTAACTTCGGTTCTGCTCTGAATTCTGGCTACTCGTGCAGAAAGACAAGCTGCAGACGAGCATTTGGTGGTCCCCAAATAATGGGGCAGTAGCTTGCAGGTGGGCAGTGGTAACACCTTAAATTGTGACAAAATTCTTTGGAGAGAAATATTAACACTGCTCACAGCGATTCTCAGGAAACCAGCCTGATTTCCAAAGCCTTACACTGACTTGGAATGCATCAAATTTTCATCTCGACTACCCGAATCGATTTGGAAAACAGGCTCAGCTTTCCTGATAACTTTCAAAGCGATCTGCACATAGACTACTCGGGAACAGAGGACGTAGAGTCAACATTTTTTCTAAACATTTGGAAAAAAAAAAAAAGAGCCTTTCATCCCAATAGCTCAGCTAACATCCTAAACTCCTAATGAAACTTCAAAGAAACATGCAGACATTTTTCTTTTCAGGAGATGGAAAATAAACGTTATGGCACTCATCCAAGGCTAGAAAATCAATCTAAAGTAAACCCAGCAGCAGAACCCAGCAATCCTACCTTCCCAGTTTCTTGCGTTAAATTCAGAAACATGCTTCAGACAAGTTAAGCTACCAGAAGATTTTTCTGGTTAGCTGAAGAACCAAATGCTACCAATTTTGGTTTCTACTCGATACGAAGTTATGAGTTGCTACTAGAAAAGAGTGACGTGGAGACAAAGCGAGGTTTACACGCTGGAAACCGTACCAGGTGCGAAGAGCCGTTGTTGGTCACCGAGGGAAGACTCGCCCAGCGCTCGTTTTCCAGTTCTTCCATCACTTGGTTCATTGCACTTTTTAGCCACGTATCCACAGAGACGCCGATCTGCTTCAGCAGGTCGAGGCGGGCTTCTGCTTTCAGCTTAATTATCTGAGGAAACAAACAGGCAAAAATCAGAACTCTTTGAGGATTACATTTCACTCCTTGCCCCATTTCAACTACGTCCCTTCCGGATCCGGAGATTACTCAGGTGGCTCAGAAAGCTGCTCCAAGCAGAAACGAGTCCAGTTCTTCATTTCCTTGCCTGCAGAAACGCGGTGTGAGCCAAGAGGCAGGGAAGGGTTTTCTAGAGGTGTAAAACTCCAGGCATATCCCATTTCACAGGGCGGTGTTTTGACCGTAACATCTCCTAGTTCCCATTAACTTCCTATTTATATATAGCGTGGTCAGTTAGTTTAGATGATTTTAGAAGTGCAAAAACCCTAACAAGACCCAGGGCTTCAGGATATTTTTAAAATCAGGAATTCTCTCGGGCTGCAGCCCCCAGAGCCCATTCGGTGGTCTGCTGGGCATGGCACAACAGGCAGCTTGCACAAACCCCCAAAGGCAGCAAGAAGGCTGCTTTCCAGGGAGCTTACTGGTTATGGGAACAGCCCGTTTTAATACCCCCCAAATTTAATTGACCTCGCACTTCACCAAACGCTTCCACGATTTCGTCTTTGTAACAGAACGAAAAATTTAAGTTTTCTGACAGCTGTGTTCACTTGAGCATCCTGGCACCCCTCCTGGCTGACAGAGCCAAGGCTTTAATGAATTCATGGTAAACAACCACCCCGGTCCAAATTATTTGACAAACCGAAGGAATGGAAACGGTAGCACTGAGAAACATAGCAGATTTTTCAAAGAAAGCACGAGGCAAGCCTGGAAATGAAATTGAGGATCTTGATATCTTGTCCAGCACCACCACCATCGCCCTGCTGCCCTTGCTCATCAGAGGAAGAAAACTCAAGGGATTTACCAAAGGTCCCGCAGTGAGTCACCACGGAGGCAACAATACCAGCCCAACAAACCGCCTTGCGGATTTTCCTGCGTTTCCTTTCACAGCATTGTTCATTCTTAGCAAGTTTTGGTGCAAGCAGCACCAAGTTTCGGGCCCTTTTTCGCCCCCGGAGCTGGGCAGCATCGTCCTGCAGCACCGCCGTGATCGACAGATCGAGTCCCCAGAGGCCCCGGGAGCCCAAGGAGAACCAAGCTCCAGCAAAATAGTTGGGCCTAAGCAAAAATTAGAGGGAAATTACTTTTCCTGTAGTGCAGCAGACTAGGTAGGAATATATCTACAGTGCATTAAAATGGCAATTGGTGCTCCATGGATGTCTGTGTCCCTTACATGTCCAAATACCTTCACTAGATGCAAAATTTGGTGGTGACCTGAAACGCCACCGCTCTTTTTCTTGGTTTTGCCAAGCTGCTGCTCTTTACCAGTGTACTTCTATTAAGAAGGTAGGTCAGAAAATAAATGACTAAGTCTTTAGGTATGATTTTCATCCAGCTGACCACCTAACTGTGGGGCTGTTTTCCCTAACCACACAGGTGGCTCTAAAACCGTTTCAAACACTGAAACCACTTCTGCCAGACATTAGTTATAATTCTGCTTAGAATAAATGTGATTTTTAGAAAAGAAGAGAAGTTAAGAGGACAATTTATTATGTGAAATGTATCTTTGTATGCACACACAAGCTCTCCCATGAAATCAGGGAGCAAAGGATCGGGTGCGTTTCAGAAACGTTTCCCATGGGAAAGGCCACGGGCACTTGGCCACAAGTTTCCACTTCTCCGTTCGAGCAGTCTACAGGTGAATGATTAACACGTACTGCAAATAGTGTTCATATAACCAAGAAAATGAGAAAAAAAATCTGCTTCAGCTAAGATTTAGGAAACATCAAGTTAAAAAGAAGTGACGTCCAAAAACTGACCCATCTCTCGGCACGCACATTGGAAAGAGATTCACAGCATCGAGCTGAAACTCTTGCAGTTTAGTAGGGCCCAAGCTCTGACCCTAACTCTGTAAATATTTACAAAAGTGATACCTATGGGAAGGTCTGAAACCAGAAGTCTTAGATGCTTTTATAGCTTTGTGTGCCAGGATGAGTGGAATGGGCCTTTTACCCCTCTACTGCTCTCCGACAGGCAACACCTGCTGCTCTTTTTTCTTTGTTTTTCCTTTTTTTTCCTTTTTACTTTTCCTTTTTTTCCTTTTTTCTTTTTCTTTTTTTTTTCCTTATACTACAGTTTGTAGATTTTAAAGCTCCAAGAACACGGAAACAATTATTTTAATTAATCATTAACCTTTTTTTTAAAATGTTTTAGGTATGCTTATCAAAACGAGAAGTGAATTTCTCCCTACATGAAGTCAAACAGAGACTTTTAAACCCAAAACGTTAGCACAGAAGGGTTGCGCCAGAAAAGCTGAACCCGGGGACACCAAGCGTTGAAGATTTGGAACAAAAGCACTTTCTAACCACTTTTTCTTTGAGAGAAGGGGGAGGAGAGGAGGGATGCTGCGGCACCGAGTGAAGATGAGCACTGCTCCTGCCTTACTGGGATGCTCCTGGCTGCCTGCAGCCCGCACCAAGAGCCCAGCTGCCAAAATTAGAAATGCTGAGCTGAACCACCAGGCAAAGCCAACAAGTATCGTGGCATCTGAGTATCAGCATGCTCATGGGGCGTTTGTGGTGCAGGAACAACCTGGTAAAAGGCGATTGTTTCATCCGGGGCTGGTTTGTTACCGCGGTGGGGTTGTTTTGCAGCTCCTGTGGGTGCATCACCCTCTCGTTGGGCTAAAAACCTGTGATAGACGGACTTGATGTAAATTAATGCAGGCCATTTGCTTTTGTTTGTTAATGAGAAACCCTAATCTTACCACATCACTGAGCTGACGTGTCTCTCTCTACACATATAGCTTTGGCACAAAGAAGCCAGCCCTAATTTGTCTTTGTGTTCTGCCGTCATATTATGGTACAAAAACTTTTTAATGCCCTCAACAGAAGTTGCACAGGAACGATCAGCCCCGTTGTTTTGCTGTTTTACCTTGTTATGCAATTTCCAATTCGCTCGGGTTATGCAACAGCAATAAACATTCGTCTAGGCGTGCTGTAAACATTTGTAGTTCGTATTAGTCCGCTGCAAGCCGTGTTGTTTGGACAAACTTGTTAGCTAAAATAAACAGGCTGCTCCGAGATCCTTGACTGGACTTGCTAGGAGTCAGACAAGAGTTTTTAATTCAAGGTACCGGCGAATCCGATGGGGTTTCTTCCCTCTATTTACACACAGTGCTCTTAATATTCAACAAACGCTGCTTCCAAACCACAACTGTTTGGAGTTTCATTCCACTGCAGACAAACCATAAAAGCACTTACAGCGTTGGGTCAGGCCTGCACTTGAAAGATGGAAAACGCTATTTACAAGCCTGGATATGGATTTTTTTTCCCCCCCTAAATAATTACACTGGTAGACCAGGGTTAACAGCTTCCTACCTACCTATGTAGGTGTATATATGCACACAGACATATATATAAATATATATAAAAGCCAGATGGTATTAAAACTTTATTCTGCTTCTCACACGGGAGCAGCTACATATTTAAAAACACAAGCACTCCATTCAATTACCATTATGGCCAAATTAGCTGGGGCTGGATGCTTTTGTTATGCTGGAATAAAAATTAAATTACAGGGGATGGCACGGAGGAAACGTTGGTGTTTGCACCATCCCAAGGTGGGTAAGAGCTGCTTGTTCTCCTATGCCCAGCCCCAAGATGCCTTCGGGAGGTTACGGTCCCACAAGCTGCAGTCCTGAAGCCTTCGACCAGGCAGGGACCCACCCTGCACAAAGTTTGCTCTCAGCTTTGGTGTGGGAATGTAGCCAGAAGCCGTCGCAGCAAAATCTGAAGAGGCACGGTGCTCTTTCCGAGAAATGACCAAAGGAAGCCCCTGTGTACTAGCATACCCTGAAAAGAGGATGCAGCAGCTCTCAAAGCCTCAAAAAGGGCATCTATTTCTTGTTAACAACTTCAGGCACTTATTTTCCCTCTCCGTGATGTGGAGCCCAGCAGACAAGCATGCTGTCCGTCCTTCCCGACCGATCTTCCACCGATGGAAGCTTGTAAAATATTTTTAATGAATGTTAAAAACGAACAGCTTACATCCGCTGCAACGCGAGGCATCTCCAGGAAGGCAGCTGAGTTTCGAAAGCACTGCAACGCCGAAATCCAGGACTCTGAGAGCTGGACCCTGCCCAAATTTCCTTGTTATTAAAGCCTCACTGCAGGACAAATATTTTCCTACTTCATAGTGAAATTATTATTTACTGGTACTATTTACCAATTACCGTTTAATAGCTGAGGACTAGAATATGTTTACGCTGATTTGAAAACTGTCAGCCACCCACCAAGTTTACAAACAGCGGTCTGGGTGGTTCCCACTTCTCCGAGCTCTTCTTTTGCCTTAGCTGATGGCAGGTTATAAGATGATGAAAGGGAAAAAAAAAAAAGAAACAATATTAAAAAAAATATAATTACCTGTTTCTCACATACCTATCATTGCTCTACATGGAAGAGGGAATAATTTTGTTTATTTACTGTTCCAGTTTTAATTAAGAAAAGTCTTTACACCTACAGCTTGCATAAGATGAGGAGCAACAACTGCTTTGGAACTGATGGAGACCAAAGCCAGCAAGATTACAGCGCTGTACACCAGGTGCTTAAGTCTTAAACAACTTACAAAGGTGTCGGGGTAAAAAGCAAACACAGACATCCACCAAAGTTGATCTGATGAAGTTTCTTAAACATCCTGGTCTACGATGGTTGGATTCTTTCTGAATGGAGCTTCCTAGAAGCAGAGTTGCTTTATTTTCCGTGATTTTTCAGGGGGCAGAACAAGACCGTGATGCTCATCAGAGAGAGCTCCTCTCCTCGCTGTCACAAGAGATTAATTTTTTAGATATAAGCTATACTTACAAGTATGTACAGATACTTAAATCAGGTGAAATTAGGATTACAAGTAGACCTAAATGTTTTTTTTTGTGAGAAAGATCTTATTCTACTGCAATATTTTTCTACTGGCAAGAACAAAATCATTACCAAACTAGAGAGCCTCATGTGGCAAATTGTTTTAGCTAAGAAGTAAACACCATGGAAAGGTTTTGGCTAAATATTTTAGTAAAATATTATCTTTATTTTTTCCCATTTGGAGACATTTTTGTTTATACGCCAGGCTTTTTTAATTAAAGAAGTCTTAAATTGAAAATGTTCTTTTAATGAGAAGCAGCGCAGCATTTGACTTTGGGGCCACCAGAACTATTTGCACCCTGGTAGGTGGAAGCAGCTCTGAGTACAGTGAACACAAGCGCTGGAACACCGCAAATTTCTCAAAACCAAGCGTAAGCCCTCCTCTGAAAATGGGTTTTGAATTGGTAAAGTAGGGATGCACAAGGAAATAACCCACGAAACTGAACTTTCACGGCCTTGTGGCCATAAAAGATGTTTGGGGTGGAAATGCCAAATGAACCCCTGTCCAAAAAAGTCCCCTACCCAACCAGGCTCATCCACGATTTGAGGCACAACCAAGAGCTCAGCCTTGAAACGGGATCCGAAGAGGAACCCTGGCCCTATATCATCTGTCTGCAGCACAAAATCGAGACCATATGATGCCAGAGCCCCATAAAAACCAGGTGAGGGGGAGATTCTTCTGGATCAGCTGGGGAACTGGCTGATAACCGGCCATTTTTCGAGGCGACACGGAGCCTTTTTCCAAGTGGGAGGACGGGCGAGAAGTTTCTGCCGGTATTACAGCCGAGTCACTTAATTTATATGCTAAATACTCTGCCTGGATTCATACGGTTAAATCAAAAGGGACTGCTGGGGTGAAACAAAGAGGAAATGAAACACAGCCGCAGATAACGTGTCTCGGGAGGGAATGCCAGGGTTAAGAAAACACGGGGGAAGCTGCGAATGAATGGAGAAGAGCCCACCTGCGCGGCCCCAGCCCCACCAGCGGGCTTCTTTTTCCCAAGCTCAAGCATGTAAAGCCATGAATGAGTGCTAAGGTGAGAGAGGAGGCGGTGGGAAAGGAGGAAGGGGGAATAGATGGGAGCAAGAGCAAAGCGTGGGGGGTTTTGGAGGGCTAAAGAAATCATTCCCAGGCTAACGGTAACTGGACTGGATGGAAATCACCCGAATTCTGCAAGTAGAAATGTATATAAAATGTGTGTATGTAAACATTTACTTGCCTGTTTCTCCACACTCCTGTTAATGAATACTGCTTCTTAATATACTGGAAAATGTGGTATATTTCTCATAGTCAAAAGATTCAGAGATTTCCTTTAAGCAGAGACCAGAGACACCCCGTGAACGCACACCCCATGCATTCAAACCACAGGCTTAAGAAAGTAAGTTGGACTTTCAGTGCAATCCACGCTTCAAAAGGCGAAAGGAACTGAAAAAAAATGGCAGCAAGGAAATCTACAGAACAAGTAACACCGATGTTCTCGTAGCCCCAGATAATCACCGGTCCCTTTACCTAAAAGATTTCTGAAAGTCTGCCCGACTCCGACAGCAATTTTTCTTCATCTCAGCCAAATTTCGAGTCTCTGTGACTATTATCTGTGGGATGTTTTTAAAAGGACTTGCTCATTTGTTTCCATATATAAAAATATCTGTCCTCTAGAGTTCATAGGGTCTATAAGATATACGCAGAGCCAGAATTTCTTCCAGGAATCTTTATGACCATTTTTCATCATTAGCTCCAAAGCATCCCCGTGTTTGTTCCTGCCACTTTGTCCCATAGAATACCTGTTAAATGTCCACAAACAACAACAAAAAAAGACCTTTATTGTCACCATGAGTTCATACAACCCAGTCCTCTAAAGACTTCCTTTCTTGTTGCTTGTACCAGAACAGGCAGGTTTGTCAAAAAAAACGCCCCGTGAACTATTTAAGCCAGGTCTGAGCATACTGCACACCGTCCACATTTCTCACTCAGAGCAAATCCCTGAAAAATAATTACCCAAAAGCATTACTCTGAGATAAAAATGCTCAAACGCAGTAATATAATTTTGCCACTTTGCAGCCAGCATAACTGAATGTTGGGATGCAGCTGATACCTTCTACGTCTTCCTAATCCCCCGACACAGCTCCAGGCCCCTGGGGATGTTCTCCTCAGCCACAAAATTCCCATCTCAGCAGTCGTCCTCGCTAAGCTGCTTCTCGCCCGAGAAGTTCAACAGTCCTGATCCGTGGATGTCAAAGGCTGGGGAGTTTTTTAGGCTTGCCCAAGAGCAGGGACTAACCCCTCACCATGTCTTGCAGGGCAAAGGCAATCTGCTCCCCGAGCACGGCCTCCCCAAGCACATGGTTCCCGGGCAAAGCCATAGGTGGCAGCAAGTGACATTTTACAAACTGAGCTTTTTATCTGTCGGAAGCCTTACTCCGTTCCATTTCTTTTGGTGAAGCATACGGAATGAGATTTTCGCACATTTTTTATGAGCAGAGAAGAACAGCGCTTGCAGCACCAAGCGCAAAGGTTCAGCTGCAAAAAAACAAAAAACAAAAAACAAACAAACAAAAAAAACCAACCCTACAAATACCAACGGGCTGAAATGTAGCTACACCTCCGTGAGATGCAGAGCTGTACGCGGCACACGATTAAGAGATCAGATCCTAAGATAGAAGAGTTGCAGAGCCAGCAAACACGACTGTTATCGCAGCCCGGTAATAAATATTCACAGCCAAAGAGAAGGGGAGGGGGCCAACAGCCCTCTACTTACAACTGGAAATGGACCTAAGCTTTTGAACTAATCAAATGAAGTAAACAGCACCATAATGAGTCTTAATCAAATCTTATCTGATACAAATACTCCCCTGAGAGTTGTAGATATCCTAATTATAAGACAAAATGCGTCCCCGTATAATTAAGTGGAAATAGGATTAATTGCTGTGGAGGCCCCAAGACCTTCCTAGAGCACAGACCTCAGCCCAAGTGGGAAATCTCCCACCATCACCGAGAAAAAATATTTCAGCCCTGAGACCGACTACACTGCTCGATGCAATCGAAGGATCGGGGTCTTGAGTTTGCGAGAGACACGGAGGTGAGCAGCAGAGGAATCCAAGTCCCCCAGCCTCCGGGTGCAGGATGCAGGCTGAAAGGAAGGGGTGTGGAAACCAAGAGAAGAGCTTCGCCTTCTGCTTCCCCTTATTTCTGCACGATGGATCCGTGGAGACGGTATTTTATTTTATTTTTTAATCCCTGGTGGTTTAAAGATAAAGGAGCACAGGCAGTGGAGAACTGGAAAGCTATTTTAAGGAAAATCAAAGTGCCTGAGCTAACAGCCACAAAATGTCCAGCAAGCAAATGTCCAGAAGTTCTAGTGAGGTGGTTGAGCGAGCGCAAAGGAGGTACACAAATCATTTATTTTCCTAAACCACTGGCTTTCCAGGGTGTCGGTCTCGTTCCAGATGACACTTGAATGGTGCCACTTTCAATCTCGATACACACGTCTGCTCCCTGTGCTTGTCTTTAGCACACTCCTGCTCGTATATGTTTCTGGTTAGAAGCTGTTTTGACAAGGATGGAGCTCCTCTGAACCTAAACTCTGCGACACAGCATTAACCACGGGACATTTTAGCCCTCTGACAGTGCCAGAGGTATTATCAGACAGATTCTAACATTTCTTTCAAAAGAAGTAAGTGAAACAAAACAAAAACCCCTAAGCCCTTTAACAAAACAACCCCAAATTTTTTCACATTGAAGAGCAACGAAGAAAATGTGTTGTGGTTATCAATTACGGTCACTGTATAGCAGCTAGATTTTATCAGTTGTACGCAAGCACTCGGGTTTAAGTCATATCTTTCCCAAACTTGAATCAGTCACTGCTCCCTGAAAGATCACAGGGAAAAATATACCGTCTATCACAGGGAGAGAAAGATCAAAAATAACCCACTGAGCTGCGAACGTGCCAATTAAAGTCGAGGCACTACATCTCGAGGAAGACAAAAACTTAATAGTAGCCAGATTTTTTCAAGCTGAATACTGTCACTGCATTTCTTTGCTTCAAAATGTGCCCGTTTCCACACTTCATGCTCGTCAGACGCACTGGGGAGGGACTGCTTATCAGGGAGTGTAGTGATAAGAAGAGGAGTAATGGCTTTAAACTAAGAGAGGGGAGTTTTAGGTTAGACGTTGGGAAGAAATTCTTCCCTCTGAGGGCGCTGAAGCCCTGGCCCAGGCTGCCCAGAGGAGCTGGGGGTGCCCCAGCCCTGGCAGTGCCCAAGGCCAGGCTGGGTGGGGCTGGGGTCAACCTGGGCAGGGGGCAGGGGATGGAAATTAGATGACCTTTAAGGTCCCTTCCAACCCAAACCCTTCTGTTTCTGCAGGATTTTATGATAAACAGCTGTTATACGTACTGCACAGTCCCTCGGTTCCTCTCAACTGTCTGATTTCAAAGGATTCGGGATCTCTGAGGAAGAGGGCAAAGAGATGAATACACCCATGCACAGGGCATATCCTGGAGAAACCGTACTACCAGCGTGTATCTTCCCCTTTTCAACTGATATCCACATATGTGATCACCATGGGAAGCTCCGAACTCGGCCTCGTGCACTTTCTGTACATCTGTTCTTAAATGAACGGCACCCGCAGGACGGCCCTATTACACCAAGGTAATTTTTGGGGGCCTCTCTGATGGCTTTGTGCCTGGTTTAGGAAAAAATAAAGAGAAAAAAGCTCCAGGTGGCTGCTCTGCAGATGTCCACAGGGAAAAAGCTTCCAAGAAGGCTTTGGTAGAGGCTGTAACTCAGCCCGTGTCGTGTTCGATGGCACGTAGAGGTCGACGGGTCTTCGGGTGCTTAAGCAGGCTGGCACTGGGGCAATGTGGCAAGAATGCAAAATTCCCCAGGGAGAAACACACAAGTGGAAGCGTCCAGTGATGACCAAAATTGCTTCGCTGGAAGCGAGGCAAAATTTAATTCTAACGCGCTTGTGAAATTATCTTCCTCTTCCGAAGCGATGGAGAAAGAAAGGGGAAGAGCAGTTTTTCTAAGGAAAAAGGACCAAAGAGCAGGGCGAAATCCCCAAATGGGACAGATCGATGGGCACACGTTTCAGAGAGGAGAGAAAAATGAAATGCAATTTCAAGAGAAAAAGCACATAAAAAAAGGAAGAAGGGAGAACGCCTCTGGAATGAGGAATTTCAGTACACTCCAACACACCACAAGAGGTTAATACAACCATACTCGTGAGGAAATTTTCTCCAGCTTGTGTAATTCATACCTTGCAATCCCTTTCTTCTTCTAGATGAGCTGTCCTCTGCTTGCTTTACTGAACTAGAACAAATGGGAGCTTTCCCTGCCTGAGACTTCATCATCACAGCAGCAACCACCACATTAACCAATACCTGTTGCAGTTGCAACCTAAGTGCACTGACACCCTCCCAATAATGTATATTTTTAACTCTTTCCTTCTTTTTTTTTTTATACATTCTCCATGTTATCATCAAATACTTTCAGACATGGTACCAGAACACATTACACATCCTGATTTGCATGCTATGGGAATGCTCTCTTCTGTTTTATGAATGACATACATCAAACTGCCGTCCACAAAAATGCCTGGGTAGTTTTTTTTCCTTTTTCTGTTTTCCAAGTCTTCTTTTTCTGAGTAACACGGAGGTGCTGCAAATTCCTCCTTCCTCAGCTGGGCCTTTCCAACACATGTTGGCTCCTGCCAGCTCCCCAGACACCCTTCTCTCTCCACGTGCTGTCCAGGATCTCTGAAGGACAGAGCTAAATCAGATGTCTTCCTCACAGAACCACAGAATCATCTAGGTTGGAAGAGCCCTCCAAGATCACCCAGTCCAACCTCTGACCTAACGCTACCAAGTCCTCAACTAAACCATATCGCTAAGCTCTACATCTAACCGTCTTTTAAAGACCTCCAGGGATGGTGACTCAACCACTTCCCTGAGCAGCCCATTCCAATGCCTAAAAACCCTTTCGGTGAAGAAGTTCCTCCTAATATCCAACCTAAACCTCCCCTGGCGCAACTTTAGCCCATTCTTGCTTCGCTTCACTCACCAGTCAGCAGCTCCTTGATCCGAGCACTGCTGCCCCAAAGGGAAAAGGTCGTCCCAGCCCTCCCCTGCAGCCTAAATGCACGACTGTAAATTTTGCACAAACACCTACCCCATACCCACCCATCAGTAATCCCAAATCAACCGGTTCCATTTTAATACACAGGAATTCTGCAAATGTTTGGCTTTCAGACACTGAAAAGAATTATAATTGTATTACAAAAGAAAATGATTTTTTTTTTTCAAGAAAATTTGCCCGGTTTATTTTTCTGCAGATAGCAGGTGTGAAAAAAATCTCATCTAACTAATGGTCCTGAAATTACCTTAGTGGTGCCACTCCTAAGGGCTGAAGCTAGAAGAAGGGGCCATCCCTAAAAAGTCAGAAAGCTCACTGAATACACTTAGTAGCTTTTCACAAAGATAAAATAAATCTACGCTATAAATAACTTCCTCAACATGCAGAGGTCGCAAACACAGTGTGGTAAAACAGACCATGTTGAATAGTGGGAATATAAGGGACATTTTAACTACAACTCGCTGTCTAGCACCAGAAAACCTGAGAATTGCATCATTTTTCTATCTTAACCTTCTACCAAACACTGTGAAACACAGCTCAGAGAAAAACATTCATGATCTCTGCCTCTTCTGAGTGCTGCTTGGTGTTTAGAAGGATGTGCACATATTACTTTGTATTTGCTTTTCGTTAGTTCTGAGAATTGCATGCTATTTTTTTCCTTCTTCATTGCTTTTATGAATCACCTTCCTGGCTGCGTACTTCCTGCCCAGTGTGCTTCCCAACCCAGCTCTCTCCTTCCCTCCGCTCTTGGAGAAGACCATTGTTTGCTACAGAAAGAGCCTGGCTTTGTTTCTGATCTCACTTCTCATTTTTTTCAATATAAACCTTCCACTTCTTGGCACTTTCCATCTGTTCTCAGCCCTGCTCTGTGGCTGAGGCCAAGAAAACTTGCAAATTTGTCTCTTTTAGCTAATTCTCTGAGAAAAGCCAACCTTCTGCTGGGCAAAAGTCTTGAAATGCTCTCAAATTTCTTCTTTGCTGCATCCATATGGAGAACAACTGGCATGTTATCCCTGCCTTCATGCTCTTTGTATCATTCACACAGGACCATGGCCTAATTTCTGCTGTTGAGATCCTTCTTAGCCACGACTATTGCAACACTTGCTTTGAAAGTCCAAACTTTCAAGACCTCAATGAATCAAAGTACTCCTGTCAATTTTTGCTCTCCACCACCTCCCCCAAGGAAATGCTATCTTTCTCAAAAGAAAAAACAAAATAAAACAAAACAAAACTGGCCCAAGCTAGTTTCCACTGATTTATTGGGTTCTGTTAATTATGCCTTCTTAAAATTTACAAACATTTAATTTCCGGAACTGATCTCATCTATGCTATTTTTGTGCAAGAACCTTCTCTGCAACTTCTTATCCTGGTTTGATTTCTTTCTGCCGCTGGTTTTATCTTCCTTTCTCATGCTCCCTGTCCTTGTGTATTTAATCATTAACTATATATACATCGAAGTACTTCGGAGTACAGTCTGTTTGAAAGAGGGTACTCAAAACAAAAAGCTATTGCATTTTAAAACACTTTCTATTAAGAGAATATATTCTGGGTTTGTTTTAAAAAAGAGAGGCTAACATCTATCATACCAGTGGGAGGAATATTTTCTCTGTATTTTCTAACCTCTTGAACTGTAAATCCCATTCCTAATTACAGCAGGTACTCCGAACATCTAGTGGTATGAGATGCACTTAACTAAAATAATTATGTTTGCTCTACAGCTTTAATTAAGCAACCCACTCAGCTGAAAACTAACATATTAGTTCCTCTTGCTTGCAGTAGGTTTTTTGAATCACTGGCCACGAAAATAGTTAGCTTTACCAACCTAACTTTGATAGTCAAATATGAAGCTTTCCACGAGTCTCTCCTAACCCACAGCAGGTTTCAGGAGCCTCCAGAACCTTTTCAAAAGTACCTCAGAGTAAAGAGTACAAGGAGATAACAAAAAAAGATTACTTCAAATGTTTTCCCATCAACATTACAAATATGTACACCCAATAACACCAGAACAGAAGTCCCATCAGCATGTGGTAGTTCCTTCTAGATACGATCACTATTTTCTGCTATCATTTCTTTCAGGCAGAAGGAAAACTGAGATTGTTTTTTCTCTCCTTAAGACCAAGGCCCTAAATAGAGAGACTCGTGACCTTTGCACAATAGCAGGAAACATAGCATGTTTAATCTCTCTTTATCAGGAGTTTTTTTAATACTATTCTTTTTATCTTGAGGCTTTTATTAAGTTGATTCAGTGATTTGAGACGTAAGAAGTCAAGGAAACACGACCTCTTAAAATTCCCTGGGTTTTGACGCTGGGAGCTTACACTTCCACGCACAAAATTAAATAGCTGTAACATAAATCATTCTGTAGTAAGAAGGTGAACATGCCAAAATGATTTCTTCCTTACCTCAGCCTTGCGAATACTCTCTCTGGCTTCATCTATTTTCTGCTCCAGTTCTGCTCGGGTTTGCTCAGACATCACAGGCCCATGGCATTCTAGCTCTTCAAGCGTCTGTCAGAAATAAGAAAATACAGCCCAGATGTAGGAAATGCTGCACGATAAATATTTATGACAAGTCACAGAAATCGCTGTTTGACCAGGTTGGCTGACGATAGCTCCTTCCAGGAAAAAAGATGACAACCAAGTCAAAACACCATTTAAAAGCACAATATTTCAGACAGAAATTCCATTTCGGAGAATGTTTCAACAGTGCAACGAAAACGTGACGTAGTATGAATCAACTCATCTACACGTTGATATTTACATATTTAAAATGGACATGCTGGTCCATGTTTATGTCAGGTTTAAAAGAGCATCCGACACACGGAGAGAAAAGTTGCTAATAGCATTACAGCCCTGCTGCAGTGGAAACCCAGGCAGGTTTGCTGCATTTGCAGGGGCCCTGTGTGCAGAGAATTTGCTGAATCACAGACGACACGTTGGAGTTTCTTGCCTTTATGCACATAGATGTTGACTGTACCGGTCCGAATGAAAAACAGGAAAAGCATGTGGTTGCACAAATTGTCACCGGTTATCTGCAAATCCGTGACTGGTTCCGTGACTCCTCAAGCATTTTGTGTTAAACAGTCCTTGGAAGCAAAGCAGGAGCACCAGGAGCTAGAACCAGAATCCAGGATGCTCCCTCCTTCCTCGGAGGCGAATTCTTCTGTCCTGTTTTGGCTGCAGACTGCCTGGGGCTGCAACTTCTGCTTTTTAGCTATGAGTGACCCAGATTGAGCAGAAGGCAGGTGAGATGGTAAACCTGTTTCGGTCTTCTTGCTCAGTGCATTCTCCTGGGAATTCTGAGGAATGACTCGAATCTCTAAAGTGGAACCAGAAGCCAGACCTCCACTCCGTGGGCAAAAGCTCATTGAATGCTGTACAATATCATAGATATTACAGTAAAGCCTCGTTGAATTTAATGTAGTCTACGCAAGCTGGTCTTGAGCTTAGCAAGTGAAATGTGTCAGATCTCTTTAGGCAGAGGCCAGCTGCTTCCCCCCTCATCTCTGAATTGTGACCGTCAGGATGCTTCCGTCTCACTCTTCAGTGAGACAGGAGCACGACAGCCTTGTGACAGACATTTAAGGAACTCTGCGACCCAAACTGCCTTTCTACTGACTTTATTTTTGTTCCCCGGCAGTCCCAGCTGCATTCCAAAATACAGCCATCTAAAATCCCAAACTAGGCGCTCAAGATACCGCCCTGGGTCATTTGCAGCAAAACAGAAGCTGTAACTTCAGATTTATATGGGAGTAACAAAACGTATTGACAAACCAGAAAGGTTGAGGAGCTGCAAACCTGGCAGTTTGAGCGTGCCACACCACGAAAGGACAGGATGAAAAAGGCAGGTTGCCTCGAGAGACAGCCAACGTAAATAACTCCGCGGTGTTTGCAGCAGCTCCTCCTTCACGCGGTAGGGAGCTGCAACAAATCAAATCTGTAAACGAGTGTTTTCCTAACGTACCCGCTGACTGTGGACGATGTTTTTATGTTCCCGGGCTACCCGGGTAGCCCATTTCCGAGCCTCCTTGTTGAGGCTGTGCTCTTCGGTTGTTCCAGTTTCCGATTCCAGTTGTCGACTCTGCAACAGAAAACAAGCAAACGAGTCGTGACACAGCCCCAGGGCTACCTCTGGAGATACGATGCTATTTAGTTATATGGTAACTTCATCTTACATTTATCAGCCTGGGATCTCGATTCACACAAAACAAGAAAGATTCAAGAAAAACAACTCTCTTCCTCGTGAACTTTGCCGTGGTACCACGCTGCGGAAAGCCAACTACAAAAGCCAAGTTCCCGAGAATTCACAGCTCACTGTCTCGGGAAATCACCGAGCGGCATCGAGTGCCAGACACGGTCTTAGTGCAGTCAAAAAACACTTCTGATGAATAAAACCGAGACACTATTTCACCAATAAACCGTATCAAAGAAATGACAAATAACTCGCCAGGGAAGCCACTACGTTACCTAGACTAAACGTGCACCATGGAAAGCAAAGATGAAGGTTAAATGGGATACACGTGGCCATTTAGGCTCGTTCTTTGTGACAGGTCATCAGATCATAATGCCATCAAGTACTTTAGAAGAGCACAGCCATCTTCAACAACAACTCAGATTTCAAGCCACATTTTTTGATTCTCTTTCATATTAGGCCTGCTTTTATCGAGTGTCAGTAACGAAAAAGAAATAATTTCTCCCTCTTGAGAATGCCAGCTGAAGAGGAAGTAGATTTCTATGCTCAACAGACTGAACAGAACCCATTTGGAAGTCCAAAGACACTTATTCCAGCATTTAACTACTGAAATCGCTCCCAATATTTCTGCAATTTCCATTAATGCCACTGCAACTACCCCGTGTGTTGCGTATCTCAGCCTTTAGGATGTAAATCAGCCTCAAGCCTTCCACCACAAGCATGTTTCCTGATATTCCTTCTATATTTGCGACCGTTCTGTAGATATTTACTGCACCTGCATTACATTAGGATAATTCCATCGCGATTCTTTTCGGAGCCAGCCTCGCGCTCTTCCCACCAGCGAAATGAGCCGTGGAAGACATTTCATTCACCTTCCTGGGCTGTGCTGCTGGCACGACAGAGCAGATTCCTACAACAGGCATTTCAGGGGCTTCTGCAGCTCAAGTTAATCAGTACTCCGAAGGGAATCCTCCCCACCACCTCCTTTCCATGGGTGACTTGTTTACTCATGCTCATTTTGCTACTGAAGTCCAGAGCCACGGTGAATTCCTTTTTATCCCAAGCCCTCTTTGGACCGATAACATCTTGCACAACCTCTGAGAACAACTGAAAGATCCCCTAATGAAATATTACTCAATAGGAGAGTAGTAAAAGGAGTGAGTGTGCTTTATTCTGCTCCATAGAAATAGAGGTTGTACATGCACATGTGCAGGAATGAATTTCTCTCTTCCCTCCATGGTTCAAAAGCTGGGCTTTTTATCCATCAGGTGTGGTTTGAAGCTAGAACAGATCCCGCAGGCAGGCAGAAGTTGTTTAGGAAGGCGATGTCCAAGGTTAGCCAGCTGGAGGAGGGTAAAGGAGCTGAAATACGAGGAATTATTTCCAGGGCAGGTGAGAAACCTCCAGCTGCTGCTGAAATAGAGATGGTGCAATCGGGTGTTTTCACAGGGAAAGGGATATGATTGTGTCAGGGAAGAAAGACAATTTTAATATAAGAATATGGAATCGGAGGAAAATAAAGAGACACAGGGAAGCAAACTGCAGGGATTTTTGTGCCTTTAGATTGCAGAGAGGCAGTGACACTAACTTATGCTAACAGACTACCAGAGGATTTAATTGAAAATGAGGCACAAATTGGTTCAGCTTATTATTTTGTTCAGCTAAGCTACTTTTCATCAAAATTGAATCTGGCCTTTATTCTCATTCATCCTCTCATTACAAGAGAGCCGGGGGTAGTGGATTCAAGGGGCTGTGGAGGAGATTTCCAGCAGTGGGGGGAAGCGAGGGAAAGGAAGACAACCCCCGGACAACCACGCACAGAAACGCACCCCTCTAAATTTGAGGGCTCTGACACAGAGCTGACACTCCCAGGACTCCTGGGCCACTTTCTGCATTTATTTCAGACCTGTAGCTTAGCCAAGAAGCTTGTAATGTTTCAGCTTGTCCCCACAAAATGCCTTAGGGCATACATTACTCAACATGAAAAGGGGAGTGGAGGTGGGGAGCATCCCTCTGCTGCTTATAGTGAAAAAAAAAAAAGGGGGGGAGGCTTTTAAAATCAAGTATAAGATGCCAAGATATGTTAGCTCAAAGCCAGAAACAAACATTTCCGTGAAATTCACAAGCTGGAGTGAACAGAGCCCGTGTGAATGGCATTATCAAAGTAAAAGGAAATATCAGACACGACGTAGAGCAGCCAGCAGAGGAGGAGGGAAGCTCTAAGCTTCAGCAACAACAGGTAAGAAGGCGAAGCTGTGTGCTGAGCAAAGACCAGACAGGTGCAGCTCCCTTCACAGCCCCCCTCTGTTTAAACATGAAGTTGCCTTTTGCCTGCTTTTATCGAGGCGGTTTTATACAATCGGGGTTTTGCATTGCTGTTTGATCTCTAATTTCCTTCCACTAAGTAATTGCAAACCGTAAGAGGACAAACACAAGGATTTATACAGGCACATCCAATCCTTAAGATAACATTTGACCTCAGTTTGTTGTATTTTTTTTTTCAGGCTTAGTGGAATCAGCATTTTTGTACAAGCTTTTCTTCCACGCCTTCCAGCTGAGTCTTAAAGGCCGCAAGTCTGAGCAGAATTGACATTGCTTCTCCCCTAGAAAGGATTTCTTAATGGATCTTCAATGTTCCCGTTGGTCTTGCTCCTGCTCAGCATCTCATTTTCATGAAGGAAGGATACAGACTTCTTTTCAACTGCTTGATAACCTTCTCAACAATCCCAAGTGTGGTTTTGGTTTTTAATCTATTTATCAAAAGCACTTGACCAGAAAAATGAATGCAAACTTTGTGGCTACTCCTAAGGGCATGCTAAAAAAGAAATGTGTTTTTATTGGATCAGAGTGGTTGTATTAGCTACTCGTAAAGCAGTGCTGTATCCACGCTGACCTCGCCCTTGCTTAAAGGTCTAAACATCAACGATGCGAAAATGGAGTAATAGAAGGAGCTGGGAAGAAAGCTACTGCTGTGGTCTGTGTGGACGCCAGAGACACAAGGAAAAGCAGGAGACAAGATCTAGAGGCAAAATTTAGCCTCCTGGGGAAGAAGCTGAAAGGGACTCCCAACCTGCACAAGACGAGGGAGAGTGGAGGAGGTGCACAGTTTGAATATTTGGCCGGACGGCAGTGCAAGAAGAAAGGCTTCAAATTCATCAGGACCTGGAACTCTGCCTGCAGAAAGGAAGCTGGTGTAGCAGGGATGGACTTCACCTGACCTGCAGAAAGACCAACAAGCTGCTGGCACCTCAGGAGGCTGTGAAGGAACTTGTGAGCTGAGGAGCAGGAGCAAGCTGAGTGTCATGCAAGAGTACGTGCTTCAGGAGGGCTTCAAGGACGACGTGAGAAGTCTGTATCCTCAGGTAAAGATAGTGCAGGGGTGCACATCAAATAAAGGAAAAACTGACTGCCATTCAAACAGGCATGAAGAAAGGAGCTAAAACAGAGACTTATTTGCTATGGACATGAAAAATAAGGGTAGGGAAGGAGGTGAGGGAACTGAATTAACCTGTCCTTGCTGATTCCCTAAGCACAGATTCACTAGGCATACTAGAAATGTGGTGGAAGACAAACAAATCAATGGCCAATTATTACACTAGGATACAAAATATGTAAGACCACAGCACAAGAACAATCTGGAGTTTATTTATGCTAAAAAAACAAATTACTTGTACAGCATTATAGGATCGGTGTGGATTCAGACACCGAGGTCCAAACAGCAAGAACACAACGCTGTGTTTGCACTGTGTTTGCACCAGTCTCCTGTAGCATCACCAGACTGCTACACAGCCTTAAATTAGTCGCTTGCTCACATGCTTTCAAGACTGGAACTTGGTAGCAGCAAGACATCCAGTGACTGAATTTAACCTCATCCAAAAGTGAGGGAAAACAAAACCACTTACCATGGCCAAGGAACGAAGGAAGAGCCAAAAAAACTGAGCTAAACATAGATGAGCTTTCTGCTGGTCTCTCAGGGCTTAGATTACAGTGAAAGCAGTGTTTAGTGCTAAAAATTCAATCAGTAAACCAACAGAAAATACTAGATGACTCCGACCAGCTAAAGAGCTTAGAGGCTAGCCATGCTATGCTGTTTCTTAAATTAACAAACGCATTTAGTCTGTAGACACACGTCGGTCTCCAGCTTTGTCTGAAATGTTGTTACAGGTGCAGAAGTTGCCCTACGACAGCGCCAAACACGATGCTCACATTTACTTTTTATGTAATTATATCTGGATGCAGATGGCACGTGCAGTTTAAGGAACAAAAAAAAGAAGTCAGCTCTTGAGCCTAAAAACTATATTTTTCTAGCTGAAGACTAAGAAAGCTCACTTCAATGAAAGCAAAAAGGGGTAACATTTATTACATGCAAGCCACTAACACAAACACACCTAAAATCACAGCCGTTTCTTTCAAAAAGCTGAAAATAAGAGGTTACCATGCCAATGTGAATTTGCAAGCTCAACCTTACAATCAGCACTTCTGGGGAGAAGGAAGGGATATGCATGACATTTTTCACACAACTGATGGCTAAACATAGGAGTTTAAAGAAAATCATGAGTCAACTTCAGTGCTCATTTATTCTATTATAGTGGAACTCAATTCCTTTTAGTTTAACCAAAAGTGAGCTAGGACTGGCTTGGATTTCAATTTTTTAGTGTTACAAACAGGACACCCACCATCCTTAGAAGTAAAGAATATTTACATACAGTTTTTCTTCTACTCAAGTATAAAAAGGGACCTATTCACAGGTTACATACACCTCTTATCATACGTTATGATAAAGCTAAAAACCAACCCAACCTACTATTGCTGCATTTCAACTCATCACAAAAGGTAGCTCCAGGATATTTGAACAGAGAAAGGGGGAACTGGGACTTTCTGACATCATCTATGCTGAAAAACATCCCCAACATGAATGCACGTTTTTTCTTAAATACATTTTATGTAGCAAAATATTTAATTCCCAATAAATAGTGAGGCTGTTCTCTGACAGCTGGTGCAACTCTCCTTACCAGAATTGCCCAGGAAAGGAGCACTAGGAAAGCCCTGTGCGGGGAACAATTTCTCCATTTGCTTTTGGGGTTTTATTTGTTTATAATTCCGATTCAATAGTTATTTGGGGGGATCACAGCTAACCTACAAATGACCATTGGCCAGAAATCCCCTCTGAAACCTACTATGCACACAGATCAGCACTGCAGCTGATGCCAGACATGCTAGGACAGGGTTACTGCAGAGGCTGTAGCTCCATTTCTTCCCATCTCTGCTTTTGTTTTTATTAAGACTAGAATCTAAAAGTAGCAGGTTTTGTTAGACAACAGTGATCGATATACATTTGTTGTTTGCAGGGCCTGATGTTTTTGTATTAGGTCCATTTGTTACATAGCAAGGATTTAAACCTACAAATCTTATTTCTGATTTTAAACTTATTTCAAAGGTTTTAATCTTTGTGCTGAAATTAATTTTGCGATTAGGGTGTAACGTATTCTTTTGCTGTGGTGCCCTTCCATTCTCACCCTCACATTACTCTGATTTGCCTCAGCTATCTCAGCAGCTGTACTCACATTTAACTTTTCCAAAACCCTATCATCCGTTCGATTATAACAAGAAATACAGAGAATCTGCTATCATTAAGTAACCAAAGGAGGAAAAAGGACCTTTTGTATTAACCTTGACACAGAGAAATTGATTTCACAGATATTTTCTGTAAACAACGGTCTATTCTTTAAGTGGCCGCTGCTTTCAGGTATCACTTCTCTTGCTTTCACCAATTATTCAGAGCTTTGCTCAGTGTTTACTGACTGTAAAAAGAATGTTCTCTCCGTTAAAATAAAATCAATTTCAGTTTATGATACTTAAAGTAAAGGAGAAGCTAGGGTAAAATTGAACGCCGGGTAAGGCAGCCGGTAACCCCAGGCTGTGGGCTTTCCATTTCCTTCAATGTGCCCTTTCAGTACAGACCTCGGACCTGACTGCTGGATCTCTGACCTTCTTTTAAATCAATTTGAGGAGGCTCCAAGGGCCAGCTGTAGCCATGCTGATGGCACACATGAGTTGAATTGAGGGGGATTCACAGGCCTGAAATCCTCCTGCGCCTGGTAGGCCTCCTTTGGGCCTACCCAAACGCTCCCGTGCCTGGATGGCTGATTTTTACCTCAGCAGCAACTCCCAGTATTTTTGGTTGGGATCATTCAATCATTACTCCGTTTGTCTAATTGGCTTCAAAGATGTTAGAGTTAAAAAGAAATCACCTTACTCTGCTCTGGCATTAAAGCCCAGACCACTCTCAGTGCAGAAAGAGGAGTGCATCCTCCGGACCCCTTCCTGTGGGCTAACGTCGGCTTATATTCCTGGACTTTTTCGTATATTGAAATATTTATGTCAAACATCAAATATTGACACTAAATAATTATAAAAATGTCATTATTTGTAAAGCGAAGGGATTTTAAAATATTTAAATATGTTTAATATTAAATAAGTTTTAAATAGGTCTTGAAATATTTAAGTATATTTAATATTAAATGCCGAAAAGTGTAAATACAGAGAAGAGAAACAAAAGGTACTCTTCCTCTATATGCTTGTGCAGAACCCAATTAAAAAAAGAAAGCCTGGCAAAGCAGAGCCCTCGGCTGAGTCCTCATTCCCACTTTCACAGTGATTTCTAGCCACTCTCGAGCCCCTGAACACTTCCAGAGCTGAGAAAACAGGCCTTGCCACGAACAAGAACGGTCTCCTTTTGTAAGCCAGGCTGCTCAGAAATTCAAGAAATCCATCTGTGTATGACAGAGAAGTGAAATTTTTCCTTATTCCCACCATCCAGCTGCAAACGCCGCAGTCCATCCAAGTGACGAGGCGTGAGACTGTAAAACTTTCTACCCATCTTACTGAGACAATATAATATATAATTTAATAATATTATAATTTTATACAATAACATATAATTTAATAATATAATATGTAATATAATATAATTTCTCTGCAAATTACACAGAGAAAAGCTATTTTTTATGTTGATAAACAGCCATACAAGTAATTTTTGGCTGCATTTTTTACTTGTGTGCTCAAAGAAAACGACAGCACCAGTAATGTATGGGGGAAACTCCAGTCAGGGGCAGCAGGCAGCTAAAAAACAGGAAAGGGACCTACCCTGAAAGCTCGGTGTCAGCTTTCTGTGGCCATTATCCTGCAGCACTACGGACGCCCTTTTTGCCATTTATCCCATTTTCTCACATGATAACATGCGGTTCAAGGAAAAGAATCTTTTCCAAGCAGGAAATATCGAAAAGCTGGCTAATTTCCTTTGCGCTTGGCCCCGTTCTTCTAGCCACACTTATCTCTGAAGCACGGGGACGATGTGTTTTCAACGCAACTCATTTCTGTGGATTTAATAAGTATCACTCTCCTCGGGGGAGGATGTTGGATGATTAAACTGTCACTCGGTTGAATATAGCAGCCCCCATGTCAGGGCAGCATGTGCTGTTATCTCTTCTTGGGAGGCTAAAAGTATTTCAGAAGATCCTCTCGTTTTTTTTTCCATCTTGTAAAGGCCCAACCCATTTTGTGAATTCATTTATTGAGAGGATTAAAGCTGGTTGGGAATTTATCAATTATTTCTTACTGAATACTTCTGAAACAAACCCTTTCCTTAAGGGATCTTTTTTTTAATGAATTTATGTCAGTGAAAATTAACTGAGAAATAATAATTTAATAATTTAACTATTTTAGTAACATTAATAAATGTATAAACCCAAGGTCAAAACAGTTTTTAGATGCTGGAAAATAGCTAAATGACATAAAATATTTTGTAGCAGGTTTCTCTTTGTGGACCCTCAAGAGTCCACCCATCAGCCAGTGTTAGGGAGGCACTGGGGGAACAAAAGCCTGAACATGCTGGTACAATGGAAAACCATTTCATATCTATCCCTTCCCCCAAATAGTCTCTTTTGGAGGCTCTGGCTGCACGTGCTGGGAGTATTTGGGGAATAAATCGAGCTGTGGTGTTTGTACCTGACCCAAGGATTGCATGACAATACACACTGTGTTACTCTGTCAACAGCTCTCCCTCCATAAAACAAAATTTTAGGATAGACCCTGTAAAACTGGAATTTGCCAAAGCATTCATAGCTTTTCCTGTAGGTGAGTTCCACATCCAAACTGTTTATAACACTCTAATTGCCTACGATATTCACAATTGTTATTTTTTTCTTTCCAGTAATACTTTCTTTTTATTCCAAATTTTGACCCCAGTCTCAGTGTATCAGGTACTTAGTCTGAATTTGTAACTTGTTCCTGGACAAAGTAAATATTAAACATATGATTAGATGTATGAATCATTTGATGTACATGATATACATACATTTCCTTCAGTGCTAGTCTTTAGTATGAAAACTATCATGCACATCCCACAAAAACTAAAAACCAACCGGTAATCTATGCAGATCGTCTACAGAGAGAACACGTGGCAAAAGAATGCTTGTCGATTGATCTTCCATTCCATTTTGTTCAATTCATCACAAAGCATGCAATTTCTGACGAATTTGAAAGCCAAATCCTGATCAAAACCTTTCATTCTCGAATAGTTACTAAATAAGAAGTGGTAAAAGTGTAACCTGTAATTTTCTAGGCAGGATCCCGTTAGCTGAGCATAATTATTTGGATCATAAAGAGTGTATATATTTTTTTCTTTTTGGTGTAAATTGGTTATAGCAGCTAGAAGCTCAAAGAATGCAGTGCAATGAAGAAACACGGTAATTTGACAGCCCAGGGAGGGGTAGCCAAGTAAAGAAGTCACTGCACCAGAGGTACAGAGACAGCTTTAGACATGTACGACCCATTCACTGTCTTCTAAAACGATCCTGCAATTAAGCAGCACAAGCAGTGCATGTGTTCACGGTCAGGCCACACAAGTGCCATGCCAAAGAATCATGTAATTTTTCATGTTGGAGACTTGAACAATAGTGAATTGCAGTTCTATTTTACATGGGGATAGCCCTCTGGAAAAGAAGAAAATTAAATTAGTAATGGGACTGCATTTCATCAGTGCAAACTAACAGCCTCCAGTTGTTATACAAGCTTCCCCACTCGCACTGGAGAAGCAGCCAATTATACACATCACTATCATGAGCTGTGAAATTTTAATTCATGCCCCCAAAAGATCAGAATATCAATTACTAATGCTGTGCAAGTGCAAAAGGTAAGTGTGATGTGATCCCCATAAATAACACCACCACTTTCTCCTTCTTTAACTCAAGTCTCCTTGCAACAAAAGCTTTTTTTTTTTTTTTTTCATTTTATAGATGTATTATGCATTCTGTTGCCACCTCTACATGAGTAAAGTTGAGCATCCCAAGCCACATGCACACCAGTAACGACATGGATGCCAAAGGCTGATGACAGATACTACCAGATACCTCTGCTATAGTCATTCGCATAGCACTGACAGGTGAGGGCTCAATGTCCACCAGCTGAACCGCGTTAAAACTCTAGATGCGGAGATTGCACAGAGATGAAAACACACAGCAGCAAAGGTTAGAAAGGCAGCACAAACAGCTAGAAAGATTCTTCTCACTGTATTACAAACAACCTAACGCTTTATGTAAATAAGGGCTCCATACAAAGGAGCTGGAAGAACAGCCAAAATCATTTACATTTTGTTAAAAGGGAAAGAACAAGGGAAACAGTGTTACAGATGTTAATATTTCTGGAAAAGTCATGCTTACAAAGCTACGTATCCATTAAGAGAACTCTTCTATTTGGTGACCCAAACTGGAGATCAAGACATTTTCATCCAAGTCAGTTTATTAAGGAATTCGAGTAATATAAAGCTGCACAAGGTTAACTTCTTTTCTTTAGTCTAGACATATTTTAAATTGCTGTTTCTTAAAATAACATCAGTGGTGTCAGTGGGACATCACTTTTTTTTTAAAGTGTTGATTGAAAATGTATTTACCTACTGTGATTTACTCACTTTTAATATCACTAATGATTGCTTTGGAAGCAATGTATGTCAAAGCATGATATTTTCTGAGACTTTTTGGAATACAACGTTTTAACAGTGTCCCTTCTAGATCAAGAAGTTCTTATATGCATCTGTAGATACTCCTTGAGTAAATCAGAGGAATATGGACGCTGTATTTGGTGTAGCATCACACTATTTGTAACCCAGCACTAGTAAACACTTCGAGAACCTCACCCACACGACAAAAAGCTAGCAGAATATAGGAAGTATCATGGTGAAAGCAGAGAAACACAGGACTGCTAGCCACAGTCTAGAAACAAAACAGATTCAGCTTTTCTGTGGATGACACTGAGCCTGTCTGATGCTTCGTTACCCACCTACCGCAAGCAGGGCTGGTGGAATCAGCCTTTTTATCCCAAAAATACAGCATGAGGTTAAAACAGACTGCTCCACCAGTGATCACTTTCTCACACCCATTTATAACAACTTTCTTAAAAACAGAGCAAGAAGAAATAAATGAAAGAATTCAGCGGTGTTCTTACAGTGTCGCTGTCACTTGGTTGGAACTGGAAGGGCTGGGGTTTGTGAAACACTGAGTTCTCCTGTAAAAACAGCTGTAGATTGTAGTCCCGCACCACCTAGAAAATAACAAATGCCATTTAGGTTGGTTATTTGACAATCTTAAAAGCATGCGACAAATGCTGCTAGAGTAAACTCAGTACACTTTCAAACAGAGACCAAATCTGCAGCAGAACCTTAAGCACAACAAAAGGCAATACAAAACCTGGCTCTGGGCAGTACTAGCCACAGGTATTCAGAAGCGACTGGTAGGACACACACTGGGAGACAGAGACCTAAAACATTTCTGCCATGAACCAACGAAAAATGTCACAAAGGCAAAACGGGGAAAAAAAGCCAACTACCACGCAGAGAGCATGTCGTATCCCTACCATAAATATTTTTCTCTCCTCTTGTAGGTAATTTCTTGTAGGCAGCTCTTTCTTAAACTGAAATGTCTTATCTTTACACAAATTATTACCTGCAGGAGCTGAAAAGACTATTTGGAATAACGCACACAAAATCAGTTACAAAATTAATCTCTTCATATTAAATTACTTTCAGAGAAAACTTTCATAGCTTGCATTTTGCTAAACCAAAGCTACTTCAGCTACCAAATTCGGTTAATGACATATTTCACATAGCATGGCACATATCCCTGAACAAATCAGCTACGTCACAAGTTGCACATATTTACAAAGAAAACCTCAGTGACTGCAGGATGACAAATAGCATCGCTAATTTAACAACACTACAGAGTATTCACTGCTTCAGCTGATGACGGTGCATAAACTGCAGCATCAAATTATAGAAATGTATAACCAAACCGAGGCTTTAAATGTACAGAAGTCTCTAATAAAGATGGCATTTATCCATAAGTGTCAGCAGCATTGCATACGGCCAAGAACACAGAGTGAAATTGTTGTAAGCTGGTAAATAGCACTTCTTCTCTAATGTATTAAAATGTTGATGCTTGCGTTACTGCAATACAGAACTGCAAAAAATTAATCCTGAGTTAAAGAAAGAAAAGTAAATAGTCCTCCAGGGCCAATAATGCACTAATTTAAAACAGTAAACGACGTAATTGCTGTTCCAATTGGAGTTGTTTAACGTAAATGCATTGAAATGCACAGAGATGGACAAAGAAGGCGTACAGAGAGCCTGCGTTAGGCATCATCAAACCCAGAAATTCCTCAAGCACCGAAGGAGGAACCATCTGCAGCTTCAGAAGAGGCGGAGCACTGACTATGGAACAGCTAGGATGTGGTACAGCACGCTATCCTCCGACATCCCCGTTTGCAGGGCACACTTTTCAGCAGCAGGTTGCATCAGATCCTCCAAAACAAAACCCTTCTGCTGTGCAAGGCAGCAAGCCCTCCGTGACTGAGGTCTTGAGGGACGTGGACAGAGCCAATTCTTCTTTATTTCCTATTAAAAGGCCTCAAAAAAAGCAGAACTGCACCTAGCCAAGTAGTCTGTGATAAATTCACTATATACACCCTTTAGATTTAGCGCAGATTTTTGTGACTGAGGACAACTGTGCCACAACGTCAGACCTGCTGTGTGCGCGTCCAGCAAATTAAAAACCTGGAGCATTATTCTATAATAATGATTAATCAGAAGTGCTAATTATTAATTATAATATTTGTCAAATATAATAAATTTGACAACTGTCAAAAAGACTTCTCAGCAACACAATATTCTCAGGACTAAGTGGCAACTTTTCCAAATGGATTTCCTGTTATTCGGAAATTAATTCAGTGTTCTCATGGAGTTTTTTATGAAGCCAATGTCTATTGACACTTTAAAAGAGACTTGAAATCAAATGGTAAATATATACCATGTGCAGGAATAGCGCATAGTCAGACATAGGCATAAATGAAATGATCTGCCCTAGGCTGGAGAAGTTTCTTAACAGACACATCAGAGAGATTTTGTTACTTAAACCAGCAAGTGAAATTTCAGAAAACAGTCTTTAGAAAACCAAATTTTCCCAAAAGAGAAGTGCAAGAAGTGCAAACCTTGAGCAAGACTGTTCGGCTGAAAAGGAACTTGAATTGCTTTTTCATTTGCTTGGTGTCAGACGGCCTGGGTCACCCCAACCTCCCAGTAACAAAACCTCCAAAACTCCAGCAAACAGCACCACGACAAATCGTGCCAGACCTTCGTTTTGTACAGAAAGGTGGTTTCTGCAGTGTTTCCCTGCCATGGACCATCAGCAGCTGCCTGCAGCACAGCTCTGTGTCTGCTTCAGGGAAGCAGCTCGTCCTGTTCTCCATCCAGCACACAGAAACACACTTCAGATGGCCAGGAACAGCAAAAGCTTTCCTATCAGTGATATTTTCTAAACGCAGCTTGGCAGTGATCTGGTATTTAAAACTAACAGAAAACAGGTGAAGTATTGAAAAACCCAATAAATATTTAAAATCTTTGCTCGGATGGCAGGCTGGGTTTTACTCCAAATGACTACATCGCTAACAAATTTGTTGGACTTTTACCACTCAGGCAGCCTTTCAGACACGCATAAAAACTCTTTTGCTAAGCTCCTCGTCTGGATTCACCTCTCCTTTTTGAGCTGGTTCCTGCATCACAGACCTACCAGAAATGCTGAATGTTCAGAAGAAAGGGCGAGGAAAAGCATGTGTCTGTGGGATAAGCCTCTGATGAATGTGTTTAGTATTTCAGAGCAAGTGCTAACGCAGTACAAACTTTTCCTCTCTGCGTTCTTGAACAGCAAGGAGAGAAGCAAATTGGTGCCGATGAGCAGTTGTAAAAATCCTGTTGAGACCTGACAGCTGTATTTACATTTTCGTTCCTTCTCCGGGCATTGTACTAACCTAGTAAAGCAGAAACAGAAATGTTCCGCTCAAGCTTACAACACGGAGTTGTTACTGCGCACAGGAAGGCAGACCTGCAGGCTTGTGGCTGCTCAGAGGCTTGCTAACACGACTGTCACAAGCTCAGCGTGACAAAGGTTTTCCTGTGCCAACGAGCCACGTGGAGGTGACAGTTCAGCTGGATCACAGTGCTGGTCGCAAAGCATTTAATACTACACTGAGAAACGAGCTGTGAGTATGCAGGTATTGTAGACAAGCAGAATTGGTTAAAAGATTCAAAACAGCATTTTTGGGGAAGGTATTTTAAGCCGACCCGGATGATGTACAGCAAGGTCCCTTTCCGACAGAAGATAAAAGCATTTTCCCTGTCCTCGCCGCCAAGTAAACTCAGACTCCCTAGAACGAAGCCAGTTTTCAATCCACTCGCATTACACCTAATAAGGTGCACGTTAGCCTGCTTGCAGGTGAGTAAGGAACGTGTTAAATATGTTGGTTTTCCATAAGTCTCTGCATAATGGGCTCTGTCTCTGTGCAGGTGGTTAAGGGCTACGTACAAAGGAATATTATGACTGCACCAAGGCAGCTCGTTGGAGCTCAATGGCATTTTTTTTTTTTTTTTTAGCCCAGCACATGAATTATTTAAGTAGCAAAATTATCCTGGAAGCGATGGCGTATTTCGGACTCAGGCTGCTTGACAAAGCAAACAAACCACGTCTATGACAAGACTCTAATCTGCTTTCTGTATTTCTCAGTTCAAAGGAGAGAACGCCATAATATTTTGTTTTCGAGCCGACAATCAATTATTAAAAAATGATCCAAACAGTTTTGTACAGCTTCACTGTGACGGATGACTAATGCCGTTCCAGATTACACAGCACAGGACCCTCAGCTGCAATTTCTCTTCTAAAACATGCAGAGTGAGGGTAATTAGACATCTCTCGGTTGTTGTTCTCCAAAGATCGTGTGCTGTGTAAGTGCACTCATGAGAACACAGTCTGGGTGGCAACAGGCAAAATTCTCCCCAAGAAAACTGTCTCGTTTCTTCTAACTTAATACCGCTCTGGAGTAACCAAAAATAATAACCCGTCAGTTTTGTCATTATTTTGGAAGCAAATCTTAAGCCTGGGAACCTACGTATGCTCTAAGTATTCAGTTACAAAGAATCATTCAGTTACAACTTACCCTGCTGGAAGTCTCCAGTAAAAACTGGAATGTGTTTTGTACAGCTTGGCACGTCTCGAGTTCAGTCCTGCTGAATGCCATTAAATAATCCTTAAGGTGATCATACACGTTTCCATCAAGAGCCTGTAGGAAGAGGGGAAGAATTAAAGAAAAGCAGCACGCACTTCAGAACGCAATTTGTTGATATACTTTGCAAGATGCCCATTCAAAACCTTTTTAAAACACGCCCACAGATGCTTACTGGAGGAGACTGGGACAGTGACGGGTGGACACGTTTCATCGGGGAGGAATGACAGGGCATTATTCCCATTAGATGGCACCACAGAGCACTGGAACGTCACCTTGCAGTCAATGATTTCCATCCAGTTGTGTAGGACAGCCAGGGGAATGTCACCACGAGCTGTCACCACGTGGAGATGGCCCAGGAGCCCTAAGGATACGTGGTGGCCTCCAGCCAGAGCCCTCCTCGTGTCACCAGAGGTTGCAGGTGACATTACGGAGGCGCTGCACATCTGCAAGCTTCAGACACAGCTGCTCGGTCGTTAATGAGAGCTAATCAATACCTGCCACCGCACGCGTTCACAGAGGAGTATCAAGTGCACAGCAAAAATTTATCACGAGCTTAATAATTACGTGAGGGCAACATCAAAGCCCAAGCTCAAAAGCCCTGTCGTAACAAGAGCCGTAAAATCCCATCGCATGGCCGAGGTTACACGAAAAGCTCAATGCAGGTTCTCTACAAACACGTGCTGCTTAGCAAGATGCCAACAATTTCACTTAAGTGTCACAGGTGGTCATTTAAAGTCATCATTAAAGTCATCACTGAAGTCATATAAAGTGACGGTATGGACCCGATTTCAACCGATTCGAGGGTGCATTTCTAAACAAAATCGCGTTTGGTTATTTAAATCATTTGGAAGTCAAGGGGAAAAAATAGGGTGAAGTTGTGCAAACCTGCTTCTATCCCAACAAAATCAAACCCACGTTTGAAGACGAGGCTAAGGCATGTAAAATGGTCACAAGCTGCTCCAAATTTACGCTGAACCACTGAGATTCTCCTTCTGCAAGAAGTCGAACCCAGCATCCTCACCCAGCTCCAGCAAGCACCGCATGAAATTAAAAGTTAACGCGGGGACAACCTCAGTGAAGTCTTGCTCTGAGGAAAATGATAAAACTGGGAGATGGAATCCTCGTGCCCAAAACTTGATGCCCGAAATGTGCTTCAGACTGCAGTGTTTTCCTCACTGCCTCCTACCGAGTGTGAAGCTCAGCACCTCCTAGCCCAGGCTGAGTTGTAGCTCCCACCTTCGGCATTAAACCCGCCTCTCACCCCAAGCAAATCTGCTCGCGCAAAAATAGGGCCGTAGAAAAACAAACTAGCTGGAGGACATGCCAGACCAGCAGGAACCACGAGGATTTCTCTACCAGCACCAGGCAGCAGCCCGACCAGGCTCCAGGCTCTCACAGGTGATGGCAGCGCTACCTATATTCCACTAAATACGCTCTGAAGCATGGCTATTTTTTTTTAATTTCTTTTACAGTGAATTATGTAAGATGAGTTTACGGACAGAACATTCACGAGACAAAAACATCAGGAAATACCCAAGCACAAACCCATTAACAGCAGACAACGATATACATATACAGCCTCAGTTCTTGCCTCCGTGGCTACAAGCAGAGCTGTACTGGAAGACTTCTCTTGCAGCACACATCTTGTAAAACCCATCACAGACTACCACCAGGATTTAAACTTTGACACTTTGCATGCTTTTACGACGTTAAACCTTTTTTATGATGTTAAACTTTCCGTGTCTTACTTCTGCAAACACCAAAGTTACTCTCCCATTTCAAGGGCATTTATTTTCATATCAAGTACGCGTAGTCCCAAGAGCAGCCGTGCGCTTTCGGAGACTACAAATGATGTATAAAGTTGCTGAGGATGGTCATGCTCTCAGGAGATTTTATGCACGATGGTGGCAATCCTAAAACCCTCCAAAACGGAATCTGCAGGCTTTTATGATCCAATGTATCTGTTCCCAAAGCTTTTCAGATCAAACAGCGGGCTGGATTGCAACTCGACTAATAAATGTAAATAGTTTCAAGTTGGCAAAGCAGTTATAAATGCTCAGTTTGCAAAGCAGCTGCGATTTTTATTCCAGTCTGCTATAAACAGTGGTTCACTATCCAAACAAGTAACTATTTCAGAGCTCCCCCCCGCTCTCATATCAAGCCCATATGTTCTTTTTATGTCAGACCCAGCAGGAGGGATTCGTGGCATTTAGCTGCAGCCTTCCCCGGTGCAGGCGTCTATATTCGAGTTTGTAACTCCGGGTCCTTTCTAGTCACTGGAGAGAAGCTGGTACTTCTGTGGCGTGATTTATCTTATTCTAAGGTAAATGGCTGAAATAGGGTAGAGGAAATACTGCATGCTAAGCGCCTGTTCCCCTGCACTGACCGCACACAGCACCCAGGTTTGGATACACACGCCTACACAGCATCGCAAAAAGCTTGGAGAGGTGAATCCCATCTCAGCGGCTGTTTATTCCCTGCGACTGCTACCTACGGCTGGCTCCCTAGGAATTAACTTTATAATCCCCAGCTGTGCTCTGCAGGTCTAGAAATATAAAAGGACACATAACATTAGCTTCGTTTTTACCCACAGCTCTTGCAACGACCCTGAAGTTTTGTGCTAAAATGCCAGAATATTCCCCAAAGTGATGTAGAGGGTATATAAGGAAGACAACAGAGAAGCGTGGCAAAACATTAGCAAGCACACAAATCTGTCAGCATGGGAAAACTGCATCACAGCCCTCCTTCCATTAATTAAAAGCCGTTTCAATATGATGAAGTTCTTAAACACCGACGAGAGCTGCCAGATTCGGAGTTGAAGTCGATGCAATACAACGCGGTCACTTTTGTCGGCCAAGCGAGCCCAGAGCTCAGCACACAGCTCTAACACGTGCTAAAAACACTCAGGATGTGCAAACGCGGTTGTAGGGAAAGAGTGATAATCCCATCAGGTAGTGGATTAGAGAGCTGGCTGGTTACAAACTGCTTTCAGTGATAATTTATCTATCCTCCTATAAAATGGTAATTCTTATATCAAGCTGGGTATTGTAATACTAAAACAAAAGGTTCGACTTTGCTGAGCTATACAATGTAAATTAACACCCCCATGGGATTTCGTAACACCCAGCCTGAACCTCGTTTACGTGCACACAGTCTGACCCAAACCACCACACATCACCGTTTAGGATTGAAATAAATCATCTTTTCAAACTTTCTGATCACACAACTCAAGGAGGAAACTGAAAAAAAGCCTCAAGCCCCCCCCCGCGTTATTACACTACAATGGCTTTTGTTCTCCTGCAGAATCTCAGCTGAATACTAAATCACTTACTGTATTAAAATCAGCCTGAAAAAAATCCGTGGAAGAGTTTTTTCCAACCAAAAAAGGAAATTAGTAATTTCTTAAAAGGCGTTTCACATCAGAACCAAGATAATGCGAAGTTAAGTAACACAGAATTACAATTTCCAACGAAAGACACAAATGTTTTTTGTGCTGTAATTTCTTTTCAGTGGTATTGTAGTACAAAAGGCACAAAATTACTTCTCCACCTGAGTCCAAGCTTTAGCAGATAATGGCTCAAATCAGGATTGAGAAAAACTGAAACTGTAAACATAGGTAATGGATACACAACCAAATTAAACTATTTTAAAATAAATCCTGTACTGCTAATTCAGATCAACGGAATGAAATATTGGGGGAGAACATTTTTAGTGGAGGACTTGTTAGTGTTAGGTCAGAGGTTGGACCAGGTGATCTTGGAGGTCTCTTCCAACCTAGATGATTCTGTGATTCTGATTTCACTATAGTCAAGTGTCAAGTGTAAGACACTTTTAAAACAATTTTGCTAGTACCAAAATTTCTCAGTTTGAAGAGTTGTTTTTTTTTTTTATTATTTCAAGAGATTACATTAAACCTTTCAGGAACTTCTCAGAAGCTCTGGCTTTAATCATTCTAGATACCACGAAGACTTTGTCAAAAACAAAGATTTGAATAAAGCTATTTCAAGCATTGTTAGTGCATTTGGCTGCCTTTTGCCTGTTGTTTCCAATCACAGACGACATATAATGCATTATGCAGAAATGACAGCGTAATGAATGTATCTTGTTCATTCATGCAGTTTCAACATCTACAAGTCTCTGTTGCCCTTCCTTCAAAAACCACCACTTCAATGTTACAACACGCACCAGAAACATTATCAGAGCCTCTCAGTTTCTGGCAGGAGATGGAGAACAAGCTAAAACACCGTGTATTTTTATTTTAAAAGATTCATTCCTTCCAAAATCCCAAAGCACAAACGCGTTTGACTTGACCCATGCCCGACATAGATCAACGTCGTGCTAAGGCACCAACGCAGGTCTTCCATCCCACCTCTATTTCCAAAATACTCCTGCTAAAAATTCATGATTGTCTCGCGCAGAAACTGCTGAGATGTGCTGGAGCTTTGGACGATATTTTTACAGTTGGTACTCAGGTGGTCAACTCCAAGCTCTCATTTAGAGACCCGAACCTGTCAGGCACCAAAATCTGGACCTTCAGAAGACCACAAAGCCTCCCTGCTTAAAACAACACCTCTAAGTTACCTGGGCTCTAAGTACCCGGGCTTTCTGAATCACCTCTGGCAGCTGCCTAAAGAGATTTGTGTTTTTAAACAAGGGCACCAAAACCCTTTTCAGACCCCAGCCCAGCTTCCAGAGCAGCTGGAAAGCCGGCAGCTGATGGCGAAGGCAAAGCATTTCCTTGCCTGGGTGGAGGTAAGAGACCAAAATTAGACCTGCCCCTGCCCCACCCTGCCTCCAGGCTGAAAATGGGAAGATAAGGAGAAGTTTTCAATGAACTGCCCCCAAATCATTGTGCTCGTGGAGTGATAAGTCTTCCCGTTATCTGCTCACTCAATGCTACTGCATCACGGCAACGTGACCTCATTTCCTTCTTGGTAATCACAGCAAAACCCCGAAGCAGTAAGGGAGATCTGTATCACAGATGCCTTCTTCCATCTATTTTAGGAAGCCTATTAAAAATTAAATTCTTACACCACCCTATTCTCATTTAAATCAGAAGCCGGGTTTTGTCCGTCCCTGATGTTTTGTTCTGAAAACAACCTGTAACCCATTAACAGGGACTATTTTTAATTCCCATATTTTCCATAACACTATTATAAATCTCTTATTACTTAACATAAAAAAAAATTAATCTAAATTACATAGCGTGCATGCTGAGTCAAGCTTTTTGAGTATTTGTCTTTGAATCTTATGCCCATAATCCATTAAAAAGTGGGATCTCACGGACGGTGCAGTTTGGGCATTTTCAGCCAAATAAGCTGGGTAAATGGGACTCCAGCTGTCTTACTTTTTGTATGAGAACACATCAGGGCTTTGTGATCAACAGTGGAAATGAAAAGGAAAGGCTGGTTACATGCAGTAATAGGGGAATTGTTAACAGCCATTATTACTACTAAAACACCAGCTTCAGCATCTTTTTGTCTCCCAGCGGTTAAAAATAAAGACAGTTTGGGTGTATTTTAACCCAAGCATGGCAATGGACCTCGGCTTATCTGACAACGAAGGCCAGGGTATCTTAAAAATCCTTCTAAGCTCACGAGTAGTAAAGCCAACAGCGGGCATCAGCTGGCTTTGGCGGACTCAGCAGCACTCTGAGCAGGGGCACGCAGCAGCCTTTCCCAGGGACCTTGGGACAGAAAGGAAGGAAGGTCAGGCAAACCCGTCCTTTTTGGTTAAAAGTTACATTCCGCAGCGATTTTCCCTTAAAAACGCTGACTGCTGTTCCTGCTCGGGGTTTATTCTGGGCATCTATTTCTCCTCGCGCTTGTTTTCTTCGAGCCGTTATCTTTTTAAATTCCTCCTTACAGCATTTGTCACTTCTTTGCCATCGAGGCATCCTAACATTAAAGCAAACCGAGTGCTTGTCGACAAAACACGACTTCTGGATGTAAATTACCAACAAACCCGAGATCAAAGCCGTGTAAGTGTCCCCGAACAGCCTGCCTGCAGCAACCACGTAGCTGCTGACGCAAAGCTCGTGTGAGCTCCCTTCTGTGTCCCCCATCAGAGCAATCCCGGAGGAACTACTGCACCGGGTCAGCTCTGCTCAGGATTTCGAAGCCTGAAGTCTAATTTTAAAGTGACCAGGAGCCTGCTGCCCATCCTCTCCTTTACAGGCTCTCCATTTGATAAAATCTTTTAAAATCTCTTTTTCTGAAAACCGTGGGTGTAAGTAGACAAACCAGGGCTCGCTGCAAAGAAAGCAGACGACAAAAACCTCCCCCTGGTCTGGATCAGAAAGTTTGTGCTGGATTTCTCCAGCCTACAAGGACGAAGGACCCTCTAGGCTTAGCTCTCTGAAGTCAGAAGTTCAAGTTACACAGCAGTTTGCATCCAATAAAAGAAAGCGCTAAGCTAATGCCATAGAAATTCTTAGTTTTCCAGGATATTCGTGGACATCCAAGGCTGCTGTAGCGCTAGCCATGCCTCACGGTCATGTCCAGGTCCAAACCACTCTCGGTGATGCATCGCCAGCCGGTTCGGTCCACGAACTTCCGCAATTTAGTGGGTCCACAAAAAAAAAAAAAAACAAACACAGAACTGCAGCACTGCCTTTGTTTAAATGTGGAGCAATGTCAGGCACAAGGTGTCGGCCAAAGCACACAAACAAAAAGAGATGGTAGCTTGCAGACATTTCTACTTCGCTAGCCCTTTCGAGCAAACTCTCCTACCTGCCCAGCTGCCAACTGGCTCAGATCTCCTTGAAATGAAGGAGGTTCGGGCCCAGCAAGCTCACGGCAGCGGGAATAACTCAGGAGCTGGTCCCTGCAGAAGGCTCGTCCGCCACCCGTCTGGCTTCTGCACTGCTTGTTCTCACAGTTTCACAGAAAATAGTTTTAAGGAGTTTTTATAACTGTCTTGCTGTGCTGTTGCTGTCAAACTAATTAGCTGCTTGTGTTTCTTTTTTCCTATATTTTTTATCTTTTTTAATCTTTTTTTTCTTTTTTTTTCTTTTTTTCCCTTTTTATCTTTTTTTTTTCTTTCTAATCTTTTTCTCTTTTCTTTTTTCTCTTCTCTTTTTTCCCTTCTTCAATCAACACCCTGCCTATGACTTTCTGTTCTTCAGGAGCATGTCCTCACGCAGCCAGCGATGAACACGGAAGCAGAAGATATTCCAGGGAGGCGCTGAGACAAACCCACGCTGCTCAGGAGCAGTAAAACAACGAAAGAAGCTGGTAAATAAATCATGCAGAATACAAATGTAGGAGGAGAACACAACAAAAGAGACAGCAAGAGGTGTAATGTGTCTACATATTGAACAAACAAAGGCAGCAGAAACCATATCTGAGCTTCCTCCTCTTTTCTCCCAACCTCGAGAGGGAACTTTCAGCACGGCCAACGCGGGAACAACAAACACGAGAGGACACCAAAGGCTGTTGGCTCGCCTTTCAGCTCGTGAGCACACTTTGCACTTTCCCTTACCCCAGAGCTTTCTGTATTCCAGTGTCAATAGTTTGGGGCTTGTTTGCAAGTTCTTTGTTTGGCCTCATTAGTCACCTGACAATTGGCCCGCATCGTTTTGTTCCTTTACAATTTGGGCAGGGTCATTGTTCTTAATGACAAAACCTCTGATGCTGGTGCACCAAAGTCTGCTCTGAGCACAGAAAAACACAAAATAGCCACTGACACATGCCCGTTACCCTCCCCCAAACCACAGAAAGCCCCTTTAAGACAAATATAAGCAAAATTAATGATAATATTGAGTACTGCTAGGCACCAGCCCACATGAAAGTGCCCTGTGGTGGTCACATGCGATGATGGGGAACACCAAAGCAAATCTCCTCTGCAAGTCTCTGCCCCGTGAGGCAGATGGCCATGAGAGTTACCTGATGAAGACAGCACTAAATTAACAGGTAAGGGCCCAAGAATAATTCCTCTTCAGACAGTGGGAACACCCTGATGGAAGGCAGGCATAAAATTGGAAAACCAGATCTTCAATTCTACTGTATAAGGTTTAATAAAACCTGGAGGATGGAAACAGATTCTTTGTAATCTAGAAATGCACCTGCTTTTTCCCAAAAGTGTGTAAGTATCTTCTCTGAAGACTTCTTCGACCCATTTGTCTTTCACAGCACAGGGATAAACACCAATCCTTCTGACATGGCCAATTTTCAGTAAGTTGCACCGGTTGCTTTTGTACTTCCTTGTTTTCGGAATAAAAAAGGATTCCGGCCTGAATCCAACACTCAGAAAAAGGCTTAGTGGCAGACCGTCACCATCGCATTATCTCAGTATCTGAAGACATGCCACACCGCTCCTGCCAGTGACGTTTGGCTTCCTTTAGGCTTGAAAACTGTGTATTTTATTTCAGCATTTCGCCGCTGATTTCTGCTATTCAATTATTCTTACGCTGCCCACATCATCACCACGACTGCTGAACAACTGTGGAGTTGTTGTTGTAGTTGCGTAGTATGGGGTATGCCCAACGCTCACCACGTGCAGCTGGTTTTATTTGTCCTCCGGTGGGAAAACACAGCCTGCAATGAATTATGGCTCGGTGTTACAGACTTCATCCTTCACTCGGTTAGAAGGTAGGTTGAGGAAATGTATTTTGCTCAATGATGGACTAGATCCCCGACGAGCCTTCGGTCCTGCAAGACTTGATCACACAAAGACCAATCTCCAAGGAGGCTCTGGAAATTTTCCCTTATTAGAGTTCCACCGTGTCCAAGGTGTGGATTTACCTCTCGTCCCCATAAAAGCCCTCACAATATACATTAACCCTCCCTGACTCAGACACACTAGTTCTAGATACGTCTCAAAATCCCTTATGTTCTACAAGAGCATAGACTAAGGAACAGAAACCTTAAATTTACACAAATGTGCAGGTGAAAAGGCATTGCATACCAAATCCTCTGGTTCTTAATAGTTAAAAATACTCCTTTGGCAGATAAAATGCATAGACAAGTGGGAAAAAAAATACTGATGATATGCCTTCCTTGTGAATTTTTACTTTTTTCCTTGCATCCTTCCATTTTTTAACTACCTATTTTGCCATTACAGTTTTCAGCTTTTGTTCAGTTTTGTATCTTTCTCAATCACTTTCTTTATTATCTTTTTACCTGCACTTAATGCACTTAAATGTTTTACCCAGCGTGCTTTTCAGTTACTTCTTCAAATAAATCTGTTAAACAAAACCTTTTCTGCTCCAACAATGGCTGTTGTTCCCAACTGCTCTTTGGATTTATCACTTCCATATGTGGTTTTTTCTTTCCTTGAACATGGGTTTAAAGTTACCTGTCACTTACAGCAAACTATTTGCTGCACAGGCTTCCCAAAAGATGCTCTCAGAATAAGTTCGGTGACGGCAATACGAAAAAATATAAGATATTTCAATAGATTTAATCTATTACTGAACATTTCAGATTCTTATCATGTCAAACGGACATAACTGGCGGTTACAAAGTCCTAAAATTTAACATTGCACCGTCTATCCCACAACACAAAGGGTGTTTTCAGAATAGCGATGGCATTTTCCAACTTATTTTTTAAATTTTATGTTAAAGTATCAATTAATTAACCAGTATGAAAAGCCCATTTCATAAGCATATAGCATATGTATATTCATTTCATACGGCATATTTCATACAGTGACCATTCCCAAAAAGGCACTCCGCTAAAGGATTAGTAAATACTCTTTACCAGCCATATGAAAATTTGAGGACTAAAACAAGCAGAACTATTTTTAGGGATTTTTGTAATGTACACAAATATGCAGCATGTTCTTAAAAGGACAGCGGCTCTGAGTCACAGCAGCGTGATTACTGTAATAATTATAGAATCGTAGAACAATGAAGGAAATTATCCTGAACAATAAAGGAAAAAAAACATCACAGCAGTATGCCAAAGGTATAACAGCTGCACTGCAGCATAAAAGATTAATCCATGGTTCCCAAACATCGCTTGGGAATTCCACGTGCCAATTATGCTTTATTACTTTTAGGAGTCCGTTCTCCTCTGCTCACAGGGGAATTGTGCTAACGATTTCTGCGTGCACTCCTTCTAAGCACCGGTGGGTGAGGAGAGAGAATTTTAGTCTGAAGTTTGCAATTAAAAATATTGTGCAGGGTTTGTCCCTTTTCAATACATTCACCAACACAAAGCAAGCAGGGCAAGCAGCATTCCCAAACATGTCTCAATTTGGTTGTACCATTTTCTCCAGAAGCTGGTATTATTCTACAAAGCTTCTACTATTTGATACACGATCGTGATGGGTAACAAAAATCAAAAGAAAAGCGAACAAAATAGGATCCAGTGTTGTTAGACTATCTTTTAATTAAATCAGTTCCTAAGCGTGGCCTCGGTCGGATCCCCTAAATATGTTATGCTCCCCTAGCATCATTTCATGAACATAATTTCATTAAAGTAAGCTTCTTTTCAGAATTATTTCTACAGTGTTGCACGCTCCGTGGAAGTTGAAGGCTCAGACCTATGTTAAAAAGCATTATTATTTCCTAATAATACTGCTTAGATGCCCTAACTACCATACACAGCCAGAATAGCGCAAGCAATGTTTAAATCTCCGAGGAAGAGACGTCTCTGCTTGTATAATTTAAAGTTCAAATAGAAAAGAAAGGATGAAGGGAGGTCAAGTGCCTCGGATGATGGCTTACAGCAGACTGTCTGCACAGCTACGACTACAGCTCGAGTTTTCTCAATTATTAGTATGTTCTGCACCAAGAACCTGGCAGCTTTTGGCTTTCTCTGGGACACTGCTGGGCGTTGCTATTTAATAGATTGAAACAGTCACCACCAAAGTCAATTCAATTCTGATATCCATTTTTTTTTTTATTTTAAATGGGGCTTCTAGAACCAGCTAGATAGCAGTGCACGTGGTAGACCTTCCTGTGATCATCGATATGCAGAATTTAAATACATATATAAATTCTTGAATTCCCTACAAAAATACCCTGCAATAATTCTACTCAGCAAATGCCCACTGAGAAGGGTGAGGAATGACAGAAGCAGGTCAACTATTCTAATTTGTTAAATGATTTGAGCAAACACATTTTTACAAATAACTGTGAAGTCATCTTCCTCTGAATAAAGATGCTTCTCACCCAGGTTTGTCCTCTTCTTTTTATCCACCTTCTTCCTAGGGCTCCATAGGTTTTAAATTTATTAAATTGAATTCTTGTCTATTAAATTGTATCATTGTATCTGAAATCTAACACAAAACATTGAACAATTTAATCAATAAGAGCAGTTAAAAAAAAAATCTTTCTAATATTCATAAGCTTAAACTAGAAAGCTGTTTCCTGCATCTTCCCATATAACTGCTTTTATACTTCAAAAGCAGCTCCTTTGAATAAATTCAGACACCCACAGATCAGGATATCGTCATGATTCTTTCAAGCAAACAAATTTTCTTCCAGTATCTTCAGACCACGTGTGTGTTTTTTATTTTACGACAGTTTTTGTGCTCCCGTAGCTCTGAGATATGGGAGATTAAAAGCCTTGAGCCTAACTGATGAAACTTCCCTGGAGGTTTTGACGTGCCCTTGGACTTGCACAAGGTCCCAGCTGAGGGTGCTGCTGCTCTGAGCCCGATGCCTCCAGGAAGCATCTCCGGATGCTGCTGCACCGAGGGGGAAGGAAGCATGCACAGAGCAGGCAGGACCCGTGGCGAACGGGTTCTTCACCTTAATGCCGAGCAACGCTGGCTATCCCGCCAGATGGATGGACATTCTGTCTTTTAATTACCACCGAAATCCCATCACCAGTTACCTTAGTGCTTCATTCGATAAACTACTAAATAAGATCCTCGTTCAGCAACTTTCGGTCATCCAGCATCCAGCAATCGACTGCCAAGGAATTGACGGTCTGAATTTTGGGGTAGACCTGTGTGGAGCCAGGAGTTGGACTTGATGATCCTTGTAGGTCCCTTCCAACTCAGGATATTCCATGATTCTATGAATATTTTCTTCCCTTTCAGGAGAAGGGGTATATCCTCGTTAGAAAGCCTTTTTAGCAGAGATGACAACTTGAACAGATGGGAATTGGTTTGTGTATGAAAACTAGCAGGTAGCCAGACAAATCATATTGCAGGATTAACGCTCCACCTCCCCTGAGTGATCCCAGCCAGCTTTCCTGTGGCTATTAGGAAATGTTAAATGGGAATTTCTTGCCTCCTAACGCCCGTCCGTGGGCTAGACAGAGTGGTGCGTGGCCAGCTCCGTTCAGCTCCCTTCACACAGCTCACGGCGAAGGACCAGGGCTCGCTGCAGCCCCCGTGCGCTCCTGCTTATTTGCAAGAGGCAAAACGATAACAGATTAAAAGCTATTTTTCCAATAACTTTCATTTCAGGATTTATGCTTCAAATTCGGCGTGACATTTCCCACTGTCAGATTTCTGGCTCATGTGATTTCGGGTCTTGTCTCCTTATAAATTCCTCTGCTCCTTTCATAAATTGAATCCCTCCGAAACTCTTTCTCCTGTGTTGATGTATAAGCCCCTAAACTAGTGAAATTAGTCCTTACAGCCTCCTTCAAAAGATGGCCACATTAGAACACGTTTTGCATTCTTCTATGCTGCTTTCCATGTTCCTTGAAGACAATAAAACCTATAGCAAGATTAAGCTTCAAACACTTTTTAAGACTTTCTACCATCCCTAGAGGCTTTGGCAGAGGATTAAAACCAGCTGATCTTTGCCACCAGCTCCAGTGCACCCAGATGACCACTTTTAACTTGCAAATTATGTTGGTTGTGTTGCTGGGACACCTGGACATTCATTTTTGGCCAAGCAGCAATTATCCCCCAAAAACTCTGGATTTCACTTCAAATCATCCAACTGAGCATCCAAATGTTTTCAGGACCAACGTTATTAGCAGAGGGTTTCGGTAACCTTACAGTTTAAGGCAGTAACATCTCATTATTGAAGAGGACAAAAGCTGTACACATGCATTCAATTTTAAAAAATGGTCCAGGAGCTTTTCACATAGGTTCAACTTAAATACGTGTAAATTCCAGGTAACTCACGGAAACATTAGGTGGCTGTAAGTAATAACAGCCAGAAATGTTTTCAGTTCTTTAAGTGAATACGGAGTTGCTAAGAACAAAACAAAAAATAAACCCACAACCAAACACAACCCCATGAATGATCTGTTCGGGACGTCTGTCTCCATGACTTCTAAAAGACGAAATACTTCTAAAAAACATGTTTCTAGTTAAAAATTTCAGCCGTAGCCCCACCTGCCTCCCAGCCGGAGCACGCCAGGTGTTTCCTGAGCCTGGCCGTTTCTCTGCCCCAGCCACACACCAGCTCGAGGCACGCAGGCTGGTTTCTGGCACAGCGAGGGGCTTTGGGAGCTGTTCTCATTGCAGTGTGGCTTTGAAACGAGATGGCAAACTTTCATTTCCTGTTCCAAACGGGTAGTTTTATGGCGTTTGCCACAAAAACCTCATAGCCCAATCCAAAGCCTGAGCTCTGCTTCTCCATAAAATCTGTAAAAGACAAAATAATAA